>NC_060139.1:533523122-534167429 GCF_021461385.2 Schistocerca piceifrons | reverse complement strand
TCGCTATGAAGGGAAGTGGGTACCTTCTACGTTAGCAGATTGTTGCTGGAATAGCATTCGAGAGAAGAAAGATTCACAATACAAGAGAAAAAAGTGATGTGCATTACAAGGCAGCGGCTCATTGTTTGTCAATTTTCTGTAATTTCTCATGTCAAATAATTGCTTCAAAGTGTATACACAAAGGTTACTGTGTTATATGTTAGATCCCACCCTCCATTAATGTGATGAACTTATAACATCATAAAGATGTGCATTTGTTTGTTGAATTTCACCTCACGTTTGCTGCACTACATCAGAGACTGAAAAGAGAAATAAAATTGCGATTACTCATAAACTATCCCTGACAGAAAAAAACCAAAAACAGTTTTCAATTCAGCACTCAAAATACAACTAGGATCACAATATTTTTTATCAGAAACAGACAAAAAGTTTTTTTTGTAGAACAGTGTTATTTGTGCGTCATTTCTATGAAATAAGGAAAGAGAAAGGAAATTATGGCAACAACAATAAATTAAAATTTTAACAGTTCATTCATAATTTACAATAAAAATAGAAAGTTTCTGATCTGCGGGCTGTGTCTAGGTAATATGCCTTTATCTGCTTAGTAACCGACAACTTGAAGGTACCCGTGGTCTAGGGGTAGCGCCTTTGATTCGATCCCCGCCACTACCTAAATTTTGATAAATAATCAGCATTGTCGGCCGAAGACTTCCGGCATAAGAAGTCAGCCACATTCTGCCAACGGTCTTGTCAAAAAGGGCGGAGGAGCGGATAGAGGTTCAGGGCACTCTCTTGTCCTAGGGGTGGGAAATTGCCCCTAAAGGCGGAAGAATCAGCAATGATCAACGACATGAGGATGCAGAAGGCAATGGAAACCACTGCATTAAAGACACGTAACGTGTATCCACAGGACATGTGGCCTGTAATTGAGGAAGTGTCATGATGATCTCTCCATTGGCAAAAGATTCCGGAATAGTCCCCCATTCGGATCTCTGGGAGGGGACTGCCAAGGGGGAGGTTACCATGAGAAAAAGATTGAATAATCAACGAAAGGATAACGTTCTACGAGTCGGGGTGTGGTATGTCAGAAGCTTGAACGTGGTAGGGAAACTAGAAAATCTGAAAAGGGAAATGAAAAGGTTCAATCTAGATATAGTAGGGGTCAGTGAAGTGAAGTGGAAGGAAGACAAGGATTTCTGGTCAGATGAGTATCGGGTTATATCAACAGCAGCAAAAAATGGTATAACAGGTGTAGGATTCGTTATGAATAGGAAGGTAGGGCAGAGGGTGTGTTACTGTGAACAGTTCAGTGACCGGGTTGTTCTAATCAGAATCGACAGCAGACCAACACCGACAACGATAGTTCAGGTATACATGCCGACGTCGCAAGCTGAAGATGAACAGATAGAGAAAGTGTGAGGATATTGAAAAGGTAATGCAGTATGTAAAGGTGGACGAAAATCTAATAGTCATGGGCGACTGGAATGCAGTTGTAGGGGAAGGAGTAGAAGAAAAGGTTACAGGAGAATATGGGCTTGGGACAAGGAATGAAAGAGGAGAAAGACTAATTGAGTTCTGTAACAAGTTTCAGCTAGTAATAGCGAATACCCTGTTCAAGAATTACAAGAGGAGGAGGTATACTTGGAAAAGGTCGGGAGATACGGGAAGATTTCAATTAGATTATATCATGGTCAGACAGAGATTCCGAAATCAGATACTGGAATGTAAGGCATACCCAGGAGCAGATATAGACTCAGATCACAATATAGTAGTGATGAAGAGTAGGCTGAAGTTCAAGATATTAGTCACGAAGAATCAATACGCATAGAAGTGGGATACGGAAGTACTAAGGAATGACGAGATACGTTTGAAGTTCTCTAACGCTACAGATACAGCAATAAGGAATAGCGCAGTAGGCACTACAGTTGAAGAGGAATGGATATCTCTACAAAGGGCCATCACAGAAGTTGGGAAGGAAAACATAGGTACAAAGAAGGTAGCTGCGAAGAAACCAGCGGTAACAGAAGAAATACTTCAGTTGATTTATGAAAGGAGGAGGTACAAACATGTTCCGGGAAAATCAGGAATACAGAAATACAAGTCGCTGAGGAATGAAATATATAGGAAGTGCAGGGAAGCTAAGACGAAATGGTTGAAGGAAAAATGTGAAGACATGGAAAAAGATATGATTGTCGGAAGGACAGACTCAGCATACAGGAAAGTCAAAACAACCTTTGGTGACATTAAAAGCAACGGTGGTAACATTAAGAGTGCAACGGGAATTCCACTGTTAAATGCAGAGGAGAGAGCAGATAGGTGGGAAGAATACATTGAAAGCCTCTATGAGGGTGAAGATTAGTCTGATGTGATAGAAGAAGAAACAGGAGTCGATTTAGAAGAGATAGGGGATCCAGTATTAGAATCGGAATTTAATAGAGCTTTGGAGGACTTACGGTCAAATAAGGCAGAAGGGATAGAGAACATTCCATCAGAACTTCTAAAATCATTGGGGGAAGTGGCAACAAAACGACTATTCACGTTGGTGTGTAGACTATATGAGTCTGGCGATATACCATCTGACTTTCGGAAAAGCATCATCCACACAATTCCGAAGACGGCAAGAGCTGACAAGTGCGAGAATTATCGCACAATCAGCTTAACAGCTCATGCATCGAAGCTGCTTACAAGAATAATATACAGAAGAATGGAAAAGAAAATTGAGAATGTGCTAGGTGACGATCAGTTTGGCTTTAGGAAAAGTAAAGGGACAAGAGAGGCAATTCTGACGTTACGGCTAATAATGGAAGCAAGGCCAAAGAAAAATCAAGACACTTTCATAGGATTTGTGGACCTGGAAAAAGCGTTCGACAACATAAAATGGTGCAAGCTGTTCGAGATTCTGAAAAAAGTAGGGGTAAGCTACAGGGAGAGACGGGTCATATACAATATGTACAACAACCAAGAGGGAATAATAAGAATGGACGATCAAGAACGAAGTGGTCGTATTAAGAAGGGTGTAAGACAAGGCTGTAGCCTTTCGCCCCTACTCTTCAATCTGTACATCGAGGAAGCAATGATGGAATTAAAAGAAAGGTTCAGGAGTGGAATTAAAATACAAGGTGAAAGGATATCAATGATACGATTCGCTGATGACATTGCTATCCTGAGTGAAAGTGAAGAAGAATTAAATGATCTGCTGAACGGAATGAACAGTCTAATGAGTACACAGTATGGTTTGAGAGTAAATCGGAGAAAGACGAAGGTAATGAGAAGTAGTAGAAATGAGAACAGCGAGAAACTTAACATCAGGATTGATGGTCACGAAGTCAATGAAGTTAAGGAATTCTGCTACCTAGGCAGTAAAACAACCAATGACAGACGGAGCAAGGAGGACATCAAAAGCAGACTCGCTATGGCAAAAAAGGCATTTCTGGCCAAGAGAAGTCTACTAATATCAAATACCGGCCATAATTTGAGGAAGAAATTTCTGAGGATGTACGTCTGGAGTACAGCATTGTATGGTAGTGAAACATGGACTGTGGGAAAACCGGAACAGAAGAGAATCGAAGCATTTGAGATGTGGCGCTACAGACGAATGTTGAAAATCAGGTGGACTGATAAGGTAAGGAATGAGGAGGTTCTACGCAGAATCGGAGAGGAAAGGAATATGTGGAAAACACTGATAAGGAGAAGGGACAGGATGATAGGACATCTGCTAAGACATGAGGGAATGACTTCCATGGTACTAGAGGGAGCTGTAGAGGGCAAAAACTGTAGAGGAAGACAGAGATTGGAATACGTCAAGCAAATAATTGAGGACGTAGGTTGCAAGTGCTACTCTGAGATGAAGAGGTTAGCACAGGAAAGGAATTCGTTGCGGGCCGCATCAAACCAGTCAGTAGACTGATGACAAAAAAAAAAAAAAACCCGACAACTTAACTGTGGTGTCACCGCCAGACACCACACTTGCTAGGTGGTAGCCTTTCAATCGGCCGTGGTTCGTTAGTATACGCCGGCCCCGCGTGTCGCCACTATCAGTGATTGCAGATCGAGCGCCGCCACACGGCAGGTCTAGTCTAGAAAGACTCCCTAACACTCGCCTAGTTGTACAGCCGACTTTGCTAGCGATGGTTCACTGCCTACGTACGCTCTCATTTGCCGAGATGACAGTTTAGCATAGCCTTCAGCTACGTCATTTGCTAGCAAGGCGCCATATTCAGTTACTATTCTGAACAGATGATATTGTGAACCATGTACCGTCAAGAGCGACGTTCCTCATTAATGGATTAAAGTTAAGGATCAAACTAATTATGTCCGCTTTATGAACTCTCATTCCTTATCATGTTCCAGACCTCACGTCAGTATAGTTCCTCCCTCCTCACGCCAGCCTGCGTGAGCTGAAACGCGTGCATTTCGGCCTCCAGTTGTAACACGGTGTTGGCTCTTCAGCCAACACAACATTAACACGAGAAGCAGAGTTCTTCAATCTCACTTTTTATCCTTTAGCACTGAGTACTTGTACTGCTCAAATAGTGGTACGATCTGCAATTACAACATAATTCTAGAACAAAGATTAAAAAAAATAGAATCTACATCTACATCTACATTTATACTCCGCAAGCCACCCAACGGTGTGTGGCGGAGGGCACTTTACGTGCCACTGTCATTACCTCACTTTCCTGTTCCAGTCGCGTATGGTTCGCGGGAAGAACGACTGTCTGAAAGCCTCCGTGCGCGCTCTAATCTCTCTAATTTTATATTCGTGATCTCCTCTGGAGGTATAAGTAGGGGGAAGCAATATATTCGATACCTCATCCAGAAATGCACCCTCTCGAAACCCGGCAGGCAAGCTACACCGCGATGCAGAGCGCCTCTCTTGCAGAGTCTGCCACTTGAGTTTGTTAAACATCTCCGTAACGTATCACGGTTACCAAATAACCCTGTGACGAAACGCGCCGCTCTTCTTTGGATCTTCTCTATCTCCTCCGTAAGACCGATCTGGTACGGCTCCCACACTGATGAGCAATACTCAAGTATAGGTCGAACGAGTGTTTTGTAAGCCACCTCCTTTGTTGATGGACTACATTTTCTAAGGACTCTCGCAATGAATCTCAACCTGGTACCCGCCTTACCAACAATTAATTTTATATGATAATTCCACTTCAAATCGTTCCGCACGCATACTCCTAGATATTTTACAGAAGTAACTGCTACCAGTGTTTGTTCCGCTATCATATAATCATACAATAAAGGATCCTTCTTTCTATGTATTCGCAATAAATTACATTTGTCTATGTTAAGGGTCAGTTGCCACTCCCTGCACCAAGTGCCTATCCGCTGCAGATCTTCCTGCATTTCGCTACAATTTTCTAATGCTGCAACTTCTCTGTATACTACAGCATCATCCGCGAAAAGCCGCATGGAACTTCCGACACTATCTACTAGGTCATTTATATATATTGTGAAAAGCAATGGTCCCATAACACTCCCCTGTGGCACGCCAGAGGTTACTTTAACGTCTGTAGACGTTTCTCCATTGATAACAACATGCTGTGTTCTGTTTGCTAAAAATTCTTCAATCCAGCCACACAGCTGGTCTGATATTCCGTAGGCTCTTACTTTTTTTATCAGGCGACAGTGCGGAACTGTATCGAACGCCTTCCGGAAGTCAAGAAAAATAGCATCTACCTGGGAGCCTGTATCTAATATTTTCTGGGTCTCATGAACAAATAAAGCGAGTTGGGTCTCACACGATCGCTGTTTCCGGAATCCATGTTGATTCCTACATAGTAGATTCTGGGTTTCCAAAAACGACATGATACTCGAGCAAAAAACATGTTCTAAAATTCTTCAACAGATCGACGTCATAGGTCTATAGTTTTGCGCATCTTCTCGACGACCCTTCTTGAAGAATCAGTAGCAGAATACAGGTGAATTTTTTGTATTATACAACCTCTTATTACTTTTCGAGAAAAGCAGTGAGCAGTGAACGGACTAAGTTTGCTTTTATTTCCCTATTTTGTTTGTTGTTTTGATTGTTTGTACCCTGAAACGAATAATTCAAATGCCTGAGGGAGTGTAAAATATTTTCAGTGTTTGTTAGATGTCTACGTTTATTGCTGGTAATAACAGCAATAACAACTGAAAATCATTTATTTCATAAACCAGTTATTTTGAGCGGTTTTAAGAATCAGGCTAAATTGGCGATGGAAAAAAAAACTGGTGTAACTGAAAACCAGTTGATTCAGCAATAACTGCCATTCATATTCTGTCATACAAGTCCATTCCGGCACGATACCCAATTGGATTGGAGCCATTCTTATTGCCACAGCTGGCAGCTCTGTGTAGTATACTCCACACCCTGTATAACCTCAAACCTCCTACAAATTTTATCATGTGTTTTCTCTTCCTAAAACGGATACTCACAATCAGTAAGTTTTTGTTCATAGCTATCCTTCTAGCGCTAACGGACTGGCTGCAGTGGATACGCCGGATGGGTGACCGCCCCGGTCTGTTTTGTGCACTCAGCCCTTGTGAGGCCAATTAATGCTACTTGACCGAGAAGTAACGGCTCCAGGCCAAAACTGACAACGGCTGGGAGAACGGAGCGGTGACCCCACACCCTTCCATATCCGCTTCCTATGACGCCTTTGGGCTGACGATGATACGTCTTGTTAGACCGTACAGTTTACGCTTCTAGTGTTGCTATTTTAATGATCATTAGTGCAGTTTCCCATCCTCTTTTAGGCGCCTACAGTTTTCAGAATGGTTTGGTAATGTATGGGACACTCACAACATGAAGGAATACTCTACGGGAGGATGCGTTTTTGGCTGACACCTCATAATGTTGAACTCGAGTCAAGGCAGGGTAGTACAGCTGCGCGGTGTGCGATCCTTACCAGACTGGATTAACAGAGTACAGAGTACATCGAGAAAGTTCAGACTGAATAGGGAAGGCAGCGTAACGGACATGACACAGGGTTCAGGATGGACATCATTGAAACAAACGAAATTTCAGTCATCAACTTTCTCTTTCGAATTCGAAAATATTTTTTTGACGCTGGCCAACATAGGGAAAAACGATCATCATAATAAAACAAAGGAAATCAGACCTCGCACGGAAATATATATATGTTAGTTTCTTCTGCGCGTTATTCGGGAGTAGAATAATAGAGAATCGCGATGTGATTGACGTGTGTAATCACACCTCCATATTTATCAAGAGGGACACTTACTTGTCAATCACATCGCGATTACGGGCAGCATGAGGTTCACGCCTGAGCCTCAGGACGTGCGCTAGCAGCGCATGTCGGGTGTTTCAAGCGGCAACTTCGCGTCTCAATATCTCGGGATGTAATGGGAATATTGCGATGCAATCAACGCCATTGTGTATGTGCTTTGTCATGCTATGGATTGCCGAAGAAAAAATATAAGAGGTCCATTTAAAAAAAACATAAGTTTGTGTTAAAAAACACATATGCTTTCGTTTTAGAATGTTTCCAAATATGTACATTCATCGGCCCCAGCCCTACATTGATACCGGTGAAAGTCATTTTCCAATAGCTGTTATTGTTCCAGAGATATTTTGGGTGGACAAGATAGCTGGGACACCCTGTATAATGTAGTGGTCAGCGTTATCCTTGGCCTCGAATGCCGGATTCGCCAATTCTAATGCAACACGTAGCCTATGTTAGTACATTATATTTAGTCTTTTTTCTATGTCGATACGTCTTCGTCTGTAACGCTGTCGACTGATCTGCTACCACTACTACTGTTATCTGCCTCGGTAATATTGTCTGTGTAGCCACAGGCATTCGGAATAATAACCACTATGGACCTCCAAAGCTACAATATAAAAGGGTATGCTGTGTATGAACCGCTGCTCATAGAAAGTCAGTAGGGAACGTGAAGTTTGATCATGCACGTTAAATTAAGAGAAGTATAATGAAACAGCAAAAGCAATTATCCTTACAGTATGAAACTGCTTCAGTTTTTGGCATAACCTTTACTCGTTTATTGTCAGAGTCCCAATACGCCTTTCTCTGTTATGAAACGTACATCACTCAGCTGGAGAGTAAACAATTATCGCTCCCCTGGCGCGAGGCGGTTGCTGAGACGATACAGACTTGCTCATGAATTTATGACTTTATGAGGCGGTGTTAAAAATTCACGTGCTGTGCTATACAAATTTCCACTGAGAATAGCGCAGCTCGCTTCAGCTTTCCATTGTTTCAAGGGCAGGTCTGATGTACATTATCCGCAGCGGAAACTGTTAAACAGAAGACACACGCCTCCCGGCATCGCAAACTGGTAATTCGATTTCAGACCACAGGGCTCGCACAGCGGCTAACAGCTCTGTAAACCGGAAGATTCTCCTGTGAACGGTTCCTGAAGTTGAGAATATTGCCCTGTTTATTGCAGAATGTTGAAGCACAGAGTACTTTTCTTTCCGTTAGATACTTTATGGTCTATTCTGCTGTATCGTACCTAGGGGTGGGCTACGTAGAGGGGAAAGGGTGTGGAACTGCCTCACGTAATAGGAGTACAGTCACTTCACCTCGTTGGCCGCTAATGATCACTTGAGAAGGTCTCCCAAGACAGTAGTGTAATCATTCGAAGTTTTGTGCCGAGTTAATAGAACAGGAAGAGCGAGTGTGGCCGAGCCCAGGGTTCAAGAGCGGGGAGTATTAATGGGAGAGAGCTATATGTGTTCTTTGTGATGCCAGGTGAATTTTACCAGCAAATTCATCATTGAGTTTTTATGACGGAGACAACTATGAAGAGCAAGCGCTATTGTGCAGAGAGAATGAGATAAAGAGTTGTGCTGCTGAAGCTACACAGGATGCTACAGGCTTTTGACACTGTGTCACACACAAGTGGCTTGTAGTGAAATTCGTGCTTACAGAATATCGTCTCAGTCACGTGTCTGGACTAGTGATTTCCTATCAGAGAGGTCACAGTTCGTGGTAATTGACGGAAGGTCACCGAATAAAACAGATGTGATTCCTGGAGTTCCCAAAGGTAGTGTTATAGACCCTGTACTGTTCCTTATCTATATAAACGATTTAGGCAACAATCTGAGCAGCAGTCTTAGGTTGTTTGCAGATGATGCTGTCGTTTATTGTCTAGTAAAGTCATCAGGAGATCAAAAAAAATTGAAAACGATTCAGAAAATATATCTGTACCGCGCGAAAATTGGCAGTTGACCCTAAATAATGAAAAGTATGAGGTTCAAAAATGTTCAAATGTGTGTGAAATCTTATGGGACTTAACTGCTAAGGTCATCAGTCCCTAAGCTTACACACTACTTAACCAACATTATCCTAAGGACAAACACACACACCCATGTGCGAGGGAGGACTCGAACCTCCGCCGGAAGCAGCCGCACAGTCCATGAAAAAGTATGAGGTCACCCACATGAGTGCTAAAAGGAATCCGTTAAACTTCGGTTACACAGTAAATCAGTCAAATCTAGAGGCCGCAAATTCAACTACATACCTAGGAATTAATTACGAACAATTTAAATTGGAAAGAATACATAGAAAATGTTGTGGGGAAGGCAAACCAAAGACAGCGTTTTATTGGCAAAACACTTAGAAAATATAACAGATCTACTAAAGAGACAGCCTACACTACCGCTTCTCCGTACTTGTTTTGGAGTGCAGCTGCGCAGTGTGGGATCCGTACCAGATAGGATTAATAGAGTACTTCGAGAAAGTTCAAAGAAGAGCAGCACGTTTTGTATTATCACGAAAAAGGAGGGAGAGTGCCACAGACATGATACGGGATAGGCGGCCAGAGTGACCGAGCGGTTGTAGGCGCTTCATTCTGGAACCGCGCGATCTCTACGGTCGCAGGTTCGAATCCTGCCTGGGCATGGATGTGTGTGATGTCCTTAGGTTAGTTAGGTTTAAGTAGTCCTAAGTTCTAGGGGACGTATGACCACAGCAGTTCCGTGGTGCTCAGAGACATTTTTTTTTGAGTCAGGATACATGGGGTGGACGTCATGAAAACAGAGGCGTTTTTCGTTGCGGCGGAATCTTCTCACGAAATTTCAATCACCAACTTTCTGCTTCGAATGCGAAAATATTTTGTTGACGCCGACCTACAAAGGGAGAAATGATTGTCACAATGAAATGAGGGGAAAGAGGGCTCGCATGGAAAGATTTAGGTGTTCGTTTTCTCCGCGCGCCGTTCGAGAGTGAAACAACAGAGAATTCGGTGAACGCTCTGCCAGGCCTGCACAGACTGACCTACTCCAAGGGTTCTTGAGATCATCAGGGGATGTAAGATCTGAAAATGATCTCTTACAAGGTCGAAACTGGTCACCTGAAAATGAAAATGAACAATGTAAATGCGATCACGACTGTGAGTATTGAAATAAGTGATAACGTAACTTGGGAAAAGAAGTAATTATTCAGAGATGAAGACAGCAACGCAGTGTCGAGTATCATGGGGATCTGAATGAAATGAAAGGCCAGGAGTAAGCAGCTGAAGCGACACTGGTCTCTGAAATGTTGTAAGAGACAGACGTCGCCCACCGTTCTGAAAGCTGCAAATCGCTAAATGAACACTCTGCAACGGATTATGGCAGACTGGGCGTTAGCGTCGAGTGCCGACCGACAGGAAGACCTGAAGTATGAATGCTCGATTAACGAGCGCCGTAGGCGAGCTGGTGCTCACGGGTCCGTAACGAAATGGTGGCGGCGGTTGGTCGTGTGGTGTGGCTGCGAGGAGAGAGGCCGCGTTACGGTGGAGGCGGGACCCGCGGCCGGCCATCAGAGCGGCGCTGGAGGGGCGCTGCGGGACTAATGCACGCGCCGATAGGGTTTCCGTGTATCCGGCCGGCATTAGGAGGCAGGCGCTGGCGGCCGCTGTTTGCCTGTTAATCATTCAGCGCGCACAAAGCGGCTCGCATCGATCCCTGCGCGCAGACAGCTCCGGCGAGCCGTCCCCACCTGGTCCACGGCGGCGAGCGCAGTCCCCGGCAACGCCACTGCCGATGACGCTCCTACTTGCTGATCCTGCGGCCTGATAGTCACACGGGGCTCCAAGATTCGATCTACAGTAAGAAAGCGGTTGGTGTCCCGTCGGTGACAAGGTCCTCTGCACCATTTTAAAAATGCTTGCCGGCCAGGGTGGCCGAGCGGTTCTAGGCGCTACAGTCCGGAACCGCGTGACCGCTACGGTCGCAGGTTCGAATCCTGCCTCGGGCATGGATGTGTGTGATCTCCTTAGGTTGGTTAGGTTTAAGTAGTTCTAAGTCCTAGGGGACTGATGACCTCAGAAGTTAAGTCCCATAGTGCTCAGAGCCATTTGAACCATTTTTAAAAATGCTTGCTGCGGAGGATGGCCACACAAACAAACTTGTTATTTTAAAAATGGTTTGACCGCAATACAATACACTGACGGAATAAAAAATCGCAACATCAAGAAAAAGTTGTGTGATATAAATTAAAGTTAGTAGGCGTGTTCTACATCTGAAAAATGATGTCTATTCATGTTTCGGACAAGTCACATAAAAGTGCCTGTAGGGAAGCAGCCTACTCACGCCATACAGAATTCATATGATTTCCATTGTGTGCCAGCCTAGTCCACTGTAGTGTAGGTATGAAGTCAGGAATGTTGCGCTATACCTTAAAAATAAAGTAAATAATCTGAAAAGTTAATAGCATGTCAGGAGTGATGCTAAAATGATAATGTGTTAAGTTTCAGTTTAGTAACTTTAACAGTTTTCGAAATTTGGACGTTTTACGTAAAAATCATCGGCGCAACAGAAAGGAGCTAGAAACTTCAAAATTTATATTCAGATTCCTTTTTCATTGTAATTTAATGGAAACAGCATGCTGGATCTCACAAAGTAATATTTTGGTTGAAATTCATGATTTTCTGTTTTTGTCTCCTGAAAGTTCGGAAGCAAGATAGATTAAGTAAGTGATTAGATAAAGCTAGGATGTTTAGATTTAGGTAGAATGGAGATACGGTATAACAACTAAGATGTGAGAAGGTAGCTATAAAACTATAGCTGTAGGGTCTCTCCGAAGGGCAAGTTCAGAGCTCATCTATTGTGTACAGTAAAACTTAAATAATTCTGTCGCCAAAAGTATTTAATCTAGCCACGTTAGAATTTTGTTATAGATACATACCTGTGTGCTGATTGCAAAATTAAATCGAGAGCTTCATTGACCTTTAGCGAATGAAGCAATTAATTATTTAGTAACTTGAAGTGGTATTTTGTTAGCCCAGTGGCTAGGCAGTAAGGCAAATGCTGTCAGCTGAGCCTTCGGCGGTCCACACCGCGGCTATATAAATAAGAGCGTGCGAGGTAGAGTAAGGCCCCAGTTCCCTTCTAGATTCATATCAGCGCGCACTCCGTGTCGGAAGCCGCGTCGCGTTTGGGCAGTTGCAAGGAACAGCCTTGGATGCCGTATTACGTAACTCGATATGCACTTAACAGTAAGTGGGGTAAAAAGTTAATAACGGAACGACTCTAGTAATTTATTCTCAGTTTGCGTATGTCGTATTTTCACGTGGCCGGCCGGAGTGACCGAGCGCTTCTAGGCGCTACAGTCTGGAGCCGCGCGACCGCTACGGTCGCAGGTTCGAATCCTGCCTGGGGCATGGATGTGTGTGATGTCGTTAGGTTGGTTAGGTTTAAGTAGTTCTAAGTTCTAGGGGACTGATGACCTCAGCAGTTAAGTCCCATAGTGCTCAGAGCCATTTGAACCGTTTTCACGTGTCGCCGCAGGACAGGCTTTCTACCACTACTAGCGTGGCGTTTGATGAGTAATAACTTCAAATTTTGGCGAGCATTCACTTTGAACATTTACATCGACAACGGTTATTGAACAGTTTCGTTATCTAGGGATAATAGGATCCACACAATATACTCTGAACAGTTCTGATAGTACAATAGATGATATGGGTAATCATTTGTCTGGAATTTTACGCTTTATCGTTTTCAGAATATAGTGAAAATTGTTATAGGAAACTGCATTTTCTATGAATACCAGACATCATCCTAAAGCCTCAGAGTAATGAACTTCAATAATCAATAACTTTTATTCTCCATCAGAGTGGGGACAGTGAACTCTAATTACTGGCATCACGTTTTTGCTGATTACTTTCTGGTTTCCAACATTGTATTTAGAGAGCGTGTGTTGATGTGATGTGAGTGTTTTTTTTTCAATAATAATTCTAGTGACATAAAACTGTGTTTGCACCTTAAAATTTGTCCTAATCACAAGCCAATGCAGGGTCCTGTCCTTCACGTACAGATAACCAAGTATGCTGTTTCTGAAAATATAATGGTTTGTTGCTGCACTAAAGGTGCTAAAATATTTGAACGTTGTTATCAAAGCTTCCTGCTTCACAGGTGGTGAGAAAGGCACGTATATTGGATTATGGTGAAAAGTAACTTGCATTGGTTAGTATTATGAACTATTTTCTGAAATTGGTTGAGCTTAATATCTGACTAACTTGTGTTAAAGCATTAAAACATAAACAGTTGGAAGTGGGACTAAAAATTTAATGTTATTAAACTGCAATTGGTGTCGGAAATAATTACAGAGTTTGCATGTAGAGAAAGTAACAGCTTATGTGTCCCCACAGTAATTTATTCTCAAATTGAAAGATAACTGGGTTTTTCGTTGCTATTAAAAGAAATCTGTGACATTGTTAACAATGAAGGCAAAATAAATTTAGGTATAGAATTATTTAATATCATTAATGGTATTATGTGTTAGCTGAAATTAGAAATCTTTCCATGCCCAATTTCAGTCCAGTGTGTCTTTAGTAACATCTCAATGTTGAATTAGTACTGAATCAATTAATGATAGCACTAGTAGCTTTTATTACTATGAGTGAAGTATTATTTAGTTCTCTAAGTTTGCTGGTTTGTGTAAAAGCTATCTACTGCTAACCACTATGTAGTTCGTTCGTTAGTTGTGTGTATCCATTGCACTATTTAAAAGGAGCGTTAACGATATTCCCTTCAGCAATCCATTTTCATTTTTCTTTACACTTAATGTTTCTAAGTATTATGCCTAATTAGGCTGAAGTACTTCTATTAATTCATTTGTATGCATTTTATTACTTTCATTATCTCCAAAACCCAGTCTGTTAGTCTTTCTATTACTTGCCATAGAAACGAAAATACTGTGCGATACCCTCTGCCCATTAGGTTAACACACGATCAAACTTCAAAACCTCCCGAATGCGAGTCCAGTGTGCTAACCACTGCGTCACCTCGCTCGGTGTAACGGTCGTGAGCTTTATTTACTTTTGAAACTCGACGTGGTGAATTGATGTTAATTGAAGAATGCCTTTAAGGCGACAAAGACGCCATTATCAGCATCCACTGAATTTGGGCGAGATCGTGTAATAGGGTTACGAGAAGATGAATGTTCCTTCTGCGATACTGCAGAAAGACTGCTGTGCAGCGGTGGTCACGAAAATGTACGGTCGCAAGATGTCCGGGTTCCGGCACTACAGAAAGGAAAGACCATCGTATTCGGCGCATGGCTCTGGCGCGGCATACTGCGTCTACAGCAGCAATTCGAACGGCAGTTGCCACAACAGTGACACAACGAACTGTTACAAATCGGTTACTTCATGTACAGCTCCAAACCAGACGCCCTGTAGTATGCATTTCACAGAACCCAAACCAGAGCTCATTGAAGGGCGGGGTGGAGGTCTGTTCTGTTTTCTGATGAAAGCTAGTTCTACCTCGGTGCCATTGACGGCCGTGTATTGACTAGAAGGAGGCCAGTTAAGGACACGCACACAACCTGTCTGCGTGCTAGACACCTCGAGTTACGGTCTTGGGTGCGATTTCGTATGACAACAGCAGCAACCTCGCGGTTATCCGACGCACCCTGGCTGCAACACTGTGTTTCAGTCTGGTGATTCGACCTATTGTATTGCCACTCATGAACAGCATACCATGGGGAGTTCTTCAACAGGTTAACGCTCGCTCAAAACGCAATGCTATGACCAGACATGCTCTGCAGACTGTCCACATGTTGCCTTGGCCTACTCTATCACTAGATCTGTCTCCAATCGTGCACATATGGACACCATCGGACAACAACTCCAACGTCATCAATAAACAGCGTTAACGGTCCCTGTATTGACCGACCAAGTCTAATAACATGGGACTCCATCCCACAAAATGACATCCGACATCTATACAACACAATGCATGCACGTTTGAGTGTTTGCATTCAACATGCTGGCAGTTACACTGGTTATTGATTTACCCACATTTGACATATGCAATGACTCACCTTGCGGATACTTTAACCAGTGCTCTTGCAGTGTTAATCACTTAAATAAGTTACCTAGAGTAATGAATTCACTAAATTTCATTCCCCTACATTAACTAATTTTTGGTGTTGCAGTTTCTTCTTCCCTCAGTGAATTTAGGAGGCACGTCAAATAAGAAATACAACATATTTTCTTTCTTGGCCAATTTCGGTTGAAAAATGGAGAATTTGTTGTAGGACATCGCGGAATATTCCCGTTTCAGCCCCTATAGTTTCAAGAACTTTCGACTGGGGGTGGCGCTATATGTAGCCTTCAAATGGTAACAGAGGTCCTCTCCAAGCAGAGAGCTATCATTGAGGATCTTTTCGCGGAAAAACAGAGCATCGCAGATATTCACAGGCACTTGCAGAGAGCCTACGGAGACTTGGAACTGAACAAAAGCACGGTGAGTCGTTAGGTGAGGCGTCTATCATCATCGAAACAACTTCGAGCAGACCTTTCCGACTTCCCACTCACCGACTGACCGCATACTGCTGTGATTCCTGCAATACTGGAAAGTGCGGACACTCTCATTCGAGGTGATCGATGGATCACAATCAAACAAAAATGGCCATAAGCACTATGGGGCTTAACATCTGAGGTCATCAGTCTCCAAGACTTAGAACTACTTAAACCTAACTAACCTAAGGATACCACACACATCCATGCCCGAGGCAGGATTCGAACATGCGACCGTAGCAGCAGCGCGGTTCCGGACTGAAGCGCCTAGAACCGCTCGGCCACAGCGGCTGGCACTCAATCAAACACCTCTCTTCTCAACTTGACGTCTCTATTGGTAGTGCTGACAATCTCGTCCACCAGTTGGGGTACTCAAAGATGTGTGCCCGCTGGGTGGAATTGCTTGCGCCTTACGAGACTCATCGTCACAATGTTTTGTCAAATATCATCACAAGCAACGAAACATGGGTTCATCACTTCTAAATGGAAACAAAACGTCAGTCCATTGAGCACCATGCTGTGTCTCCTCCAAACAAAAAGTTCAAAGCCGCACCCTCAGCTGGTAAAGTCATGGCGACGGTCGTTTGGGATTCTGAAGGGTTTTGTAGCCAAAGGAGTGAGGAATAATATGGTGTGTGGGAATCCTGAATAAAACCAACCTGATTTCAGAAAAGAACATGATGCCTTACTTATTCAGTGCTTCTTGCATTTGCAATGGTAACCGCCTTCGGTTAGAATGTGACCATCTTCAGACCACAAGAGGGTAGGCAGTGGCTGTGAGCGGAGCAGGTATCCTTGCTTCACGAACGTCAACTGCTTATGATTAGAGTTGCGTTCTGCCAAAACTACAGTGGAGTAGTTGGAACAGTACATAAATGATGTAGTAAGTGGCAGGATTCCGGTATCATTTATAGCAATGGTAGGGAAAAAAAACCTAAATGATGTGTGAGGCAGGAAGTGGGAGCCGCCGAATTCTCTTTGTTTTTCGTCTGGTTTGCATGTAATTAGTATCGCACATCACTCAGAGTTAGTCCTGTGTCTACTTTACATACTTAAAAAAATGTAAATTGCATTTTGTTAACAATAAAAATCAGTTGATCGCGGAATTTCTAAGTTTTTATGTAACAAAGCAATTGTTTTTGATGGAAGTACACTTTTCGTGCACAAACATAAAAAATCTGTGTAATTATGCTTGTTATTTTGTACTTCATAATTGTACTTCATAATTTCCTGTTATTATTGATAAGTGTGAAAGTTGTTTATGAATAACAGAAATATGTTTGATATAAGCTCGATGAAGGAATGGAGCGATGTTTCATATGTTTTTGTTTCGTACTTTTTTAATTTTACCCTTTTTTTGAGGAAATCTCCTTTTCTAGGGCTATATAATATTTTTTCCATAATTTTCACTAGAACATCCCTCTGTTTCGCGTTACAGATCAAAAATTGTGGAATGAAACCTGAATTAAACATTGAAAGTTTTACTTTTGCCATAAATGCTGTTTATTTTTAAGTAATACACGGGAGGATAACTATGAAGCACAAAAATGTTCCGTAGGTTATGTGGCACTTTATACATCCTCACTCACTTTCTAGATGGTTCACAGATTCAGGTGTCTATGGGATCTAGTAAGACATACGCAAACGAAGGGATCGAAATGATGTAACGCCTGATAGGTATGCAACAAATCTAACGTACAGGTAATGCGGTTATGATCTTAACTGACCACGGCTGTTAGGAAAACTACCGTAGACTGCAGTTACTTATGATAGTCTGCAGTAGCCTACAATAGTTTTATAGCTCTAACTATGACCACTTTGTGGCGTTACACATCGCCTGTGCACCGCTTCTGCTGACAAATGAAAGCCGATGAAGGTGATGCCATACTGTGTGGGCTTCGAAGCGTCAGACTCAATCCTGTTTGCAGATGTGAATCAAGAAATCATTTTAAAAATCGATTAATCCAATCTAATCAAGAGGGTGTAGGTGAACACAAAGAAAACCACAGTCACAACAATCGGAAAAGCCCAAATTTGACTCCTGCGATATATCCTGCATTAAAGATTTGCAAAGCAAAAGAAAATCAATATTAAGCAATGGAATCGGGAAGGAAGAGTCCACTTGTGTTCATTATAGAACTGGCACGTTATCAGACTCCAGTTTAAATGAAATATACAAAAAATTTAATCAGTGAACCCACTGTAAGGGTGAGACGAGCGAGAGACAGAAATTCTAGTAATTAGGAGCAACAGTGGAGCATGACAGCGCGATAGCTATCTTGTGGGACCGTAACATGTCACCGTCTTGTGTCGGCTGGCATTTATCCAAGAGGTCCTCTGTGACAGATACTGGCGCTAAGAGTTGACTGCTACAGGACACGGACGAGAGTCAGGCTGAGTGACACTGCAGGATCCTGTCTGAAAAGTCTTGTTAGCAAGAAAACACCAGACTCTCAGGGCAGGCACTATTTTCTTCTGCCACCCCAAACGGCAGTTCCTACGTAAAACTGTGTGCCTTGCCAGCGAGTTCTGAGTAGGATTACCAAATCATCCGGTTTTTCTGGATTACACCCAATTTTAATGCTCTGTTTCAACCTTTGTTTGTAAATTTATAAAACAATAACAAAAATGATTTTTAGATTTCCGCATCTGGTTGTTGTTATATGACGTCAAGCGTCATTTGGCGGACTGAAACCGGGCATAAATGGGAAGAGATGAAAGCGGTTGGAAGCACTTCAGGCGATCATTGACTGTCACGGTACGGCTGCTTTATCTTCAGCTTTGCGCTTTTACAATAGTGTAAAGCTGGCTGCAAGACAGCTACGGTTTCTTCAAAGTGTTTACACTTACCTGCACATCCAAATATTGCGCACTGAAGGTGAAAAAAAAAGATTGTAGTGCAAGTGTAATCTGTCCAGACTGAAACTGTGTCAAGCTTGCAAGAGAGGGCTAAAAATAACTTCGGTCCCCTAAAAATAAGAGACGTCATCTCTAAATCTGAGAATGACCATCTTGGTACTGTTTTTCAGAAGAGATATGAACGCTTTTTACTCTGATTGTAGTGATATCATTAGTAAATGGATGAGGCAGTACGATGAATTAACTGTGTTCGATTGTTTAACGCTTAGCAAAGAACTCCACAGTGAAAGCGTGGAAAATGCTGAAAATTCTGTATCCTATTTGAGAAACAGAAATTTGCTTGAGGATGACAGTGAATTCTTTTGATGAAGTAAACAGGCTAAAAATGTTTCTAAATGAATCGCTCAAATCGGAAACCAGATTAACATTTTTAGAGGAAACTGTATGTGATAGAGATTGTGATTTCATGAACAATCATTCAGGAGATGAATATTCAGAAGGTCTGAAAATTGTGCAACACTCTCTTGCCATCCCTGCGTACAATGCAGCTTTGGAAAGGATATTTTCCCTATTAGAGGAACAATGGACTGATGAATGAAATACTTTTGTACAATGTGTAAAGGATTTGTTGATCGCCAGTTATAACTATAAAGATCTCAATTGTTTTCAAAAGAACAATAATATCAAATCCAAGAAAGAGTTCGAGGAAGCAAGAGACATGCTTCTCTAACAAATTAAGCCCTCGTTGTTCATATAAACATTGTTTGTAATCTCCTTCCAGTTTTTCATTTAGAAATATGGTAACTAGATCTGCGGGAACTCTCCAGGTCTGCAGATCTCTTAGGTTGTCATTAGGTGGCTGGCCCTAACTACCAATTACCTCTCAGGAATGTATTCCTGCGCTCTTTGCGTCCTTCCAGATACGTCTTCGGCCTGGAATCTCACCGAATTCAGTAGAATTGTCTTCAGTGATGAGTCTCGCTTCGAACTGAGCTTCGATGACCGGCAAAGACGTATGTGGAAACGCCACGGACAGTGATGGGATATCGACCTGACAGTCGCCCACCATACGTCCCGACAACCGGGAGTAATGGTCTGAGGAAGCATTTCTTTCATAGCAGAATCCCTTCAGTTGTCATGCTCGGCACCATTACAGCGCAGTGGTACGTTTTTGTTTTTCGTGCCAAACAATCCTGGGCTTATATTTCACAAACACAACGAACATCCGCAAACTGCGATAGCTTCTACTGCTTGTCTACTACTTGCCGAACCTTTCCTTGGCCAGCAAAGATGCAGAATCTCTTCCCAGTTGAGAACTTTTGGAGCATTGTGGACAGGGCCCTCCAGCCAGCTCGGTGTTTTAACGATATAACGAGCCAGTTGGATAGAATTTTGCACGATATCCCTCAGGAGGACATCGAACAACTCTATCAATCAATATGAAGCCGAGTAACTGCTTGCCTCAGGGCCACGGGTGCACTAAAGCGTTATCGACTTGCTCAGTTTGTGAGGTTCTTTCTGTTTAATACGAGGGTAAACCCAAAAGTAAGGTCTCCTATTTTTTTATAAATACAGAACTCTGTCTGTGTAACAGTTGGTCACACTGTTATGAAGAGTGCTTCACGCGCTGTGTGTAAACATGCGCACGCCGCGCTGAGGTGCTCAGTCTTGGCTTGGCAGCCGTTGAGAATGGAGCTCCCGTTGATGTTAACGCCAAGTGCGAATTGCGCGCAGTTATTCGGTTTTTGAACGCAAAGGGAACTGCGCCCATTGAAATCCATCGCCAATTGACGGAAGTGTGTGGTGAGTCGTGCATGGATGTCAAAAATGTTCATAAGTGGTGTAGAGAGTTTGTAGCTGGTCGGACCGAAATTCACGACGAACAATTTCTGAGGAGACAGTGTTGAAGGTTGAGCAAAGCATGCGTGAAGATCGGCGGATCACCCTGGATGATCTCTGAAAGTTGGTTCCTGAGGTTTCCCGAAGCACCGCTCACAGAATTTTAACGGAAACGTTGAACTACCGGAAGGTGTACGCAAGATGGGTGCCATGAATGCTGACTGAGGACCACATGCGGTAACGAGTTGATGCTTTCCGCGCATTTCTTCACCGCCTTGCAGCCGAACCGGACAATTTTCTGGACTCAGTTGTCACGGGTGACGAAACCTGGGCATACCACTTTACACCTGAGACCAAGCAACAATCACGCCAGTGGCGGCACCCTTCTTCGCCAAAGCCGCGGAAATTCAAACAAACACAGTCCGCCGGTAAAGTCATGACAACCGTTTTTTGGGATCGGAAAGGGGTATTATTGGTTGACTTTGTGCCCACTGGGACCACAAATAACGCTGACAGGTACTGTGATACTCTAAAAAAACTCAAACGGGCAATTCAGAACCGGAGAAGAGGAATGTTCAGCAATGGCGTACACATTCTCCATTACAGCGCTCGCCCACACATCGCTCGGCACACCGTAGCTCTCCTGCAACTGTTTCAGTGGAACGTAATCACCCACCGACCCTATAGTCTTGACTTGGCGCCCAGTGACTATCACCTGTTCCCTAGATTAAAAGAACATTTGGCCAGAAAGCGATTCAGCTCCGACGACGAGGTGAAAGAAGAGATTCATAACTTTCTGAACACCATGGCGACGAGCTGGTATGACATGAGCATACAAAAACTGCCACAGCGTCTACAAAAATTCATCAACAGAAGTGGTTATTATGTCGAAAAATAGCTAAATGTTCAAGCTGTAAACTGATGTAAACCATTGTAGAACTAAACAGGTCTATGTAACCATAAAAAAATAGGAGATCTTACTTTTGGGATTACCCTCGTAAGTTATCCAGTCTTTCTGAAATTATAATCACTTGTTCCTTAGTACAAGCAGATCGTAACTAGCGATTTCCGTCCCATTTGGATAACTGATTCGTGGTGAATCGTTTTTTTTTTGTTGTCGTTGTTGTCTTAGAGTGCATCTAGATCATCTAAGTCGGTTGGAAGTAATACACTCCTGGAAATGGAAAAAAGAACACATTGACACCGGTGTGTCAGACCCACCATACTTGCTCCGGACACTGCGAGAGGGCTGTACAAGCAATGATCACACGCACGGCACAGCGGACACACCAGGAACCGCGGTGTTGGCCGTCGAATGGCGCTAGCTGCGCAGCATTTGTGCACCGCCGCCGTCAGTGTCAGCCAGTTTGCCGTGGCATACGGAGCTCCATCGCAGTCTTTAACACTGGTAGCATGCCGCGACAGCGTGGACGTGAACCGTATGTGCAGTTGACGGACTTTGAGCGAGGGCGTATAGTGGGCATGCGGGAGGCCGGGTGGACGTACCGCCGAATTGCTCAACACGTGGGGCGTGAGGTCTCCACAGAACATCGATGTTGTCGCCAGTGGTCGGCGGAAGGTGCACGTGCCCGTCGACCTGGGACCGGACCGCAGCGACGCGCGGATGCACGCCAAGACCGTAGGATCTTACGCAGTCCCGTAGGGGACCGCACCGCCACTTCCCAGCAAATTAGGGACACTGTTGCTCCTGGGGTATCGGCGAGGACCATTCGCAACCGTCTCCATGAAGCTGGGCTACGGTCCCGCACACCGTTAGGCCGTCTTCCGCTCACGCCCCAACATCGTGCAGCCCGCCTCCAGTGGTGTCGCGACAGGCGTGAATGGAGGGACGAATGGAGACGTGTCGTCTTCAGCGATGAGAGTCGCTTCTGCCTTGGTGCCAATGATGGTCGTATGCGTGTTTGGTGCCGTGCAGGTGAGCGCCACAATCAGGACTGCATACGACCGAGGCACACAGGGCCAACACCCGGCATCATGGTGTGGGGAGCGATCTCCTACACTGGCCGTACACCACTGGTGATCGTCGAGGGGACACTGAATAGTGCACGGTACATCCAAACCGTCATCGAACCCATCGTTCTACCATTCCTAGACCGGCAAGGGGACTTGCTGTTCCAACAGGACAATGCACGTCCGCATGTATCCCGTGCCACCCAACGTGCTCTAGAAGGTGTAAGTCAACTACCCTGGCCAGCAAGACCTCCGGATCTGTCCCCCATTGAGCATGTTTGGGACTGGATGAAGCGTCGTCTCACGCGGTCTGCACGTCCAGCACAAACGCTGGTCCAACTGAGGCGCCAGGTGGAAATGGCATGGCAAGCCGATCCACAGGACTACATCCAGCATCTCTACGATCGTCTCCATGGGAGAATAGCAGCCTGCATTGCTGCGAAAGGTGGATATACACTGTACTAGTGCCGACATTGTGCATGCTCTGTTGCCTGTGTCTATGTGCCTGTGGTTCTGTCAGTGTGATCATGTGATGTATCTGCCCCCAGGAATGTGTCAATAAAGTTTCCCCTTCCTGGGACAATGAATTCACGGTGTTCTTATTTCAATTTCCAGGAGTGTAGCAAAAAATAAAACGGCCATGTTCAAAGTACAAGGCATAAAATGAAGCTCTATATTCATACAACAGAAAACTTGTCTTTTTAAAAATACTTTCCGACAAGGAATACGAATATAAAACTTACAAACACGAATAAAATGCAAGCAGCACATTTCTGCTGCTGGAACAGTGTACTTGTTCTAAGTGATTTATGGGTGTATTTCACGACTATTGCAAGTGCAGGCGTAGGATTCATGATGTACAAGATTAAAAAGTAGCTCGATTTAGAACTGTAAAGAGAGATAGATTGAAGGTAACATGTTTACACATCTCCGTCGCGATTTTAACTGCATTACGTTACACCAAAAACAGCGTCCTTCTGATAAATCTTTGAAGCATCAGTTTATCTAGAGTGGCATTTTCTTAGTACACCAATTGTGATACCATAACTGCCAAATACGGCGTTTTAGTTTTGGAAAGATCGAATCCAGCAGGGCGTAAAAGTACAATGGGGGTTGCGAAGTAGCGCAACAGGTGACCAATCAACGGAATTCCAAATGAAAGTGGAACAAGAAGCGTTTGAGTAGCGCAGACATCGCGTACAGGTTTCATACGTCATCGTAGTTGTCCATCCGCAGTGACGCCTGTTTTCTACCATTTTTAAGTAGCTCCCTAGCAGTTGCTCAAACGAACATGCCACGTTCCACGTTCACGCCCCAACACAGTCAGAAGCATGCACAATCCGTAAAACAAGATAGGCGGCGATCCGTGGCATATTTGATGACAAACTGTAATGCTGATGCAGGCGCAAGTGTTCCTGAGCTCACACTGTTGAACATAGGCCTCTGCGGCAGACGAACCCTGTGTGTACTGATGTTGGCCCAACGACATCAAAAAGTGGTTCAAATGGCTCTAAGCACTATGGGACTTCACATCTGAGGTCATCAGTCAAAAAATGGCTCTGAGCACTATGGGACTTTACTTCTTTGGTCATCAGTCCCCTAGACTTAGAACTACTTGAGCCTAACTAACCTAAGGACATCACACACATCCATGCCCGAGGCGGGATTCGAACCTGCGTCCGTAGCAGCAGCGCGGTTCCTGGCTGAAGCGCCTAGAACATCGTCAGTCAGTACTGCAGCGGACACAGGACCATCGAGATGGAGCCGTATATCAGTCGAAATATGTCACTTCGGCGGATGAATTACACACAAGGCGGATCGTCGTGTCCGCGTACACCGTCACCAAGGCAAATGGCTTTTCGAAACATGCTCGGCGCCATAGAGGCAGGCCGATAGAGGTTGTGTTACTATGGAGGACTTTCGCCTGAGCTTTCGTGGAAACTGAGTATGTGTCAGAAGACCAAAATCGTGCTACAGTGGTTCTAGAGGTATGGGAGTGAACTCACGTTGATGTGTGAACGCTATGGAATACATTTGGGACGCTATCGCGCCCATAAACCGCGAGCCCGTAATTTAGAGGATTTGCGTGACCACTACGTTGATGTCTAGTGCTACATACCCCGTCCGGAAAACTAGGAAGGATTTATTGACTCCGTGCCATGCAGAAACGCTGCTGTACTGCACTCTAAAGTTGGACTAACGCGCTGTTAAACAGCTGGTCATAACCTTTCGGCTTACCAGTGTATACACTCAGCACGCCATTGTGGATAGCATGGCAGAGTGTTCGTAGTAGCAATATAATCGATGTTCTTAAAAGCCGACCTCGAAGAACATCAGTTTGGATTCCGTAGAAATGTAGAAACACTATAAATGGAGGAAAAAAGAGGCATTGATGACCCACGACTTATCTTAGAAAACAGGTTAAAGTGTGGCAAACCTACGGTTATAGCAATTGTGGAATTTAGGGAAGCTTTTGAAAATGTTGACTGTTTAATGCCACCCTGTCCTGCCTACAACCGAAATATTGTTGAATAACTGACGTAATAAAAGAACAGTTACAATTCTGTCGGTGAACACCAGATAGATAATTGATTAAGATAAACTGCTGGGCGCGTGTGCAAGAACTACTTTCCAAACACTGAACGTGCTGAAAAGTAAGTGGTTAAAAATAATACTCACCTCTTGATTCTCACTCTAGTTGTTGCCGTTGCTTATTGTCCTGAAAATAAACGGGATATAATTTCGCCGAGAGGAACCCGGATTTTGTGTTTAAGAACAATATGTTAATGTAAATGTAAATACATAAAACTGCAACCAATCGCTTTTTTGAATAGTTTGAAATATCCCCTTAGAATAATTTATGAATGGCTGTGCTGATAAACCTCTTACGTTATTTAATTTTTAAACAGCTGAGCAGATCTGAACGTACTCAGACATTTCTCACTTTACTTATTCTGATCATCACTCAATTGACACACAGTATTTTTAGCGCAACGCAATCTGACTTTCAATAATCCCTACAAAAGAATGGCCCTGACTAACAATAACCTATACCTTTCATGAATCACTTACAAAAATCTTCGTTATTAGAACTACTGCAATACAGCGAGCGCCAATACTGCCAGCTAAATAAAAGATTCTAACTACTGAAGGCACTAACTACTGATAGGCATAGTTAGCAAATGAAAGATTTTGATAGAGAACAAACAACGTATTTACCTTAATAGTTCAAATGGCTCTGAGCACTATGGGACTTAACATCTTAGGTCACCAGTCCCCTAGAACTTAGAACTATTTAAACCTAACTAACCTAAGGACATCACACACATCCATGCCCGAGGTAGGATGCGAACCTGCGACCGTAGCAGTCCCGCGGTTCCGGACTGCAGCGCCTAGAACCGCACTGCCACCGCGGCCGGCTACCTTAATAGTGTTCAAAAGTGATAATATATATATCAGTTCATGACATCCAGTCTTACAAATTTACAGTCTCTGATGGACACAAGTCCAGATCATCCACTCTCAAAACTCCGCCATCTCTCTCCCCACACACACCACTGCTGGCGGCTCACCTCCAACTGCGCAACGCTACGCGCTATTCACATCCAGGTGCCCAACACTACAATAACAAACAACAATGCAAACCAGCCACAGACTGCACACAGCACAGCCAGTGATTTTCATACCGAGCGCTACGTGGCGTAACCAATATAAAAACCTAAACAGCCTATTTACAAGTTATCTATTACTCCAGGAACCACTTTTCGAACCTCTTCATGTTCTACTTCAGATGGTTTGTGGAAGCTACATCACTATTTCTAACATACTGCTGAGTGCTCGCTCTACAACAGGAATATAGAACATGTTTTAATGTATCCCTATGAGTATTAATTATCTGTCGGTATAGATGTAAATTTTTCTTTTTTTAAGTCTTGTACTCACTGCGATAGCGCGGGTAGCTTTTTGCTGTTACTGTCCTTCTGTCTGCTCCCATCTTGATGGCCAGTTCGTACATCACTTCGCACCCTTTTACACGTCTTATATGCATTTACACTCTGATAGTGAAACTTTGCCAGCACCCAGTATGTGCTATACAAGTGTTGCTTGTTACGAAAATCTTTATAAAAAGATATGATACAGGCCTACTGTGCTCAGAGATGTTATTTGTTATTGTTTGCAAGTATTATATTCGATATATGGGTGAATACTTTAATCAGATTGACGAAAATAAATAAATGAATGAATTACTGCAAGAACAAACTTCAAGTGATCTGGTGTCTTATTTCAGTTCGTATATTAACGTATAATCCGATTAAAGTATTTGATCAAAAATTGACTATATTATACGTTAATGTACGAACAGAAAAAAGATTTTGGATCACTTGAAGTTTGTTCTTGCAGTAATTCGTTTATTTACTTATTTTATTTTGAGCTCTCATGTTAACGCCAATCTCATTTAAAGTATTTTCCCTTACATTGATTTTAATACATGCAAACAATAACAAATAACATCTCTGAGCAAAGTAGGCCTCTATCATATCTTTTTGTCAACATCTTTTTAACAAGCAACATTTCTATAGCACATGTTGGATGGTGGTAAAATATCGCTATCACAGTGTAAATTCATATAGAACGTGTAAAAGTGTGTGAAGCGATGCACCAACTGGCCACCAAAACGGGAGCAGACACATGAACACTAACAGAAAAAATTCGCCCACACGGTCCCAGTAAGTACAAAACTAAAAAAAAAAAAGAAAATTTACATCCATATCGACAGATAAGCAATACTCAAGGGGATACATTAAAGCATGTTCCATCTTCCTGTCACAAAGCCAGCAGCCAGTATTATGCCAGAATTAGTATTGTAACTTCCACAAAACCACCCGTAGATGAACCACAAAAGATTTGAAAATCGGTTCATCGAATAATAAATAACTATTTAAAAAAGTGACTGGCTGCAGTTTTATGTATTTACTTTCAATTAACAGTCATGGGTTCTGAAGTATCTCTTCTTGTTGTCAATACTGCGGCGTAGTTCCTTTACTCAGTAAAGTGATCAGTAATTCAGATTAGTTGTGTCCCAAAACAACTTCTTCAGGTATAAATATAACTTATTTAAATGAAACACGAGTTGAAGTCACTTGAGTATGTATTCTTCACTTTTAAATAACCACAAAACAAAATTTACACATTTGTTGTTATATTGAGAATCTTCTCCTCGACAGCACACTATCAGCTCCCCACAGACAAGAGCAACATAAAAGAAACACACAAAAGCTTGACATCGATAGTTCACAGAATGTGTCTCATATCAATATTTATTCACGGATGACATTTAAATAGAATAGTTTACATCGAATAATGATTGTATTTTTGTTAAATTTGAATAATCAATTAGTTTTGTAAACAATAAATTATAGTTGTTTTTTAACAGTTGTATATGTTTTTAAGATCAAAATTATCTACTGATGACTGATAAGTGGAAATACAATTAGTCACATACGATAATCAATGTTCTCACAAAAGAATAAAAACTACGAAGAAATTGATTTTCAGATTAAACGAAGATAAATAATCATGAAATAAGAAACATGAGTGCCCGAACATTGAAATAAACCGATGGACTCACAATAAGAAAATACGCTTTACCAACGTTCAAAAATATTACAAGATCACAAGATGTATCGTGTTGTAAAATTTGTTACAGCCGTATCACTATTTATTGTACTCCAGATTTGCACGGGTGTACGGTTGTTACATCTGGGCTACATTCTTTGATATTCCCATGTTACCACGGATGAAATACAGGAGCTAAATGTTATTCACATATTGTACAGAAGCGAGATGACAGTTATAACAATTGAAGGACATGAAAGAAAGCCATTAGTTCAAACGCTAGTCACATAGGATTGTAAACTGTCCCAATATTATGCAATCTTTACATTAAGCAAGCAGAAAAGGAAAATAAGGAGAGTTCTGGAAGGAGAAGAAAAATTAAGAGGTTACAGGTATAAATTGTTAAGCTTTGCCGATAAGTTTGTAATGAAGTCGATTTAAATCAGGAGGTGTTGAGCGAATAAGTTTAGGAAATGAGACACTAAAAGCAGTCTCTGAGTTTTACTGTTTCGGCAGCAAAATAACTCACGATGGCCGAAGTACGAGATAGGATACAAAATGCAGAATGGTCGAAACAAGGGAAACGTTTCTGAAAAAGAGAAAATTTGCTAACAGCGGAAGTAAACTTAAATGTTGAGAAGTCTTTTCTGAAGGTACTCGTCTGGGTTGTAGTCTTGTACGTAAGGGAAACGTCGGAGATTTCAGACAAGAAGAGAATAACAGTCTTTGAAATGTAGTGATGCAGAAGAATGCAAAAAACTGGATGGGTAGAACGGATAACTGACGACAAGGTATTGAATCGAATTAGGGAAAAAGCAGTTTGTGGCACAAGTAAACAAAGGGGTCGGTTGACAGGACGCACCACTAGGGATTACGGAATAGTCAACTTAGTGAAGGAGGGAAGCTGAGTGTTTACGAGTTATAGAGGGAGATCAAGACTTAAATACAGGAAGCTCGTTCAAATGTATGTAGACTGCAGAGATGAAGAGGCTTGCACAGGGTGGATTAGCGTGGAGAGTTCCACAAAACCATTTTTCAGACCGAAGACCAAAACAAGATTTCTTTCGCATTCTGAGTGATGAAAATATATCTATGTGCCTCGAGCTATATTCCGCAGTCTTTCTTATCTTATTCTAATGACCTCCACGCGACATATACAGGCGTTGGATAAAAATGCGGAAGCACCGCGAGAAATGCATGTTTAAACATAAATGCAGACGCTAAACAAGCCTGCAGGTTGGGTATTGTCTCTGACCAAGAGCGCCACTTGTGCAATGCCCTCAAAACGTTGCATGTCTGATTCGTAATCAGAACAGTGTTCTCTGTAGTTTTGAGTGCAATATTTTTGTAATAACGTGAGTTCGAACGTGAGTAAAATGTTGGTGCTCGTATGGTTGGGGCTTCTGTAACCAAGGCAGCCGAAGTATTTGGTGTTTCAAGAGACTCCGTATCGAAGATTTACAACGCACACAGGGGAAGCGGAGAAACACCATCGCTAAGTAACAACGCGAACGAAAGTGCGTGTTGAGTAATCGTGATGGATGGTCATTGAGGAGAATTGTGGCGAAAAATAAAGAGGACAAGCGCAGCAAAAGTTAATGTGGAACTAAATGTCGCATCGCGAAGCCTAACAGAACTAAAACAATATATAGGGAATTCCACAAGTAGGGGATTGCACGGTGCGCTGGAGTTTCAAAGCCATTCACCACTGATGCAAACGCACGTAACGGGGAACTTAACTCCGAAGCCAAAAAACCTAGACTGTGGAGCAATGGAAGAAAGCCATTTGGGCAGATCAGCCCGGGTCCACACTCTTTCCATGTTGTGGCCGATCTTACATCCTACGAGTGAAACTTTATGGGGGTCGGTGATGATTGGACAGCCTTACCAGGATGTTCCATGGGCTCCATGCGTACCCTGCAAGGTCGCATTACTGCCGGAGTTATGTGACCAATTTGGCTGACCTGGTCCATCCCACGGCACAATGTATGTACGATGCTGTGTTCCAAGACGACAGGGCCCCTGTGCGCGCAGCTCACATCGTCCATGACTGGTTTTGTGAACGCGAGAATGAACTGTAACATCCTCGCTGGCCAACCCAATCATCAGATCTCAATATTATTGGCCCTTCGTGGTCTCCTTTGGAAAGAAGGGTGAGAGGATCACTGTTCACCTCTATCATAACTACCTCAACTTGCCACTATTTTGCAGGAAAATGGCATAAGATCCCCTTGTAGACAAGAGAGGACCTGGAATTATCCATTCTGAGACGACTGAAGGCTGTTTTGATTGCTAACGTGTTTTTCACACCATACTAAGCACTGTAATGTGTTATGTTTTTGGAGCTTCCATGTTTTTATCAAACCCCCGATATGATGATGGCGCATAATGTCCATACAGTCTTTTTCGAAGAGAAATTTTACTGAAACTACGTCGTCTTTGTTGGAAGGATTGCCACTGAAGTTCCGCGATCACTTCTGTTACACCTCTGTCTGGACTACAGTAAACCGTTACGATCGTTACAGACGTCTCTGAATTTTGTTGTTGTTTGAGCCAGTGCTGTAATTCCAAGTACATATTTTTCTTGCGTTTTTCAAGTCACTCGATGTTCTTCACGTCATATTTGAAAGTATGAATGCCGTGTGATGTTGCCTTTGTGAAAGATATATTTTTCCACTATGGTGAGGGCCTTGTGACTGAAACCAGTCCTGAATAAAGTGATTTACAAGACAGCATTTTGTTCATCATGCATTTCAACAAATATGCTGAAACTATTCGGTGTGTGTTCACATGCCTCACTGATAAGGACTTCAAACACTAGAACAGCACTCTAGAATTGTTGGCACTAGCGTCTAGTTTCCAGTAAAGGTACACTATATGTTTCCAGAATGCTACCAACAAATCTAGGCCTTCCATTTACCTCCCCTAATACTGATTTTACCTGTTTGGAAGATTTGTACGGGTAAGTCAGTCACATAGGTACTGCTGCGCTGCATCAGTGCATTATTGACTCTAAAAGCATACAAAGGCGGTAAAAGCAGCCAGAAGTTACAGGACAAAAGGCAGAAACAGCATTTAGAATACCGTCTATAAGAACGTTGCATTTTCGAAGATGTTAATGTATTATGACAGTTCAAGAAGGCGTCTTGACATAAATAAAGATATTTAAAAAGTGGCTGGTTGGTATATTTCTTCAACTAAATAACACTATTTCTTCCAGCGCAAGTCTCTTTACTTTTGGGGTAGATACTAATCGCAATGGCGTCGAACGAATGCAAACAGCGCCTGTTTTTGCAGTTACTCTTCTCAGGCGTTTACGAGTCTGTCTTTTCTCATTGCTTTCGACTCTTTAATACCGGCGTGACACTCCAGTACTAGATGCAAGAGCTCAGCCTTCTGCCTGTTATTACGGCGGCAGGCGAAGAAATCTTTTTATCCGTCTCTTTAAATGGCAACGTCCATTAGCTCATAACTGGAAAAATCTTTCGAGAACGAGAAAGTTTACAAACTGTCTTATAAAGGATAGTTCGGTGTTTACCATAGCCACCCCGAATTTTTGTAGCCAGTCGTACACTTGGAATCACTGGCAGTACGCATCGCTACAAGTCATGATCGTTTTCTAAATTTTTACTTTCATGATAGATGAATGTGGCATACAGGGTGGTCAGAAACAGTCCGAAAAGCTGGTAAGTGTGTTGCAGGGCGGACTGTGCTGCGAAATAACTGTTAAGAAAAATATTCCATACATTGCTCCGTTTCCGAGCTAATTAGAATGAAGTTAGCTAATCAGGCCGTTGCCAGCGCAAATTCCAGCTGACCGCCAGATACAATTTGTGTCAGGAAGCCAAACGAAGAACGTGGCTGGCGATACCGCCTCTGGCGGGCTGCATGAATCTGCGCGCGCAACCTCCTGATTGGCTAGCTTCAGTGCTAACTAAGTCGGAACGGCGTGACGCATCGAATTGTTTTTAACTGTTCTATCTCAGCACTGCCTACCCTGCAACACCCATACAGGCTTTACAGACTATTTCTGGCCACGCTGTATCGAGAGTCCAAGACAACGAATATAAATTTTTAGAGTGTTTGGAGGAGACATAAGCAAACTGTTTTTTATAAGACAAAATTGTCACAGGTGCACCGTTTACCTGCTAGGGGTCGATGAAGGTTGTCATTCTAGTAATGTAGTACAAACTGCCGTGAGACGAATATTGCCTTAGAGACGTCGCTGACCACCTATGCATTACTTTTTATGGGGAGAGATGAAGACATTGGATAAGAAATAAATAAAAAACACGGTGCATGTATGCGGCACAATAAAAAAGAGTAACATTGTTAATCCCAGCAATTAGCATCGCTCTTTTAGTCCTCAAAATATCTTCATACGTTTCAGTACCACTTACCGAGGACATATTAATGAATTTGAAAAGAAGAGAAACTCTCCGACATTTCGAAGAGTTTAGACAGTGAAATTCATCTCTTTACTACAAGCAGGCCAGGCGTTTTAAACATCCCCTACATTTTGTGTTGAATATTCTCGTTAAGCTCGTCAAATTACTGAAGCAGTTAATTCACAATGCGCTTTATTTCTGAGAATCCTCCATCTACGTAATTGTGTATGTGTCACTTTCAGCTAAGCGCCTGGCGTTGTCTGCCTGCAGGTCTGTCTTGTTCGATAGCGACCCTCTTGCCACCTACTGAGCGTTTTGGTAACTAGCATAGCAGAGCCGCTCTGCCTGCCATCTGTCGGCCGCACTGCATACAACTACGCACGGCAGCTTTCGCAGCAATGTTGATCCCGATGGTAACTGCATATTAACAAGGACGTAGAACAACCCGAAATATTTGTCACATTAAGACCGGACTGTGAATGCTTTTAGAGGAGCAATACGTAAGTCGCTGGTAATATACGTATATCATTTTTCAGTACGGTACATGAAATGTCGGCGTGTATGTTGCACCCGACAGCAGGACAAACAGTATGGGGCGTGGGTCGTAATTACACGAGTGTGTTCCCTGTATGCAAATCGGAAACCGCTGCTGACTCTACTTCGGCTCTGGCTTGAATAAGTAACGAGAGAAATTTACACGTGAGAAAGTGTGCCCGGATTGGGGCAGCAAAGCGACACATATGAATATTCAGACAATAAATCTTTCAACTAAAAGCCAGCAAGACAAAAGAACAATGAAGTTTGAACAACTGAAGAGAAAAGCTGTACTGGTGACAGGGGATTTCACGGTGAACAATGCGTACTGACGGCCTGCTCATCATGTAGAAATGCCACCCACATTTTTAGTGAAACCGTTTCTCTCTCCAAATTTCATCTCACAGGCCTCAACACAGGATATCAGAATGCTGTCTCGAGTGACAGAGATTCCAGCAAACCCAGTAACAAGGTAGGTTTTTTTTTTTTTTTTTTTTTTTTTTTTTTTTTTTTTTTTTTTAAAAAGCGGAAGTAATGGAAATGATTGGAGTTGGTGTTCAATAGGCAAATAAAATTGCACCGTCAGAAATAGAGGGCTGCTCTATCAATATATGATGCATTTCGTGGCAATTTGATGTAGCATCGTAAAATCTTACAAAAATATGTTCAAATGTGCGTGAAAACTTATGGGACTTACCCACTAAGGTCATCAGTCCCTAAGCTTACACACTACTTAACCTAAATTATCCTAAGGACAAACACACACACCCATGCCCGAGGGAGGACTCGAACCTCCGCCGGAACCAGCCGTACAGTCCATGACCGCAGCGCCGTAGACCGCTTTTTAGATTTTCGTTTTGTTCGCTTTAGTTCGTTACATCTGTTCGGGGCGGACGTCGTAAGACATCCATTTAGGTTCGTTGTTGATCTGTTAACTCAGTTTCTTTATTACAGAGGGCACGTTACCCTCTGACCGAACACGCTTTTTTTTTTTTTTTTTAATCTCATTTTGTTCGCTTTTGTTCGTTGTATCTGCTCGGGGCGCACGTCGTAAGACATCCGATGAAGTTCGTTGATGATCGATTAACTCAGTTTTTTATTACAGAGAGTACGTAACCCTCTGAACGAACACGCTGAGCTACCGTGCCGGCAATCGGCTAATACCGCGCGGCTAATGTCTTACATAAAGGGCCAAAAGGGCCAAGACATATTTGCAGACGAATTCGATAGGAAACCAAGACTATTATGTTCTTTTATTTTTTATCTTACACAGCACAAGTGCATGATCATTTCACAACGCCATAATGATTTCAACAAGCCAGTGACACACCTGAGAATACTTTAAAGAACTGTACTTTTAAAGGCACCTTCTCTTAGTTACTTTGTGTACTTACCTGTACTTTATGGCTGCATCAACAGTTTCTCGGATAGCTTTTCATCCTACATATTTATCCGGTTGAAGCAGGCAAGACAATTCTGACTCACATTACACATTCACATTAACGTGATCACCGCCTATGTGCGATTACAACGTGCAATACTCAGTCTCAGACGACAGGTGGCAGCACTAGTAATGGAAGGTGTTCTAGCGTAATCCTAAGCGCCGGAACGAATATGAAGAAACGCATGAGAAGAGAAGGCGTTGAAACGACGTCGGCCAATGGTGCGCTGATTACGACCGCACCACGACAGGATTGGCCTCTCCAAGAGGAGAATATAGGCCTCGATCGTTCAGTATTAGGACAGTATTCGCAAGGTATTAGCGCGGCCTAACAGATAGTGGTACGACAGCAGTTAGTAGTGATACATATCCGTTGTTTACATGGACATTGTCTATAGCGAATAACATTACTTGTCTGAATGTCGTCCATAGCTTATGGCTACTCCTTGTAAATCCCAAAGTACTGTCAGTCTCCTTATTTGTAATACCAACTACTAAGGTTATTTGCTAGAATTGTTGTATAGCATCCGAGGACACAGCATCCCTTAGGCGTCCTATACACGACGAGTGGGCAGAACCTCACTAAATGGTTCAAAATGGCTCTGAGCACTATGGGACGTAACATCTGAGGTCATTACTCCCCTAGATTTAGAACTACTTAAACCTAACTAACCTAAGGACATCACACACATCCATGCCCAAGGCAGGTTTCGAACCTGCGACCGTAGCAGTCGCGCGGTTCCGGACTGAAGCGCCTAGAACTGCTCGGCCACCGCGGCCGGCATTTCACTAAGCTTGCTATTTAATTGACTGCATTTAGTAGTTAAAGGTTGGTATCCAGAACATGTTTTTGTACTGATAAACAATAGATCTCATGTTCAGAACCTATTAAGTAGTTTTTGTGTTTAAATCAATAAATTTTAAAATAAACTGATGAATAACACAGAACTAAATTTGTGGAAAGCAATTGGTTTCACGAACAACATAAGTCTACCAACTTTAAGTATTTAAAGAATTATATAATCTAATCGTAAAATCATTGTAAATAGTGTCTGGATATGACCAGAAACTGTATCCTACAAAGTGAAATGAACTGACATAGAAACAAAATACTCCGGCAAATATTTTTCCCTTTTTCTCGAAATTAACAGGCGCGGGCTAGTCTTGTTTCTGCAATCAGTGATACATAAATTTAGCACATGTTGGACAGTATCGTCTACTGCACTGAATTTTTCTTATATTTAGTACAATACAAAAACACCCATTATAATGTGGGTAATACCATTTTTTTAATGGTTGTGGGTATTCATATAACGTTTGCGACAAGCGATAATCTATTAAGAGTCAATTATTTTGCTGTGTGGTCGCGCCCCCATCTACCGAAACATTGCAGAAAGAATTTTACTTTTATTTTTTAAATGTTACGTTGGTCTTATTGTAAAGGTATGTGTTACACATATTAACATTGCAACGTATCGATTACGGCCAAATTTAATAGATTGGCGAAAACCTACGTCCATATTGTTCTCGGTTTTCACTGCTTGCAAGAACGCATGATGGCTGTCCTGAAAGTGTGCGTCTTCTTGTTCTTCCGACAATGAAGTATGACGTGTGATGAAATATACAGGGCTTGTAACACTATCGCCGCACTGTTTGACGAAACAGAGGCACATAAATACAAAATGGAAGCAACAATCCGTATGACAAAGCGAAGGAGAAACATTTGGCGAACTTCTCCTGTGTGGAATGCATCAGACAGTCTGAGTTCCTGCGGCTATGTTGATCAACAGAAAAGAATATTAGTGCCTCACTGTTGAGTAAAATTCCACGTGACAAAAATAATTCAAAAAAATTGGAGGAATCTTAAGGAAAGGCAGTTCATCCACGAAAGCAGTAGCTCGCAATAACACAGCAACAGGACTGAATAACAAGTATTGCTCTTCCGTATGAGACTCATACCAGGTTGGATTAATAGATCAAATAGAGTAGACCTGAGGAAGAGCGCAGCGTTTCGTGACGGGGTCCTTTACGAGGGCATAAAAGCTTTTTAAATAAAAGAAACGTTATTAACAACATTCTACATCTTTGTGCTAAATGTCTACGTATTTTCAGCCCTAAGACGCTACAAGGCTCCGAATTGCAGCGTGTAAAATGGTGGCGCCTAACGTAACTATGTCGGTGCGTGAGAAACAGCGTGTTGTAAACGAGTTTCGAATTCAAGGAGTTTGTCCACACATGGGACACCGTCTCGTTCAGCATGAGAATGACAGAACACACACGAGCGCTGCGACATCTGCAACAATCCGCCATCTTAGGTTCGCTGTCACCTATTAGTCTCAATGCAGTCCCGACTTGGCCCCATCCGGTTTTCATCTGTTTCCAAAACTTAAAGAACACAGTTGGGGACTTTACTTTGTTAGTGAAGACGCGGTATAAGCAGAGGTGAGGTTGTGCCTCCGTAAAGAAAGCCAAACATCTACTGCGACGGAATCAACAACCTGGTCTTTCGTTTCGTTGGGAGAATATTGAGAAAGGAATATGTAGACACGAAAGTAAAGATGTAGGGTGTTAACCATGTTTTCTTTATTTGAAAAGCTATAACAGTTTTCACATACGAAATTAGGAGGCACTATTTTTCAGCAGGCTCTCGTAGTAAGCGTGAGATCTCTACGGATATTCTCAACAAAACTCCATTGGTAGACGCTGCAAGAGGGGCACTGTTGAAATTCCTAGATCGCACGTTCCAAGAATAGTCGCACGACACATTACTTATTCTCATGTACGACTTGGGAAGTAATCAGCAGTAGAAAACAACACAAGTTTGAGCTCTTACTGAGGTAGAGAACAACAGAAGTCTGAGTTCATACGGAGGTTTATTGACAGTCACTCTTCCCTCTCACCACTTGCTTAGGGGGAAATAATGGTAGTACCTGAAGTACACCCAACCACACACCCTACGGCGGCTTCCGGAGTATAGATGTAGAAAATCTGTGCGTCTGACGCGATAGCACTATCACATTTATCACAGTCATTGGTCCGTTCACCAACAGACTATCAAGGTTTCTTTTAATTTCGACCTTCTTTGGAATAATCTTACCTAGAACTGTTCAAACTGTACAGGTATGAGTAAAAGACTTCCTGGCTGATTAAAACTGTATGCGGGACCGAGCCTCGAACTCGGGTCCTTTGCCTTTCGTCCGCAAGTTTCCTACTAACCGAGCTACCCAAGTACGTCTCACGATTCCTCCTCACAGCTTTACATCCACTAGCGTGAGTCGCCTTTGGGTAGCTCGGCTGGTAGGAAACGTGCGGGCGAAAGATAAAGGTCCCGAGTTCGAGTCGCGATCACGCATGCAGTTTTAATGAGCCAGGAAGCTTCATATCAGCACACATTCAGCAGTAGAGGGAAAATTCATTCGGGAGATACTGAGTAGTGAACATGTGGAAACGAGAGCGGATCACGTTTCCAGAAGCGTCGGACTCTCGTTCTCTGGAGTATACGCACAGTCGGCTCCATTACTGAGGGTCAATGCTGCAGCTGTGAGGAACTTGAGCGGTGTGCCTGATGACAGGTTAACTACGCTTACTGATCAGCTAGAGCAATGGGAATAAGGGGCACATATTTTTATTACAGTTTTACATCCCACAAATGGCTTAGTTATAGTGTCCAAAAATCTCACATTTAACAAGGCAAAGAATCGCCTATATTGTTAGTGGAAAAACTATGAAAACTTATGTCAATGTAGCTAGACAGAGATCTGAAGGTTTGGACGCAGAGGTCGCCTTCATTCACACGCAGTAACGAGTGCTGTCGACAGGAGCTTTGACCGTTTGGACGCAGAGGTGGTCTCTGCTCACACGAAGTAATGAGTGCTGTCGACAGGGGATCTTAAACTGATTCCATGCTTCTATATTTACAGAAGGCATTTAACACCGTACTTCACAAGTGACTCGTAATCAAACTGTGGTCCTACTGGGTTTCTTCGCAGATATGCCACTGGATTCGTGATTTCCTATCAGAAACGTCACAGTTCATAGTAACTGACGGAAAGTCATCTAGTGACGCGGAAGTAAGTGTTATATTTCCTCGTAATCTAGTACATAAACGATTTAGGAGACAATCTGAGCAGCCCTTTTACATTATCTGCAGATGATGCTGTCGTTTAGAATTTAGTGAAATCGTAAGAAGATAAAACACAATATTCAAAATAACTTAGACAAGATATCTATATAGTACGAAAAATGGCTTAACTACGAAGATAAAAAGGCGAGGTTCTCCACTAAGTACCAAAAGGAATGTGTTAAATTTCGGTAGCACGATAAGCTACACAGGTTGAAAGGTTGGTGGATTGAACTAGGGATCACCAATACGAACAACCTAATCTGGAACCATGACAAAGAAAATATTCTGAGGAAGGCGAACGAAAGACTGTGCTTTATTGGCAGAACGCTTCGAAAACGGGACAGGTCTGCTAAAGAGACTGCTTACACTACGGTTGTTCGTCTTCTTGTGGGCACTGTTACACGATATGGAATCGTTACCATATTTATAGGGTTGACGGAGGATATCATAAAGGTTCAAAGAAGGGCAGTCGTTTTGTATTATTGCGAAACAGAGGAGAGAGTCTCACTAATAAGACAGACCAGTTAGCGTGGCAGTCATTAAAACAAAGGCGTTTCTCGTTGCGGCGAGATCTTTGCACGAAATTTCGATCACCAACTTTCCTCTCCGAATGCAAAAATATTTTGCTGACTCCCACCTACTTAGGGAGAAATGACCATCGTATTAAAATAAGAAAATAAGAGTTCACACGGAAAGATTTATGTGTTTGTTTTTCCCAGGCGCTATTGGCTCAAAGTGGTTCGATGGACCCTCTGCCAAGCACTTCTCTGTAAACTGCAGAGTAGTCATGTAGATGCAGATGGTGTGGAATATGGCTTACATGCCTATTTTTCAATTTTTAGCGGTTTATCTCTGAGAGTAAAGTCCTTTATTTCAAAAAAATCTTCTTACAACATATTATGAACGAACTTGTACTGGAGCATCTGGAAGTTTTCAGCCTGTACTTATTTAGTACTCACAAAGGCAAAAGTAAATATTGGGCATCACTTATGGGAACTGTAAAACAAACGCTTTTGAAATTCTCCATCCGAGCATGGAATGACTCCCTCTCTGTTAATGACACAATTAGCGGCGCCAGCTGTTGGAGGAACGTTAGGGTTTTAACGTCCAGTTCACGATGAAGTCATTATAGACGAAGCACAAATTTGGATTGGGGAAGGAAACCTCTTCAAAGAAAACATTCCGGTATTTGCCTTAAACGATTTAGATGAACCATGGAAAACGTAAATCTGGGAAATTGGCCAGGGATCTGAGCCGACGTCTTCCCGAACCCGGTGCCTGGCCACTGAGTCACCGCGCTCCGTCCGGCTGTTCAGTACTAAATACTAATTTTTTTTCTGGTACGCCGCCACTGTAGATATGGAGAACTGAACTGCAGCGGGTTCCGTTTTCTGTGAGGTGGAATGAATTCCACAACGATTGTGTGCAGAGGAGTAGTAGAGAAATGTACTGTACGAGGTGAATCAGCAAAATTTAGGTTCTTGTGCTAGAATATTTTCTGAATGTTTTGGTATAAGGGACTGGTAGCACGTGGGGCTCTCGACCAGAAACCCTGAAAACGACGGCATTGCGAACATTTTCATAGTGCTACTGAGTACGCGTGCCCCGTCGAGTACAAACCTACCCACGCAGGCATAGTTGAGAAGGTGCTAAACAGAAAGCGTAGGATTGATACAGCTTGTCTGAAATCTATGTCACTTGTAAAACTCTAAGAGCACACTGGCACTGCGCCACCAGATATTCGTTGGGAAGTAGCTGTCAACGCGGAGAGAGGAAATCAGGTTCATCCGGAAAATCATACATTACATGGACACGTTCCAGCAGCTCCAAGGTTAAGTTCGAGAAGAAGTTCCCTCAAGAACAGTTCAGTCTTGTAAACTACAGCAGCTGCAGCAAGAAAACATTTGTGCATTTCTCGACTTGAGAATAGCTCCACCCGGCCTCTCGCTTCGGCGGACTTCGCACCCAGTCGTGAACGGGACTGGATCGTATTATCACTCATTTGTCTTCGTTCTGGCGTAGTAAAATACAGAAGTAACCTCCAGAAATAGCACTTCGCTTTGGACACCACCAACTGTGATTGAGGAGAATCACAGACCACGGAGCCCAGCATCCTGCGAAGAACAAAATTGGCCTGCCACATCGCGCGTAATTGAATTTGTAAGATTTTGGTAGCAGTATTGTAGGTTGATGATTCTTTCTTTCACTTGCTTTTTACGGTAATTAGCTTGTATTACGAGTATATTTGTTTCTCACAGGAATAAATATGTAAGCCACGGTAGAAGAAAAGGGAACAATAAATTAATACAAAGCCCTCTGCAGCTGAACTAGATGGTCCACTCACATTAATGTGACCACCGCCTATGTTCGACATCAATGTGCAACAACTACTCCAGGTAGCAGGCGGCACCACTAGCAGTGGAGGGTATACAAAGAATGTTGGGGGGATGCTGAAAACAGTGCAGTCGTTGTAATGAGGAAACGAAGCGAATTATCTGATGTCCAGAACAAATGATCATTGGCTTTCGGGCCAAGGGTGGAAGGATTTTCCGGAACCGCTATGTTTGTAAGCCGTTCGCGTGCCGCCGGGGTTAAAGTATATCGTGCATGGCTAAATGGCGCTATGCAAAACTGGCGCCGAGGTAAACCAAGGACCGTAGATTGCAGGGGTGAACGACATCTGTGGAGTGTGTACAGTTGAGCAAATGACCGCCCAGATAAACCAAAGGGCTGCCACAGTGTCTCCTCAACGATTGTGCAGTGAATGTGGTTGCGTGTGGGTCTCCGCACAGGCGCCAGGTTTATGCATCCTCTCTGAGTGCTGTCCATAGGCGACGAAGGCTGGAATTTGCACGCCAGTTCCACAACCAGACGTCCACGGACTGGTGACAGGTGGCCTCTACAGATGAGTCGTGTTTTATACTCCATTGGACAGAAATCAAGCACCTCGAAACAATCGTCGGACGTGTCCAGGCCGGAGGACGGAGCGTTATGGTCTGGACTCTGGGGAATGTTTCCGTGGCATTCCCTAGGCGATTTCTTCATTCTGGAAGGCACAATCGGTCAATATAAGTATGCAAGTGTGAGATCACCTCGATCAAGCTAGTCTGCAGCTCGTGGTCTCGCGGTCGCGTTCTCGCTTCCCGAGCACGGGGTCCCGGGTTCGATTTCCGGCGGGGTCAGGGATTTTCTCCTGCTTCGAGATGACTGGGTGTTCGTGTTGTCCTCATCATTTCATCATCATTCTTGTACGTGGCGAGATTGGGCTGAGAAAAGGTTGGGAATTTGTACGGGCGCTGATAACCGCGCAGTTGAGCGCCCCACAATCCAAACATCATCATCATCATCATCGATCGAGCTATACACGTCGCGGTTCCTCAACTGAGAACCATAGCGGAAATGGGCACCGCACCAGAGTCGGCATGGCTCCACATTTCTGTAGGTACCTTCCAGAACCCCACTCACTCTCTTCCTCCACGTTTCGCGTTTCGCGCTGCAAAAGGTGGATATTCAGGTTTAAAGTCACTGGACAGTGTATGTTTTCTCCTCTCATAGAACCGCTCATCTAGCCCAGAAAACAGAACAGAATATGTCCTGAACAGTCACACACTGTGTGTTTGCGAGTACAATTTCAAAGAATCAAGACAAAAACAGCTACATTCCGCCTACTTCCACTCATAAATTTTCACAGCTCATCACAAGTAGCATGTCCTCACTACGAATAAGGAGAAACAGTTACAAAATGGTTCAAACGGCTCTAAGCACTATTGGACTTAACATCCGAGGTCATCAGTCCCCTAGACTTAGAACTACTTAAACCCAACTAACCTAAGGACATCACACACATCCATACCCGAGGCAAGATGCGAACATGCGACCATAGCAGCAGCGCGGTTCCGGACTGAAGTGCCTAGAACCGCTCGGCCACAGCGGCGGACAAACAGAAGCAGTTACAAAAACGTAGCAAACAAATGTTATCTTCATAAATAACATAGTATTGTTGACAACAGAAGCGAAGCGAATATGTTAAAGATTACAGCAAGGCAATATAGTGTTAACAAATAGCAAAATGACAAAACCAATAGTTTCATTTTAGGCCTAATATTTTCGTTAGATGTTGAATAATGTACCATAGATAAGTACTTATTAGTTGTAGCTGACAAATTGTATCACAATATCAGCTGTACTGCATGCTGCTTAGGGCTACATCAACAGCAATATGTCCTATTGAGGTATATATTTCGTTAAAACGTAACGGATATAGCGACCATAATTCCGAAACTGTATATCTTATCATGTAAATATTTATCTGTTATTAAATGGAAATTTAAAAGAACTCACTGGCTATGATGAAACTACACCGGGGCATGCATGGACGAACGAGAAGGAAATTGTGTCTGTTCAATGCAGAATTTTTTTCCAAAACATATTTATTTGAAAGCAAACACGGAGAAAAGTGAGCTTTAATCTCAAGGCGAAAATCCGTAACTGCTTCATCACTTGTAATTAATTCTTTTACCACTATCTATCTGATGCAGGTGGATTAGGCACCCAATTTAATAAATTTTATGTTTCAGTTTGAATAATAAACAATTTCATTTATTTGCCCTCGTAAATTGCTTCCATATTAATTAAAATATTTAAAATAACACGTGCGAAACTGGTCAGGCTGCAGCGTGGATCGCAGTCCACCTTACACGCTGTATCTCTATATCGAGCTGCGTATGTCAGTTCCTCTTCTCCGAGGACTGTTTACCATCACAGATAACAGTTTATTACGAGCTGTCGTTCTAGGCTGTTCACTTTCGCTATGAAATTCAAGTAAATGAGCTGATACAGTCGTGAGAAATTTCCTTCTTCGTTGCTGGCCACGGATGTTTCGTACCAGTCATCGTGCTTTTCAGTCACAGCAGAAAAACCTTATAACATTCTCTTTCGTTCTTCTAGCTGAACATTTATTCTTTATTATTTGCCTTAGCTACCTAACGCCTTGCTACTATAGCCCTACTGTTTATGAACGAGGCCTAAACTATTCATGTATGACAACTTGGTGCTTGCAGCAACTCGGACCACCAGCAGCAAGAGGGGGGGGGGGTCTTGTTAGTAAGCTGCTCTCCCCTAAGATGTGCTTCGCCAGCTATCTTTCACAGCAATCTATTGTAACAACTGTTATTTTATTCGGTCTTAAGCGTGCTGAAAGTCAAGAAAGTTACTTATCTGACAGTTCCCTTTTTTCACAAGCTGCAACACTGCCGCGAATAAAACAGTGACCCGTATATACAATAAGTTTCCTTTAATTTACATCTATGGTCACAAACTATTTGTTAACAGATTTCGGTCTATAATAACCATCGTCAGATCTGCAGCAAAAATGGGAAAAAAACAAAATGCACTCGCATATTGGCTACAGCTTAAAAACAATAAATAGACCACAATGAAAAGTACTACCGACATATATATGCGTTTGTGCGCTGTAAGTATGAAGAGGCACACTTTTATAAAAACAAAGTTCTAATGTACTGCAACCATAGTAGCATCGTCAAATTTTAAATGCAAAATCAGCACCAGCATCGTCAAATATATATAAATAACATCATATGCACGAGTCATGTTGTCAGTAGTACTACTGTTTAAAACAAGCTGCCGTACAGTAGCTACAAGATGTTTGTGTTGTAAGTTCACCAGATGTCGCTAATGTAGGCATACACTAGTTTTCAATGAGTAATTGAACAGCGTAAAATAAAGGGGGAGACAATAGTTGAAGTCTGTAATGAGCTTATACCATATGAAAGGAAATACAGTAATTTCATTGTGGCTTCTTTAGCGATTTGTTTTATAGTTTTTTTAGTATTATTCCGTGAACAATCAAAGGTGTTCTTTACTTATGTCATTATCTAGAACATTGGCACTTGAGCATATGCCAACTACGTCTCTTAACTCTTCCTCTTTTTAACAATCTGACTTTTGACGTGTTCTATTTCATCGCTTTTTATTACTCTATCACTGTAAATTAAAGGAAACTTAAAGTTCCCTTTTTATTGGCAGGTGCTGTAAACATTTTGAATACACGAAGAGACACCAAAAAGTAAGTTCATTTTGCCATGGCACGCGAAGTAACTTTTAACTAATGCTGTATTACACTTCAAAGTGACATTATGACACTATTTTTCAAAATAGTTACCAATTATCTGTGAATAACGATCGTAACGCCCTACCAGTCATTCAATTCCTGGGCCACAGAAACCGACTCCTTGGTCACGCAGTGACTCGAGAACCAGCGTGTGAACGCCCTCATCGTTGGAAAACCTCTCTCTAACAAGCGTTTTTAGCTTGCCGGAAAGATGAAAATCGCATGGTGGAAGGTCTGAACTTCCAGATCAGCCTGCCTACGGCTATGCGGCCGTGGTCAACTACTTTACTACAGCTGGACACGACATTGCATTTAGTCCATATACCGCCATAATTTCACGGTAAATCTGTGTGAAATTTAAATATTTGGCACACAAGAATTATAATGTCCTGTGTATTTCAACTTGGGAGTACGTTTGCGGTTGCCACGCCATTTCACTCGTTCACTGTGGTCCGCCGGTTATCCGTACCGCAGCAGAAGTCTCTCTACAGGGAAGCCGGGACATGTACTCTCCTCTGACAATGTAGCACTCTTGTCGAGATGTGTTACTGTCTGAAATCCCTAAGTAAACTTTGACGTAGGCCGACTGGAAATGACCGACGGTATGAGTTTTTGGGTGACGTACATCTGCAGCCACATATAGAATACTTCTAAGAAAAACGTCACTGCGCGCCACAGCTGGTATTTTATCGTCACTGTCGAATTGCAGGGACACGTCGTCGCTGGTCACCGGGGCTTATTTCGAAGCAGGGCCCATCACTGAAGACAGTTCTACTCCAGTCAACGAGACTCCAGACCGAAGACATGTATGGAGTGGCCAGGGACAGCAGTGGGATACCAACCCGACTGTCACCCGCCCACCGTAAGGCCCGCCAACCAGAATTGCCGGTCTGGGGTGCCATTTTTCTTCATAGCAAAATTCCGTTTGTCATTCGCGACATCCTTACAGCACAGGAGTGCGTCGACGATATTCTACGCCCCGTTTCGTTGCCCTTCATGGCAAGTCGTCCTGGGCTTACATTTCAGCAAGAAAATGCCCGTCCGCACACGGTGAGAGTTTCTACTGTTTGTCTTCACGCTTGTCAAACCCTACCTTGGCTAGCAGGGCCGCCGGATCCCTCCCCCAATTGAGAACTTTTGGAGTATACGGGCAGAAGCCGCCAACCAGCTGGGGATTTTGACGATCTAATGCGCGAATTGGACAGAATTTGGTACGATATCCATCAGGAGGATCACCAACAACTCTATCAAACAATGCCGAGCCTAATAATTGCTTACTTATGTGCCAGATGTGGACAGCGCGTTCTTCCCTTGCTCAATTTGTGAAGCTGTTTCTCTTGAATAAACCATCCATTTTTTCTGAAATTATAATCACATATTTATGTGTACATGTACATCATATCTACAGAATTCCGTCGTTTTTGTTTTAGAGTGTACGAGCTATGGTTCAGTCCACCCCACTGCAGAAATCATATTTTCACTGAATTATTCAATCGATCACTGTGGTTTCCTCTAGACAGAAATGTAATTCTTTCCGAAAACGATTAACGGCCGTTGGTCTGGTAAACCGTTCAAACTGAGTGTGGTTTTTAGGCGGTTTTCAACACTCGTTTTGGCAAACGTGGTCTGATCCACATTTTCCCCCTCAGAAAATATGACAGACACTCAAATACGATAAAACACGGAACACATTTTACACGATTCATAGGTAAGTGGCGCACACGATGTACCTCCTTTAGAGTAACAAACAACTTAGTGTCAAGGAAGACCCACAGGTAACAAATAAATCTGGCAAATTATAAAAACAAAGAGCTCATATGATACTATAAACGCTACGAGAGAATGAGAGTTAGTGTCCACTTCTTGTCCACGGACAACATTTATTTATTTATTAAGCATATGGCAAGTACAAATCACGTTTATAGAGAAATAATCTGCTACAATAACTTTATAACTTTGACACTAAGAATTAAATACAGTTAAATACAGTTATGTCATGAACAACCTATATATAATTACAAATTAACATTTAGGTTTTTAATATATTGAACTGCACTTCGAGTCGCATCCAGGAAGTCCGTTGTTTGACCTGAGTAGGCTCTCAGGGGGCACTCTGCAATGATGTGCTGGATCGCCTGCTTCTCAGCGCCGCAGTCGCACTTTGGGGATGGTGCTCTTCCCCATTTGTGTAGAGAGTCCGCACATCGACCGTGAGCCGTCCTGATCCTGTTGAGGATGGTCCAGGTTTTACGTGGTAAGCCAAAGCCTTGAGGTCTGTTCGACGGTTTCAGTAAGGTGTTTACCTGCAGTGGTGCTGATTCTTCCCATTCCACTTTCCAGCGTTCTTCAAGACAGAAACCATTTTCCTCCAGATCTTTGGCCCTTATAAGAGGTGGATGTCTAGAGCGCAATCTATCTCTGTCAATGCCATTGCTCAAAGCGTGAATTTCCATCCGTATCGAGCTTCTCAGGTGGCTGAATTTCTCGCAGCTGACGATATCCATCATATGAGCTAGGCGATGAAATCTTCGAATCTGCATCCTGCATCTCACGTTGAATTTCATCGGGGAGATGGAATGCAGGGCGTCCGCTGCCACCACGCACTCTTTTATCCTTCCGCTGGGCGCAGAGCTTTATCTCAGTAAGAGCCTCGATTGCCAATACCTCTCTTGAACCGCGCTGCAATGAGCATGTCATTCTTTACCAAGCACGTATGACAGTGAAGGGCTACCAACAATAAGGGCGAGGAATTGGTTTGTTGTAGTGGCAGAGATTGTTTCCTAATATTTACGTTTGATATCAGAAATATTCTAATCAACGAGATTGTTGGTGTGGTCGTTTTCCGCAGCAGTCACTTTGTCCTGTCACATTAATGTGATCACCTGTCGAAAGCAAGAATAACGACTTTTCGCAGCGCAGACTGTTGCGGGAGAGAGAGAGAAAGAGAGAGATAGAAAGAGAGTGAGGTTCCGGAAGGTATCGACAAGAACGTGGAACCATGCTGAGTTCAGTGCCGTAACTAGCTGCGCTAGGTTTTTCAGTTGAGGACCCATGGCGTGAACAAATGGTTCAAATGGCTCTAAGCACTATGGGACTTAACATCTGAGGCATCAGTCCCCTAGACTTAGAACTACTTAAACCTAACGCCTAAGGGCATCACACACATCCATGCCCGAGGCAGCAGTGCGGTTCCCGACTGAAGCGCCTAGAACCGCTCGGCTACAACAGCCGGCATGGCGTGAACAGCCCGAGGTGGTCCAACAGATTGTCGACGGGGTTCAGATCCAGGGAGTTTGGTGGCCCGGACAGTACGGTAAACTCATCGTGGTGCTCTTCGAACCACTCACGTACACTGCGAGGTGTGAGCATTGTCCTGCTGGTAGATGCCTTCGTGCCGAGGAGGAACAACCTGTATGTAGGGGTGGACATGATCTCCAAGAATAGATGCATACTTGTGTTGGCCCAGTGCCTCTCACAGAATGACGAGATCACTCAGGGAATGCCTCGCATACATTACCGTGACCGTAATTCATACAGAGTGTTTTCTTTCAGACGCTCCACGCCATAAACGCCAACGGTCATTTGCCCGATGGAGCATAAAATGTGATTCATCTGAAAAAGCCATCTGTCGACACTTAGTGGACGGCCTGTCGTGGTACTGGAGGGCAGCTTTCAGCTACGAGGGTAATCCCGAAAGTAAAGTCTCCTATTTTTTTATAAGTACATGAACCTGTTTATTTCTACGAAGGTTTACATCAGTTTACAGCTTCAACATTTAGCTATTTTTCGACATAACCACCGTTTCTGTAGATGCATTTTTGTAGACACTGTGGCAGTTTTTGTATGCCCATGTCATACCAGCTCGCCGCCATGCTCTTCAGAAAGTTATAAACCTCTTCTGCTTGGTCTCAGGTGTAAAGTGATATGCTCAGGTTTCGTCACCCGTGACAATTGAGTCCCGAAATTTGTCCTGTTCGGCTGGAAGGCGGTGGAGAAACGCGCGGGAAGCGTCAACTCGTTGCCGCATATGGTCCTCAGTCAGCATGCGTGGCACCCATCTTGCGCACACCTCCCGGTAGTTCATTGTTTCCGTTAAAATTCTGTGAGTGGTGCTTCCGGAAAGCTCAGGAACCAGCGTGCAGAGATCATTCAGGGTGATCCGCCGATCTTCACGCATGCTTTGCTCAAACACTCTCCCCTCAGAAGTTGACGGTCTCCCGCTCTTTTGTTCGTCGTGAATTTCGGTCCGACCAGCTGTGAACTCTCTACATCACTTACGAACATTTTTGACATCCATGCGCGACTCAGTATACACTTTCGTCAATTGGCGATGGATTTCAATGGGCGCAGTGCCCTTTGCGTTCAAAAACCGAATAACTGCGCGCAATTCGCACTTGGCGGTAATATCCAACGGGAGGTCCATTCTCAACGACTGCCAAGCCAAGACTGAGCGCCTCAGCGCGGCGTGCGCATGTTTACACACAGCGCGTGAAGCACTCCTCGTAACAGTGTGACCAACTGCCACACAAACAGTGTTCTGTACTTATAAAAAAAAAAAAATAGGAGACCATACTTTTGGGATTACCCTCGTATGAACGGCAGTCAGCACGCATGCATGAACCTGGCGCGCGCTATGGAGGTCTGTAAGCTAAAGCAGTAACGGTCGTCGAGGAGACACTGTTGATAGCCCCTTGGTTCTTCTGAGCGATCAGTTGCCCAAGAGTTGCACGACTATTCGCCTGTACAATCTTTGAAGCCATCGTTCATCCCTGTCATCTGCAACCCGTGATGCACCCCAGCTGCCTCTGTGCCGGTTTTGTATAGCGCTATTTTGCCACAGTGGCACTAACACCGGCCTCTGTGGCCGAGCGGTTGTAGGCGCTTCAGTCTGGAACCGCGTTACCGCTACGGTCGCAGGTTAGAATCCTGCCTCGGGCATGGATGTGTGTGATGTCCTTAGGTTAGTTACGTTTACGTAGATCTAAGTTCTAGGGGACTGATGACCTCAGATGTTAAGTCCCGTAGTGCTCAGAGCCATTTGAACCATTTGAAGTGGCACTCACCAGTTTAGAAATATAGCCGTTTCGGAAATGGTTCCACCCTTGACCTGAAAGCCAATGATCGTGCCTTTTTTAGCTGTCAGATAAACACTCCGTCTCCGCATGAAGACAACGACTGCATTATTCTCTATTTTCACAAAACCCGTTTTATATGCCCTCCACAGCTAGTACCGTCATATGCCGGCTGTTGACGGAAAAGAATGTTCTACCAGCTAACTCTAAATGTAGATAAATGTAAATTAATGCAGATGAATAGGAAAAAGAATCCTGTAATGTTTGAGTACTCCATTAGTAGTGTAGCGCTTGACACAGTCACGTCGATTAAATATTCGGGCGTAACATTGCAGAGCGATATGAGGTGGGACAAGCATGTAATGGGAGCTGTGGGGAAGGCGGATAGTCGTTTTCGGTTCATTGGTAGAATATTGGGAAGATGTGGTTCATCTGTAAAGGAGACCGCTTATAAAACACTAATACAACCTATTCATGAGTACTGCTCGAGCGTTTGGGATCCCTATCAGGTCGGATTGAGGGAGGACATAGAAGCAATTGAGAGGTGGGCTGCTAGATTTGTTACTGGTAGGTTTGATCATCATGAGAGTGTTACGGAAATGCTTCAGGAACTCGGATGGGAGTCTCTAGAGGAAAGGAGGCGTTATTTTCGTGAATCGCTACTGAGGAAATTTAGAGAACCAACATTTGAGGCTGACTGGAGTAAAATATTACTGCCGCCAACTTACATTTCGCGGAAAGACCGCAAAGATAAGATAAGAGAGATTAGGGCTCGTACAGAGGCATATAGGCAGTCATTTTTCCCTCGTTCTGTTTGGGAGTGGAACAGGGAGAGAAGATGCTAGTTGTGGTAAGAGATTCCCTCCGCCACGCACCGTATGGTGGATTGCGGAGTATGTATGTAGATGTAGATGTACCAATGAAGCTATTTGCGCATGATGCTGTAGTATATCGAGAGGTTGTAACAATGGAAAATGGTACTGAAATGCAGGAGGATCTGCAACGAAATGACGCATGGTGCAGGAAATGGCAATTGAGTCTCAATGTAGACAAGTGTAATGTGCTGCGAATACATAGAAAGAAAGATCATTTAGCTACAATATAGCAGGTCAGCAACTGGAAGCAGTTAATTCCATAAATTATCGGGGAGTAGGCATTAGGTGTGATCTGAAATGGAATGACCATATGAAATTAATCGTCGGTAAAGCAGATGCCAGATTGAGATTCATTGGAAGAATCCTAAGGAAATGCAGTCCGAAAACAAAGGATGTAGGTTGCAGTACACTTGTTCGACCACTGTTTGAATACTGCTCACCGGTGTGGGATCCGTACCAGACAGGGTTGATAGAAGAGATAGCGTGATGACTGGGTGTTGTGTGATGTCCTTAGGTTAGTTAGGTTTAAGTAGTTCTAAGTTCTAGGGGACTGATGACCATAGATGTTAAGTCCCATAGTGCTCAGAGCCATTTGAACCATAGAAGAGATAGGGAAGATCCAACGGAGAGCAACGCGCTTCATTAGAGGATTATTTAGTAATCGCGAAAGCGTTACGGAGATGATAGATAGACTCCAGTGGAAGTCTCTGCAAGAGAGACGCTCAGTAGCTCGGTACGGGCTTTTGTCCAAGTTTCGAGAACATACCTTCACCGAGGAGTCAAGCAGTATATTGCTCCCTCCTACGTATATCTCGCGAAGAGACCATGAGGATAAAATCAGCGAGATTAGAGCCCACACAGAGGCATACCGACAATCTTTCTTTCCACGAACAATACGATACTGGAATAGAAGGGAGAACCCACAGAGTTACTCAAGGTACCCTCCGCCACACACCGTCAGGTGGCTTGCGGAGTATAGATGTAGATGTAGATGTACCTGACCTCCACACTAAAAGCTGCCCATGCGCTTTTGCTAAAGAGCGATGCAGGTGTGTTAAGAATCTGAAACTGCTTCACACGCCAAAAACAGGCGATAGCCACAGACTGCAGATCTTCGCCGATGAACGCGCTAGTGTTGCAAGGACGACTGCGGTTATTTGACACAAGGAAACGTTGTTTGTCACGCGAGAAGCCGTTGTCTGACGTGTGGCAGGAATCACGTTACCGCACAACAAAGAGCTTCATAAGTCGGGGTGCGAGGCGGGGGCGGTAATCGAGCGCTGCGCGACTGCTGTGCTTCCCGCGCCACTGTGCCGGAGGCGCGAGGTGCGAGCAGCGCGGCCGCACCACGCCACGGCATTTCTATGGCCGCGTCCCATCTCAATAAAGCCGCTCCACGGCCATTCATATCCGCCCCTTTTCGCAGGTGCTTTTGTCGTCGTATAATGCAAAATGAGTGTTTTTTTCTGCCGCATTTCCAACACAGTTTTCATCGCGCTTGGGGATGGAACGGGCTTGAAGGATGGCCCTTCTGTCGTCCAGATGAAACCTACCGATGAAATCGGGACTGAAAAAGTGTCGAAATGACAAATCTTTACTTGATTACAAATTGCTCTTATTTTGGTACAAACATCCGATTTAATGGTGATAACTGCAGGGAAAATGTAGGATGAATAAACACCTACTCTCCGATCCGGAAAGCTGCAAGGTGGTCGAAAGGTCTTGCACATCAGTCAGCCTTAACAACCGAAATGAATTGTGTAGGACGTCTTGGTACACAACACTGCGTACTGTAGCTTCGAACAAAACAAGGGTCACTATTTGAGACGCGAAGCGGCATACCAGACTCCCACTTTGCGACAGCGCAAGATGTTTGAACGACATGTGGATTTTCGGTTCGTGAAATTCATATGTTCTGACTATTCAAAATGGTTCAAATGGCGCTGAGCACTATGGGACTTAACATCTGAGGTCATCAGTCCCCTAGAACTTAGAACTACTTAAACCTAACTAACCTAAGGACATCACACACATCCTTCCTCGAGGCAGTAAACGAACCTGCGACCGTAGCGGTCGCGAAGTTCCAGACTGAAGAACCTAGAACCGCCCGATCACAGCGGCCGGCTCTGACTATTCAAGTATCCACTGAAATGAAACGAAGCCTTATCAGTTCTGCGATTCCATGAATCTCAACAAATGCCCGAAACCATGTGCAGTACGCTAGACGCTCTTCTTTATCCGGTGCCTCCAGTTCCTGAGCACTGCGAACACGATATGCATGACCCTTTAACTTCCTCTTTCCTTTCTGTGTACTACCACATGAAATCTGAGACTGGACTAAAAATAGTGTCCTCAAACTTTTTGAAGGCGAAATCAGCATCACATTCATTTCCTCAGCCGGTTTAGCGTTAGTCAGAATGGCAGCTCTCCTGGTTCTCTTAATGTCTGCAACTGATCGGCTTTCTGGGAAACGGATGACTAATGTCGTTATTGTCGAATTGTTCGGCACTGTGGTACCTGGGTATTTCTACGAAATACGTTTCCAACACGTGGATACGAACAACTGGCAAAATACTATTGAACAACTAAAAGTTGTCACTCTTGGGAAAATGAAATATTTACCAAGCAATGAACTGCGCAATACTACATTACTGTTACCCTGGTATCTTCATTTGTTGTTGGTGATGCCTATAGTTTATGAGGTAACTTTGACGGTAGTGAAGATTCGCAATGACAGGCATTTCGGGCGTATTTAGATTTCTGTACATAACAAGACATAGAAAAGGCGAATTGAATAACGTGGCCAATATTCAGCTCCGCGCGAAATTGGGTTTTTTCAGGGAGCTATATCTCGGGTTCTGTTAATCACAGAGATAAAAGTGTTATGTTTTTCGGATTATCATTGGCCTAGCGACTGTTTGTACGCCTATCGGAAGAACGGGTATATTGTAGCTATCCTACAGTACTCGGTAGAAATTTACACATTACACATTTTCAGCAACCCAGGCAAATTGAGCAAATCCGTTGGTTCTTTTGTATTAGGTGTGGCCTAGGGTGGACTGTCGGCGGCTTATAAAAGCACCATTTGTTCACGGGTCGTTGCTGAGAAAACCCCGAAAAACCACGAGTTCTGAGTACGAAAAGCACCAATTGTGAGGACGGCCACTTCTATAATTTCTATTCGTGGCAGATAGTCGACATTTTTACCTTATGTTCTTAAGACGAATTGTCTGGTAACTTCGGAACTTTTTTCTGTGTCGTTATCCATTGCCGAGATCCAGATGTTCATTTACCGCAGTTACGCAGAAAACCGCAAAAACCGGTTTTTAGCCCTTTTTGCACCGTGGACCGCAATTATTTAAATAACAAACTACAGCAAATGACTCAAACTTAAACTGTACGTTCTTTAGACTTTCATCTAGAAACGTCATTTTATCGTTTTCGAAAATCTGTATCCGTCATCAAGATAAACCCGAAAAACCATGAATTTTGGGTACCAAAAATGCCAATGGTGGGGATGGCCACTTCTATGTTTCTGTTCACGGCAAATCGTTGAAGTTTTTACCATACGTGCTTAAGATAATGATGTCGGGCAACCTTGAAACTTTTTTTCGATACAATTGTCCTTTATCGAGATCCAGAGGTTCAAAGTTTCTGTACTTATGTACGTAACATCCGGTCTCAGGCGTAAATACAATTTTTAACTGACGTAGTGAACACATGGCAAGTGTTTTGGGGTCATCACAAAGATTACGGGGTCACCGTACTATGTTGTTAATAAGCATTTTTTTTTCACCATTAAAACTTTATGACGCTCTGTCTCTGTGCAAAAATGGTTCAAATGTCTCTAAGCACTGTGGTACTTAACGTCTGATGTCATCAGTCCCCTAGACTTGGAACTACGTAAACATAACTAACCTAAGGACATCACACACATCCATGCCCGGGGCAGGATTCGAACCTGTCTCTGTGTAATGGGCACTTCACGCATAAACAGACTGTCTTAATCTGGAAATCATTCGACGGTGCCACCTAACGGCGTAGGCACCTTACAAACGTTTATATTGTTGTACGAAATTCTTTGTACTTGCAAACCAAACACGACATTTTTTTGGTATATTGAACGGTTAGCCCCAAAATGGGCACGAGGTACGGTGTCGGTGTGATTCATCACTCCCAAGTCGCTCGTTTCCAGTCATCCGCTGTCCAGTGGCGGAGCTCTTTATACCATCACAAGCGTGCAGCACTTTGGAACTCACGCGTGATTCCTTCCGGTGACTTTACGCAATTTTTTTTTTTTACAAGCACCGTTCGTAATGCTTGACGATCCTTCTCAGCTAAAAAGAATGGGATCTCCCTGGTCTCGGTTTAACTGTGATTTGCCCTTCACGTACCAGTTGACAGTGGCCAACAGTCGGCTTGGGCGTATTTAGAAGGGTTCAAACATCCCTCACGGATCTGTTAATCAGGTGACATCTAGTGACCAGTCCACTGACCCATTTTGCTGTTACTGAATTTTTGGTGGCAACATAATACGCTCCGCCTTCTTTCACAGTGGTGGGTTCGCCTCTCATAACATCTGGTGGTCAACTGGGCATCATGTAGGGTTGTCCGGATAGCTTTAATCGGATAATGTATTTGCTTTGGTGCCAACATGATCTGATGGGTATAGCGCCATCATCCCTCCGCAAGGACAACACAAATACTTGTTACTCAACAAAAAAATCGGCATAACTGGAAATGATAGCCATCTGTAGATGGGCGTAGTAGCTCTAACCTACTTATGGCATTGCTGTAGAGAATTTTAAAAATATTTGTGACTTGTTATGCTATTCAAAAAAATGGTTCAAATGGCTCTGAGCACTATGGGACTTAACATCTGAGGTCATCAGTCCCCTAGAACTTAGAACTACATAAACCTAACTAAGCTAAGGACGACACACACATCCATGCCCGAGGCAGGATTCGAACCTGCGACCGTAGCGGTCGTGCGGTTCCAGACTGAAGCGACTAGAACCGCTCGGTCACTCCGGCTGGTTTATGCTATTCACCAACAGTTATTTACTGTTTCGGAGTTTTAAATACTTGGCATCACGAAACCACTAAAAAGCCACTGTAATATGTGTATAGTTATTTGATTCAGTCGGCGGTTTATGACACGACTTGAAAGTATGCCGAACAGTGTAATGGAAAGTCAATTGTATACTTGTGGACTAACAGAAAAATGTTCAAGATAATGGATGCGTGTGCGAGTGACAAATGCTGCAATGGGTAATACTGTAATTATGTGCTTGACCCCGAGAAACCTTCCTGTAAACTGACGTAATTACAGTCGCGACTTCAAGACGATAGCTTGACCGAAATTAGCTGCCGGTAAATAACTATACATTACAGCCGTTTTTAATGGTTTCGTAATGCCGTTCTTTAAGTATATTGAAGCTGTGCGATAATGATTACAGAAAATAGTTTTAAATACATTCCCTGTACTTAGTAATCGAACCCAGGAAATAGTTGCTTAACTTGCTCTCCATTTCTGTTGACGCCATATTATGTGTCCCTTCATCTTTCACAATTTTTGAGTGGCTTGTTTTCTTTTTAGCACTAAACGCAGCCTTGTTACTTGGTGGCACTGTATATTCCCAAAACTGTAGAATTTTAGGGCTTTACATGTGATTTAACTGGTGACTTTTTGAGTACACAAAACAAGGTGCTTGACGCGTTATAATTCTTAACTTCGATACCAGAACCTCCTTTGCCTCTTGCGAAATGATTCGCTATACAGTTTATAATTAGCAAATTTCATATGAAGCGTACTGTCAGCAACCACATGTCAATTTAAGGATAATGGTTTTATGACTCTGGGGATGCTTGTGCGATTCGACGACTCACAACACCAGAATCATCATAGACGTATTGGAGAACAGGAAAAGTTCTCGAGATGTTATATTAAAAAAGAAACATCTGAAAATGAGATATTCATACCAGAGCTACAGTAAATCAAAAATTGGGTGTTGGAGAACCGATGGTGAGTACTATAACCAAATCACGACCAGACAGTGCAAGACATATATTCTCTCTCTTTATTACTCCACAGCTGAATACAAACGCCCAGTTGTTACATATAAGTTCCAAGACCGTAGAGATGGCTGGATAGAAGAGTAACTGTTATTTGAGAGAGTGGTTATACGTCCATTAACTACGGAGCGCCAGATGGCAGTAATCGCTGACACGAGTGTAAAGCATCCACGGACTTTCGAGAGCCATTACGAAATGTATGGGACCGTGGCTCCACCCACTGTCAGTGTGTTTTACATGGCTTTTCCAAAAGCCCTGTCTCACTATACCACTCGCGAAGTCTTTCAGCGCACAGTGAGTACTTTTTTGGAGTTTTCCCGTAACGTAGCTGGGATATTTCCGGACGTCAGATTGCAAATTACGTTACGACTGGCTGTACTAGTTGATGTAGCTATAGACCGACCCAAACCAATGAGATACAACCCAATCATTCTGTAGCCGCAGCGATGATTGGCTGACATGCTTCAGTAAATCAACAAATTTAGTAAATTGCTGTAAACATAAAGGACCACAGAGTCTAGAGCGCTTTCTCGTGGAGAGAAGGAAGCAGTTCTAACGAGAGATATCGATAGTTTCGAGTTCCCGTAGATGGAGGTTGTCATTTTTGTACAGGCACTTTTTCGCAGCAACAGCTTTGCTAGAGGTGAAGGGCGAAGAAGCCAATTTCGTTAGGTTTATGAAATGGAAATAAACCGAGTAATTTCAATGGAAACGGAAGTTTCTGATTGGTGTCTCCCTCCCTTCGCACCTTTGAATTGATAAATGAGAGTTTTTATTTACTGAGATAGACGAAGATTTCGCAAGGGGCTGCTCTGAGTGTTAAACGGAGGCTGTTAGAATTGTTTGCTTCCAACCCAGTCTAATGTCTCTGAAGCGCTGGTGTTGCTACAGGACATTGGAAAGTTATCAAGAAGTATTTGACATGTATTACATTGCAGAGAGGTGGTCCGGGTCCACCGTCTAACAGTCCCTTCCCCGACAGCGGTGCAGTTACGGCGTACAACAGATCTGTGCGCTTCGTGAAAGTCTTGTGTTCGTAGGCCGCAGGGCGGGGCGTTTTCGTTGTTACATAGATGTAAGAAGAGTAGAAGTGTTACACAGTGTGGCCTACATCCTGACACACAGTAGGAAGCAGCTCTCAAGGAAACATGTCTCATTGCCCCAAGTTGTCTACCTACTCCTTACTCAAGTGGAGAAACTGCGCAATTTGGCTAGCGTAGCGTAGTACTCTCTAGGAACTTGTAACTACTAGAAAAGCGACCATGGTATATAAATCTGCACCCTCCTCCATTGCGTAATCGTCGTCTGTGCCAATGTCTGTAAAAGAAAAAAAGACAAAAGAGCTCGAGGATAAACTTAGCGTGTGAGTTACTTCAGACTTCACTTTGTGTTTAAACTGTAATGCATATTAAATATTCAAAATCTCGTGCTGACTGGAGGGCCATGCCCAAAATGCTCTAAACGCTCTCAATTGGGAAGAAATCTGGCGATCGTGCTGGCCAAGATAGGGTTTGGTTAGCACGAAGGCAAGCAGTAGAAATTCTCGCCGTGTGCGGTGGGGCGTTGTCTTGCTGAAATGTAAGCCGAGGATGGCTTCCTATGAGAGCAACAAAACGGGGCTTAGAATACCGCCTACGTACCGCTGTGCTGTAAGCGTGCCGTGGGTGGCAACCAAAGAAGTCCTGCTATGAAAAGAAATGGCACCTGGATCGTCGCTCCTGGTTGTCGAGCCGCTTGGCAGGCGACAGTCACCTTGGTACCTCACCAATTTCTGGGTCGAAATTAGACTTAATTTTAATACCTTCAGCTCCTGACGGGCGTTGATATATATCAACGGGGACAGGTGAAAATGCGTGCCCCGACCGGGACTCGAACCCGGGATCTCCTGCTTACATGGCAGACGCTCTATCCATCTGAGCCACCAGGGCACAGAGAATAGTGCGACTGCAGGAACTATCTCGCGCACGCCTCCCGCGAGACCCACATTCTCACCTTATATGTTCAAACACTACATACGTAGTGTCCCACCCCAACACACTCATTCGTCGTGGAAGACATTCTTACCAAGTCCCGTAAGAGTTCGGTGAATACGTGTGCATCCGAAGAAGAAGGTCATGGCCGGTATTGCCAGAACTATATACTTATATGGATATGGTGTCTGCTCTTTCGGACATGTCCGAAAGAACAGACACCATATCCATATAAGTATAAATTTCTGTGGTGTCTCCAGACACGTCTTCGCTGGCCGTCGGGGCTCGTCAACGTAGACAGTTCTACTCCAGTCAATGAGATTCCAGACTGACGAAGGGTCTGGAGACACTCCGGACACCAGTGACTGTCGCCCACCATACGGCCCGAGAACCAAGAGTGATCGTCTGAGGTTCCATTTCTTTACATAGTAGGGCCCGTTTGGTAGTCGTCTGCATCACACGTACCGCACAACGTCGACGATATTCTACGCCCCGTTTTGTTGCAATTCATGATAAGACATCCTGGGTTTACATTCAGCTAGATTGTGCAGAATTTCTACTGCTCGTCTTCGTGCTCGCCAAGCCCTTCTTTGGTCAGCGAGATCGCCGGATCTCTCCAACCAGCTCGGGATTTTGACGATCTTATGCGCCAATTGGACAGATCCCTCACGAGGACATTCAACAAGTCTATCAGTGTTAAGCCGAATAACTGCTTGAATAAGGGTCAGAGGTCGACCAACGCGTAGCTGACTTACCCAGTTCGCGAAGCCCTTTCTCTTGAATAAATCATCCAACTTTTCAGAAACTATAACCATTTTTTTTCTGTACATGTGCATCACATCTACGGAAAACTTTCCCATTCGAATAATTCCTTTGTGTTCCGTCTTTTTTTGTTCGTTTTAGAGTGTATTGGAAATGGCGAGGGCATAAAACTGTCCAGGTTTGATGTGGCAACGCTCTGTTGTTGTGGTTTCGGCAGCTCAAAATGCCCTTTGTTATGCTCTGTAGAATCCGATGCTGGATCAACATAGTGGATGGAGATGTTCGAACCTGTGTATGTACGCTGCAAGAACAAATACTAAGGGAAGTTAATGTATCAATGGCCTACGTGGCAACGTATGTACATTTCTCTGGGGTTACTGTTAACGGATAAGGATGTGCCAAGATTTTTTCTATAGCGCAAAAGACGAATGTGGTGATGGAGTCAAACTAATACATTATTTGCTCATCCGGAGGATCTTGGAGGGCAAAAGAACAGTGTGTCCACCAACGAACCTGGAATGCAAAAGTAGCCTGGAAGCTTTAAAGGACGCTCTTGAACTTAATGGTAATGTAATCGTTGCCGTAACGTCCGTGATTCAGGAGACCAGGGCGAGAAATCCGGTGCTGGCAACGAGAATGCTCTAAAGGCAAAGGAGTCATTCAATGATTACCACGTGGTGGATTAACTGGCTCGGGTATATCCTAAGAAGCAGTTTCCAGTCAGCTTGACATCACTGGTCCCTCGTTGGGAGAAATGCCTTCGTGGCCAAGGTGACTATGCTGAGAAATAAGTATGTAGATACGAAGAATAAAGCTGTAGAATGGTAAAAACTTTTGTTTCATGTATACATCGGTAAGAGTTTTGGCATTTAAAATTCGGAGGCGTTACTTTACAGCACGCCCTCGTATAGCCCTAGAAAGCTGATACAAAATCATGGTCCATTTGGAGAATTATTGCTTGACAGAAAATTGTTCAAAGGGGAGGTGTCTGCCTTTGGTTAAAAGATGCTACAGTCATAAACAGTTTTTTGGTACCGGCAGATGTGAACAAATAAGTTCCTGTTTTCCATGTTACTCATATACATTTTTCTTTTTGAAGAGTAGCTCTACGGTAAGATTCAATGTTGATTTTTTAAATTTGAATAAAGTTTGGTAATTGTGAAATCGACTCCCATTTATGAGCCCTACTTCCTACATTTTCTCCCATGATTATGCGACACTTGTTTAGCAAATATAATGAGGAATACACTAACCTCTTGTTTCAATGTGATGGTGTTTCCCCTGTGTGCACTATCCACATTCCAAATGGAATCATATGTAATACGCAAATGAGTTAATTGTGGTGATGCGTCGTGAGTAGCGCTGGCACGTTTCTTAACGGAGTCTATAACAGTTACCAATACAGAATAGTTTCAACAGACTCATCTCCCGTACACCGCGGGGGAGGGGCGTTTGAGCGCGGAGGAAGAAATCGCTTTCGGACCTATCCCTCAGTGTCTTCTCATAAGACTATTTCTTTTGATCGATGTCTGTGCACAAATCTCAAGTGTACGATTTCTCTCGGCATGGGCCAAAACGCTACCGTCTCAGATCGATGTGGGATTTGGCCCTTGCAAGAACCCAAAATAAGTGAGTAGCTGATACTGAACTAGAAGCGTCCTCACGGACACACAGAGGAAAAGGTGATGTAAAAGGACCTCACTCTCTAGTTAGTTAGTTCTACATTCAGTAAATCATACTCACGATAAACATTATGAAATAGAACGTGTCAGCTGAACAAATGGCTGCAGGGACAATTTTTTAATGGACAGATTATCAAAGAGCTTTAAAGCTTAGTGTTGCGCTCATAACGTGTTAAAGTTAGATTCAGTAAAGACTGCCCTTTGTGTCACAAGATTTTCTCTCCTTTTCTTTTTTCTATTCTTTTAAGCAGTGTCAAGAACTGGAATTTCAGTGATGAGTCTGCGCTCTCAAAGTGCAGAGAGGAACACATCACAGCTTCTTTAGGTCGTCTCCAGCCACATGAGCGCTGAAGGAGCTCATAACGGCAAACTGATTTGGCCCAAGTATTGATCTAAGGAAAAAAAAATTAAGTAGAGTTTATCTCTTGACATTGTTGATCTATCAATCCTCATCGTTAACGATTTCCAAGTCACGTGTATATGAAACAGGGTAAATGTAATTTATATTCTGCCCTGAGCGTTTCGCTCCAGTTTATTGAAACGTCTTCAGTGACTGAAATACATATGCTTCTTCATTTACAAGAATTTACAGTGGCAGGATACGGACGTTCGAAATACCGCACGTAATTCAAAATGTGTATGTATTGGAGATGCTACAGTAAATTGAGGCGAAACGAGTATTACAAACAATTATTTGAATTCACTCGTTGTACACAAATTTAGCGTCGAAGTAATTAATATGAGCTTTTTTTATTTTAGTTTCTTTTTTATGCATATAGTGATGTCTGGCAACTCACTGTCTACATCTACATACATAAAATGTGAATTTTCGTTTGTTCATGATCTTAAATCTCCGGAAGTTCTTCATCGATTCCTTTGAAATTTTTACGCAAAGGTGCACTCGAATACATCCGTATCTTTATATACCAACGGCGCTCCAGCAACTATATTAAAACACGCACGTGTTCGAAAGCAACGTTGTGCCACGTTTTCAAAGCAATCAGTGAAGAATTTTGGAGATTTACGATATTGTACCAACGAACATTTACATATATATAATAGAAATATTTGTATTTTCATTTATATAAAATCCAAAGTTCATCACTGATCGCTGTGAAATTTTGACACAACGTTGCATTCGAATGCGCCCCTGTTTCAATATACTAGTTTTTTTAAATGTATACCATATGTAATGTATAAATTGACATGCAATACTTAAAGGAGAAACTTTATTACGAAAAAACTCGAAAAGTTCTTGGCCGATTTACTTCAAATTTGTACACAATGCTCTAACAACATTCGGAGGGAACTAAGCTATATCTGTTTAATTTATACAATATATAAACATGTAGTCATAAAATTAGCAAAGAGGAAAGCTTTATTTATGACTTAGGAAGAGGACTTGGACAGAGGGGTGGAAGGAAATGGACATAGAAACTGGAAAGGAGGAGATGGATGGTGAGAGGGGACAGGAGGAATGAGAGAGAGAGAGAGAGAGAGAGAGAGAGAGAGAGAGAGAGAGAGAGAGGGAGGGAGGGAGGGAGGAGAAGATTGGAGAAGACTGACTGAAAAAGTAGGGAAGAAGTCTAATAAAGCTCTATTGTGAACACTATAATATCTCTTCTCGCAGAATAAATGCCGATTTTGGCGATGTAAACGTTACAAAGTGAATTTTACATTGCAGTACGGCTTCTGCAGTACGCTGACGAAACCGCATTCCTCGCCCTGTATCCTACACTCCTGAAATCCTATCGAACGCTCCAAATTTTACTTAATCTGTTTACCTCATGGTGCAGCCAATGGCTTCTCAATATAATCCATCCAAAGCCCAGGAAATAAGGAGAGGGGAAATAAGGAGAGGGGCAAGAGCAGATGGAATGAGCGAGATGGGCAGAAGATGGTCAGAGAGAGAGAGGGGGGCTAGCAGGAGGTGATGGACAGAGAGGGGCAGGAGGAGTTGGAGAGAGAGGGAGACGAGAAGACGGACAGCGAAAGGCGGGAGGAGGTGATGGACAGAGGGAGAGAGAGGGGCAGAAGCAGAATGAGAGGGAGAGAGAGAGAGAGAGAGAGAGAGAGAGAGAGAGAGAGAGAGAGAGAGAGAGGGAGAGAGAGAGAGAGAGAGTGAGAGAGCGGGGGGGGGGGGGGAAGAAGGAGATGGAAAGAGAGAGGGGGAGAAGATGATGAACAGAGAGAGTGTGAAGGAGTAGGAGATGGAGTGAGGGAGTGGGAGAAGGAGATGGACAGAGACAGGGGAGAGAGGGAGATTGGGACGTATATCCAGTTCCCATGCGTATTGGAAACGTGTGTTTTCTCTTTTTCTTTATTTTCCATTCAAACAGACAGAGCCACGGAAACGCGTGGCCGGGAACAGCTAATATTCTAACAAATGTCCTCAACTGGACTCTGATTTAATCAGAGTTTTCAATCCAGAATTCTCAAGAGATTTCATCCATCCTTTCTACGCCATGTAATCTACAAAAAAAATGTGTATAAATACTCGTGCGGGGCCGAAACGTAACATTTAGTAAATCGACTCACTCCGTGAGCTGTTTCGGAATTCGGGCTCGCGTGCACGACAATCGTTTAGCAGTGTGTGGCTGAAGGGCCGGTTAAAGCCGAGACAGAAGGTTCACGCTGTGTGTCACAACGTCGTGAATCGAGTCGGCAGTGCGCGTGCGCAGGAAAGGGGCGGCGCGGGCCACGCGCGCTTCCGCTTTCCGCACCCGCGCGCGACAATGGGCGCAGAGGTCGCGCACTGCGGCGGAACTGAACGCAGAGCCGACAATGGCGCCGCCCACAATGAGGCTGGAGGCGGGCACGAGCAATGCGTGCGCAGGGCTCAGCTGCCGAGCTGTGTGGGACCTTGTCCCAGCACACCACACCATCAGTCCCGCTCAGTCGAAGTTTTTAATCTATATTTTTTTTCATCACTGGTCATATTTTTTAATCTATATGACATTTGAGAGGTAATATAACTAAAAAACACCTTATTTGCATGAACGTTTAGTGAATTTCATGTTACTTGATTGTTTACTATTTTTAATAAAATTTAATTATTAGAACAAACATATTTATAGCTATCTACAAGTAAGTGATGAAATGCATAGAGTTTTCCTGAAAATGTACGCCACTCGTGACTTACACATGAAATCTGGTAAGGTACTCGGAATTACGCTACTGGCCATTAAAATTGCTACACCACGAAGATGACGTGCTACAGACGCGAAGGTAGAAGATGCTGTGATATGCAAATGATTAGCTTTTCAGAGCATTCACGCAAGGTTGGCGCCGGTGGCGACACCTACAACGTACTGACATGAGGAAAGTTTCCAACCGATTTCTCATACACAAGTAGCAGCTGACAGCCGTTGCCTGGTGAAACGCTGTTGTGGTGCCTCGTCTAAGGAGGAGAAATGCGTACCATCACGTTTCCGACTTTGATAAAGGTCGGAGTGTAGCCTATCGCGATTACGGTTTATCGTATCGCGACGTTGCTGCTCGCGCTGGTCGAGATCCAATGACAGTTAGCAGAATATGGACTCGGTGGGTTCAGGAGGGTAATACGGAACGTCGTGCTGGATCCCAACGGCCTCGTATCACTAGCAGTCGAGATGGCAGGCATCTTATCCGCATCGCTGTAACGGATCATGCAGCCACGTCTCGATCCTTGATTCAGCAGATGGGGACGTTTGCAAGACAACAACCATCTGCACGAACAGTTCGACGACGTTTGCAGCAGCAAGGACTATCAGCTCGGAGACCTTAGCTGCGGTTATCCTTGACGCTGCATCACAGACAGGAGCGCCTGCGATGATGTACTCAACGACGAACCTGGGTGTACGAATGACAAAATGTCATTTTTTCGGATGAACTCAGGTTCTGTTTACAGCATCATGCATCATGATGGTCGCATCCGTGTTTGGCGACATCGCGGTGAACGCACATTGGAAGCGTGTATTCGTCATCGCCATACTGGCGTATCACCTGGCGTGATGGTATGGGGTGCCATTGGTTACACGTCTCGGTCACCTCTTGTTCGCATTGACGGCACTTTGAACACTGGACGTTACATGTCAGATGTGTTACGACACGTGGCTCTACTCTTCATTCGGTCCCTGCGAAACCCTACATTTCAGCAGGATAATGGACGACCCCATGTTTGGGTCCTGTACCGGCCTTCCTGGATACAAAAAATGTTCGACTGCTGCCGTGGCCAGCACATTCTCCAGATCTCTCACCAATTGAAAATGTCTGGTCAGTGGTGGCCGAGCAACTGGATCGTTACAATATGCCAGTCACTACTCTTGATGAACTGTGGTATCGTGTTCAAGCTGCATGGGCAGCTGTGTACACGCCATCCAAGCTGTGTTTGACTCAATGCCCAGTCGTATCAAGGCCGTTATTACGGCCAGAGGTGGTTGTTCTGGGTATTGATTTTTCAACATCTATGCACCCAAATTGCGTAAAAATGTAATCACATGTCAGTTCCAATGAATACCCGTTTATCATCTGCATTTCTTCTTGGTGTAGCAACTTTAATGGCCAGTAGTGTATATTTCACCTCCACGCTTGGAGCTGTAGACACGGAGGCAGGTCCCATTTGGCAGTTAACTTGCGTAATGGTGAGGCTTCGGTAATGCAGCAAGAACGAATGGTGTAGGTGCAATTTTTTTGAATATTACAGAATTTACACTCATTCTATAAAAATGAAGATCTGAGCGGGAGTCGAACCGTCGTCTCACACACGCTCCTCTTACAGAACTCGAAGGCTAATCAGTTATCCACCATGATCTTTAACGTCCAGCACCTATGTACAGATACATCAGTTACATAACAGATGCGTAAAACTTCTCTAGCGATTTTCTTGAAAGTGACACAGTAGTTCACCTTACTATTTGCACACTGTTACTTTAATGGCCTACTAAAGGCTTACAAGGTTTGAAGTAAATCCGCGATTCCAGCATAGTGAGTGGCCTTTCCTTGCAAGTCTGGTGATTGCGACAGGTGGGGAAAAACTATCACCTTTTTAACAAAATATTCCTGAAAAATGTAGGCTATACCGGGTGTGCGTTGTTATTGTTGAGTATGCGATCGTTCGTACGTCATTTTTCGGGAGGTTTTCCTCCTCATGTGCTTCCTAAAAGTCTCAGAACTTAGCAGCATAATTTTTATTTGATGTCTGACAGAGGCACGAACTCTTAACGCAAAATCCCGAAAAAAGTAACTATTGTATTTTTTCTAAAACTCCAAAAACGTTCGGGATTGCGTTAGTAAAAAGAGAAAAAAGTTGAGAAGGTGGTTTTAATGTTTCAGGAGTTCTACACTGTCTGTTCCTACTTTACTACAATGCATATAACGTTCATATTTAACTTGTGTGTAACATTCGCACCTTCTTCGGTTTTGGCGAACTATCAGAGACCCATTGCGCACTTTGTCGTTCGTTCGTGTTAGTAACACCACGTCAGCCGTGATGTTTTTTTCCAGAAAAGAATTGTCTGCGTTTTGCATTTCAGTCAAATGGTAGCAGGCATCCAAGCGTCGTTTGTGTTCGGGAGTCAAGGTGTGCGAAACGAACTTTGGTCGCGGTTTTCTCTTCTTCAAAAGTCTCTCGATACTATCTTGGAACACCTGGTTGCGGGAAGCTGCTCCAGTGCGATTAGCGACAGAATAGCGTTCACACACAACGGCCGCTCGCCACTACTTACCACCATATGCTCACAACTGATTGATCGAATGCACATCTGTTAGTTCGAGCTGCCACTGTGGTTACTGCGCTTACGTCGCTTGTAAACCAGGAATAATATCGCTCCTGGAACTCTTTGGACGGAGAAAATATATATATATATATATATATATATATATATATATATATATATATATATACGCTGCTCCTACATCTCAGCGAAAGCGAACTCATAAAAGCATGACGGTGATACATGCACATCAAAAACTAGCCAAAGCACTCAGATCGCCACACTGGTTCAAGAGGGGTGTGAGGAGAGGCTTCCAGCGGTATTTCAGTGTACTCGTAACCTTTCGCACGCAAAATTTAAATGTTGGGGACTTTTAGACAATACTCACATCTTGTACTGTCACAAAATTTATTGCGATTTCCGACAATAAACATCCTTGAAAGTCTAATACAGCTCTAAGACGTGTATTGTGAATACTATAATATCTCTTCTCGCAGAATGAATGCCGATTTTGGCGACGTAAACGTTACAAAGTGAAGTTTACATTGCACTGCGGCTTCTGCAGTACGCTGACGAAACCCCATTCCTCGCCCTGTATCCTACACTCCTGAAATCTTATCGAACGCTCCAAATTTTACTTAATCAGTTTACCTCATTGTGCAGCCAGTGACTTCTCAGGATAAACCCATCCAAAACCCAGGCAATAATTGTAGGTCGAACCATAAGCTCCTCCGCCTCCATGGCTTTTAACTCCTATTTACGACGATCCTATGCTAATAAGAGCACTCTAAAATATCTGGGACTAACAACAGAACGGCAGCTAAAATGGAAACCCCAACTGCTGACCATTGAACAGAAAGTCCACAATAGACTAAAACTACTAATCTACTACTATCTGGACGAAACAGAGTATTACAGCCCTCCACTTTCCTCCACAACTACAATTGCAAGACGCAATCAATTCCTTCATTGCGCGATAACAATGCTGAAGTCACTGATGCCAGAGCCACTAAAGCAGAATTATTAAACACGGTTTTCCGAAACTCCTTCACCAAAGAAGACGAAGTAAATATTCCAGAATTCCAATCAAGAACAACTGCCAACCTGAGAAACATAGAAGTAGATATCTTCGGTGTAGCGAAGCAGCTTAAATCACTTAATAAAGGCAAGGCCTCCGGTCAAGATTGTATACCAGTCTGGTTCCTCTCACAGTATACTGATAAAATAGCTCCATATTTAGCAATTATATACAATCACTCGCTCACAGAAAGATCCGTATCTAAAGACTGGAAAATGGATCAAGTCACACCAATACCCAAAAAGGGATGTAGGTGTAATCCGCTGAATTACAGGCCTATATCAATAACGTGGATTTGCATCAGGGTTTTGGAACATATACTGTATTCGAACATTATGAAGTAGCGCGAAGAAAACGATTTATTGAGACATAGTCAGCACGGATTCAGAAAGTATCGTTCTTGTGAAACATAACCAGCTCTTTATACTTATGAAATAATAAGTGCTATCGACAGGGGATGTCTAATTGATTCCATGTTTTTAGATTTCCAGAAGACTTTCGACACCATTCCTCACAAGCGTCTTCTAACCAAACTTCGTGCCTACGGAGTATCGCCTCAGTTGTGCCATTGGATTCGTGATTTCCTGTCAGAAAGGTCACAGTTCGTAGTAATAGACGGAAAGTCATCGAGTAAAACGTAAGTAATATCCGGCGTTCCACAAGGAAGTGTTATAAGCCCTCTATTGTTCCTGATCTATATTAACGACATAGGAGATAATCTGACAAGCCGTCTTAGATTGTTAGCAGGTGATGCTGTCATTTACCGTCTTGTAAAGTCATCAGCTGATCAAAACAACTTGCAAAATGATTTAGATAAGATATCTGCATGGTGAGAAAAGTGGCAGTTGACCCAGAATAAAGAAAAGTGTGAAGTTATTCACATAGGTACTAAAAGAAATCCGCTAAATTTCGATTACACGATAAGTCACACAAATCTGAGGGCTGTAAATTCAAATAAATACTTAGGGATTACAATTACAAATAACCTAAACTGGAACGATCACATAGATAATATTGCGGGTAGAGCAAATCAAAGACTAGGATTCATTGGCAGAACACTTAGAAGGTGCAGCAGGTCTACTAAAGAGGTTGTTTACACCACGCTTGTCCGCCCTATTCTGGAGTATTGCTGTGCGGCGTGGGATCCGCATCAGATGGGACTGACGGATGACATCGAAAAAGTACAAAGAAGGGCAGCTCGTTTTGTATCGCGAAATAGGAGAGGTAGTGTCACAGACATGATATGTGAATTGGAGTGGCAATCATTAAAACAAAGGCGATTTTCGTTGCGACGGGATCTTCTCATGAAATTTCACTCACCAGTTTTCTTCTCCGATTGCGAAAACATTCTGTTGGCACCCACCTACATAGGGAGAAATGATCATCACGATAAAAGAAGAGAAATCAGGGCTCGCACAGAAAAATTTAAGTGCTCGCTTTTCCCGCGTGCCGTTCGAGAGTGGAACGGCAGAGAGACAGCTTGAAGGTGGTTCTTTGAACCCTCTGCCGGGCACTTTATTATGAATAGCAGAGTAAGCACGTAGATGTAGATGTGAAAATTTTGATCCGAGCTAGCCTCTCCTATGCGAATGTTGCACGGATGTCCGCTACTCCTAGTTCTATACGTCACTCTAAATCCTTGACAGCCACGTATTGCGCCTTACTTTCCTGCCACGTGGGTTCTTTTCCACCTCATCAAATTTGCCCTCTATTCATCCATTCAACAGGACTTCTTGAGCAACGACTGAATACGTTTCTGTATTCTCTCCACACAACAAACATGGTGTCATCAGATAGGAACATTCTTGGTTCATCTGCGGACGCCTTGGAGGAAAATAACTACTCAATACGACTAAAAGGCACTGCTGAAATTGCTAAATATCGCATCAGCAATCTCTTCTGTGAATGAGAACATCCATTTGGCAAAAAATGGTGCGTTTACACAACCATTAGGGCCGTTAATTTGAAGCTAATGCACTGCCGTTGCTGTTATCACGTGATATGATACACCAAGGAATCTATCGTCATTTACCGAACAAACGTCGCGTTAAAAACTGGACCTTGTACAGGACCTAACTGTTTATTTTATCGATACATATTGTAAGAACTTTTATGCTATCTTCAGCAGGTGATTGGTGAAGTGGAACATAGTCATAATGAACGTATCGGAACCAGATATTTTGGCAGTATTTAACAGCAGAAGTTTTTTAATATTGTATTTGAGTACTGGTTTCAATCAGTAACAGCCGCCTTCGGGTCAATCTGTGTTAACAAAATGGTATGAAAAATATCATAAAATCTGAGCCAAGAAGGGTAGCCTCAGAAATACAGTACACGATGAAAAGTAAGAACAAACGTACGTGATCCATGCCCGTGAACAGAGTACTGATGATGATAACTAATGCTCAAAATACTAATCAAAGAAAATATACGAGGCATATTAGGAAAATAGGGTCCGATTAGGCGCGAAAAGGAAACCATTCGATGGAACATTGCACAGATGTGTTGGGCAGTGTCTTTAGTGTGCCTGCCGATCACTTCACATCGCTCTTTTCAGTCCAGAGCGCAAAGTGATCACTTAGAAATGCTGAACACAACAGTGTCTCCCGTCAAGTATGTGGATCTGCGAGAGATTTCGCCTGAAGCTATGCAGCCCACATAACATAAATATCATGCGTTTCTTCCTTCAAGACAGTTTTCAGCCGCATTCTGTAGGGGCAATGAAGACGCTCCATGCAGCGTTTTTGATGGGAAGTGTTCGATCACTCCCAATGCAGCCCTTCATCGGCTCACTCCATTGTTCATCTCTGCTCGCATGAACCGCTGGCTACAAAGACAACATTTTGGCACCAACAACGAAAGGCGGTCCAGCATAGAGAATTGGCGGAAAGCACAGGCGGCTGATTTCTGTGACGAGGTTACTCGAAAGTTTGTACAACGCCACGACAAATGTTTAAGTCGGAGTGGCGACTATTTAGAGAGGTAGCTGGAAGGTGTGGTTAACTGTTCCGAATTAAAAAAATTGATTTTTCGCTCTGTTTTCAAAAATGGTTCAAATGGTTCTGAGCACTATGGGACTTAACATCTGAGGTCATCAGCCACCTAGAACTACTTAAACCTAACTAACCTAAGGACATCACACAAACCCACGCCCGAGGCAGGATTCGAACCTGCGACCGTAGCGGTCGCGCGGTTCCAGACTGAAGCGCCTAGAACCGCTCGGCCACATCGGCCGGCCTCTGTTTTCATTTTGCGACCGATCGAACCTTACTTTCCGAACAGCCCTCGTAATATGGTACTCTTGATAAAAAGACTAAGACAAATACTAAAAAAACTCCGTCCGAACAGGCCTTGGTAGGCCCAACGCTACCGACTGGCCGCCTTGTCATCTTCAGCCCGCAGGCGCATGTGATCAACACACCGCTCTCCCAGCCGTATGTCAGTTTACGAGATCGGAGCCGCTACTTCTCAGTCAAGTAGCTCCTCAGATTGCCTTACAAGGGCTGAGTGCACCCCGCTTGCCAACAGCGCTCGGCAGACCGGGTGGTCACCCATCCAAATGCTATCCCAGCCCGACGGCGCTTAACTTCGGTGATCTAACGGGAACCTGTGTTACCACTGCGACAACAACTACATAAAAACAATTTCTTCCTGTGAGTTGTTTGCGATCACAATGTCAAATGGAGCATACAGGAATTACAGAATCAGGCGGATGTGCATTAAGAGCTGACAATATGTACACTCTGAAGGGGAAACTTCTTACAATATGTGCTGTGTCTATTCACATTGTTTTCCTAGTCTCGCGGCATATGACATGCTAGGCAGCTGAATGCGCGCTCGTGTATAAAATAGACGTACAAAGGCACGCTGTCACGCCGAGTTCGGATGACACTTTGTACCGTTCCGGCTCATCTGCGTTACGTAGTTGGAGCAGATAACAAGAGTAGTTTGTACTCAGCGCTGTAATGTGGCGAGTATTTACACGTAGTATGCGTTGACAGTCGTTGCAATGGCGATGTGAAGGGAATATAAGTTGGAAGTGCGAGGACATGTGTTTGATAATACTAGCAATAGAGGAAGACTGCTTCTCAAAATAACAGACGTTATTTGAGAGAGTTTTTGATGCAGTGCCCGAATGTGGTTCTATTATGTGTCCGTCGGAGAGGAAAAGTAACTGCGTGTAACTGTTCTGTGTAACGTTTTTCGATTAACTCGATGTAACGAATCGAGTAACTGTCAAAGAATTTCTGCACAGAAAGGTATGCTACAATATAGATGTAGTAGAAAATACGGAGCTTGTATCCAGTAATGAGACAGTAAATCCGGCGCACTGACATGTAGTTAATACAGGGTGTTTCAAAAATGACCGGTATATTTGAAACGGCAATAAAAACTAAACGAGCAGCGATAGTAATACACCGTTTGTTGCAATATGCTTGGGACAACAGTACATTTTCAGACGGACAAACTTTCGAAATTACAGTAGTTACAATTTTCAACAACAGATGGCGCTGCAAGTTATGTGAAAGATATAGAAGACAACGCAGTCTGTGGGTGCGCCATTCTGTACGTCGTCTTTCTGCTGTAAACGTGTGCTGTTCACAACGTGCAAGTGTGCTGTAGACAACATGGTTTATTCCTTAGAACAGAGGATTTTTCTGGTGTTGGAATTCCACCGCCTAGAACACAGTGTTGTTGCAACAAGACGAAGTTTTCAACGGAAGTTTAATGTAACCAAAGGACCGAAAAGCGATACAATAAAGGATCTGTTTGAAAGATTTCAACGGACTGGGAACGTGACGGATGAACGTGCTGGAAAGGTAGGGCAACCGCGTACGGCAACCACAGAGGGCAACGCGCAGCTAGTGCAGCAGGTGATCCAACAGCGGCCTCGGGTTTCCGTTCGCCGTGTTGCAGCTGCGGTCCAAATGACGCCAGAGTTTACACGTCTATCCATACAAAATTCAAACGCGGCAACCCCTCAGCGCCGCTACCATTGCTGCACGAGAGACACTCGCTAACGATATAGTGCACAGGATTGATGACGGCGATATGCATGTGGGCAGCATTTGGTTTACTGACGAAGCTTATTTTTACCTGGACGGCTTCGTCAATAAACAGAACTGGCGTATATGGGGAACCGAAAAGCCCCATGTTGCAGTCGCATCGTCCCTGCATCCTCAAAAAGTACTGGTCTGGGCCGCCATTTCTTCCAAAGGAATCATTGGCCCATTTTTCAGATCCGAAACGATTACTACATCACGCTATCTGGACATTCTTCGTGAATTTGTGGCGGTACAAACTGCCTTAGACGACACTGCGAACACCTCGTGGTTTATGCAAGATGGTGCCCGACCACATCGCACGGCCGACGTCTTTAATTTCCTGAATGAATATTTCGATGATCGTGTGATTGCTTTGGGCTATCCGAAACATACAGCAGGCGGCGTGGATTGGCCTCCCTATTCGCCAGACATGAACCCCTGTGACTTCTTTCTGTGGGGACACTTGAAAGACCAGGTGTACCGCCAGAATCCAGAAACAATTGAACAGCTGAAGCAGTACATCTCATCTGCATGTGAAGCCATTCCGCCAGACACGTTGTCAAAGGTTTCGGGTAATTTCATTCAGAGACTACGCCATATTATTGCTACGCATGGTGGATATGTGGAAAATATCGTACTATAGAGTTTCCCAGACCGCAGCGCCATCTGTTGTTGAAAATTGTAACTACTGTAATTTCGAAAGTTTGTCTGCCCTAAAATGTACTGTTGTCCCAAGCATATTGCAACAAACGGTGTATTTCTATTGCTGCTCGTTTAGTTTTTATTGCCGTTTCAAATATACCGGTCATTTTTGAAACACCCTGTATCTTTTCTCTTCTTTTCCAGTTTATTTTGTAACTTATTTTCACACATTTCAGAATATGTACCATTGTGTTAAAAAGGTAGCAACCAGTGCCACCTATTGGCAGCGTGAGGAACTATTTCAGTTTTGTTACATGCTTGTGCAAATCTGTACTTTTTAAATTATTTTTCAAGAGTACGTTTTGCTAAAGCTTTAATGCTATGTAAATAGTATAATGTATAGCATGAAAAACAGTATTTACTTGCGAAAATTTTGTTTGCATTTGACAGACAGAGCTGCACGAGCTACGGCAACGACATTATTTGTTGCTGAGCATGGAGACGAACAGTCTAGTCAGTGGCCGGCATTTTGTGCGATCAGCAGCGCAATATGATGGTGGTGCTCTGAGTAAAGTGGCAATATGTTGAGTGGATGGAGGAGCCGTTTAATGCCATGGTTTATTAGCGACAAAATTACACTGGAAGGGGGGGGGGGGAGAGAGAGGGAGGGAGTAAAATGCCAATCCACCACTAAAATTACGATATCTGCTTCGACAACGCGTACGTTTATCAACACGGACACGTGGCACAAACTTTGTGAAGTGCAGCTCTCGACAGTCTTTAACAATTTTAATTTGCAAAATAAACTATTGCAAATGATTTCAAAGTTTTAACAACTATTTTATCTATCACGATAGAATTATACCTACACTATGTGATCAAAAGTATCCGGACACCTGGCTGAGAATGACGTACAAGTTCGTGACACCCTCTATCGGTAATGCTGGAATTCAATATCGTGTTGGCCCACCCTTAACGTTGATAACAGCTTCCACTCTCGCAGGCATACGTCCGATCAGGCGCTGGAAGATTTCTTGGGGAATGGCAGCCCTTTCTTCACGGAGTGCTTCGCTGAGGAGAGGTATCGATGTCGATCGGTGAGGACTGGCACGAAGTCGACGTTCCAAAACATCCCAAAGATGTTCTAAAGGACTCAGGTAAGATCTCTGTGCAAGCCATTCCATTACAGGAGTGTTATTGTCGAGTAACCACTCCGCCACAGGCCGTGCATTACGAACAGGTACTCGAACGTGTTGAACGATGCAGTCGCCATCCTCGAATTGCTCTTCAACATTGGGAAGCAAGAAGGTTCTTAAAACATCAATGTAGGCCCGTGCTGTGATAGTGTCACGCAAAACAACAAGGGGTGCTAGCCCCCTCCATGAAAAACACGACCACACCATAACACCACCGCCTCCGAATTTTACTGTTGGCACTTAACACTCTTGCGGATGACGTTCACCGGGCATTCGCCCTACGTACATCCTGCCATCGGATCGCCACACTGTGTACCGTGATTTCTCACGCCATACAACGTTTTCCACTGTTCAATCGTCCAATGTTTACGCTCCTTACACCAAGCGAGTCGTTGTTTGGCATTTAGAGATGTAATGTGCGGCTTATGAGCAGCTGCTTGACCATGAAATCCAAGTTTTGTCACCTCCCGTGTAACTGTCATGGTACTTGCAGTGGGTCCTGAAGCAGTTTGGAATTCCTGTGTGATGGTCTGCCTATTACACATTACGACCCTGTCCAACTGTCGGCGGTCTGTGTCAGTCAACAGAGGAGGTCGGTCTGTTCGCTTTTGTGCTGTACGTGTCCCATCACGTTTCCACTTCACTATCGCATCGGAAACAATGGACCTAGGGATGTTTAGGAGTGTGGAAATCTCGCGTACAGACGTATGACACAAGTGAGACCTAGTCACCTGACCACGTTCGAAGTCCGTGAGTTCCGCGGAGAGCGCCGCTCTGCTCTCTCACGACGTCTCATGACTACTGGTATCGCTGATATGGAGTACCTGGTAGTAGGTGGCAGCACAATGCACCTAATAGGAAAAACATATGTTTTGGGGTGAGTCCCGATGCTTTAGGTCACATAGTGTATCTAGTGAAATACTGAAACAGTGACTGAAAGAATTAACTGTTACTTTCATATGTGCTGATAACGATGAGCAGCATCATTTGATTTCATTAGCGCTGTTCGGTGCTAACATTTATTCTAAAAAACAATACGACGCTTCACGAAGTGGTTTGGTAACATTACGTATTGAAAACTCATCAGAATCATTTCACTCTTTTGCGCTAACTGATTAGTAATTTCGATAGTATTTTGTTTTCGAAGTTTGGAATATTATTATTTTTTGCATGCTTAGTGGTAAATTAGTGTGCTTGAGGATGTGTTTATGAATGATTTTCTGTGGCTACTCTGTTATTTGTTTCATAAATGCAGTGCTGACAGAGCTTATTATAAATCGTTAACCACGCCTTCGTAAACATTGATTATATGATTTAATTAAATTACTTCATTCCAAAAAATACACACCTAAAGGTACAGTAGACATACCACAGGTGTTTCAAATTTTTTGTTACAACACGACCTTGAGTGTCCGATTCTTTAACGGAAAAGGTGTTTACGCGCCACAATTTGTACCATAATAGCATGTGTAGAATGTTGGCAGTTTATGTAGTGGCAGCTAGTACGAATGATATGGTTGGTCCACTGGATAATGGCTATTAATGAATCATCTTCTACCTTCGACAAAATCGACGAACTATCGCAGATGTAACACATAGGCGAGTGAAAAAGCCAGTAGTATTATGAACGGCAATTTTCAGCGACGTTTCCTATTTTACATGTGGTGTGGTATGATTGGAGCACAATTTCTGCAATCGTGAGAGATGACCTCATGAGTCTTCCCCTTCACGATCTGTGTATTTCAGATGTAGATTTGTTGTTAGGAAATGGCTTTCAAAGCAATTCTGAATCTTGAGGAAAATGAAAAATATTGAGACAAGTCTGTGGAGCGACATATTTATTTCGAAGTTGGTGAAGTGGATTTTCGAAAATTATTACTTTAACGGGTAAAGATCCTATTTCCGTTACTCGCTAGCTTTCTCGGGAAATAGCGAAACGCCCGATACTGGGACGGGTAACAGTTTACAAAATACCTGAGGCAAACATGACGTCATTTTCACGTCACAGGCACGAAGGTTGCAGCAATTGTCTATGGAATTTCGTGATCTTTAGGTGTGGTCGAAGAATCTGTCGTTTTTAGATGAAGCTCATATTTCGCAGGTTTTATAATATAACTTATGTCCTATGATTATGTGCTGTTTCAAAGTACTAGTACATTAAAGATTTCTCGAAAACGCGTCTGTCTGCTGTAAAGAAACGATGGAAAACGTCATTTGGTGGTTAAAGTAATTTGGTATTTGATTGTTTTGATACTAGAATTTGCATTTTGTGAAAGTATGCCGCCTGAAGGCAACGCCACATTGAATATTTATCAGAAACACGTAGTTCTTTGTACGATTTGTTATAAGTAAATGTCAAATAGTGACATATCGGCAGTTAACGCCTTCAGGAGGAGTGAGATAAAGGTCACTCTGGCAACTTTTGTCATCGTGGTGCAGTGGATCGAGGGAGATGGCTAAGAAGTCCAAATCAGCTGGTTCGCGTCGTGCTATTTCTATATCTGTTTTTTTATCTTTGTATTTGCAAAGATTCTGAGGCATGATTAATTTAATTGATATATATTCTGTTATATTCGATGTTACTTACATATTAGAACACCCTCTCTAGGAGTGAGTTGTCATTTGTCAATAATTTAGAAATTATGCATGAAACATGCAAATGCGACTAATTATTCATAATAAGTTAATCATATGGTAAAACAAGCTACCAGTCGGTATGAAAACTATAGAAAAGACTGGGATTTTTGAAAAAGAATTAAAAGTTAAACTAATCTCAGCCATCTATTAAGTTAAATTCCCTTCACTTCTACGGTCACAAATTTTTATGTCATCACAAGTACCGGTTCGGTCTGTAATTACCATCTTCAGATCTGCAGCAAAGTATGGGACAAACACAAATAAACTAGCACATTGTCTATAGCTTAAAACAATAAAATAGGACATGACGGAAAGTGTTGCTGACATACAAGTGCATTTGTACGCTTTAAATATGGTGAGGCATACCTAGTTTATAAAAATATTTCATAATAAAAACTGGAGCCATAATGGCATCGTCATATGCTAAACACAAAATCAGCGCCAACATCGTCAAACATATATAAGTATTAGTTGCACAAGATTCACCTTGTCAGCAGCACTGCTGTTCAAAACAAACTGCCGTACGTTTGCGTTGCAAGTTCACCAGATGTCGCTAGGGTTGGTGTACACAAGTTCTTCAGTGATAATTGTGCGATGTAAAATAAAGGGGGATACAATCTATAATGGTATTATAATGTTTAAGAGGCGTTACAGTAATAAAACGCAATGAAATAAAACACGACGATAGTTATATTGTTAAAAAAGAAAAAAGTTAAGAGACAGTAATTGACATACGCTCAAGTGGCGATATAATAGAAAATGACATAAATAATAAAGAGTTTTCCGAGTACACAGAGTAATGTAAAAATTACAAAACAAAGAGCTAAAGAAGCCCAATGAATGAAAACAGACTGCCGTACATAATCAGCGTACTTTCTTGGAGCTAACGCCAGAACGCCACAAAGGAGAGAAGTGGTTAGAGGAACGTGACCGCCAGATGGCCCTTCGTATCCTCATCCCCATCCTTCGCCGCCTGCTGTGGCCGAGCGGTTCTAGGAGCTTCAGTCTGGAACTGCACGACCGCTACGGTCGCAGGTTCGAATCCTGCCTCGGCCATGGATGTGTGTAATGTCCTTAGGTTAGTTAGGTTTAAGTAGTTCTAGGGGACTGATGAGCTCAGTGCAATAGTGCTCAGCGCCATTTGAACCACATCCTTCAAACATTGCGAGCTTGTAATCCGTCTCTAATGACGTCGATGACCAAAATCCTCCATCCATCCTTAAAGACATGCCAAAACAAAAAAGTCGAAAATCCAGCAAGAGAAATCCACAAATATTCATAAAACCTTAATAAAAACAAATAGAAAAGTAACCTCTATGATACCACATACACCCAAATAAATCTGCGAAAAACTGGTATCGGAAATTTCACTTGGCCTATACCGCTCAAATGGTGTCCAGATACCACGAAAGCACACCATCGTTCCAATAGCCGATATCGGAAATTGCGCTTCACCACATAGCTCAGACGAGGTCCATGATACCACGAACAATGACACAGCCCCAAATGCTGATATCGAAAACTTCACATGACCAATACAATCGAAATGAAAAATAAATAAATAAATAAAAAATAAAACGCAGCACAAAAATAACCTAAGACACTCCCTCTCTAATTCTCCCCACTCCCCTCGTAGAAAACACTTACATAACATCTCTAACACTCAAATCGCAAATTAAGCCTAACAAAGTAATGCGAACCAAATTTAACACGCCCCAAAAATTCAACTTCCAACCCTTGACCTATACATCTTCTCAATAACCTTTAACAAGCTGTGGACCAGTTAAAAAGTATGTGGCAAACTTTCTCCAGCAGTACTCATTTCAGCATCCCAGGGAGGCTGGAAGCGGAAAACTGCGCCTTCCTCCTGCTTACCACAGATTTAACTATTCCCAACACTCTTCTAATCTTCGGCAATTCCTAATTCACAGCCAAATACCGAAACCACTATGCCTCCAAATCACTATAATACATACGGATACAAACGTAGACCTCTACTCAATATATTCCTCAGTTAACTCCACTAATACCCGTTTCGTCCGTCTACCCATGAACTTAAAAGCTATGTCAGAACATTCAGCCTGAAGTTCCCTCTCCTTCCCATACTTCACCTGCCGAAATGCCGACTCATAAATTTCCACAGCAACATCCGGCGCACCTAACCTTCTGCTATATTAATAGACTATGGAAAAAAACTCCCTTCAGAAGGAAAACCAATCGAACACAGTACGATCGCTAACGCCCATCTATTGAGCACAAAACGCAACCGATGAGCGACAGCGAAAATAATAGGAAAACAACCCAGTATCACGAACGGCTAGGCTGTACTTCTTGAACCAGGGACCCTTCCGAATAAAGTGCCAAACATTGTCATGGCGACACCTCCACGTATACCCGTCCCTACTCACTGACGCAGTAATTTTGGTTCATTTCATAAATTCGCCACAAACGTAACACGTGATATATTCAACAATATACCCAAAAAAACAGCACAAACTTTACAGTTGTCGCTATATTGTCGACCACTGCGGCATGTAACCACCTTCTGGCACATTTCCTCGTCACACCCCTACGTAGTAACATAAGAAATGAAAAATTAAATCTTCAACCATTAACAACATACAGAAGTAATAATCCCAAAATATAAAACAAATAATGTGCCAGTAAAAACCGACATTAAAATAATTGACTAACAAAGTAAAAAGAACACAATTCCAATAGGAATCACGACATACAACTCTTACCCCGGCAATGACTTACTAACATCACTCAAAAACGACGTTGAAACATCAACATTTAACACTAGAGAGCGATACCACAGCCTCCAAAACGCTCTCTTCAAATATGATCAATTTTAAATACGCTGCACAACCATCCACTAAATAACAGCGCGGACGGAAGTGTGCGTACGAATGATAATGGAAATCGATGATTGAAGAGGGTATGACGAAAAGTAAGAGGACGACAGCAGCAAATTTCAAGCAGATCTGAATGTCACAGCCGCAAACCCTGTCAGCACCAAAACAACACGAAGAGAGCTCCAGAGCTCCGTAAGCAGTGGACTGCAGGCCGAGATGAAATCCCAAGACCACTCATCACCGATGCAAATGTGCAGAACCGAAAAACGTGGTGCGAAGCTATAACATCTGGACAATGGAGCAACTGAAGAAAATAATTGGGTCGGATGGGTCTTGTTGCTCATCGTATCTAACTTCTGGCGAAGCTGAAGTCCCAGGAGTGAAACATTGGTGGGTTTTGGCGATGATTTAGGCAGCCATGTCGCAATATTCCCTGGGCTCCACGGTTACTCTGCTTTCTCGCATTACTGCCAACAATTATGTAACTATTTCGGCTGATCAGGTCCATCCCATGGTGCAGTGTTTGTTCCCCAATGGTGGTGATGTGTTCCAAGCCGACAGGGAACTGTTCACACAACTCGCATCGTCCAACACAGGGCTTTTTAGCATGAGGCTGAATAGTGGCATCTCTCCCAGCCACCGCAGTCACCAGATCTCGATATTATTCAGCCTTTGTTGTTTCCTTTGGAGAGTAGTGTGCGTGGCCGTTATCCACCCCCACCACCTTACCTGAACTTACCACTGTTTTACAGGAAGAATGGTTCCCTTGAAAACCATGCAGGACCTGTATTTATCGTTTCCGGGACGATTGGAAGCCGTATTAAATTCCAAAGGATGTACTACACTGTGTTAGGCATGATAATGTGTTGTTTATTGGTGTTTTCAAATTTTGTCAAACCCTTGTAATTTATGACTTTCGCCTACACAAAACATTAAAGCAGTTACATGTTTAGAAAACACAAACGGTCCACATCATTATTTTAATTCGTTGCTGGACGTCGGTGGCGTTGCCTTATTGTACTTCCATGTTAGAGCTAATTTTAGCTTCGTCAGTATGTACTGTACTTCCTCGATTCACCGCCAGTTGGCCCAACTGAAGGAAGGTGATGTTGACTTCAGTGCTTGTGTTGACATGCGACTCTTTGCTCTACAGTACTAGCATCAAGCACATCAGTACGTAGCATCAACAGGTTAGTGTTCATCACGAACGTGGTTTTGCAGTCAGTGCAATGTTTACAAATGCGGAGTTGGCAGATGCCCATTTGATGTATGGATTAGCACGGGGCAATATCCTTGGCGCGGTACGTTTGTATCGAGACAGATTTCCAGAACGAAGGTGTCCCGACAGGAAGACGTTCGAAGCAATTGATCGGCGTCTTAGGGAGCACGGAACATTCCAGCCTATGACTCGCGACTGGGGAAGACCTAGAACGACGAGGACATCTGCAATGGACGAGGCAATTCTTCGTGCAGTTGACGATAACTCTAATGTCAGCGTCAGAGAAGTTGCTGCTGTACAAGGTAACGTTGACCACGTCACTGTATGGAGAGTGCTACGGGAGAACCAGTTGTTTCCGTACCATGTACAGCGTGTGCAGGCACTATCAGCAACTGATTGGCCTCCACGGGTACATTTCTGCGAATGGTTCATCCAACAATGTGTCAATCCTCATTTCAATGCAAATGTTCTCTTTACGGATGAGGCTTCATTCCAACGTGATCAAATTGTAAATTTTCACAATCAACATGTGTGGGCTGACGAGAATCCGCATGCATTTGTGCAATCACGTTATCAACACAGATTTTCTGTGAACGTTTGGGCAGACATTGTTGGTGATGTCTTGATTGGGCCCCATATTCTTCCACCTACGCTCAATGGAGCACGTTATCATGATTTCATACGGGATACTCTACCTGCGCTGCTAGAACATGTGGCTTTACAAGTACGCCACAACATGTGGTTCATGCACGAAAGAGCTCCTGCACATTTCAGTCGAAGTATTCGTACGCTTCTCAACAACAGATTCGGTGACCGATGGATTGGTAGAGGCGCCAATTCCATGGCCTCCACGCTCTCCTGACCTCAACCCTCTTGACTTTCATTTATGGGGGCATTTGAAAGCTCTTGTCTACGCAACCCCGGTATCAAATGTAGAGACCCTTCGTGCTCGTACTGTGGACGACTGTGATACAATACGCCATTCTCCAGGGCTGCATCAGCGCATCAGGGATTCCATGCGACAGAGGGTGGATGGATGTATCCTCGCTAACGGAGGACATTTTGAACATTTCCTGTAACAAAGTGTTTGAAGTCACGCTGGTACGTTCTGTTGCTGTGTGTTTGCATTCCATGATTAATGTGATTTGAAGAGAAGTAATAAAATGAGCTCAAACATGGAAAGTAAGCGTTTCCGGACACATGTCCACATAACATATTTTCTTTCTTTGTGTGTGAGGAATGTTTCCTGAAAGTCTGGCCGTACCTTTTTGTAGCAACCTGTATACTTTCAGCGTTTCAACTGTACCGCTTCGTTGACAACGAGACATGAATTACTGCTGCTTCCCAAAACATCAACAGCAGCAGAACATCCATTGTAAACACAGAATCGAGTTACAGTCAACGACCGCCGCTCGTTGTAATGTACGTCGCTTCAGTGCTGGATCCAGAGCGAGATAATCCGTTGGGAGGTGACGGCTCTGACGAGACGATGTCGTGCCAAGTAGGACGGACTATTCTCCATTACCAACTGTGCAAAAGCCGAGCTACGATTTATCTCTCAGCTTGTATTCACAAGGAAACGCGAAGTAGTCGTCTATCAGATCTGCCTTGTTTAATGTGCTTGTTATCAGTTTATCTCAAAATCAGCCACCGGATGAAACGCTGAGAGAACTTTCATTAAAGGAATTAAATTATTCACAGGGAGTGGCAAGGGGGCAGAGACGTTAAAATGTCAAATCGGCCATTCTGATTGGAGAAGATGACGATCAAAACAGATCAAGTACAATGTCGGACTGGATCAGCATGTGAAAGGAAATTAGCTGTGGTCTTCTCAAATGAATCGTTCCGACTCTTGCTTTAAATAATTTGGAGAAAGAAACGTAAACTGTAAAATGGCTTCCCCGTGACTGGGAATGTCTGACATGGTGTGTGACAGTGGTGGTGAATTGCTCTACCTACCCAACCCCTAGGGCTGGACGCTATCGTACACAAGCGGGCAGCCGCATTAGCCTTCACAGCCTGGCTCAATACTTCCGTTCTTAGCTTCGTTTCATCACGCCGACTGGGCAACAGGAAACAAAATGCTGGAATTGGCAATCGGAAACGTCACGTGCTTGCAGTCAAGGACGTTCTGGAAGAAAACGAAAAACGTGGCTGGGGAAAAATGCTCAGCAGAAAGAAAGGGAGCACATGGATAGCAAGTCCCACAAACTAGCGTAATAATTAGCCAGACATATGAAAAAAATGCAGATATATTCTTCAATATCAGGGTTCTGAAAGTACAAAAAGGAAACAGTGCCTGATACGGTACCGTTCACTGTACAAAAGAGGTACTGTAGTCTCTGTGTTATCATATAATATAAATAAAGCACACACGATGGTACCTAATTTACTAATTCTCCCACAACGAGAAACAGGACAGCTTAGAAATAGTTTGTCCAACTAATGTACATCACCAGATAACATATAACAAACGACGGAGTTATATGATTCCACGTAAAAAATTTGAAAGGTAAATAAATGTATTCAAGCGTTTATACCTACCTTTGCGAAAATAGAGTACTTCTTTAGTCACTATCAGTTCTAAAAGACACATTCTAGAGCTAAGACAATGTGATGTAAAAATAAAAGCTTAATGAATAGTTATTACCATTTAGAGTTGGAAAGAACACACAGAAAATGTTGTGGGGAAGGCTAACCAAAGACTGCGTTTTATTGGCAGGACACTTAGAAAATGTAACAGACCTACCAAGGAGACTGTCTACACTACGCTTGTCCGTCCTCTTTTAGAATACTGCTGCGCGATGTGGGATCCTCACCAGATAGGACTGACGGAGTACATCGAAAAAGTTCAAAGGAAGGCAGCACGTTTTGTATTATAGCGGAATATCGGAGAGAGTGTTACGGAAATGATACAGGAATTGGGCTGGACATCATTAAAAGAAAGGCGTTTTTCGTTGCGACGGAATCTTCTCACGAAATTCCAATCACCAACAATATTTTGTTGACGCCGACCTACATAGGGAGGAACGATCATCACGATAAAATAAGGGAAATCATAGCTCGTACGGAAAGAGATAGGTGTTCATTCTTTCCGCGCGCTATACGAGATTGGAATAATAGAGAATTGTGAAGGTGGTTCGATGAACCCTCTGCCAGGCACTAAAATGTGATTTGCAGAGTATCCACGTAGATGTAGATGAATGTTATGTAATCTATGTTAAGCATACGGTTACACCTATCGTGATTACACAAGCTAATTGGAAGACTTGTCTAATACATATTTGAGTAAAAGCATGCCGAAAACTATAGTGGAAACATCGCAAACAGTATACAATCTGCTAGAAGAGCAATTAAAACGGGCGTCCCAAGGGGCTCAACCATGGATCCTTTGTTCCTCTTAATTACGTTAACGTAATACCATTTTTTTTGAATGAGGAGGCAAAAGCTATCTAATACAGCTATTACCAAGCAGAGACTGAAAGCAACAGAGAAAATGTCAAATGATGTTTGTCTAAATGTTATTGACTGATTTTGCACAAATGTGGCTTAAGAAAAGCAGCACATCTTATTTAGCACTATCTAAAATATAATAACTCTGATTAATACAATGTATCACAAGAAATAATGCAGAGGGAAGGACTGCACGTTGTGGAATGTACACTTTTGCGAAAGCTTAGCTGGAAAAAATATGCACATCTCGCTAAATCGTTTAGGAAAAGTTACTCATAACACGAAGATTTGTCGACTTTGAAGACGAAGAAATCGCAAGGTTACATATGTTCATGGAAAGGTTGATCTGAAAGTAACGCGTAATCATCTGTAGAAAGATGTAAGTAAATACTATGCAAATTAATCTACTGAACATGTAAGCTTTAGTCTTCTGGAAATCTTAATCAAGTACGTGATAGAAGTGTAACACTGCACTGTAGCTATCTTTGTTTCCATGAAGCTAGTGTACGTTCGTACACCTCTTTAAGTAACATATTGCACCACTTCTCACGCTCGTCATTGTTCTGTAACCCGTTCGGCCCATTAGTGTTGACGCAGGTCATTTTCCATACTTACGCTCTCCGTGAACAATCTCGACATGATGCATTTGTCAGTTTGGATGAGTTCATCAGCCGTAGACACATAGATCGTTAACGATGTACCTGAACGATGGTGGTCCTGGAAACAGCACTCACTGTGTTATAACCTCTGAAGGCAATGAAATATATTTATGTGAATTTCATTGTGCTGCCACGCTGATATGACAAGACCTTTCCGTGATTCGGTGTTACTCTGCTAAGGCCAAAGTTGTAGGAGAGTGTGATCACTGTTCGGAGGAGTCGTTGAGTGCCACGTTGATCGTCCATGGTATCTTACCTGAAACAAAAGGAAACAAAAATTAGTTACAGGTCAGCTGGTAGAACACTAATCATTTATGTACAAAATTAATTTATGTGTTGGTTTCCATAAAAAATTTATAGCTACTGTATATTACTCTTATATTTTGGGGAAAGTCTCAATTTAAATACGTTGCAGTAACGCAATTATAATTACGTACGAGGTTCTCATTCTGCGTGTTCCAGACTTTTGCTGAAGCCATTAGAAATATTAACAAGATCCTCACAGTAAATTAACGTATTGGCGAAAACCATTGTCACCAAGGCATTTGGATGTTTGAGAGTACTTGTAATGCCTGTAAGTGCGATTGATTGTAGAAGTAAACAATACGCACAACATTGTAATGAATTAATCTAGCTTAGGCATAGACAGAAGTGAGATGCAGAGGAATGTAAAATGTTTTGACTTTGTATGCCTGGAATTACGATGACCTGACAGACAGCAGGACGCTGTTCAAAGCTCTTGTATACCGGACAGTAATTTTTAATAGGAAGAAAGAAATAGCCAATCACTAAACTGTAAACGGGTAAAGTGTGTAGATATATTTATTAAGAAATTTATGCAGTTGTTGTGTGCTCGAAAAATTTCAAAAGATAACATTTTTTGTGAATGTGAAGTCCGGTGCCAATAATTAAATAACTATTTGAACGTGGAAATAGCTTTCATGAAAGAAACAGCGGCAATGATAACACCATATACAAAGGGACAACATTTTGTTCTTTTTTCCGTTACTGAGATAGTCACAAGAATATTTCATAATATAGACAGTAGCAGCCTCAGACCGATTTTCTTCAGACTCTCTAAGAAAGACGAAAAAGGGAAAGTCACAGCAGAATCGGTACATTCTACAGTTACACAATGCAATAAACACCAAACAATGTCATCGCAACGGCACACGCATCACGCAGTGACCCAGCACATGTAACTGTCGTGCGTAGTCACATTGAGTGACGCTATCAAAATGAGCTGAATACAACATTCCTCTACCTCATGTTCCGGTAAGTGTACTACGCGCATTGTATATGATGGTTGATCAACCAAGTTTTGAAGTTTCATAAGCATTAAAAATTCGTAAAAAGGCTGCATTTTCATACAAATGTGTCTTTAAATATAGAAGAAAATTTTATTTGCAAATTGAAAAAGGCAACTAATACGGAAAAACATAAAAATGCGGCTACTGTAGAATAGGTAGTGACCTGAAAATACACCAAAAATATTAAATGAATTGATATTTTGTTAAGAATGTAATAAAAGGAGCTAAACATAGAAACATTACGAAAAGACCGAGTTTAAAGGAGAGGGACTATTTATAAAACATACAGGGACATGAAATAAACTGCCCATTGAGCAAGCTGACATGAATGTGGGCGGTAGTTTCGGAAAGAAGTATTGGCGGTAGTATATAGTTTTATTTATTCGAGGAAACAGTCCTAAATCTTCAAGCAATAAAGTGCAATCTAAAGTGAGAGGACGAAGCCTGTTTGCATTGATGCTCTAAACTGGTAGATATAGCCATTTTAATCCTTCCGATCGTTAGTTCATTTGGTTTGCATATAAACAGTACGCATTACTGAGAAAAAAGTGTGTTTATAGATGGCGGATCTCGCTAACACCAGCTCGAACAAATCCTCGGCCGTTCTCGGACTTTACATTAATTAGCTCTAGCTCTTTACTGGCCTCATTACGCCGAAGGGGAAAGCTCATCGGCTTGCTTGGGTGATCGTGTCGTCCGTTCGAAGGATTATCCCGCACACACGAGCAAAAAACTCTTAGCCAGTATCTAACACGTCGTCAATTAAACGCGGTTCTTCAGAATGAGTACCTTTAGTAATTTATTAACTTTCATTTTAATAAAACTTCTGGAATATTAGCCTTTCAGCCATTTAACAGTCGCTTAATCTCTTTCATATTTCATACCGGCTGCCACCATTACGAGCCAGCCGCTCGCCTCGTAGAGAAATTACGCGGCATTCAGCTGCTTATCCCATAACCCGGACATTGCGCTCTTGTTAATACCGGTTATTTCATTCATATTGGACGGCCGTCTCCGCTACTATCGGGTACCAATGACTACGACGGTGCAACACCATCAGGTTTTGATGTGGCAGCAGGAATAAAGGTGCGTTGTACATCTAACGCATAGTGGAACATCTGCATTTACATCTATACTCCGCAAGGGATCTTACACTGTGTACCGGAGCGTGCTTCTGGTATCATTACCATTTCGTTGCCTTCAGTATCCCATTAACGAATGGGGCGTGGAGAGAAAGAATGAAGGCAAGCCTCAGTATGAACTCCAATTTCTCGAACTGTCTCGTGGTGGTCATCAAGCGGGACGTAAGTAGGAAGATGTAATAGATTACCCGACACTTCTTGGAACCTCGCTCTCGAAGTTTCAACAGGAAAACTCTCCGCGATGGACAACGCCTCTTTTGGAACGTCTGAAATGGCGTTTGTTGAGCATCTCCGTAACGTTCTCGCTCAAAATAAACAAACTCGTGGCGAAACGTAGCGCTACCGATTGGATATTCTCCACCTTTTCCATTAATTCTACCTGGTAAGAGTCGCACTCTGACGAGCAATACTGAAAAATCGGTCGAGGGAGATTTTTGCCGACCACTTCTTTCGTGGATAAATTACATTGTCAGTTCTGAATTTTAACTCTGGAAATGGAAGGATATTCACTTTGAGAATGAAGTCTCGTTTCTCCAACCTAAGAAGACGATGAAGACGAAGTGAGAGACGAATTTAATGGCAGACTAGAAGACGAATTAGGAGATATAACAAGGCAAGATGTGAACACAAAGGTGGGGAAAGAAGACACTTTTAGGCAGACGGTAGGAAAGGAAAGCCTGTATGATATATAGAATAAAAATGGACAAAGACTTACTTACTTTTCCACGCGGAATGTAATGGTCGTGAAGAGTACATGGTTCCAGAACATATGAAAGCCAAATGGTGCTTGCCAGATGGTACCACTCACAATAAAATCGACCACGTAATAACTGACTGGAATATGAATCTGACATCTATGAGGAGAGCTGACAGCAGGTCGTATCGTTGTGTGGTTAGAGTGAAATGCAGACAACGCACTGAGGTCTTTAGATCCGGAGTGAAGAGGAAAGCTCCAAGAATAAAAAACAAGTTTGATGGTGAACAAAACTGGATATTGGAAAGTGTTGAAGGGAAATGGGCATGATGAAAGATGCTCTACAAGAAACTGCAGAAGCAGTTTTGGATACAGCTGAAATGGTGGGAAGGGCTGTATAATTTGACGAAGATTACAAAAAGGCAATGGCGAAGACAAATGAAGTAAGAAAGATAATGATAAATGGCGGAGCAAGATCTAATACAGAAGAATTTACGAGGAAAGGGAGCGAGGCAGACAGAATCTTTAGAAAAAAGAAATGAAAATCAGAGAAGAAACGGATTACGGAGATAGAAGAAGAATATAACGACAAAGAAGTAAGGAAATTCTACAAAAGAGTTCAGGAACTGAAGAAATGTTTCCAACCACGTACTGTATTCTACAGAAATAAAGAACGAAATTTTATAGAAGGAGAAGTGATTCTAGATCGTTGGACTCAGTATTTCAGTGAAAAGCTGAAGGTTACTATTGAGATAGAAGTATCGGAAGAAAATGAGACAAAGAGCGACTAGCCATCGCACAATGTTAGCCAGGGTGAAATACCTGCCCGCAAACCAACCAAAAGGAATTACGTGAAATATATCCGCAGTTACAAAAGGAAGTTAAGTTGACAATAAAATGCCTGATGAGTGATACGGGCCCAGAAACGATGACATTTCAGCAGAGATGGTCAACGTTGGGTATGAACATCTGACATGTCTTGTCCATCAACTGATGGTTGAAATATGAGAAAAAGGATTGATGCCGAACCAATGCAACTTGGACATTTTTTGTCCGATTCATGAGAAGGACAAAGCAAATTGTGAAAATTACAGCGGCACCACTTTGCTCAGTGTTTTGTACAGTCTTGAAAATGTCATTGCAATGAGACTCTCTCCAATTGCAGAAGAGACATTTGAAGATAATCAGTGTGGTTTTCGACAGGGAAAATTAACAGCTGACCGTATCTTCACCATATGGGAATCATGAAAATTGCTATCAATATAATGTGGATGTACATCAGCTCTTTGCAGATTTCAAACAGGCGTATGATAATGTTCAAATGAATAAGCTGTATCAGACAAACAGATGTGAAATTTCCATACGAACTATTGAAATTAACCAAAAGTTACGACAGGGGGATGAGTTATCCACAATACTTTCCAACATAGTGGTGGAGAAAGTGATGACAAGAGTGGACATAACTAATCCAGGTGGCACTCTGTTTAACTTTATGAGCCAAAATTTAGAATGCGCCGATGATGTTTGTATGGTTTCGAGAAGATTAATAGAGCTGGAAGAAGGATTTGGCAGACCAGATAAGGAGGCAGAAGAATTGATGCTTCGAGTAAACGACACCAAAACACACTATCTCTTCGCTTCCAGGAAAAACGCTGCTGCTAAAAAGAAATAAAAGAAAGTGACTGTCTATCGAACTGTTATGAGGTCGGTAACACATGGCTCGGAAACACGGACAGTGGCTGTGGCGGAAGAGGAGTTCCTGAGGAGATGGGAGAAGAAAATGTTATGAAAAAGGTTTGGAGCAATGAGTGCAGTAGGATAGAGGGGAATACGAAATAACAAGGGTCTGAAAATGTTATACGATTATGCTGACCTAGATCGCGAACAAGAGAATGGGATGAGTGGGCTATGTAGAACGAAAGTCAGAGGACGGGTGTGTAAAGGAGTTATACAAAGAAAATCTAGGTGGTAGTAGGTGCAAAGGGAGATCACGGAAACGGTGGCTGTATGATGTGGAGAATGACTTGAGGAAGATGGAAGTGAGAAGATGGAGAAAACGAACAGAAGATCGTCAATACTAGGCTGCGATCCTTAGTGGATGAGGTCCTACATGGGCTGTAGCAATAAGGAGTAAGTAAGTAACTGCTCAAATATTCGAATGCAGTGCAGATGATTGGTACTGTCGATTCTCATATTGTAATACAAGGCTAGCCAACTGAGTATAAAAATAGGTTCTTTGAATTGTGTTCTTCACCGACAATCCTTTATCTTATCAGAGGGATGATTTGATATCTTCAGTAATAACTGATACCGGAAGGATTACTTGGGAAGACAAGTTTTGGGGCAGCCCAAGTGTCATTAATGTATTTCAGTTAATTAGAGCACCAAATAGTGACACATAGACAAAGAACATGCAATATATCAATAACTTTTTCAAAAGGCAAAAAATAACTTATTGTTTTTTTTTCAAATCTTAAGATTGGGAAGCAAAGGTACTGGTTTCAGCTATGATCTATTAATGGAAGTCATCCTCGCATTCGATTGTAGTGGTTTTGGGAGAACTGATGAAGATGACTGAAAAAGGTAAACAAGTTAACAGTTTTTCATACTTTTCAGTTCATTTTTTGTGACTGAAAATTACCATAATACAATCAAGCATGGCTAAAGCATTAATGTAAGAATAGTATAGCATATAGAAACCTGTGTGACAAGCTCAAACCGTGTGCCAGATTGCTGCATACACCTCGATTGATATGGAGAAGTGCAACAGCCGTTCTGAAATTTTTCAATTGAAAATAGCCTGCAAGAACCTTTCGGTGACCTTATGAAGTTGCTGAAGTCAGTAGCCACCATCCCAATGACAACGTGTGACGCAGAGAGATATTTTTCCACTTCATCGCGGATCAAAACGTTGCTTAGAAGAACCGTAGATGTAGGTAGGCTGTCTGCTGTCGCCATGTTATCCAATGAAACGTAAATGATCCACAGGTTTCCAGATTTCAACATGATCGTCTTCATGCTGATTTTAAGGTAATTTTAGAGCTAACGAAGTATTTTAGTAATTTAGAAAATTAAATTATTTGGAAAGGTAAACTGCATGTACAGCAAAAGTAGTGAACCCCGTCATTTTAGGCACCAGCTGCCACTGCGGAATGTACACACATCAAAAAAAAAGTTTTGCATCACCCAGGTTCCCAGAACTCCTGAAGATAGACGTTGACTGTGGATATTGTATCACAGACACGGTCCCTTTGACTGTTTAGAGATGTCACTAAACCCGCCCAAAGATGTAAACAGCCATGCAAGAGCAGCGCCTATTAGACGGACGGGGTCCGACAGCCGATCACTTCCAGTCATTCCACCAGGAAGGTACACGGCTCGTGTTGTCTCTAGTTTAACCGTGCCTAGACGGTCAATACTGCGGTTCGATCGCGTCCGCATTGTTACTTTGTGCCACGAAGGGCTCTCAACAAGGGAAATGTCCAGGCGTCTCGGAGTGAACCAAAGCGATGTTGTTCGGACATGGAGGAGATACAGAGAAACAGGAACTGTCGATGATATGCCTCGCTCAGGCCGCACAAGAGCTACTATTGCAGTGGATGACCGCTACCTAAGGATTATGGCTCGGAGGAATCCTGACAGCAACGCCACCATGTTCAATAATGCTTTTCGTACAGCCACAGGACGTCGTGTTAAGACTCAAACTATGCGCAATAGACTGCCTGGTGCGCAACTTCACTCCCGACGTCCATGGCGAGGTGCATCTTTGCAACCACGACACCATGCAGCACGGTACAAATGGGCCCAGCAGCATGCCGAATGGACCGCTCAGGATAGGCATCGCGTTCTCTTCAGCGATGAGTGTCGAATATGCCTCCAACCAGACAATCGTCGGAGACGTGTTTGTAGGCAACCCGGTCAGGCTGAACGCCTTAGGCACACTGTCCAGCAAATGGAGCAAAGTGGAGGTTCCCTGATATTTTGGGGTGGCGCTATGTGGGGCCGAAGTACGCCCCTGGTGGTCATGGATAGCGCCGTAACGGCTGTAAGATACGTGAATGCCATCCCCCGACCGATAGTGCAACCATATCGCCAGCATACTGGCGAAGCATTCGTCTTCAAGGAAGACAATTCGCGCCCTCATCGTGCACATTCTGTGAATGACTTACTTCAGGATAGCGACATCGCTCGACTAGAGTGGCTAGCATGCTCTCCAGACATGAGCCCTATCGAACATGCCTGGGATACATTGAAAAGGGCTGTTCATGGACGACGTGACCCAGGAACCACTCTGAGGGACCAACACTGCCTTGATGACCAACAGTGCCTTGATGAACTTGTGTACAGTATGCCACGACGAATACAGGCATGCATCAATGCAAGAGGACGTTCTACTGGGTATTAGAGGTACCGGTGTGAACAGCAATCTGGACCACCACCTCTGAAAGTCTCGCTGTATGGTGGTACAACATGCAGTGTTGGTTTTCATGAGCAATAAAAAAGGAGGAAATGATGTTTATGTTGATCTCCATTCCAATTTTCTCGGAACTCTCGGAACCGAGGTACTGCAAAACTGTCTTTGATGTGTGTATATCACAACAATAATTTAGCGCAGAGACGCCTTACAAATTATACAGGCTGCCTTGCTCCAGGACTTTAGAGCGACCTTTTCAGCAGCCGCAGCTTTAACTTACTCTGATCCCGAGTGGTGATACGGTTGTCGGCCTCGTAACTAAACGCGCTATTCGTCAGCTCGAGGTTCAAATATAGGCCCCGGGAGCGGCGACGCCGGCGCCCTGTAAGCACGCCGTACATCGATACAAAGTGGCCATAACCATCTGGTGCGGGACGCGGTGCGCCTCCGGGTACCAAGATGCTTTTTTACGATGCACGCCGGCTTTCAGGCCCCAGATTTTGTGGAATACCGCGGCTCGTGAAGTTAGCCAATTCCTTAAAATTTAGAGCCGCCTCTCTCAAGAGAACTTCTAACAATGCAAAAAGAAGAGGTACGTTGTTTTATAGCAAGGCAGAGGCGTTACAGTTAGTATGCAGACGCTGCACTGATGGAGAAATTCAGTATTGATCACAGGATCCATGCGTACTGTATTTTTGCTCTTCTTATTTCAAATATTTCAGAATTTTTTATATACATGGTGAATGAGCTGCCTCTACTGCTGTCGTTTTATGCGGCCCGTTATGCTTTAAAATCCACGCGCGAGATTTTCACATTCCGTCGCTCGCTGTGCACGAAGTGTTAGTCCTGCAGAAAAAATGAACGTGGTGTTTCTTTAGTAAGTTTAATGTAGTTAAATTTTGCGCTGAGAGACGTTTTCGCTGTGGGTCATGGTTTTCGAGATGATCCTCAAACGCAACTCCACCCCCATAATTATCTCTCAGCAATAATGATTTCTAGTATGTTGTCCGTTGCACTCCCTCCTACCACAGCACAAAAATTTGCGACTACACAATGTAGTATCGATATTCGAACCTTCATGGTCTGTAATAATTTGACTGTCTCGCCACCAGCATAATGGCCTATTTCGTTAACATTATCAATGTAAACGAGCCCCTTAGAATAATGAAAGAAAAGCGACTTTTGCAAACGTTGTGCTAAAACCATTTACGTTGACAATGCGATTCAAACTTAACGCTTACAACTGCACTAGTTTTGCAGTCAGAAGGCCTGACGAATACAACGATGTAACTGTTTATTTTAAGCTGTTAAAATTGACAAAATTGTTAGGTGAAATTTACACGAACTTCTATTTTATAATTTGTACGTCCTCGACTAAGCCGGAGCCGTGAAAGGCCAGTCAAAGAAGATAAAAAAAGGTCGAATGTGGGAAATACTTCGTGCAGTCGCAAGTTCTTGTACTGTGGTATGAATGCTGTGAGCAACATACAAGAATTCCTGACCGGTGGAGGTTGAATATGGCAGGGGGTGTGCGTTTGTAGGTCGCTTTTGTACGTTTTTCTTGACTAACTCGAAACTATGGCCTCTAACAAAAACGTATCCTGGTACAAAATTTAACTATCTTAAAACTTCTACAAAAAAGGTCCTGTTAATTTTTTTTGGTAGGACTAACAGTTGGCGCGTAGCGAGCTAGAGAATATGAAAATCTCACTCATTGTTTTTGATGACCAGATATAACATTGCGGGTTGCATAAAACGGCAGCGGTAGGGACAGCTGAATCATCCTGTGTGGCTTTCGACCTGTAGCACAGATCACCTTCAGAACCAAAACTGGGAAAAACAAGTTGTCTGTGCGTTAGATGGAAATAAGTTACCCAAATAAAAAATTTTAATGAGTGACCCAGACTGTGTTTTATTTTTATTATACTAGTAGCAAAACTTGACTGGCAAAACAAACAACGGCCAAAGGCGATGAAAGGTCGTGGGAAGGAAATCAGTATGAAAATCAAATAAAAAAGTAGCTGGGTACATTACACGATGAAGAATCTACAGAACCAAATGTTTGGTTAGTCACAGCACATTCACCTGAATCAATTTCCGTAAAGGCCTTAAATAAAGTTTCATGATCAAGCAACTGAACAATCTAGGTATCTTTGGTGTAAAACATGCTGAATGATTAGGGGGTCCAGTGTCGTACTGAAGCGAAAGTTGTTGCTGAATAATTTGTTGCCACATATACTGTGTCATGTTTAGGCACAAAATACAAGGGAACAAATATTTCCATTATACAAGTCGCGTCGTTTCAGAGCGTTTAGCAGCACGTTGAACTCGGCGCACCTAAGGTTGACGTTCGAAAGCACGGTCCGTGTGCCGACGACTTTACAATCCTATAATTCGTGTAGGGATCATGAGAGTAAAACAAGAGAGTTTAAGGTGCGAAAGAGGCATATGTGCAGTACCGTGTCGTTTACATAGAATATCTTGCTTAAAGGTTCGCTAAGTTGCGTAGCGTTATACTCGTGAGACTCTAGTCAACCGTATAGGAATGTAGCTTGTAGACAGTAATATACAAGATCTTCTACATTACAGTAGAAGGCTTCAGTTTGAACTAGTTTCCTTGTAACCATGTTTTCGTAATTGGATTTCCTCTAAGAAATAAATCGGTGCCCGTAATTCGCATTCAAGAACTATATTTATCCCAGGTGTTTACAATTTGCCTTGAGTTCTCCGTAAAAATTCTACAAAGTATAATCAAGTTTCTACTCTACAATTATTATGATCAACGCCTAACATCTACATCTACATCTACATTTATACTCCGCAAGCCACCCAACGGTGTGTGGCGGAGGGCACTTTACGTGCCTCTGTCATTACCTCCCTTTCCTGTTCCAGTCGCGTATGGTTCGCGGGAAGAACGACTGTCTGAAAGCCTCCGTGCGCGCTCTAATCTCTCTAATTTTACATTCGTGATCTCCTCGGGAGGTATAAGTAGGGGGAAGCAATATATTCGATACCTCATCCAGAAACGCACTCCCTCGAAACCTGGACAGCAAGCTACACCGCGATGCAGAGCGCCTCTCTTGCAGAGTCTGCCACTTGAGTTTGTTAAACATCTCTGTAACGCTATCACGGTTACCAAATAACTGTGACGAAACGCGCCGCTCTTCTTTGGATCTTCTCTATCTCCTCCGTCAACCCGATCTGGTACGGATCCCACACTGATGAGCAATACTCAAGTATAGGTCGAACGAGTGTTCTGTAAGCCACCTCTTTTGTTGATGGACTACATTTTCTAAGGACTCTCCCAATGAATCTCAACCTGGTACCCGCCTTACCAACAATTAATGTTATATGATCATTCCACTTCAAATCGTTCCGCACGCATACTCCCGGATATTTTACAGAAGTAACTGCTACCAGTGTTTGTTCCGCTATCATATAATCATACAATAAAGGATCCTTCTTTCTATGTATTCGCAATACATTACATTTGTCTATGTTAAGGGTCAGTTGCCACTCCCTGCACCAAGTGCCTATCCGCTGCAGATCTTCCTGCATTTCGCTACAATTTTCTAATGCTGCAACTTCTCTGTATACTACAGCATCATCCGCGAAAAGCCGCATGGAACTTCCGACACTATCTACTGGGTCATTTATATATATTGTGAAAAGCAATGGTCCCATAACACTCCCCTGTGGAACGCCAGAGGTTACTTTAACGTCTGTTGACGTCTCTCCATTGATAACAACATGCTGTGTTCTGTTTGCTAAAAACTCTTCAATCCAGCCACACAGCTGGTCTGATATTCCGTAGGCTCTTACTTTGTTTATCAGGCGACAGTGCGGAACTGTATCGAACGCCTTCCGGAAGTCAAGAAAAATAGCATCTACCTGGGAGCCTGTATCTAATATTTTCTGGGTCTCATGAACAAATAAAGCGAGTTGAGTCTCACATGATCGCTGTTTCCGGAATCCATGTTGATTCCTACATAGTAGATTCTGGGTTTCCAAAAACGACATGATACGTGAGCAAAAAACATGTTCTAAAATTCTACAACAGATCGACGTCATAGATATAGGTCTATAGTTTTGCGCATCTGCTCGACTACCCTTCTTGAAGACTGGGACTACCTGTGCTCTTTTCCAATCATTTGGAACCTTCCGTTCTTCTAGAGACTTGCGGTACACGGCTGTTAGAAAGGGGGCAAGTTCTTTCTCGTACTCTGTGTAGAATCGAATTGGTATCCCGTCAGGTCCAGTGGACTTTCCTCTGTTGAGTGATTCCAGTTGCTTTTCTATTCCTTGGACACTTATTTCGATGTCAGCCATTTTTTCGTTTGTGCGAGGATTTAGAGAAGGACCTACAGTGCGGTCTTCCTCTGTGAAACAGCTTTGGAAAAAGGTGTTTAGTATTTCAGCTTTACGCGTGTCATCCTCTGTTTCAATGCCATCATCATCCCGGAGTGTCTGGATATGCTGTTTCGAGCCACTTACTGATTTAACGTAAGACCAGAACTTCCGAGGATTTTCTGTCAAGTCGGTACATAGAATATTAGTTTCGAATTCACTGGACGCTTCACGCATAGCCCTCCTTACTCTAACTTTGACATCGTTTAGCTTCTGTTTGTCTGAGAGGTTTTGGCTGCATTTAAACTTGGAGTGAAGCTCTCTTTGCTTTCGCAGTAGTTTCCTAACTTTGTTGTTGTACCACGGTGGGTTTTTCCCGTCCCTCACAGTTTTACTCGGCACGTACCTGTCTAAAAAGCATTTTACGATTGCCTTGAACTTTTTCCATAAACACTCAACGTTGTCAGTGTCGGAACAGAAATTTTCGTTTTGATCTGTTAGGTAGTCTGAAATCTGCCTTCTATTACTCTTGCTAAACAGATAAACCTTCCTCCCTTTTTTTATATTCCTATTATCTTCCATATTCAGGGATGCTGCAACGGCCTTATGATCACTGATTCCCTGTTCTGCACATACAGAGTCGAAAAGTTTGGGTCTGTTTGTTATCAGTAGGTCCAAGATGTTATCTCCACGAGTCGGTTCTCTGTTTAATTGCTCGAGGTAATTTTCGGATAGTGCACTCAGTATAATGTCACTCGATGCTCTGTCCCTACCACCCGTCCTAAACATCTGAGTGTCCCAGTCTATATCTGGTAAATTGAAATCTCCACCTAAGACTATAACATGCTGAAAAAATTTATGTGAAATGTATTCCAAATTTTCTCTCAGTTGTTCTGCCACTAATGCTGCTGAGTCGGGAGGTCGGTAAAAGGAGCCAATTATTAACCTAGCTCGGTTGTTGAGTGTAACCTCCACCCATAATAATTCACAGGAACTATCCACTTCTACTTCACTACAGGATAAACTACTATTAACAGCGACGAACACTCCACCACCGGTTGCATGCAATCTATCCTTTCTAAACACCGTCTGTATCTTTGTAAAAATTTCGGCAGAATTTATCTCTGGCTTCAGCCAGCATTCTGTACCTATAACGATTTCAGCTTCGGTGCTTTCTATCAGCCCTTGAAATTCCGGTACTTTACCAACGCAGCTTCGACAGTTTACAATTACAATACCGATTGCTGCTTGGTCCCCGTATGTCCTGACCTTGCCCCGCACCCGTTGAGGCTGTTGCCCTTTCTGTACTTGCCCAAGGATATCTAACCTAAAAAACCGCCCAGCCCACGCCACACAACCCCTGCTACCCGTGTAGCCGCTTGTTGCGTGTAGTGGACTCCTGACCTATCCAGCGGAACCCGAAACCCCACCACCTTATGGCGCAAGTCGAGGAATCTGCAGCCCACACGGTCGCAGAACCGTCTCAGCCTCTGATTCAGACCCTCCACTCGGCTCTGTACCAAAGGTCCGCAGTCAGTCCTGTCGACGATGCTGCAGATGGTGAGCTCTGCTTTCTTGTGTGTCTAACAAACATACTGTCGACGGGAAGTTAAACACAAATCTTCTTTGCTGCCTTCCAAGACTACTGGAGGTGATATTCTGTGCATAGATTTCGTGTGATCTGTTGCCCCAGCCTATAGAGGATTTGTTGAAAGAACTGTGGGAACTAGCAGGGCATATGTGAAGTATAGTAATTCTCGGGGTATGGGATCTCCACGATTATTGTCGTGATGCAGCGATCGGTTATTACATTTTGTAATTATCGTGATATTTTTGAATCATATTTAATGAACTAACGAATGTGTATGTGTGTCTGTGTGTTTGCGTGTGTGTATGTGTGTGTTGTGGTTCCGCCACATCATATTTGTTTATTTATGAACATATTATACAATTATAATGTTTACAAACTTCGGATCATTTTTAAAATTGTTTATGTAAATCTGAATACTAGCAGTTATCACATTAACATCCAAAATGTAAATCGCTTGTATAAAAGGTAATTAATTCGTAATATTCGACATATATCCCTGGATTATATACGTCTTTGTAGGGAGCTCGCCCTTTTTGGGTTATTGAAAGTTTGGAATTAGCCTGAGGAGAAGTGAGAAGATAAGATATACAACCAAAGTAACGTTTTACACTGCTGGCCATTGAAATTGCTACACCAAGAAGAAATGCAGATGATAAACGGGTATTCATTGGACAAATATATTATACTAGAACTGACATGTGGTTACATTTTCACGCAATTTGGGTGCATAGATGCTGAGAAATCAGTACCCAGAACAACCACCTCTGGCCGTAATTACGGCCTTGATACGCCTGGCCATTGCGTCAAACAGAGCTTGGATGGCGTGTACAGGTAACGTGATGGTACGCATTTCTCCTCCTTACACGAGGCATCACAACAACGTTTCACCAGGCGACGCCGGTCAACTGCTCTTTGTGTATGAGAAATCGGTTGGAAGCGTTCCTCATGTCAGCACGTTGTAGGTGTCGCCACCGGCGCCAACCTTTTGTGAATGATCTGAACAGCTAATCATTTGCATATCTCAGCATCTTCTTCCTGTCGGTTAATTTTCGCGTCTGTAGCACGCCATAGTAGTGGAGTAACAATTTTTTTTGTGATATGTTACAATACAGCATCACCGGTCTATTGCGGTCTGTGTTGGTGAGGCAGTATATTTATCCACAGGGCAGTGACTGCGTCACTGCAATTCACTTTGGGGGTGTGGCGGTGGGACTCGTAGTCCCGTACCACCCTCTGACGGAGACAGTACTACATGTGTCAGGCAGAAAAATTTAGCCTAACGTGGGCAGGTATGGTTGGAAAGTATTGGACGTAGAGTGGGGGCTAGTCCCGCCAAAGGACGCGTCCGTGGTGGGCGTGCCAGGCCTGTCGTTAGCCATGGTCGGAATTCGATTTCTCTAGGATGGTTAGGGGAACCGGATGTCGATGCCAGCGGCGTGGAAGTGTGGTCCCAACGTGGCATAACCCATGGACAGTGTCCCGCAAGGCATCCACTTTCTCATAGAGTCGCCGCGCGTTGTTGCATATGGTCGTCTTTAGGGGGACGATATCCGCTTCCTCGTGGAGAGTGGCAATTCTCGTGAGTGGCAGGGCGTGCAGGCTCCACCTGAGCACCTTGTTCTGCAGGCGCTGCAATGTCCGCATCCTGGTGACACTAATCGTGGCCCATGCAGCAGATCCATACGTGAGGGCAGGCAGGATAACTGTTCGGTAAATGCGGAGATTGGTATGCAGGTTAAGTTCCCTACTGCGAAAGAGCGGGTACAAAGCCCTGGTTCGCTTTTGCCCCTTGTTGGTGACATACTCCGCATGACAGTGGAAGAGCAACTTGTGGTCCATCTGGACCCCGAGATAGGTGGTTTTCGGGGACCAGGGCACCTGCACACCTGCAATCGAAATATTGCGGCGGAGGACTGGGCGCCGTTTAGTGAAGTAAACTGCCGTAGATTTGACGGCATTGAGAGCTATTTTGTTTGTCCGGCACCGGGTGATGATGGCGTCCACCTGTCGCTGGAGGCGGGCGACGACGGCGTTGCTCCATGACGAGCGAAGAAATGTAAGAAAATCGGTATGTGACCTGACTTTGTTGCGAGACAGGATAACGAGAGCACGTGTATGAAGTGTGTGCAACGAAACAGTCATTGTTAGCCGCCATATTGTTTAATTGCCGATATGCAACGTTAATGCGGAGTTTAGTAACAGCCATAATACAGTCTGGTGCATTACAAAGGTAATTTCGCGCATTTATTTTTGATCAAAAGATTCTGCGATGAACCGTAATGTACGACAAGCTTTTATAGGACTTCGAACATTTGGTGGTCGATGTTTGCTGTAGGACCTGCTTCAATAACACGGTCAAAAGCATAGAGAAAGTTTTCTCTGCTAAAACTGCACTCTCAGTCATCGAATGACCAAATGCGAATGGCAGTATCCCAGTTCGAGAGGATCCTATAGAAGTTTCCTTTCGCTTACATTTCAAGACTTTTACAGGCGACCGTCGGAGTCGGCAGCTCTTTCTACACTACGAAAAGTAACTTGTCTACGTGTACGAAATTACTACGTACGCTGGGGGAGTAGTCGACGCCGATGGGGAAATTAATATTGACCTTTGCAGATATACAGACAGAGACACTAGACACACTAGTTCAGTAATAACGAGTTTAATATTCCCAGCTTAAAACTATTAATTTGTCCTTTTGGGCCATAATACAGGGTGATTCAGAAAGAATACCACAACTTTAAAAATGTGTATTTAATGAAAGAAACATAATATAACCTTCTGTTATACATCATTACAAAGAGTATTTAAAACGGTTTTTTTTTTCACTCAAAAACAAGTTCAGAGATGTTCAATATGGCCCCCTCCAGACACAGGAGCAATATCAACCCGATACTCCAACTCGTTCCGCACTCTCTGTAGCATATCAGGCGTAACAGTTTGGATAGCTGCTGTTATTTCTCGTTTCAAATCATCAATGGTGGCTGGGAGAGGTAGCCGAAACACCATATCCTTAACATACCCCCATAAGAAAAAATCGCAGGGGGTAAGATCAGGGCTTCTTGGAGGCCAGTGATGAAGTGCTCTGTCACGGGCTGCCTCGGGTAGTTTGGTTTTCAGCCTAGTCAACAGCGCCTCAAGCGAACAAATGTACAACTAAATGAAACATTATAGATCCCTTAATTCGCCGACAGATACTGCTTAACTCTGCCTTTTGTCGTTGCAGAGTTTTAAATTCCTAAAGTTGTGGTATTCTTTTTGAATCAACCTGTATTACAGTGGGCTACAGGATGGTGCGGCAACTTTAGTTACAGGAAAGCTGTACAGGAGCAGAAATGACTGGCAAACAAGTTTACACTGTAAACAAAAGAGTTATTTAACTTGTATTTCTCCAAGTGTACAAGGACTCGTTACAAATAATGCTGCAAGAAACAGAGTCCAGCTATCACAAGGTCAACAAGAAAGAGGCTCGCTGTACAAAGCACGAGCGAGCGAAGAGGCTCCAAGTGCAAATGGGCTGTCTCGCTGACGCCGGCTGTCCTATGTACTGCGGCGACAGAGGACGCTCATAGTCCAAAGTGGCTAGAGGTGTGGCTTAGCGGGTGTGCACCATTGGGTCCGCCAAGCCCTCCGCGGCCACTATTGATGTCTGACAGAAACATGCTATTCCGTTGCCAACTTTGGCGCTTGTAGGGTGGTGTCGATACGTGATACCACGTAAGCGGTACCATCAGACCCATACCTACTTTCTGGCTACCCGTACTTAGCCACCCCCATCTCTGTGGCGGGGAAGTACATTTGCACCAGAGTACGAAAAACTACAGAAGAATCCTTACCTCCTTAATCACGCAGAGACTGTGCGACGAATTCTACAGTGTTATTGCCTCGGTGTCTGAGCTCTTACCAAGAAGGCACTGTTAGAATCCTAACAGGTTGGTAGATACCATAGAAAAATGCGACGGAGATGCTAGGCATAATGTACTGGAAGTATTTGGAGGGGAGGGCGATGTTATTTTACATTTTTACATACATTTTGAAGACCTGTATTCGAAAATAACTGTGGAGATTCTATTGTTAAGCTGTTGGCACATGGATCGCGCATTCGAACGTCGAAGCTGAACGTGCAGATTTTTTTGAAGTCTTAGCGTGGAAAAAGCACGTTGAGGAGTCTTTCAGAACGTGCAGGGTATTATCTAGCGGCTCAGATATTCTGAACGTTCGTTAGAAACGTAGACCAGTGAGATGGAAGAACGGCACTTACGTCACATGACGCCATCTCTCTTCAGTAAAGAGTCGCGAGAAGCAGTTTTGGCTTGTAGTTGAATGCCTTATATATGCCGTATATATGTATATACGTCGTTTCTAAGCACCAGAAACTGAAGTATCTCTCGAAAACCCGTCGTTAACCGTACAATTTGTTGAAATAAAATGACCGGAAACGTCTTACTGGTGCTTAAAGAATTATTGTAACCTGCGCATTATAAAAGTATGCCGTTTCAGGGCAACGGCACATATAGGGTCCATCAAAAACGCTTTGTTTTTGGTACACTTTGTTATAACAAAATGTCGGTAAGTAACATACCTACGATTAAAGTTTTCAGGAGATGGTAATATACAAAGTATGGTCGGTCTAGTGTAGTGGCTAGAACTGCAGAATAGTAAAATAATCGGTGATGTGCTGTTGGTTCGCGTCTCTCTGGACCCAATATTTTTTTTACTAATATTCGAGTTTTCTAATAGATTCAGATAATTTCTTATTAGTTTAACAGAATAATATCCTTTAATATTCGATGTTACGTAAATATAAGTGCGATCTTCCTGAGGTGTGAATTTATTAAATTGGCTTTATCTAAAAGACAAATTTCTCTACTTGCAGTAAGATATACTACACTTTCTGGTTTCAGGTTTTGTATGGAACATATTGTAAAGATTCTACTACTGAATAAGAAGAGTGATCAAGTAAGGATGACCTTAGCGATTTACTAAAAAGGGATGACGAAATAATTTTTATATTATACGGAGAACTATTGCAAGTTTGTATCGCGCTATTTGCAGTGGAACTTTAATAAGCCATGTCCTTACTGACTGTACATGGCATTTTTCTTTTTGCCTTCTGATATGTTCATGGACATTGAAGTTTTTATATATATAGGGTACAGACAGAACAACATGACTAGCATATGCACAAAGGAGGAAGTTTGTGCATTTTAATAGAGCTAACAGGAATTTTGCGCCCGTTCATTTCGTAAACAGTGTGATTTGCAATCCGAATACGGTCGAAGTGGCACTTAATTTTGTTGCGTGATTAATATTCTATGACGAACCGCGATGTTGAAGCGAGTATTTTTTTAACGGAATGATATACTTTTTAAGGCATTTGAAAGCCTTTGATAATGCTAGTACAGTGATGTAACGCTTGTTAATGTCGGCGTCGAAACTTGAATGTTGCTTGTTACGTATGTAAACCTCCAGCTTTTACTGTTTTCCACGTTTTCTAGCTTACGAACATCTCTGCTAACATAATCTGTGACCACACGTCGACGTCAGAAGTGAAGAGAGCGAGTGGGTCGGTACGGCATGATCAGCGTTTGAGCAGGACGCCGGCCGGAGTGGCCAAGCGGTTCTAGGCGCTTCAGTCTGGAACCGCGCGACCGCTACGGTCGCAGGTTCGAATCCTGCCTCGGGCATAGATGTTTGTGATGTCCTTAGGTTAGTTAGGTTTAAGTAGCTCGAAGTTCTGGGGGACTGATGACCACAGATGTTAAGTACCATAGTGCTCTGAGCCATTTTTTGAGCAGGACAGAAGGGTCTTGTTCTTGATCTGCGCTCTGAGTATTTAGGGAGAGAGGTTGGAGATGGCTGCCTTTTGCTGCCTGAATCTATATGTGCAAACTTTTAACTAGATTTGCTTCTTACATTAACCTGTTACGAGCTGCAATCAATGAGGTAATTAATGCACAGCATAGTGCAGCTTAGCGTATTATTGCAGCGCAAATGATTCATCTGTAGTGAGACATCACGACTGACAGAATTCGATATGTTCTGTACTGTGTGGTATCCAGTATCGATTCGCGTGGGCCTGCGTCACTAATTTGCCGATTCTTTGTATTTTCGTAGGTTTCTTGAATAACTTGTGAAAATTTTTTTGTTATTCAGTGACACAGAATGCCACGTGGTTCATGCAGAAATAAGTGTGTTCTTACATTTATATTTTGTCTTGAAATAATCCGTTATTTGATCCTGATCGCTCTGAACTAATTCCTTTTCCTTGCGACCATTAAACTGATAGTATTTGAAATTTAACGATTATATTTAGCACGCCATGTGTTTATGCACTTTACGAATTCAGTTCCAGTAAAGGTTTTGCCGTAATCATTTGGCTTCAGCTCACGTGTTCTCCCACTACGAGCTGCTTGCACAGTTGACACTCATTATTGACAACACGTATGTTACTGGCGTCTTTGCACTCACATTTCAGGTTTTGCAGATAGGTTGCTTCGAGGTTTTCGTAGCAGCTGGCGAAATCTCAAGTGCTGTTTAATATTTATTCTACGCTTCAGTAATTTCATTTTGTGTGGAAAAGCACTTAGATCACAATTCTGAGCCAGATATGCCATTGCCAGGCTTCATCTATAAGACGGAGCGTTTACACATTTCGTAAGCCAAGTGACGAACTCATTGATAGAAAACTTGATCGTTAAAGTACATTTAAATGTTCATTCTTGTCCACAGAACAATCTTTGCCAAAGTAAGTGATCAAAAAAATGTGTGAAATCTTACGGGACTTAACTGCTAAGGTCATCAGTCCCTAAGCTTACACACTACTTAACCTAAATTATCCTAAGGACAAACACAAACACCCATGCCCGAGGGAGGACTCGAACCTCCGCCGGGACCAGCCGCACAGTCCATGACTGCAGCGCCCCAGACCGCTCGGCTAATCCCGCGCGGCTGTAAGCGATCCCTTGCTAACTTGTTCTTAAAGCGAAGTAAGATAGCGTTAAAAAAGATTTCATGGGTCAGTATTCACAGATTATAAGTGAGCATTTTAATCAGGGCAAATTTCTGTAGACATTCTTACTGTGCTCAGAACTTTATAACAAGCAGGGCACTTAATAAACTTCCCGTTCCGCTGCCGGAATCGGCTGTTGCTGTGTAAACACGGCCAAGCAGAACTCTGATGCCAGGTGATGTATGATAGTCGGGCGTGAACTCAGCGTGTCGCCAGTCTCTCAAGCAATTACTGCCAGTAGATGAATCCTGGTGACGGCACAGCGTCTTTATTCAGGCAACTCCTCATTTGGCCTCACGAGGCTGTGTGTACCCCGTTTCAGGCCTAACCACCTCAGAAAAATCCGAGGAGTTACTGGGAATCGAAAACCAGGTCCTTCCCCTCCAAAGGCTGCGTTGCTAACCTTTCTACTACAAAGGCGGGCAAAAACAAAAAAATGCTGTTGCAGTTGTTCCTCAGGTTTACATGTTTCATACATGAGCACCGTTTACTCACAGAAACCTTCAACGGAATTACAGGTGTACATTTTCCTTGTGTTTCTATGTCTTTTCGGTCAACTGCAGAAAATGAGCGAGTTACGTTACTCAGGATGGCTTGACCGCTAGTACAGGAGATTCAAAGTCAGTTTAGTGTTAACGCTTTTAACAATGTTATGTTTACATGAAAGGTGCATTCTGAGAACGTTTGTGATCATGTCTCGAGGAAAGGAAGTAGATTGCCGAATGAGACATGTAGTGTGATATCTAAATTAGACGTAGTGCTGTTCCATAGGTCGTGGCAAGCAAAATTACATAATAGGCGATCATGCTGTTTAATGTAACCATGCTAGCTTAATAGTATTTGACTGACTTTTGCACTGTCCAGTCACATTAATGTGACCACCCGTCAAAAGTCTGAACAACCACCTTTGCGGCCCTGACCGCTGCGAGAGATGCAGGAAGAGAGCGAATGAGATCCCGGAAGGTACCGACGGGGATGTAGAGCCACCCCAAATCCAGTAGTGCGGCCAGCTGCTCTATGGTTCAAATGGCTCTGAGCACTATGGGACTTAACTTCTGAGGTCATCAGTCTCCTAGAACTTAGAACTACATAAACCTAACTTACCTAAGGACATCACACACATCCGTTCCCGAGGCAGAATTCGAACCTGCGACCGTAGCAGCAGCGCGGTTCTGGACGGAAGCTCCTAGAACCGCTCGGCCACAGCGGCCGGCAGCTGTGCTATGTTTCCCGGTCGAGGGTCCATGGCGCGAACAGCCCGATCGAGTTTGGCCCACAGATTCTCAATTCGGTGTATGTCCGGAGATTCTGATGCCCAGGGCAGTACGGTAAAATCATACTGGTGCTGATCGGGGCCACACACGTACACTGCCAGCTGTGTGACATGTTTCACTGTCCTGCTGGTAGATGCCATCGTACCGAAGAGAAACAGACAGCATGTAGGGGTGGACGAGGTCCCGAAGGGTAGATGCATACTTGTGTTGATCCATCGTGCCTTCCAGAATGACAAGATCATGCAGAAAATGGCGCGAAAATATTCCCCACACGTTAACCACTCCGCATCCGGCCTGGACCATTCCGACGATTGTTGCACGGTGTTTGCCGTACACACGAACAGCCATCTGTCCGACTGGTTATAAAGAGTGATTCATCTGAAATCGCCAACTCAGTAGACGTCCAGTCGCGGTTCTGACCTACAAACTCCAGCTTTCGTCACCGATGAAGAGCAGGCAACACTGCCACACGTGCCAGAAGAACCTGTTGCGGAGGCCCGTACACAGACACATTCGCTTTACGGTCACTCAAATGCCGTTGTTGGTACCCCATTGCTTCATCTGGGCGATCGGATGCTCAACAGTTGCACGTCTATTCGACCGTACACATCTCTGCAGTCGTCGTTCCCTCTTATCACCTACGTCCCGTAATCGCCACATCTGCCTTGGCGGCTGTTTGGATAGGCCATTTTGTGTGCATACTCTAACAGTTATCAGGAGAAAGAAAACTGGCGTTCTACGGATCGGAGCGTGGAATCTCAGATCCCTTAATTGGGCAGGTAGGTTAGAAAAGTTAAAAAGGGAAATGGATACGTTAAAGTTAGATATAGCGGGAATTAGTGACGTTCGGTGGCAGGAGGAACAAGACTTCTGGTCAGGTGAATACAGGGTTATAAATACAAAATCAAATAGGGGTAATGCAGGAGTAGGTTTAATAATGAATAAAAAAATAGGTGTACGGGTAAGCTACTACAAACGGCATAGTGAACGCATTATTGTGGCCAAGATAGACACGAAGCCCACACCTACTACAGTAGTACAAGTTTATATGCCAATTAGCTTTGCAGATGACGAAGAAATTGATAAAATGTATGATGAGATAAAAGAAATTATTCAGGTAGTGAAGGGTGACGAAAATTTAATAGTCATGGGTGACTGGAATTCATCAGTAGGAAAAGGGAGAGAAGGAAACATAGTAGGGGCTAAGAAATGAAAGAGGAAGCCGCCTGGTAGAATTTTGCGCAGAGCATAACTTAATCATAGCTAATACTTGGTTTAAGAATCATAAAAGAAGGTTGTATACATGGAAGAACCCTGGAGATACTAAAAGGTATCAGATAGATTATATAATGGTAAGACAGAGATTTAGGTTGGTTGGTTGGTTTGGGGAAGGAGACCAGACAGCGAGGTCATCGGTCTCTTCGGATTAGGGAAGGACGGGGAAGGAAGTCGGCCGTGCCCTTTGAAAGGAACCATCCCGGCATTTTCCTGGCGCGATTTAGGGAAATCACGGAAAACCTAAATCAGGATGGTCGGACGCGGGATTGAACCGTCGTCCTCCCGAATGCGAGCAGAGATTTAGGAACCAGGTTTTAAATTGTAAGAAATTTCCAGGGGCAGATGTGGACTCTGACCACAATCTATTGGTTATGAACTGTAGATTAAAACTGAAGAAACTGCAAAAAGGTGGGAATTTAAGGAGATGGGACCCGGATAAACTGAAAGAACCAGAGATTGTACAGAGTTTCAGGGAGAGCATAAGGGAACAATTGACAGGAATGGGGGAAAGAAATACAGTAGAAGAAGAATGGGTAGCTTTGAGGGATGAAATAATGAAGGCAGCAGAGGATCAAATAGGTAAAAAATCGAGGGCTAGTAGAAACCCTTGGGTAGCAGAAAAATATTGAATTTAACTGATGAAAGGAGAAAATATAAAAATGCAGTAAATGAAGCAGGCAAAAAGGAATACAAACGTCTCAAAAATGATATCGACAAGAAGTGCAAAATGGCTAAGCAGGGATGGCTAGAGGACAAATGTAAGGATGTAGAGGCTTGTCTCACTAGGGGTAAGATAGATACTGCCTACAGGAAAATTAAAGAGACCTTCGGAGAAAGGAGAACCACTTGCATGAATATCAAGAGCTCAGATGGAATCCCAGTTCTAAGCAAAGAAGGGAAAGCACAAAGGCGGAAGGAGTATATAGAGAGCCTATACAAGGGCGATGTACTTGAGGACAATATTATGGAAATCGAAGAGGATGTAGCTGAAGACGAAATGGGAGATATGATATTGCGTGACGAGTTTGACAGAGCACTGAAAGACCTGAGTCGAAACAAGGCCCTCGGAGTAAACAACATTCCATTAGAACTACTGACAACCTTGGGAGAGCCAGTCCTGACAAAACTCTACCATCTGGTGAACAACATGTATGAGGCAGGCGAAATACCCTCAGATTTCAAGAAGAATATAATAATCCCAATCCCAAAGAAAGCAGGAGTTGACGGATGTGAAAATTACCGAACTATCAGTTTAATAAGTCACAGCTGCAAAATACTAACTCGAATTCTTTACAGACGAATGGAAAAACTGATAGAAGCCGACCTCGGGGAAGATCAGTTTGGATTCCGTAGAAATGTTGGAACACGTGAGGCAATACTGACCTTACGACTTATCTTAGAAGAAAGATTAACGAAAGGCAAACCTACGTTTCTAGCATTTGTAGACTTAGAGAAAGCTTTTGACAATGTTGATTGGAATACTCTCTTTCAAATTCTGAAGGTGGCAGGGGTAAAATACAGAGAGCGAAAGGCTATTTACAATTTGTACAGAAAGCAGATGGCAGTTATAAGAGTCGAGGGGTATGAAAGGGAAGCAGTGGTTGGGAATGGAGTGAGACAGGATTGTAGCCTATCCCCGATGTTATTCAATCTGTATATTGAGCAAGCAATAAAGGAAACAAAAGAAATGTTCGGAGTAGGTATTAAAATCCATGGAGAAGAAATAAAAAGTTTGAGGTTCGCCGATGACATTGTAATCTGTCAGAGACAGCAAAGGACTTGGAAGAACAGTTGAACGGAATGGACAGTGTCTTGAAAGGAGAATATAAGATGAACATTAACAAAAGCAAAACGAGGATAATGGAATTTAATCGAATTAAGTTGGGTGACGCTGAGGGAATTAGATTAGGAAATGACAGACTTAAAGTAGTAAAGGAGTTTTGCTATTTTGGGAGCAAAATAACTGATGATGGTCGAAGTAGAGAGGATATAAAATGTAGACTGGCAACGGCAAGGAAAGCGTTTCTGAAGAAGAGAAATTTGTTAACATCGAGTATAGATCTAAGTGTCAGGAAGTCGTTTCTCAAAGTATTTGTATGGAGTGTAGCCATGTATGGAAGTGAAACGTGGACGATAAATAGCTTAGACAAGAAGAGAATAGAAGCTTTCGAAATGTGGTGCTACAGAAGAATGCGGAAGATTAGTTGGGTTGATCACATAACTAATGAGGATGTATTGAGTAGAATTGGGGAGAAGAGGAGCTTGTGCCACAACTTGACTAGAAGAAGGGATCGGTTGGTAGGATATGTTCTGAGACATCGAGGGATCACCAATTTAGTATTGGAGGGCAGCATGGAGGGCAAAAATCGTAGAGGGAGACCAAGAGATGAATACACTAAACAGATTCAGAAGGATGTAGGTTGCAGTAGGTACTGGGAGATGAAGAAGCTTGCACAGGATAGAGTAGCATGGAGAGCTGCATCAAACCAGTCTCAGGACTGAAGACCGCAACAACAACAACAAAAACACACTAACAGCGGCGGTTCGCGAATGGTTTACAGGCCCAGCCGTTTCGGAAATATTTCCGCCGTTCTCCGAAAAGCCAATGATCATGCCGCTTTGGACTTCAGGTAAATAGCTCAGTTTCTGCATTACGACAACAACTGCATTGTTGTCCACGTTCCCCTAACACGCTTGATATACCCTCCACTGCTAGTGATACCACCTGCCGTCTGTGAGTGGTTACTGCGCTTTGACGTCGAAAGTAGGCGGTGGTCACATTACTGTGAGTGGACCGTGTACGAGGGTAATCCCGAACGTAAGGTCTCCTATTTTTTTATAAGTACGTAGACCTGTTTATTTGTACAACGGCTTACATCAGTTTACAGCTTGAAAATTTTGCTATTTTTCGACATGATCACCATTTCTATCGATGCGTTTTTGTAGATGCTGTGGCAGTTTTTGTATGCCCATATCGTACCAGCTCACCGCCATGCTGTTCAGAACGTTATGAACCTCTTCTTTCACTTAGTCGTCGGAGCTGAATCGCTTTCTGGGCAAATGTTCTTTTATCCTAGGGTACAGGTGATAGTCACTGGGCGCCAAGTCAGCACTATAGGGTGGGTGGGTGATTATGTTTCACTGAAACTGCTGCAGGAGAGCAACGGTTTGCCGAGCGATGTGTGGGCGAGCGTTGTCATGGAGAATGTGTACACCGTTGCTCAACATTCCTCTTCTCCCGTTCTGAATTTCCCGTTTGAGGTTTTTCAGACCCTCTCAGTACCTGTCAGCGTTAATAGTTCTCCCAGTGGGAATAAAGTCGACCAACAACATCCCTTTCCGATCGCAAAAAACGGTTGTCATGACTTTACCGGCAGACTGTGTATGCTTTGGCGAAGAAGGATGCCGCCACTGGCGTGACTGTTGTTTGGTCTCAGGTGTAAAGTGGTATGTCCAGGTTTCGTCACCCGCGACAACTGAGTCCAGAAAGTTGTGCTGTTCGGCTGAAGGCGGTGAAGACACGCGCCGGAAGCATCAAACTGTTGCCGCATACGGTCCTCAGTCAGCATGCGTGGATCCCATCTTGCGCACACCTTCCGGTAGTTGAATGTTTCCGTTAAAATTTGTGCTTCGGGAAACCTCAGGAACCAACGTGCAGAGATCATCCAGGGTGATCCGGCGATCTTCACGCATGCTTTGCTCAACCTTCAACACTGTCTCCTCAGAAATTGACGGTCTCCCGCTCCTTTGCTCGTCCTGAATTTCGGTCCGACCAGCTGCAAACTCTCTACACTACTTACGAACATATAAGACATCCATGCACGACCCACCACACACTCCCGTCAATCGGTGCAGTGCCCTTTGCGTTCAAGAACCGAATAACTGCGCGCAATTCACACTTGGCGGTAACATCCAATGGGAGCTCCATTCTCAACGGTTGTCAAGCCAAGACAGAGCCTCAGCGCGGCGTGCGCATGTTTACACACAGCGCATGAAGCACTCTTCATAACAGTGTGACCAACTGTCACACAAACAGAGTTCTGTACTTATAATTAAAAAAAAAGGAGACCTTACTTTTGCGATTACTCTCGTATGTGCTGTTGATGGTGTACGTCTCGTTACTTGTCTGGCAGGCCAACGTGCTGCGCAATAGGCTAAGCGAGCGAGTCTGAGTGTAAAGTTCACTGTGAAAATGATAACAGTCTAGAGGATGAGGTTGTTGCGCTTATGATGAAGAGCAATTGACGATTTGAAACAGTCAGTTAATCTGCGATTTAGGGTTCATCACTGTGGTTTTGCACATCAACAGAGCGCATGTGAACACAATCTGGATTTCGTTAATGAGATACCGCGGCAGCTGCGTGCGAGATGATAGCCCGGATATACCGGCGCGGGTGCCGCGCAGGAATTCTCCCACGTGTCGAGAAGCGAGAGCGGATCGCGGCTTTGTCGGCGTCTTTTTAAAACCCGCGGCGCGGTCGGTGTTTTTGTTTATAACGCCGCGCTCGCCGACAGCCGGTAATTCTATTATGCGGGATTTTCGTCGTCGGCAGACTGGCTTCGCCACCGGCGTACCGAGGTAGCTAATTAATTAAAGTTAGTCGCTCTCTTCGGCAACTTGTGATGTGCTCTTGAAATATTAACTCAAAAGCGGGAAATGCTCTCTCGCTAGTTAATTAGGGGAGGGCGAGTGCAGCTGAGCGCCACCCGCCGCCCATTACTGGGGACCACCAGAATTATGGCGGATGCGATGCGCCTACAAGTGGGTTAAAGTTGACCCGCCGCGGTTCCCACTCTGGCGTCTTGACGAGGGGCACTGGGGGCGCTGCAGTTTGAGCCGAAGATCGATTGCCTTCCTCTCGCTGGGGTCAGCCCAGAGCCCGGCTTTCCGCGGGCATTCCCTCCGTAACAACATGGCAGTTTCCAAGTTCACCGCTCTCCTCGTCAAATATTACCGTCAAACTCTATTCAAAGACCTTCTCCCTACCGTCATTTATCAGGTTGGCGTATAAACTTGTAGCGTTTTTTGTTTTGCATGTTGGTATTCCGGTTGTTATGGATTTATTTATCGGTTGTAATCCTTTATTTGCAGTTTACTGTTGCTGTTTGAGTTTACATATTGTCATTTTGTCATTTGGAATTAATGAATGGAGCTGTGGACGGTAGAAAATATAGTGACAAGTGGAGGATCGAACACTTTCGACATATTATTATGAGTTCCATAGAGGGGTAATTGGAGGGAAGGTAGCGAAGGACATTTGCGCCGAATGTCTGGATGATTATTTACAAATAAAGAAATTGGTAGATTGGTCGGTCCTCGTGGCAGACCAGGTTTGGTTTGTCATGAAAGTCCAGTAGACAATTACATCCTTGGGTGGATAATTCTCTAAACACGTAGCCAGTGAACATACAGCTGAATCAATTGAAACAATGGCGACGATAGGCCACGCTTGGCCAACGTCGAAAGAAACATCAGTAAGTGCATCTACACGTCCGCCATGGAACATTGATAGTCCATGTACACTCATGCTCATAAATTATGGATAATTGCAGAATGTGGTGCCACACAACGTGGCGCTACACAAAACTGGCGCTAATAGCATGCTCACATAGGGAACACACACGACGAAGATCTGTAAGTCCACGGTATTGGTGATAAGTTCAGAAAACCGTCCCGAACCACATGTGCTACAAAACACCACTATTTCCTGCGCATGTACCCCGACATCAATATGGGATATGATTACCGTGCACACGTACACAGGCCGCATAACGGGTTGGCATACTCTGGTTCAGGTGGTCGAGCAGCTGCTGGGGTATAGCCTCCCATTCTTGCACCAGTACCTGTTGGAGCTCCTGAAGTGTCCTAGGGGTTTGAAGACATGCCGCGATACGTCGACCGAGAGCATCCAAGACGTGCTCGATGGGGCTTAGGTCTGGAGAACAGGCAGGCCACTCCATTCGCGTGATATCTTCTGTTTCAAGGTACTCCTCCACGATGGCACCTCGGTGGGGCCGTGCGTTTTCATCCATCAGGAGGAAGGTGGGACCCACTGCACCCCTGAAAAGGCGGACGTACTGGTGGAAAATGACGTCCCGATACACCTGACCTGTTACATTTCATCTGTCAAAAACATGCAGGGGTGTACGTGCACCAATTATAATCCCATCCCACACCATCAAAGCACGACCTCCATACAGGTCCCTTTTAAGGACATTAACGGGTCGGTATGTGGTTCCTGGTTCACGCCAGATGAAAACCCGGCGAGAATCACTGTTCAGACTATACCTGGACTCGTCCATGAACACAACCATGTTCTGTGTTCTTGACAGCAGGCTTTACGGGCTCTCCTGTGACCAGGAGTCAGTGGAATGCACCTTGCAGGTCTCCGGGCGAATAAACCATGTCTGTTCAGTCGTCTGTGGACTGTGTGTCTGGAGACAATTGTTCAAGTGGCAGCAGTAAGGTCCCGAGCAACGCTACCTGCAGTACTCCGTTGCCGTCTGCGGGCACTGATGGTGAGATATCGGTCTTCTTGTGGTGTTGTGCACTGTGGACGTCCCGTACTGTATTTCCTGGACACGTTTCCTGTCTGCTGGAATCGCTGTCATAATCTTGAGATCACACTTTGTGCCATACGGAGGGCCCGTTGCTACGACCTGCTGTATTTGACCAGCCTCCAGTCGCCCTAGCATCCTACGCCTCATAACGTCATCAATATGTGTTCTTTGAGCTATTTTCAACATGCAGTCACCATTAGCACGTCTGAAACCGTCTGCACACTTACTCGCTGCACCGTACTCTGACATGCACCAAAACACCTCTGCTTATGTGGACTGCTGCCAGCGCCACTGTGCGACGACCGCAGGTCAAATGCACCGCAGGGTCATACCCTGAGGTGATTTAAACCCGCTAACCGCTCACCAGAGCGTTGTTTCACCATGTATCAGCATTATCCTTAATTTATAAACATGAGTTTAGAACATCAATTGTTTTGGCAGGATCAACATTCATATTATAATCAGTTTCACCGTCTACAACTGTTTTGTAGATCGTAGGGCACCATCGCTACACAGGATGCATACGGCGACGAGACATGTTGCCAACTGACAAGGCAGTTCAGAACAGAATCACGTATATAGCAATAACCACGAGGACCGACCAATCTACCAATTTCTTTATGGGTAAACCTATGTGTGTTCGCACTAGCCGTATGTATAAATTGTAAAAAGATGATTCTGTATCAATATTTATACGTGGTAGAGGTATTACAATGAAATTTATTGGTGACTGCGCTGCATATAATAGCATATAGAATGCTAGCGTCAGCCGAGTCCCCTGATTGTACATCGAGAACCGGGGGCTCAAGGACGCAACAGTTGTGTTAATAAATTGCATTGGTCCGTCAGAAAAGTGTTTCTTGTCTAGTATTATCATAACCCAGTCCTTGAACCATCTATTTGTAGGCACATGTTACGTAATCAATGGCATTAAAGTGCATCGGTTTGAAATTGTTGACTCTCCACGTTCAGGAAGACCTTCGTGACTTAATGAAGATCGCTTACACACAATAACCCACGTTAATGTACTCGAGAACTGGCAAATGTGATCATTCAACCATATTGCGGCATTTCCATGTAATGGCGAAGCTTCAAAAATCGGTTGTATGGGTACCGCATACTCTATGCCAAAGCCACAAAAATTGGCGGGTGTTCATTTGTGCATCTCTACTTGCTCGTCATCAATTGGCTCGTGAACAACACCGACCATTCCTGTCGTGTAACGTTACTGGTGATGAGAAATGGCGTCTTTATGGAAACACGAGGAAAAGAAAGGAATACTCTGGACACAAATAAAACAGTAACTCCCGCACAAAACCCTGCGGGAATCTACAAAACATAATGAACCCATCAGGTAGAACAGCGACGGTGCGGTGTCCTACGAATTGCTTCCCGGAGGTGTAGCCATCACTGCTGACATTTTTTGTCAACAACTGAGATGTGTTGCAGACGCAAATTCGAGAACAACGACTAGGAAGAGCAAGACTGAGTCAAGTGATGCTATTCCCCGACAACACCCGCCAGCCTTCTGCCAGACTGACAAAAAACACTACAGAAGAGTTCAGTTGGGAAGTCATTCCGCAGCCGCTTTATTCACCTGATCTTGCACCTTCCCATTTACACTTTTTGCGCTCTCTGTCGAACAACCTTCAAGGAGCTTCCTTTGCAGATGAAAGTGCACTCCGACGAGTTCTTTGCCTCAAAACCACGTGGTTTCTACAGTTGCGGAATTGAAAAGTTACCCCAGCGTTGGCAAATTGTTGTAAATAGTGAAGGAGAATGTATTATTGACGACTAAAGTCTTTGTAATTGTGTATCTGTTATGTTTATTAAATTTCTGGAAAAACGCTAAGAACTCAGGCACCAATCCAATAGTTCTACATTTATTTCACCTGGTCAGAAGAGGGAAATCACGTTCTCTCTTACATCCAACTATACGTACTTAATATAGCACAAGAGAAGTATATAATGACTAGTTTAAGGCCCCAGATTATCTCATACAGCTGATTTTTGAAACTTCCCCACTGCATGCAAAAGCACCACTATGGTGAAATGATTACAGTTCATTTTTTTAAAATTTCACCCACTACTTTACCCCTTTGTTGTCGAATTTCCAAAAATTCTAGGGCACCTATTTTTGTTATTTCTAATCGAGAAACCAAATAACAATTTTCGTAGTTCTGGCTTCAAAATCGCCTTAATACCTCCACGTTGTTGTTGTTGTGGTCTTCAGTCCAGAGACTGGTTTGATGCAGCTCTCCATGCTACTCTATCCTGTGCAAGCTTCTTCACCTCCGAGTAACCACTGCAACCTACATCCTTCTGAATCTACTTAGTGTATTTATCCCTTGGTCTCCCTCTGCGATTCTTAGCTCCACACTTCCCTCCAATACTAAATTGGTGATCCCTTGATGTCTCAGAAAGTGTCCTATTTACCGATCCCTTCTTCTAGTCAAGTTGTGCCACAAATTCCTTTTCTCCCCAATTCTATTCAGTACACCGGACGTTGTGACCGAGCGGTTCTAGGCGTTTCAGTCCGGAACCGCATTGCTGCTACGGTCGCAGGTTCGAATCCTGCCTTGGGCATGGATGTGTGTGATGTCCTTAGGTTAGTTAGGTTTAAGTAGTTCCAAGTCTAGGGGACTGATGACCTCAGATGTGAAGTCCCATAGTGCTTAGACTCATTTGAACCATTTTGAACTATTCAGTACCATTTTTTGTACTCTTACTGCGTTCGAGTTACACCGCGTTTTTCCCGACTTAATCTATTCACTTGGCTTTCACAATCCACAAAAAGAATCAACAAAAAGAAAGCTAATTGCCACCGACATTTTTCATCTAATTCAGGCATTGGCTCCTAGTTAAACTAATTACCTGAGAGTGGCTTGTTACATGGAGGTGTGGAATTTCAAAGTAGCTTTCGTTAATGCGAGAATGATGATGTTGATTGCTTCTTACTGTTCGAAGGTCTGAAATGTCAATAATAAGTTCAGGATTTGTTTCTATTCCGCATTAGAGAACAACATGAGTAGGACAAGTCTGAAAATACACGACACATTTACAATAAAATCCGTTATTTCCTAAATTAAAAACAGTTCGCAGTTTCACTGAACACGGCACGACGCTTGGGTGAGTATCCAACGAGTACAATTACCGCCAGCTACTGTACCATTTTTTCTGTTTCGAAAACTATACTCATAACGACAGGGCGCACTATCATTAACTACTAACACCATTCTTAAAGGAAAATTGGATTCGGTTATATTTTCTAGTAATAATCTTCTGAAATTTCTTACTGAGCAAGACCTACTTTGAAATGTAAGCGTAGTTTCCCACACACATCCACTACATAGAGCTCCCACTCAGCTAAGACGCTCAAATAAACAGTGTTATTTGTGATTTTTGACGATGAGTCACTGTCACGATTAGCTTCGGAATATATTGTTCAGTCGTCCACCAACCGAAATTCCGTCCCACCCCTTTTTTCTCTCCTATGCCAACGATGCATTTTCGTTGGAATGTGTTTTGGTACTGTGCACATTCGCCTCGAATTTGCACATAGGCTGCCATGACTTTCTTCTGCCTCAGAAGATTTTTGCAATATGACACGACATTCACACAACAGTACATAATGTACACAAATAATTGCATATTCCTTTCCTTACTGATGTCAGTAATTAGTCTTCGTACACAAGGTAGTGCGACACTGTACTATGTGGTGAGTTATCAATGATTCTGGACAGTCACAACTTCCAGAACGTGTTGCGTTGCAGGATACTGCTTAAGGTGATGATATTGCCTAAGATGACGCCCATGTTCCATTCAAATATTACGAACACAACGACCCAGGCTGAGTTACAATTGCAGTACGTTTGGAATAAGTCTCAGGGGCCAAGTTAAAGATACTTCTGTTACCGACTGAGCCGTGTGCAGCTGACGTTCATGCCATTTGTTGTTCGGCGTTTTGTCACATCGAGTGGCATCTTGTTTCTTCCTTACTTACTGGCGTAACGAAGTTGCTGGCTTGCCTCCTTGAGTGGCAGCAGCAGCGTTTATCGGTACTAGTATTGTCGTACTATCTTTGGTGTGACCGTTAGTATTTGCGGGTGGTGTTAGTGTGTGTGGTGGTCAGTCGGTTGGGACGGAGCAGCAGGGCCAGGCCAGGACGGCTGGCGGCCTACACGAGCTGTTGGATTGTGAGGCGCTAGCTGCGAGAGCGACGAAGTTCGTTGCTCACCGAACCTGGACGCTGAAGTTGAGTGATCAGTTAACCTGTTATGAAACCTCAACTATTGTGACACCTCTTCGTTTATTTGCGGATTGTTGCTCCCTGGGCCTATCGGGCTAGGCGCAACGTATGATGTGTTGGAGTTAGCGAAATCTTGCAGCTGTCTTCCTATATTGTGATTAATTATTAAATTGACTGTTACTTGCCAGTGAAGTGCACCAGCTTTATTTTCTGCCCTGTGGCTGTTAACGCTCCAGTTACTTGCCCTGGTCGTTAGCATAGTTTTCCTGCAGTGTGCCTTTCCTCGTCGTGTTGATGCTGTCTGGCACGACGTGTAGTTCGATAGCCTTTTAAGTTGTTTGGTTCATATTTTGGTTAGAGTGGTTATTGTTCCCTTGGCTGAAGATGTAGTACTGTTCGTATTCTCGTCCTTGGCCATTATTTTCCATCGTTGTACCGTTGGTCAGACGAAGGGAATCGGTTAAATTGTTGGTCGGTCCTTGGGTCGTTCCTACTTTGGGCTGACATCCGATTATTTAACTTTAACTCTTGGCTGCCTGTCTCACCTCACCATAAATTTGAGCTACATTTTCAGGCCGACCCTTGGAACACTTCTGAGCACAACTTGTTCTGTTTGTTTTAGATTCTGATGTTCATTTTAGTTTGAAGTATTGTGCGAGGCCTTCATCCGTGTATTAAATCAGTTCTCTTTAAATTATACATAAAGGCTTCAACCGTGTTAAATTAAAATTTTGAAGATTGATTTTATTTAAAAAAATATTTTTTTCCTTAAAATTTGTTCTATCTGAAATTGTTTGTAATCCAGGACCTAAGCCGTTAGTTGTTTGATGTGTTATGTGTGGCCTTCAGCTGAGGATTTACGTGAACCCCTTTTAATAAGGCCTTCAGCTGCGTGTATCCTTTAAAGGAAAAATTTTATAAGAAGGAAGGGGTTTATTTTAATTTATTCGTCTGACTTGTTGTTCAGGCCTTCAGCCGTTGTTTCAAAGTTGTTTGTGGCCTTCAGCCGTGCAATAACTTAATATTTCTTTAATCAGGCTTTCGGCCGTTCTGTTGTAAGTTGAAAAAGAAATTTCATGGTTAGAAAAAAATTGTTTATTAATGTGTTTTAATTAATGTTGTCTTTGAGACGTGTAGTGCCGGCCTTCAGCCGCTAATTGTTTTCAATTGCATGTTTTTTTATTAAAAAATGTTTACCTTCTATTTTTAATTGCTTTTGATTTGTAAGCCAGGCCTTCAGCCGTTCTTGTTTTTGGTGTGGTTTTGGGGCTTCAGCCCAGAAAGCATCTCAAGTTTTCTTTAACTAGTCCTTCAGCCGTATTGTCGAATTGTGATCTTTTAAGGCAATGTGTAAATATGTGGTTATTAGAGAAATAAAGTTGTGTGTTTGATTGTGCAACTCACAGTAACTGTTTACGGCCCCATCCACAATCGTAACCTTATCCTGTGCGCTCTGCGAGTACCTACCAACCAGGTTTCACCGACGAAATAACGTCTCATCAGTAAAAAGGTTCTGGAGCACGACTTATTGAACGAATTTGTGTTGCGGGAGAAACAAACTCATGTAGTGCCACTCTGAAACAAACTGCCACCATTACTTTGTGTGCTACAGCTACCCCAAACGTATAATTAGCGGACGTATTCGCCGTGTCACACTGTATGTGATCCTTGCTGAGACGATTCGGTAGCGAAGAGCACAGCGGCACGTCACGCATTGTGCGCAGGTAGCTGTGACACGGCAGTTCCACAAAATTAACGGGCTCTGCAGCCGGCTGCGGCGCGTAATACGCGTGTTAATGGGCTCACGTGGAATATTTCGAGCATAAACTGGTCATTTGGAGCTCCACTCATGCGCGGCTCCCGGAATGTAGCGGGGCGACTGCACGCCCGGCGCGCAGCCTAGCGCTTCCACGTGATTTTTACGCTTTCATCTGGACGGGTGCCCAGTTAACTCGGTTGCCAGCTTATTTGCTGGACCCAAAAACTCACGTTAAGCTCATGGCTCTCGTGGATGCTAACACGTCTTATATCGGCTGCTATATCGTTACAGAGCTCGTGCACTGTGAAAGGAACGACCTATGGTTGTTAGTAAATTCGAAGCTCATCTGCAGTCATCTGTATCTACAGCTACACAAGAACTCCGCAAGGCACTATAGAGTGTATGGCGGAGGGTATATCGTGAATTTATTAGCGGACTGAACGAGTGGAAAAATAGCAGTCTGTATTCCTCTGTCCTTGCCCTTATCTCTCTTGTCTTATTCTCATGATCCTTGCGCCAGAAAAGCGATGGTAGAGCAGAATGATCGCACACTTTTCGTGGAGTACAGGTTCTTTAAATTTAGCCAACAGTGTTTCACGAGAAGCATCTGAATGCCGTGCTTTTCACGCTGGTGTTTAATGGATCGGTTTAAAGTGCTATTCTTACGACTTCAGGAATTAGTTAACATCGTCATGATTCCAGCGTCTAACTGCTCCTGGCACTAAGTTGTCTAAATCCCGTCAGTAAAAAACGTTGTGAAACTGGATTAATAGAAAAAAAAGAGAAAAGTTAAGCTAGTGGTGTTAATGCTTCAGGTGTTGTACAGTCTCCTCCCACTTGAGTAATACGTACAGAACGTTCGTACAGTCATTACCGCGAAAGGCAAAGGTCCAGAGTTCGAGTCTCGGTCCGGCACACAGTTTTAATCAGTGCGTCACAGTCGCTCCTTCTGTGGTCTTGGCGAACCATCAGAGACTGCTTCTGCATTTCGTCGTTCTGTGATACGTTTCTTATTGGTAACAAAGTCTCGTCAGCCGTGATGATTTTTTTTAGAAAGAACTGCCCTTGTTTTTCTTCTGAGTCAAATCGCGGAAATCCTTCACATGTCGTTTTTGTTCGGGAGTCAGGTGTGCGGCAAATTTTTCACACAGTTTCCTTTTCTTCAAAACATTCTGGAAAATGTTTCCCGAGTTCGAGTCTCGGTCCGGCACACAGTTTTAATCTACCAGGAAGTTTCATATCAGCGCACACTCCGCTGCAGAGTGAAAATTTCATTCTGGAAACATCCCCCAGGCTCTGGCCCAGCCATGTCTCCGTAATATCCTTTCTTCCAGGATGGTAGTTCTGCAGGAGAGCTTCTGTGAACTTTGGAAGGTAGGAGACGAGGTACTGGTGTAATTAAAGCTGTGAAGAAGGGTCGTGAGTCGTGCTTGGGTAGCTCAGGTGGTAGAGCGCTTGCCCGCAAAAGCAAAGGTCCCGAGTTCGAGTCTCGGTCCGGCACACAGTTTCAATCTGCAAGGAAGTTTCATTCTGGAGAATGTCTTGGACCCTTAATTTAGAGATGTTTAAGTTCACTGCTCCACTGCGATTTGTGACACAACAGCTTTGACACACTACGGTCACAGGCCCAGTACTTCCATTGATTCTTATGTGGGATCTCCAATAGGGTCAAGAACATAGTCACAGAATCTGGTCTTCCAAATATTGCTCTTCCAAACTTAGCGAACAGGGTTTCGCGACAACAACATAGTATTCCTTCTACAGTTTGCAATTAAAGACTGCCGAGCATCTCTTTTACACTTTCGTAAGGGGTTATACCGACCTTCTACGACCCTATTAGCGTGCATTTAAATTCATTCTACTCCTGCGATTATGTCTAGTTGATGACTCCAAACGCTGGAGAAATACTCTAAAAATCGACACACACAGGCGTATTGTATGTTATGTCCTTAAGAAGTGCTGTGCCCTTTCCCAGAACCCTCGCAGGAAGTCGTTTCCAATGCTGATTTTATTTGATCGTCTTGTTCCAGATGTCTTCTCAGTATTATCCATAAATTTTTAAAAGACGTCACGTGCTCCAGTCCTTTGCCGCAATCTTTTAATCTGAAACAGTCAGATTATTTCCCATTTTTATAGGTTTGCTTATCGACTTCCAAAGAGAGCTGCCTTTTATTGCGCAAAGTGGAAATTTTCTCTATGTTGTTCTGCATTCTCTTACGGTACTCCAACGACAGTCCTCTTTGCACAAAAGCGTCGTCTGCCAACTCTCTGGTAGTGCCGCTGACCTATCCGAAATATTGTTTATTTTATTCAGAATACTAGAAGTCATAATCAGATTCCTTGGAAAACTCACAATGTTACTTTCGGTTTTTTTTGCATCCATGGCATCGGCGTGTTATTTAAGATTTGGCAATGTTAGTGGTAGTGGGTGGCTGGATACCCTATACCCTTTCTGACATCATCCCTTTCCCCCCTTCCCCCGGGACAGAAGTTGTGTAGCCCAGCTTTCTGCGTCTAATATTATCTCATATTTCAATATGAGAAAGTGTTTTAAATGTTTTTTAAATGATTGCAATGTATGGAGACTGCGGTCAGCGCCATGAATTTGGAACCAGTTTCTACATTCATAAATCAATAGATGACTCAATAAGGGAGTTCAAACATGTTAATAACCGTATATCACACATAACTATTCAGACGCAGTGGTTAGACTTTACATTTCTAAATGCACACGCACCCACAGAAGATAAGGATGACAACACGAAAGAAGAATTCTACAGCCAACTGGAACATACGTACAACTCATTAAGTAGTCACAATGTGAAAATAGTGTTAGGAGATTTTAACGCCAAAGTAGGAAAGGAAGAAATCTACAAGCCAATCATCGGAAATTTTAGCTTACACGAGGAAAGTTCAGATAATGGGTTTAGACTTATAAACTTTACAATGACAAATGGTCTCACGATAAGCAGCACAAAATTTCAACGTAAACACATTCATTTAGGAACATGGATATCACCAGATGGAAAGGTAGTCAATCAAATAGATCATGTAGCTATCCAGAAACGATTCCAAAACAGCATTAAAGATGTCAGAACCTTTAGACCTTTAGGGGAGCGGATTGTGACACAGGCCACATGTTAATAATATCAAAAATGAAAATGAAACTCAAAAGGAAAGTAAATAGAAATAGAGAAGAAATTACAAGATATAACATAGGAAACCTGGCGAAAGTAGATATAAAAAGAAAATTTTACGAAAGAAATTAAAAGCAAACTAACAAAACCGAGACTGACCAATGCAGAAATACAGGATGTCGAAAGCAGATGGAGACACCTGAAGGGCTGTATTCAAGAAGCAGCTTCCAAAATCATACGTGAAAGAAAACGACCTAATAAAATTTGGTTTAACATAAGGTGTCAAGAAGAAGTGCTCGAAAGAAGAAATGCGAGGAATGCATGGATTAAAGAAAGGGACAATATGACATTGAAGGAAAGATACTATAAACTCCGCCAAGAAACGCAAAGAACCCTAAGACAAGAGAAAAGGGAATACTATAACAATACGATCAGAGAAGCAGAGGATGATATCCAACATCACAGGACGAGGAAGATGTATCAAAATATAAAAAAAATCATTTGGTAAATTCAATAAAAGGGAACAGTTTATGAAGGATCAGTATGGGAAAATATTGACCAATAAAAGTGACATACAAAACAGATGGAAGACATACTTTTCACAACTTCTCAACCGCAATGACGCACACTCTTACTTTAAATTGGAAGAACCTGATACATTTGATACAGCTGATACAGTTACTACCCCATCAGTAAATGAAATACAGCAAGCAATAAAGAAATTAAAGAATAACAAGGCTTGTGGCGCGGACAAGATATACGCTGAGTTATTAGAGAATTGAGGCCCACAACTGGAATTAGAAATAAAGGCGTTAATAGAAACAATTTGGGAGAGGGAAACCATTCCTGCAGATTGGAAAACTGCAATTGTGTGCCCCATATTTAAGAAGAATGATCCACTATTTTGTGATAACTACAGAGGAATTGCCTTACTGGATGTCACCTACAAAATCTTATCAAGCTGCCTATTAGACAGGCTGATACTAATAACAGAAGAACTGATTGGGGACTACCAATGCGGTTTCCGCAGAAACAGATCCACATTAGATCACTTATTCACCCTAAGACAAGTAACTGAGAAGGCGTGGGAATTCAGTGTAGATGTCCACATATTATTCGTAGATTTTGAAAACGCCTATGATAGCATACACCGACAGACACTCCTAAATATAATGAAGGAATTTAAAATACCATCAAAATTAATGAGATTAGTTAAAATGTGTATCGATGAAACTTTATGTCGCATAAAACACCGGTAGGAGAAACTGAAGATTTTAAGGTGTACCCTGGACTGAGACAAGGGGATGCCATTTCACCTATTTTATTTAACCTTGTCCTAGAGAAGATTGATAGAAAATTTTCTAAAACCAGTCCACAAGGAATCCAGCTACAGGATGTGAACATTACAAGGCTTGCCTATGCAGATGATGTAGCACTAATAAGTAGTTCCAAAAGAGAATTAATCAGGAAGATGCAAAATTACTACAAAATTGCTGAGATAACAGGATTACATGTTAATGAAGAAAAGACAGAATACCTGCCCATAAGTAAGAAAACCAGAAAAGATGCACCTCTGACTGTAGATGGATTCAATTTCAAGACTGTTGACCACTTCAAGTACCTAGGAAGTATTTTTAGTAATAACAACAGAACAGATATAGAAATAGATGTCCGTTTATCAACAGCAAACAAGACACTTTTTAGTTTCATCAAAATTATAAGAAAAAGATCACTTAGCAGTAACTTCAGAATCCGCTTATAAAAATCGACCATTATACCTGTGATGTTATACGAATGTGAAACATTAATAATTAGAAACAAAGATGAAGAAAAACTGTTAATATTCGAAAGAAAAGTACTAAGGAATATTTTTGGACCTGTATACGACGAAAATAACATGGAATGGAGAATAAGAAGAAATGAAGAATTAAGAGGGCTGTACAAACACCGTAACATCGTCGAAATGCTCAAGAGGAGAAGGTTGAATTGGTCAGGCCATATAACAAGAGTGACAGAGAATAGTCTACCTAGAATGGCATTCAGCAGAACAATAGATGGAACGAGAAGAAGAGGGAGGCCCAGTACCAGATGGCGGGATAACATTCGGGAGAACACAATGAAGATGAACAGCAGCAGCAACTGGACAAACAGCGCACTGGACAGGCAGAAGTGGAAGAGGCTCATAGAGCAGGCGTATGGTCGATAAGGCCCTTGCCACATGTAAAGTAAAAGTATAGCGTGTACTTTAGGGGAGGACTTGAATACAAGCCTGCTGTTTATCTAGACGGATGTGAGAAACTGCCTGGAACGACATCCAGGGTGGCCGTCACATCAGGTCCTTGTCGTTAACCAGCTGCGCAAATTCGATACGGAGTCGCGCGTCTCCCCGTGTCCTAGAAAAGGCCGCATTAACGCGCTCGGCTATGCGGGCGGGTCAGTATAATGCACGGGGTTGCATTAGTAAAAAAGAAAATCGAGACAACGGCATATCTGGGAAGAAACTCCATGTGACTGTATTTCTGTTTCTGGTCGCTGATGTGATCCGGTATCGAACACCTTCTGAAAATCGAGTGAGGAAGGTACCTATCCGTTCAGCTGCGTCCTTCATTTACAAGATATCTTGCATGAATATAGCAAGCTGCATTTCACGTGAGTAGTTCCTACCTGAAATGAGTTTTCTTAGAGAATTTCATTTTCCTACGGAAACGCCATGATGTTTGAACACATCAGACGCTACATCTTTCTGAATTCTAAACATTCAGTATTCTATTTAGTCGAAACCAACTACTGAATAACGTATCTCTTGGGTCACTGCCATGAAAATATTGAACTAGATATGTGCAGAAACTTCCTGGCAGAGTAAAACTGCGTGCTGGATCGGGACTCGAATCCGGAATATTCCCTTCAGCAGGCAATGCTCTTCCGGACCGAGCTAATCAGCACTGACTCTTCTAGCTTCCAAAACTGACAGAACTCCTCCTGCACACCTTGCGGGACTGGTACTCTTGACAGAAAATATAGCGTTGTTTTCATATTTTCCAACAGCTTACAACTGTCTGACGTACCCGGTTCCAGGCTCGAATCCCAGTTTTGGTCAGCCAAGAAGTTACAAAACAACGCACAATCGGGTGTACAGTGATAGATTCATTCTGCAGGTACGTATAATTTCAAGAATGACAATGAGATATCAAGTCTCTATAATACACTACTGGCCATTAAAATTGATACACCAAGAAGAAATGCAGATGATAAATGGGTATTCATTGGACAAATATATTATACTAGAACTGACATGTGACTACATTTTCACGCAATTTGGGTGCATAGATCCTGAGAAATCAGTACCAAGAACAACCACCTCTCGCCGTAATAACAGCCCTGATACGCCTGGGCATTGAGTCAAGCAGAGCTTGGAAGGCGTGTACAGGTACAGCTGCCCATACAGCTTCAACACGATACCACAGTTCATCAAGAGTAGTGACTGGCGTATTGTGACGAGCCAGCTTCTCGGCCACCATTGACCAGACGTTTTCAGTTGGTGAGAGATCTGGAGAATGTGCTGGCCAGGGCAGCAGACGAACATTTTCTGTATCCAGAAAGGCCCGTACAAGACCTATAACATGCGGTCGTGCATTATCCTGCTGAAATGTAGGGTTTTGCAGGGATCGAATGAAGGGTAGAGCCTCGGGTCGTAACACATCTGAAATGTAACGTCCACTGTTCAAAGTGCCGTCAATTCGAACAAGAGGTGACCGAGACGTGTAACCAATGGCACCCCATACCATCACGCCGGGTGATTCGCCAGTATGGCGATGACGAATACACGCTTCCAACGTGCGTTCACCGCAATGTCGCCAAACACGGATGCGACCATCATGATGCTGTAAACAGAACCTGGATTCATCCGAAAAAATGACGTTTTGCCATTCGTGCACCCAGGTTCGTCGTTGAGTACACCATCGCAGGCGCTCCTGTGTGTGATGCAGCGTCAAGGGTAACCGCAGCCATGATCTCCGAGCTGATAGTCTATGCTGCTGCAAACGTCGTCGAAGTGTTCGTGCAGATGGTTGTTGTCTTGCAAACGTTCCCATCTGTTGACTCAGGGATCGAGACCTGGCTGCACGATCCATTACAGCCTTGCGGATAAGATGCCTGTCATCTCGACTGTTAGTGATACGAGGCCGTTTGGATCCAGTACGGCGTTCCGTATTACACTCCTGAACCCACCGGTTCCATATTCTGCTAACAGTCATTGGATCTCGACCAACGCGAGCAGCAGTGTCGCGATACGATAAACCGCAATCGCGATAGGCTACAATCCGACCTTTATCAAAGTCGGAAACGTGATGGTACGCACTTCTCCTCTTTACACGATGCATCACAACAACGTTTCACCAGGCAACGCCGGTCAGCTGCTGTTTGTGTATGAGAAATCGGTTGGAAACTTTCCTCATGTCAGCACGCTGTAGGTGTCGCCACCGGCGCCAACCTTTGTGTGAATGCTCTGAAAAGCTAATCATTTGCATGTAACAGTTTCTTCTTGCTGTCGGTTAAATTTCGCGTCTGTAGCACGTCATCTTGGTGGTGTAGCAATTTGAATGGCCAGTAGTGCAAAAAATATATGAATCACTGAGCTAAAACCCTAATTAACAAATCCACAGCGGAAGCTGCGTAACGGTTAAGTTTCGCGTCCGTAGCAAGTCATCTTCGTGATGTAGCAAACTTAATGGCCAGTAGTGTAATACTTCCGTGTGGCTGAATGGCACGGTGCAAGTCTTTCTAATGGACGCCGCTTCGGCGACTTGTACGTCCCTAACCTACCCGAGAAATCCTACTAACGAAAGGGGCCATACCAGAGATCAGAAACGGAGAGAATACGAGTCCAGTGTTGAAGGCTGCATACATTAGAAATCAAGGCGAAGCTGTTACGTTTGTGGCATACTGGCTTCTGTCCTTACTGCTGTCCTCATCTCGTGGTCTAGTGGTTATTGTCACTGCCTACAGCTTGCTGTAAATTTATTAATCAAGAGTACAATAAATTTGTTTGCACTGGACGAACTTTGTCTGTTTTCTTTCTGAAGTGTAAATACGGCCTAGAACTTCTTCCAGACATCATTTTCCCCCTTATGGTCCAAAACTACAAATGTATACATTGCATCACTTAATTTTTGTCTTACACCCTCCACAATCTCCAAAACACAGGTTTGAGACCATCTGATCCGAGGATGGCTCATTTTCGCCTTGGCTGTGCTGTGCTACAACAGCAAGATTGTAACACACAGCAGATATACACAGGATGTTACTAAACGGTACAGACATGTATGTACACACACACACACACACACACACACACACACACACACACACACACACACACACACACAGCAGATATATACAGGATGTTACAAAACGGTATCGACGAACTTCGAGGCGTAGTAGGCTCCGGCGCCTGCCACTAGGCTACCCCTTCGGCAGAAAACGTTGTTTTGTACACTGACGGACCGTAGGTGGAACGTCTCGCAGTCTTGTCCGTTATTCAGTGATCGTGACTGATTCCCACTGATCGTCAGTGAAGCAGGCGGAGCTAGCTTCTGCTTAGACAGTCCTTGTCTCCTACGAATGCCATACTGCATGCCTCGGCAGATGTGGGTTCTTGGACCTAGATTTCTATCTGCAGCTTGTTTTTGTTCTGTATACCGAAGAACATAGATTTTAGAGCGTTCTAGGAGACAAGTAAACTGCAGGTGGAAGCCCGTGTCCGAAACCGCCAGCCATCGAGGCAGCAGAACATTGCATGCACAGGAGACAAGGCCTTTCTATGCAGCAGCCAGCTCGCCAAGTGTAACCTCCCCGCAAAAAATAAAATAATTTATGGACAATGACAATAAATGAGAAATAGCAATCTGAGCCAAGTGTAAGCTCCCCACAAAAAATGAAAGTCAATTCAATGATAAAAGAAATCTCAGTGACAATGAAAACGTAAATAGACCGAAATGTCGATCTTAGGCCCTGTTCACTAATTAAACTGAAATTCTTACCTCAGTAAAACTGCATCTGCTCTTATTTTTTGTCATAGCTTGGAGGAAATGCATCGCAAATATTCTTTGAATTTAAGTGAAACTTTTCTTTAAGGAAATGCATGGGAAACTTTCTTTCAATTCAAATGATTGTTTTCTTAAAAAATTGCTTTGAAAACAAAATTATTATTGCGGCGATTCTTGGACAAATAAATTACAGTTAAGACACATTACAGTATCAGATGTGCGCAATGCTGCTTCATTACCTTATTTAAAAAATATACCTCGTTCTGAATCTTGACCAGAGACTCATGTCGACGCCCGCCGACTCCTCACACACAACTCCGACTGTCTCTCGCGCGCTACTCGCACTGACAGAGTGCAACTAGCAACTACATGCTCTCGCGACTCGCTACGTACAACTGAACTCTCTCGCAAATCGACCGCAACTGCACTTGCCGACTCCCTACATGCAACTGAACTCTCGTGCGGTCAAGCGCAGACTAGCAACGATAAATAACTCTCTGGTCAGAGATTCTGTCATGCCTCGCCATCGCTGTACTAAATACATACGCGTTTCACAAATAAATTCATAAAACTTTGTCAGCATGGCCAGGAGGGATTCAGAATTCACACTCTTAGCAGTGGAAGTTCGAAAACATAACAATTTTTTTTTTTTTTTACATGTGAAGTTTCTTAATTTTTTCACTTACTAGTGGCTGCATTTGTTGCTATAGGTACACTTTCCTTCATATGTTAGAGAGATTCTTCGATGAATTTTGCGCAGCATACAAACCATACTTAAAGGTGTATGAAACTCTAGAATTTTCCAAATCTATTGAAAACTGTGGTAAAAATTGAGGTAATTAACTACAAAAGTTGTGTTTTTTCTAAACATGAAGTTTAAAATACAACAGCTCATTCGTTTTTCATAAATTAAATAAATTCTAGAGTCTCATACAACTGTAAGTATGGTATGTATGCTCTGCAAAATTCATCGAAGAATCTCTCTAACTTATGAAGGAAAGTGAACCTATAGCAACAAATACAGCCATTAGTAAGTGAAAAAATGAAGAAACTTCACACGTAAAAAAATTTATTTTGTTATGTTTTCAAACTTCCACTGCAATGAGTGTGAATCCTGAATCCTTCCTGGTGATGCTGACAGAGTTTTATGAATTTATTTGGAAAAGTATAGACACTGGAAATTAAAATGTCCTGTGATGCCTCTCCTGCTCCAAGTCGGCCTGTTTGACGTCCTACCCCCCTCAAAGTAAGACAGAAAATTCCGTGGTCGGAACAGGATAAAATCCCGCAGCTCTCCGTTTACAAGTGCATGTTTTGCAGCTAGACAACTAGGACTGATAGATCCGTACATAATTGTGTCTACCATAGATCACTGGCGGACGACTGCAGTTATGCCACTGTCTCTGCTTGGACAGTTTTCCTATATAGGAGATATATAAAGTTGGGCGCACGAGGCAGGAGGGTCGCGTTCCATCACAGTACGCGCGGGTGACAAGCGCCAGGCCTCTCAGCGGGGTCGAGACGGACGCAGTACTGCATCGGTGGGTCCGGATGCAGATCGGAACAATTAGCCTAGGCAGCTATCAGGGGCGCCCGCACAAATTTACTCCAGCTGTAAATCTCAGCAAGTGCTCCAAATTGCGCAACCTCTATGAATAATTGCGGCCGCACTCGGCGCCGCACCGCGCTGCGGGTTTAACACGCGCGCTCCCTCCCCGCGGCTAAGTGGCGGCGCATGCGCAGAGCGGGGGCGGCCGCTGGCCCGGCCTGGCCCGGCCGCGCAGTATCGAGAGGTGGCTGCCGGCTGCCTGCCGTGATGAATGGGCAAACTGTTGGCGGCGCCTCGCCCTCCGTCTGCTGCCTACTTGCCGCGCTCGTCAGCCATAAATCTTGGCCGGCCTCGACAGCAGGGGCGTTCCCCGCGACTTGCGTGCGGCTCAGCGTTTTGCCCAATCCCAATAAGCCGGGCGCGCGCGTTTGTTTTTCCTCTGCGCGTTTACGTGCCTGAGCGATGGTTGTCTGCAACGACCGAGCGAAAGCGGGCACCTGGCTGAAATGGCTTCCGCCGTCTGTAGAATCTGAGGCGCGCGCCGTAGGTACCGCAGGGCTCGTCGCTGGTTACTCACGATCGACTATACCATGACAAGTACTGCTCATGTCTCTTACTCCACACTCCCAATAAGAACTATTTCCGTTATGTATATATAAAAATCTACAATCACTCCTGGTTGGGGACCAGTACTACAAGAGAGTGCATGAATTCAATATAAAAATCTACAATCACTCCTGGTTGGGGACCAGTACTACAAGAGAGTGCATGAATTCAAATACCCAGGGGCACTTTTCACTGAGAACTCGTCATGTGAAGCAGAGATCAATGCCAGAATACAAGCAGGAAACCGATCTTACCACAGCCTAGCACAACTGCATCGGTCCAGATATCTCTCCAGGCAGTTCAAAATTCGACTGTACAAAACCCTGATCCAGACTGTTGGCTGTGAGACATGGAGTATCCGGTAACAGGACTTCCATAAGCTCCTTGTTTTTGAGAGAAAAGTGATTCGGAAGATCTTCGGTCCGGTTCTGGGTGCAAAATGGCTCTGAGTACTATGGGACTTAACTGCTGAGGTCATCAGTCCACTAGAATTTAGAACGACTTAAACCTAACTATCCCAAGGACATCACACACATCCATGCCCGATGCAGGATTCGAGCCTGCGACCGTAGCAGTCGCGCGGGGTTCTAGATGCAGATACAGGGGAATGGAGGATAAGATACAACCAAGAGCTTGAGGAACTATACCAGCAGCTCAACATAGCAGGGACTGTCAAAGCCAAACGAATGCAGTGGGCCGGCTATGTGGCCCGGATGGAGGATCACAGATGGCGTCGGAAGCTCCTGGATTTCACACCTACAGGAAAGAGACCGCCAGGGAGACCCAAGAAGCGTTGGAGGGATGGACTCCATGAAGATTTAAACCAAGTGCCAATAGATGTGGACGGATGGCGGATATCAGCAATGGACAGAACACAGTGGAGGAGGAATCTTGTAGATGCGTGCGGTCCACTAGGCCCAATCACGTCGTAGTAGTAGTATATATGAAAAAATATACGTTTTAGAAAGATTTCAAAGATTATTTACTGCCGATTCGTGTCTGTCAATAAATCAAGCTGGATTTGGGTTCAATGTCTGTATTTCAACTTTGTCGTAAATCTACTACTTCAAAATGCTGAATTCAGAGGTTATCATCATGGTTTTAAAGTAAGCAATAAATGAAGCGTTGAAAATGTTAAACCAGAACCAAGAACGTAAATTATTTTGTAGTGATAAGAACTCTTCTCCTTCGAAGCTTGTTTCAGGTAAAATTTTACTGAACTAAGTATATACAGGGTGGCGCACGAAATGTGTTACGAATTGTTTCTTTCACAATTTACGACGCACATTAGATATCACTCTGGGATCTCTGCAGCAGTACCAGCAGAGCATGGAAAAACAAATGAGTTACGAAATGACGTGTAATTCACGATACTGCCGCTAGGAGACTAGTAAGCAGCTATGGCTGACAACGGAAGACTGACGACACAGCAACGATAGGCAATTGTGTTACTTTTTCATGAAACGAAAAGCCTTGTTGTGACTCAGAGGCGTTTTCGACAACAGTTTAACACACGATGGGTCCCTTGCAAGAAGACCATCCACAGGTTGTACGATAAATTTGTACAGGAAGGGACAGTATTGGAAGCGAAGCGACCTCGGCCTAAGCCTGTTTGTTCGCTGGAGAATATTGAAGCGGTACGAGTTGCTGTACAGAGAAGTCCCGGGAAATCGTGTAGAAAGGCAGCAGTGCAACTGGGAATATCCAGACGCTCCGTTCAACGCATTCTTAAAAGTGACCTCATCAAAAATATGTACCCATACAAGATGACCTGTGCACAGAAGCTCACTGAAGAACACAAGCAACAGGGACTACTGTTTGCTCAGTGGGCGGAGGATAGGGAAGAAACTCTCAACAACGTTTGGTTTTCAGACGAGGCGCATTTTCATGTAGACGGTGTGGTTAACAAACAAAATGTACGCTTTTGGGCCACTGAAAACTCACAAGTGCTTCATGAACGACAACATTATGCTCCGAGGATTACAGCGTGGCCAGCAATTTCCAGTGATGGACTTAATGGACCCGTTTTCTTTGAAGAAACTGTGAACGACGAGCGTTATTAGAGCATGCTTCGCAATAGCTTCATTCCACAGCTTCTTGCTACTGCCTTGCCCTTAAACACGCAGTGGTTCATTCAAGATGAAGCAAGGCCATATACTGCAAACATTGTGTTGGAGTTTTTAGACGAGCATTTCGACATGCGGATCATTTCACTCAGGTTTCCACGTCGCTTCAATGACGCACAAAATTAACACCCCAATAGTCCAGACCTCAATCCATGTGACTTTTTTCTTTGGGGGTACCTAAAGGAAAAAATTTTCCCGAAACTTCCACGTGATTTAATGGAGCTCAGAAGACTTATTCTTCAAGCTTGCAGTGAAATTACGGAAGACACGTGCCGTAGGGTGATCACTAACTTCAGTGTTCGTTTGAAGGAAGTTAGGAAACGAAATGGTGGACATATTGAGCATGTGCTGAGTTAGAACAAATCTCCATGGACGGCTCTTCATTGTAGTATATGTTCCTTTCAGATTGTATTGACAATAAAATTTATATTCAAAAACAAAATGGTAACACATTTCGTGCGCCATCCTGTAATTATAAGGACATATTCGTCTGGGTCAACTTGAATGGAGCCCATTTAGGCATGAGCCAAACGGCATTGACCTGATCTAAGCTAGGTGTAATGGCGTGGACCTACGCAAGCGGGCTCGACGTTGTGAAACGGACATTCGCAGAACTGTCATAAAGGTCCTCTTTTGGGATGTTCTTCAAGTCGCGCGTCACATTGGTTTGAATGTCGGTTATGTGCTGGGCTGTCTGGCTAGTCAGTGACAGCAAAGACCTTTGGCACGCGGCGTACGCGATGTTTGCAGCAACAACGCTACAAGAAACATGCTGGGGCGCGTATAAATACTGTCCGTCCCGCCAGGTTGGTCGTCTTTCGAACTGGCGAGTCCGAGAGTCGCCATCCATCACAGTGTCGGCTTCCGCCGTGAGGTCACACCACTCCATCCTCATCTTGACGGGAGCACCTGCCAGGAGGGCTAGCCGCTGACTAATGGATCGGGGGTTGAACTGACGCACACCGAGCCACCGTGACACGGGGGCACCTGCTCAGCGCGGCCCATTCTTGGTGTAGTTAACATCCGTAGCCGGCTGCCGAACTACGTCATCGTAGACATGGCAGGCTGACACAGCCCTCCGAGTCACCACCAGTGAGAGACCTGCCGCCACGTGGAAAGTCTTTAACACACGGCACTCCATCTGTCATCGACAAACTACAATTTCCAAATAATCTGTGGGACCAGTATGGAAGATAATGAAAATACCACAATATGAAAATTGTATGGATTTCTTAATCTCAGGATTAGAAATAGCATCACAAAACATGTGCTGAACTTCCGCAACCAGGTGGGTGCACAAACTGTTTAACAACAACAAATTGGCAAGCTTGTATGAACATCGAAACGCAGCAACACTAGGACGAACGAAGCTTCTGTCTAGACGGAGTTGGTCTCCTAGCCACAATGAACTGTACTAAGTGTCAAATGATTTCCCCACTTTATTGTTCAATTAACTACGTTATTTCGTAAAATAATAATAAAATTTTGTTAAATAAAGCTACTCAGAGGCCTGTGTCAGACTGCCGTGTCAATCCTGACGTAGTTAGTCCATCGGCCAGGGGTGCAGAGCACGCAAGGTCACGCCATGCCTGGGCCGTACTGAATAGGACTCGTGATACTTTTAAAAATATCGAGAATCCAGTAATTGATGTTTAAAAAGTAATATTACCGTCTCTGAGTATATCGAAAGTAATGTCTATACGTCGATGGAAAAGTTATCGACATACTGGCCCATAAAATATCGGCTGCACAGTCTAAATATACTGCCTTTTTAGAGCTGTATTTTTAGGTATGAGTTTATTATTAGATATTCTGTACATCAGCAAGCTAGCAGCCTGCTTATTCTCCTTAGAGCAAGAATTGAAAGGAAAACGATGCATGTTCACGCTTGGCGATGACCACTTTGCTAGCAATGGTAACTGCATGTAAGTGGCATGATAAAATGTGTTGGATTGGTCCATCGTTCGGTTTCGTCATACATCGGATTTGTCCGGAACGCTTGGTGTCGACTTCCCTGTTTTTCATGTCTGCAAACGCCAAAGAACTAGCTATCGTAGTGTCAAAATTGCTTGGTGAAGTTAAACGTTGCAGTCTCTGTCGGTAGCGCCGAGCGCCGATTACGTCAGCATTTCCCCTCATACGTGTCCGCAAACCGCAAAGATCAATCTTCTCACTTAGATTCTTATTCATCATTTTCAGCAACTGTTCCTGAAGAATTCCGATGGGAAGAAATAGAACACTAAGCCGGCCGGTGTGGCCGTGCGGTTCTAGGCGCTTCAGTCTGGAACCGCGTGACCGCTACGGTCGCAGGTTCGAATCCTGCCTCGGGCATGGATGTGTGTGATGTCCTTAGGTTAGTTAGGTTTAAGTAGTTCTAAGTTGTAGGGGACTGATGACCATAGATGTTAAGTCGCATAGTGCTCAGAGCCAAATAGAACACTAGCTGCATTAAAAATTGTTTTTTAACGCAACTAATTTGCTGGTTCTTCACATCGGAAATCTTGTTATTCCATTCAAACTGCCACTCGCCACTGCAACCGGATTACTTCTTTCTGCAACCTGTACTTGCTTCATACAGTGAAAGAGAATGACTGGACGTGATGAAAGCTCAAAAAGTAGTAAGACTCCTTCACACAGTGAAAGTAAAATCATGCTCTACTACAATTCCAAAAGAACAGTTTCAAATACACTCCTGGAAATTGAAATAAGAACACCGTGAATTCATTGTCCCAGGAAGGGGAAACTTTATTGACACATTCCTGGGGCCAGATACATCACATGATCACACTGACAGAACCACAGGCACATAGACACAGGCAACAGAGCAAGCACAATGTCGGCACTAGTACAGTGTATATCCACCTTTCGCAGCAATGCAGGCTGCTATTCTCCCATGGAGACGATCGTAGAGATGCTGGATGTAGTCCTGTGGAACGGCTTGCCATGCCATTTCCACCTGGCGCCTCAGTTGGACCAGCGTTCGTGCTGGACGTGCAGACCGCGTGAGACGACGCTTCATCCAGTCCCAAACATGCTCAATGGAGGACAGATCCGGAGATCTTGCTGGCCATGGTAGTTGACTTACACCTTCTAGAGCACGTTGGGTGGCACGGGATACATGCGGACGTGCATTGTCCTGTTGGAACAGCAAGTTCCCTTGCCGGTCTAGGAATGGTAGAACGATGGGTTCGATGACGGTTTGGATGTACCGTGCACTATTCAGTGTCCCCTCGACGATCACCAGTGGTGTACGGTCAGTGTAGGAGATCTCTCCCCACACCATGATGCCGGGTGTTGGCCCTGTGTGCCTCGGTCGTATGCAGTCCTGATTGTGGCGCTCACCTGCACGGCGCCAAACACGCATACGACCATCATTGGCACCAAGGCAGTAGCGACTCTCATCGCTGAAGACGACACGTCTCCATTCGTCCCTCCATTCACGTCTGTCGTGACACCACTGGAGGCGGGCTGCACGATGTTGGGGCGTGAGCGGAAGACGGCCTAACGGTGTGCGGGACCGTAGCCCAGCTTCATGGAGACGGTTGCGAATGGTCCTCGCCGATACCCCAGGAGCAACAGTGTCCCTAATTTGCTGGGAAGTGGCGGTGCGGTCCCCTACGGAACTACGTAGGATCCTACGGTCTTGGCGTCCATCCGTGCGTCGCTGCGGTCCGGTCCCAGGTCGACGGGCACGTGCACCTTCCGCCGACCACTGGCGACAACATCGATGTACTGTGGAGACCTCACGCCCCACGTGTTGAGCAATTCGGCGGTACGTCCACGCGGCCTCCCGCATGCTCACTATACGCCCTCGCTCAAAGTCCGTCAACTGCACATACGGTTCACGTCCACGCTGTCGCGGCATGCTACCAGTGTTAAAGACTGCGATGGAGCTCCGTATGCCACGGCAAACTGGCTGACACTGACGGCGGCGGTGCACAAATGCTGCGCAACACCGCGGTTCCTGGTGTGTCCGCTGTGCCGTGCGTGTGATCATTGCTTGTACAGCCCTCTCGCAGTGTCCGGAGCAAGTATGGTGGGTCTGACACACCGGTGTCAATGTGTTCTTTTTTCCATTTCCAGGAGTGTATTTACTGAAAATTGCGAAGAAGATATTCAGTACTTTAAACATAGCTGCGCTACAGCAATGGTTCCACGTAAATCAGACTAAGAACAGCCGACCAGTTGCAAAGGATAAAGTAATCTTTACCTAGGTTTCAATAGATATAAATCTATCTTCTTCAGAAGACGCAGTATTATAACAACATGAAGTTGCAGAGCTGCAACTTCTATGTACCTATTTTATTTGTTTGACAAACCCTGTTGTCAGGGCTATATTTTATATGATTAATGTAACTATGCAGATGTTGCCTAAACGATAAGGACATATCACTTCATGTTGTTATAATACTGCGTCTTCTGAAGAAGATAGATTTATATCTATTGAAACCTAGGTAAAGATTACTTTATCCTTTGCAACTGGTCGGCTGTTCTTAGTCTGAAGAAGATATTATATAAAATAAAAATATCGGCTCCCGATATTGCCTTTTCGACATCGATATATCGATGAAGAATATATCGCCGATATATTTTATCAACAGTCCTAGTGCTGAGCATAGAAGGCGGTGACCTACTTCCTACAACACTTCACCGCAGGGGTCCGTGGGCCGAGGAAAGCATCGGAATTTCAGTGAAGTTGAATGCTGTTCTATACACGAGTATTGCCGATGAAGGTGGACAGTGTGCGAAGCCCTACAGTGTCGACCTTTTGGTTTTGTTCACTCCCAACCGTGGTACTGTTCTTTTTTCAGAGGCCCAATTCTACCCAGGGAACGTCTGCATATCTGACACAGCAAAGTGCGGCAGAACGACGGCGCCCATGCGGCAAGGATGCACGCAAAGCGCGGGCAGTACCGCGACTCACGGGAAAGATGAGCGTTCGCTTTGATCGATTAGGGCATGCGTCAGCAGACCCAAATAAGGATGGCCGCTGGCGAAGGCCGTACTCAACTTGTGAGCGGCCAGTCGCGCGTCTGTTCTGAGAGAGCTCGCCTTTCCTGAAGCACCGGCTCTTCGCTTCAATGTCTTTTTCTCTCTCTCTCTCTCTCACACACACACACACCTTCACACCTTCTCTTCAGTGTCTCACGAACACACTTGACCTTGAATCGCTGCCCGAGGCAACGGTGATATTTAGCCACGTCTCCTGTTACGGGCATTTGCATCACCGATGAGTGGTTTTGCAATCACAGCTCGCCCCGAATTTCAGCACACCATGAACACACACTGCACACACTTTCGTCTACTTTGTGACTTGAAGGAAGATGTTTTTATTCTTTTAGGGCATGCATTAATAAATCTTCGATACGGTGCCTCTTGAAACACTTAAAACTTCGGCTCCCCTGAATACGCAGGTACCCATCATGCGGGCACCAACAAATTGCCCACGTTCGAAGTCACTTAGCTCTGACATAATGCCTCAAAACTACACAGAGCACTGTTCCGGCCACGACTGACACTTGCGACGTATTGATGGACTGCACGGGTGCTGTTCTTGGTCAGATACAACAGCGCCATTTGCAGCCTTGGCTAACATCTGCATATATGTTCATACGTGCATTTCTCAGGGTTTCCAGAATGACATTTTCACTCTGCAGCGGAGTTTGCGCTGATATAAAACTTCCTGGCAGATTAAAACTGTGTGCCGGACCGAGACTAGAACTCGGGACCTTTACCTTTCGCAGGCAAGTGCTCTACCATCTGAGCTATCCAAGCACTACTCACGACCCGTCCCCTCAGCTTTACTTCCGCCAGTATCTCGTCTCCCACGTTCCAAACTTCACAGAAACTCTCCTACGAACCTTGAAGAACTACCACTTCTGGAAGAAAGGTAGGAGGCGAGGTACTGGCGGAAGTACAGCTGTGAGGACAGGTCGTGAGTCGTGTTTAGGTAGCTCAGATAGTAGAGCACTTGTCCGCGTAATGTAAAGGTCCCGTATTCGAGTCTCGGCCCGGCACACTGTTTTAATCTGCCAGGATGTTTCATTTCTCAGGTTGTTCCCATGTTTCTGCCCAACATCTGTACACCATGTGTATCTACTAGTTTACTGCACATCTGTTACATCCTTTGTCAGCATTTCCGAGCTAATCCCCTTTTGGTCCCTCTGACCTACTAGAGCGTCGATGGCTTTGCAATAAGTCATGGGAAACAGAGGAGTTAAAGAGTTTTAGAAAGCAATGAAGGTTAGCGAGTCATTCTGGACGACACAGAGAAAGTGCGAGAACGCAATACACCGAAGTATTTTTTCAAATTGTCTTGATGTTGATCGAAGCGTTATTTTGACTGGATTACTGCATGATGCAACTCCCAACGCTATACCCTCTTGTGCAAGCCTCTTCACAGCTGTGTGACTACTATAACCTACATCAGTTCGAACCTGCTTACTGCATTTATGCATTGGTCCCTCTGTACAATTATAAACCCCCTCATTTACCTCCATTACGAAACTGATGATTCCTTGATATCTCACGGTGTTTCCTAACAAATGAGCCCATCTTTTTAGTAAAGTTGTGCCATAACTTCCCTTTGTTTGCGCTTGCTTCAGTGCCTCTTGATTAGTTAACCGATTGACCCATCTAATTTTCAATGTCCTCCTGTAGCGCGACATTTCAAAAGCATCTACTCCATTATTTTCTTGTCTCCACTGTTTATCGTCCAAGTTTCACTTCCATGCTCCAGACACATATCTGAAGGAAATACTTCCTAAATTTTAAATTTATGTTTTAAATTAACAATTTTTTTCAAAAAAGTTTTTCTTGCTATTTCCAATCTCCATTTTATATCTTATCTACTTTTGTCATAAGACATTTTGCTGCTCAAGTAGCAAAACTCAGCTAGTACGTTTAGTCTCTCATTCCCTAATAAATTCCCTCAAAATCACTTAATTTTATGCGACTACATTATCCCTATAATTCTTGATATTTATCTTATGACCATTTTCAAGGCACGATACATTTCGTTCAGCTGACTTTTCAGTCTTTTTGCCGTCTCTGACACAGTTACAAAGTCACCGGCAAGCTTAAAGACTTTTATTTCTTCTTCATGAAGTTTACCCTCCTGCTTTCCTTCACAGCTGTTCAATATACTAATTGAATAATATCGTGGATAGGGTACAACCCTGTATCCTTCCCTCCTCAACTACGGCTTCCCTTTCATGTCCTTCGACTGCAGTCTGGTTCCGGTAAGAGTTGCAGTTAACATTTGGCTCTCTGTATTTTTATACCTTTAAAATTTCAGAGTGTATTCCACTCAGCATTGTAAACAACGGTCTCAAACTCTACATGAGATGTAAACGTGAGTTTACCATTGTTCTCGCTCTCACCTGTTCGCAGAACCATCATAGTAAGACCATTTGGGCTAATGATGGAGTTTAGTTTTTTACTTCCTTTTCTTACAGTTATATTAAGTAAATAGTCACTGAATAAACTGTTGAAAGAAATTGCACCATCCTGTCCGATTTTTATGGAAGTATTAGTTGAAAAAAATGCGCAAAGACATTAGCGTGCCATATAGTTGGAGAGAAGATGCTAGCTGAATAACATGACCAGACATTTTTCGAAACTTTTGGAACTATGTAATGGCCTTTGCATTGTGAAAACAAGATTACAACTGGGGTTGTAGATCCTAGAGGCAGAAATAAAAAATGCTTCCATTTTGCGAAAAAGGGCGTTAAATCCCAACTGTGAAGACTAGCCAAAATGAAAAAATTGCATCTGTTATGTAGACGCATGCAGACGTACAATCAATAGGAATCAGAATGACCAAAGGGCACATCTTTGTGGCAACATTTGCGCCGATAAACTGGCGGTCACACTGGTGAATATTCATGCACAGCAATTGAATCTGTCGGCATATTCATGCTCTGTTTCAGCTCTGGATCCACCCGAACACCACCTGTTTCCAGCGTGAAATGTAATTCAAACAGAAGAGGACACAGTTGCGTACGATGTCACGCTACTGTGGAAAACCGTTACGCCGAACTAAGCAGAGCGCTGAATTTAAAACTGTATGAACACTACTGAGGAAACCGCTGATGTTACAGGTGATTCCAAGTAAGTTTGTGTTGTTTTGTTTTACTGCGTTGGCAATAATTAGGAAAACTTTACAGACATTATGTTCAATGTGCTAGTTTGGTGTTTTCTCCCAGATATTTCAAAAGCTTTCACTGCAAGTACTGTCTACAACGGGGATCCTCATATTGAATTACTTTCACCTGTGGGAAGTAATGGAGATAGAATGAAACACGGTTTCCAATAGCATGAACTAATGCTGTTGATGTTTGTATGCTATTGAATTTCTGTGTTTCTACCAAACGATCGTAAATAATAGCATTAAGTTAATTTGTCTTTCTAACAGAGGTAAAACAGGGCTCTAGTATAAGATGTAAAAATATGATAAAACTAACGACTATATAGGTAATAATAGGGACAATGTAACAATAAGAACAGTGTGTCTGCGTAAAGGGATAGAGTGATATTGCCACCACGCACTAAATTAACAAAGCGTAATAATTAATCGGGTACGAAAAAATGACGCCGCTCATAGAGAACCTTACGTGAAATCGTTAAGGTCGGTGGTCTCTTTTGGCTTTCGGGAGGAGTAGGCTGGTTTTCTCCTCGGCCCCTTTTCTTCCATTAACAACAGAAATACGGTACTACTCGTCTAGTGCTCTCACACTCCCCGACATTAAAAGTTAACGTGAACCCACAAACACTCACATTACACAAACGAAAGCTATCAACGTGAGCGAAGACAGAAAACCTTCCCAATTAGGCAACTGAACCATGACCGTTCACACCATAGTCATACATTTATAATTGGATACTTTGCAAAACAGACGCAGCTGCTTCATGTAAACAAGTAAACATTATCAGCAAAGGTCTCGTGGGAGTATAACAATGTAGCATAAGGATACTTGTCTTGTTGAATAGAAGCCCGTATGATGTTCGCGATTTAATAGCAGATTTGGCCCACATGCCTCAATTTCTGAATTAAGCATATCATTTAACATGAAAGGACTCAACACCGCCGCCAATACAGAAAAAATTTGTGGCATGCTTGTAGGGTTGTTACGTAACGCTGGTGACAAATTAAACCGTGTACCAATCAGGAACATCGACGTAAAAACCTGATTCTGGTAGGCTCAGTTGTACTTATAGAGCCAACCAGTAAAGCCTCAAAGACAGACACCAGCTGTCACCTATTTTCTCCATTACTGTAGTAATGTTTACAAAAATCCTTTAGATTAGCATGGCATTAAAGGTATAGTCTTTAGCATAGCTCCTGCTGCCATTGGTAACTTCTTGGAGGTTCTACTAGCTTAACTGCTGTGAAACTCTGGTTTATGCCATTCATTACTGTATTGAACAGGCAATTGAAGAGTATAACACTTTTATCAAATTGATATTGAGTACTGGTAAGTCGTAATACGATGCAATATGTAACAAGACCTACTGTGTGGGCAGGGGGGCGTGGTGGCTTCTTAGTGATGAGTAACGGCGTCACCATCTACTTGGAAACCGTGTCCTCGATTGCTACTGGCTGAGCAAAGCACGATCACAGAGGGCAGTGCGGATTTCCTGGATCGTGATTGGCTGAAACGCGCGAGACAGCTTCCTTGTGGTAGCAAGCGGAGATGGACAAAGGCCATAGCCTAGGTGGGACACGAAATGTAAGAGTGGGTTAATAGTTTTGAGATTTTTATAATAAAGAGACACAAGCACAAGCCAGAGCTGAGTGTGTCCACTTGCATGGGCATGTGAATGAATGGTTCGGAGATCTTATCAGAAACATTCCGCATGAGCTATAACCGAGTGCAGTCACATATCATTACCTAGAGCGTAAAACTGTGTTAATCTCTTATTACTATTCCGGAGTGTCCTGTGCTGATGTATACGAGTGTCGTGTTGTGTAATACCTCGTGTGTAACATTAATAGTGCTGTTTCAACAAGTAAGCATTCAATACAAAGGGTGCCCTAGGGTAAATTTTATGTACTCTTTACTGAACAATATACCCATATTTTCCTATGCCCATAATAGTTGCAGCACCGCGTCGAAGGCGTGACCGAGTGTTATCTTCTGCAGCCAGAGAGACATCTGAACAAGACACGAGATGAGTTCTACAGAAAACTTGTGAGGCGTGCTTGATACAATACTGCGTTAATAAAGCCCTCACATGTTCGGATAGGGTGTTACAACCAAGCACCAGTGTGCATTTCATTCACAGTGTAGTCACTTTATATGGCGTCCCTGGTGAGGATGATTGTGAGTTATTGTGGACGACTGTATTGAGAGAGAACAATGAAGTAGATAGAACAGTGTATTTATGAGAGTAATCTGTTGAACAGTGTCTGGGGTTGGATCTACGGTGATGAATATACAGCGTGATTGATTCCTCCGGGTACAAACGCTGGGGATTTACCGATGAGAGGACACGGAACAAAAAATGTCTAACGAACTTATTTCCGGAAATGTATGTACATCGTTACAGAGACTGCGGCCTACTACGCGCTGCACCATGCAGGCACAGTTACAGTACGTGTTGAAATTGATTTCCATGTGCCTCAATACATGCTTGTACGCGCCGTAGCATGTTCTGTCTCTCACGTTCACATCGGCCAGGCTGCATCCGAACCGTGTCAAACGCAGCATGAATACGCTGCTTCAGTTTCTCCACATCTGGAATGGGCTTTGCATGTACGATACTTTTGAGAAGGGCCCAGAGCCAGAAATCGCACATGTTGAGATCCGATGAACGAGCAGGCTATCCAACTGGACCCCCTTGTCCCATCCATCGATCAGGGAAGACACGACTGAGATGCCTAGGGACGTTAACGGCGAAGTGGCTTGAACACCATCATGTAGCAGCCACATAACTCTTCGGTTCATCACTGGCACTTATTCCACCAAGGGAGGCAAAATCACCGGCAAGAAACGCTCATAGTTTCGGCTTGTTAGGCGACGTAGAAGGAAGACTGCTCCCAAAATACGGTCGCCCATTATCCAATCCCACACATTCTGGCTGCACTGATGATGATGATTCGCTGTCACCATCCATGGGGGTTCTGCTTACTATCTCACAATTGAGCAGGTGGCCTCATCTGTGAACGGGATGGATGGTACAAATCCCGGAATTGTGGTGAAGAAACCAGTGACGAAACTGCCCCCAATGTGGAAAGTTTGTCACTAGTAAACCTGCACACGCTGTAAGTGATAAGGGTAGTAACAATTGTCATGGAGAATATTCTACACGGTCGTCTGGCTTACCCTGTACTGGCGGGCCAACTGGCAGGTACTTACAAGGCGACCCACTTCCACAGTGTTAATCACGTTAGGTCCGGTGTCCGAACATTTCGTGTTCGTCCTTCATGATTTCCTGCTTCCTGAAAGGACACTGTCTCAGACAAACGGTGAAACACTGTTGCAAACATTGAATGCTGTGGTTATTGCCGACGGGGATAGATCTCGTGATACAACCTTGCTGTCCGCCGCCCGTTGCCATTTGCCTTTCCGTAAGTAAAAGACACGACGGCAAGCTCTCGATTCGCATACGGAGCCATTGTGTACAACGCTGCGTCACATCCATTACAAGAGCGGTTAGCAAGAGAAGTGAATCGGACACAACATTACCAGTTATTACGGCAGGAGAGGGCGTTAGAGCATGAAGTATGAGAAACAGTACCACCCTCTAGGAGGAAACCATGCATACTGTAACTGTGGCTGCATGGTACAGCGCGTGTTAGACCGCAGTCCCTATGATAGAGTGTGATTGAATAAATGGTCTCTAGCATGGAACCATGAATTTCCGATATAAGTTCATTAGACTTTTTTGTTCCATATCCTCTCATCGATCAATCCCTTGAGTTTGTACACGGTGGAAAACTCACTCTGCGTATGACAGTTTTCAGTTGTAAAGAGAAAGAAAAAGCCATGACTTTGCTATGGAAAATGCTATGGGATTGGCGGCTCCACGATAAAATGTGAAGAATTAAGCTTTTTGTGCTCTTCATCCCACACTAAATACTGCTAAATGTTAGTTAGTGTTTATTTAGCATAGCCATAGATCACTGTAACTAGCTGCTGTCCAGTGTCTCTGTTTTATTGGTCTTTGGTGACAACATACGTGCTACCGAGGCATGAATGTTTATCTGTAAATGCAGTCTTCTCTACTTGGCACTGTAGATAATACCTGCTTAAGTTCATTTCAGAATTTCTTAACACTTTCCAGTGGCATAATATTACAACACTTGTCATGAACTCTAATTAGCTATTTACATCAGCCCTCTCTTATGTATGTTCCAGAATCAAATGTCAAGTCAATGTATGAAGAGTGTTTTGTCATCGATGTAACTATCCACTAGCATTTGCAAAATAATACAGTGTATGATATGAAATTCCTAGAGTTTGTTTATATTATTATTGAAGCACATTTCACTGTTCGTGTATGAATATCGTTTTTACTTTATACTGAAAAATGCAAGTCAGAGAAATGACTTTTTTAAGTAACGTTAACTATAAAAATAACACATAGTCTGTTTCTCAGTATTTCAGAAGTGATAAAAGCAAAATATGACACCTCACAGATACTACGAGGGTCGTTCAATAAGTAATGCCCGACATTTTTTTTTTTAAAAGCCATTGATATAGACAAACCTCCTTGTTCAAAAAAATGGTTCAAATGGCTTTAAGCACTATGGGACTTAACATCTGAGGTCATCAGTCCCCTAGACTTAGAACTACTTAAACCTAACTAACCTAAGGACATCACACACATGCACGTCCAAGGCAGGATTCGAAACTGCGACCTTAGCAGCCGCTTGGTTCCCGACTGAAGCGCCTACAACCGCTCGGCCACCCCGGCCGGCGACGAGAGTGTCAGTCATGCAGCGAAAAAATGGCTACGCGTACAGGACAAGAGCTTTTACCAGCAGGGAATACATGCTCTTCCACAACGTTGGCGTACGGTCATAGAAAGTTATGGGGACTACGTAAAAAAATAGGACATGGACAAAAATGGTTCAAATGGTTCTGAGCACTATGGGACTTAACATCTGCGGTCATCAGTCCCCTAGAACTTAGAACTACTCAAACCTAACTAACCTAAAGACATCAAACACATCCATGCCCGAGGCAGGATTCGAACCTGCGACCGTAGCAGTCGCGCGGTTCCGGACTGCGCGCCTAGAACCGCTAGACCACCGCGGCCGGCAGGACATGGACAAGACATGTTGATGTATACTGTCACCAAATTCTGACTCTTTAACAATAAATATATTCTGAGAAAAAAAATGTGGGGCATTATTTATTGAACGACCCTTGTACAAATGCCGCAGCGTACAGGGTGAAAAAAAAGAAAAAGAAATCCCTGGCAGTCATTATGCCAAAACACATTTGTGCGATTCCGTACACATGTGATGTGTTTTGCATTAGACTGACTCAGTAATTGACACCGTTTCCAAAAGACTCTGAAAGAGTTCCTATATGTATAGCAACAGCTGCCTACATCTGCTTGTGTGTAGCACTGTAGCTCACGATATGCATTGGGAAGCAACATCCATTTCTAATCTTCAACATGGGTTAAGAAACTTTGGCATAATAAATGAACGAATGTGGAAGTCGCTACTGAGCAGTTTTACGGCCGGGGACCGGCACGCTTTCCCTCCCGAAAAGCAATGCGTTAGACCGAATTTTGTACTTACTCTTAGAACAAACCGTGAAGGGTCGGCGATTAGTATCCGAAGAGGATGTACAGCAGGCAGTTACGGACTTCTACACGCAGATAGACACGATGTTTTACCAAACGACTATCTTCAACCTGCTGCGTCGGTGAGATGCTTACCTCAAACACGGCGATTTTCGCTAACTGGCTCACCGACTCTTAACTGTACGGCCTTCGGACGGAAACTTTTTGATCGCACCTCATACATACGACATGGAGTTGTGAGTCATCGTTAAAGGAGGTGCTGAATATGGTGTCCTCTAATCGTAAGACACGGTTCTTTCCGACATCTTGGGAAATTAGGAACTCTCTGAAAAACTACGGATTGGTCACGGTTGCGCTAACAGACAATTATGACACCTTACCGTAGTGGCTCTACATCGTTAATGGGACTTGCATGTATCACAGATTTGAAGCTTCGCCACAATCAAAGAATCGAGTTATTGAGATCGAAGGAACGAGCTGCCCAACGTACTGGACCTCACCGACCAATCCACTGACCACGAAATGTCAGTATGGGGCGTTCTCAGATATTTCGAAGAAAATGAGCTCGTGTTACAGTGTGCATGAACCACATCTCCAGCCGTTGTTGGAATAGAACCTCGCTAACGGAGCAGCCAACTCGTTTGATCGGACCTGACGATACCTTGCACCAGTCAACCTGTTTGGTAGTATGCAAGGTCCTATCAGCCTACCGCCAATAGCGCCAGAGGCGAAGATGAACAAGCGCTCACGGCTATTATGATGTGCATTTTAGAACCCATGTTTACTGGACATTTTTGTGTTGTTTCGGAACATACTACCGGCTCTCAAAATGCGGAATTCGCGCAGTTATTCGGTTTTTGAACGCAAAGGCCACTGGGCCGATTGAAATCCAATTGACGGAAGTGTATCGCGAGTCGTAAGTGGTGTAGAGAGTTTGCAGCTGGTCGGACCGAAATTCACGACGAACAGAGGAGCGGGAGACCGTCAATTTCTGAGGAGACAGTGCTGAAGGTTTAGCAAAGCATGCGTGAAGATCGGTAGATCACCCTGGATGATCTCTGCACGTTGGTTCCTGAGGTTTCCCGAAGCACAGAACATTCAACTACCGGAAGGTGTGCGCAAGATGGGTGCCACGCATTCTGACTGAGAACCACATGCGGCAACGAGTTGATGCTTCCCGCGCATTTCTTCACCGCCTTGCAGTCGAACAGGAGAACTATCTGGACTCAAATGTCACGGGTGACGAAACCTGGGCATACCACTTTACACATGAGACCAAGCAACAACCACGCCAGTGGCGGCATCCTTCTTAGCCAAAGCCGCGGAGATTCAAACAAACACAGTCTGCCGGTATAGTCATGACAACCGTTTTTTTGGGATCGGAAAGGGGTATTGTTGGTCGACTTTATGCCCGCTGGGACGACAATTAATGCTGACAGTACTGTGAGACTCTGAAAAAACTCAAACGGGCAATTCAGAACCGGAGAAGAGGAATGTTGAGCAAGGGTGTACACATTCTCCATGACAACGCTCGCCCACGCATCGCTCGGCAAACCGTTGCTCTCCTGCAACAGTTTCAGTGGAACGTAATCACCCACCCACCCTACAGTCTTGACTTGGCGCCCAGTGACTCTCACCTGTTCCCTAGGTTAAAAGAACATTTGCCCGGAGAGCGATTCAGCTCCGACGACGCGGAGAAAGAAGAGGTTCATAACTTTCTGAACAGCATGGCGGCGAGCTGGTATGATATGGGCATACAAAAACTGCCACAGCATCTACAAAAATGCATCGACAGAAATGGTGATTATGTCGAAAAATAGATAAATGTTCAAGCTGTAAACTGATGTAAACCACTGTAGAAATAAATAGGTCTATGTACTTATAAAAAACAGGAAATCTTACTTGTGGGATTGTCCTCATACATCTCTACTGGTCGATGTCGGGGCCAACGTCTTGCTGCATTAATAACCTCCCCTACACTAATAACCTCCCCACCGGGTGCATCCTTGATTGGGCCAATCGCATGGCAGTCCGAAAGTGAGTGGTCAGGGCTGTAGGGAAGTTGAGGAAGAACAGTCTAATGGAGTTTTGTGAGGTCCTCTCGGGGGCACAGACTTGTGTGAGGCTTTGCGTTGTCATGGAGAAGGAGAAGTTCGTTTGCATTTTTGCAGTGAGGACACAGCGAAGTCACTTCTTCAGTTTCCTGAGGGTAGCACTGTACACTTCAGAGTTGATCGTTGCACCACAAAGGAGGACATCAAGCACAAGAACCCCTTCAGAGTCCCAGGAGACCGTCGCCATTACTTTACCGGCTGAGAGTGCTGCTTTGAACTTTTTCTTCGGAGGAGAGATGGTGTGGCACCACCCCATGGATTACCGATTTGTTTCTGGTTCGAAGTGATGAATCCATGTTTCATCGCCTGAGACGATGTTGGACAAAAAATAGTTAAGATCAGTTTCGTAACGCGTAAGCAACTCCACACAAGTGGTTCTTTGTTGCTCTTTATAGTCTTCTGCTATGCAGCGAGGAATCCAGGGGTCACAGAACTTTGAGTGCCACGACTAGTGAACTAGTGTGTCACTACTACCAACAGGAACATCCGTCCGCAGCTCGTGGTCTCGTGGTCGCGTTCTCGCTTCCCAACCACGGGGTCCCGGGTTCGATTCCCGGCGGGGTCAGGGATTTTTACCTGCCTCGAGATGACTGGGTGTATGTGATGTCCTCATCATTTCATCATCATTCATGAAAGTGGTGAGTTTGGACTGAGGAAGCGTTGGGAATTTGTACGGGCGCTTATAACCGCGCAGTTGAGCGCCCCACAAACCAAACATCATCATCGTCATCATCATCAATAGGAACGTCCATTTGAGCAGCGAGTTGTTTGGTTGTGATCCGTAATCACCTCGAATGTAAGTGACCTCACGTTCCAACACTGTAGAACTCACAGTTGTGAGCGGCCGGCTAGCACGCGTGGCATCGCACGGGTGTGGGTGTGAAATCTTATGGGACTTAACTGCTAAGGCCAGCAGTCCCTAAGCTTACACACTACTTAACCTAAATTTTCTTAAGGACAGACACACACAACCATGACCGAGGGAGGACTCGAACCTCCACCGGGACCAGCCGCACCGCACGGGTTTGTGCGACCTTGTTGCGATGATGACAGCCGCCTCGCCCAACGGCTCACCGTGCTTTTATTCACTGCCACTCTCCGTAGACGCTCTGCAAGCGCCTTTGAATATTTGGGATGCTCTGGTTTCCCGCCACAGAAACTCAACGGCAGCTCTCTTGTTGGAACGCACCTCCATCACAGGCGCAGGTTTGAAGGATACGTGTATCGCCGCCAGCTATAGGAACTTCATGGAACAGTAGGGGTTCAAGCGGGAATATTGCACGATGTCCCACAAGAAATTCTGCATTTTTCCAACCAAAAGTAGCCGAAACAAATCTGTCTGCATTATTTATAGGGCGTCTCTCGTGTTACAGCCCAGAAACGTTTACTGCACTAATGACAACAAATGCCGTGTGGCCTACTGCCTGGTGCAGTTCCTTCGTTTGGACGCCACTTCGGAGGCTTGCTTGTTCCTGTGCCAACAACAGTCGGCCCATCCATACGGTCACCCATCCAAGTGCTAAGCGGGAGCGACGTTGCTTCCCTTCAGTGATCTGTCGGGGGCTTTGGCTTTACTATACTGAATGGACATGATACTGTGTTTCATAGTTATAAAGAAAATATTTATTATGCAAGTAACGTCCAACTATTAAACAAACCCGTGAAACTGTCAGTATCTCTTGCGTATATTTCGACAGATCCCTGTCTGTGCCATACGCAGTTTTCAGAGATACCATGTAACACACACACCTTTCACTTAACAGCGCACTATAAACTACAAAAACGGCGAAAAAATGAAAAATTAGTTAATGTTAATTACGGCCATTAGTAACGAAAGCGAAAAATCATTGTCGCAGTCAGGAGAGAGCTTTTAGCGTGGGTTGTGTCGGCTGCGTCAGCCCATACTACTGTGCGTCTTGTGCAGATGGCGAGTGCGTGTTAACTTGTCTGTAGTGCTTATGGACAGGCAGGACAAGGACGCGAGCAAATACACATACACTTATCGTTTACGAGTTTGATCATGACCACACGGCGGCTGAGTCATCCTGGACGTTAGCTTATCGTGGCACAGCAAATGAACGAAGTAAACAGCAATGGTTCAGATCCGGTGATGTGCACCCGAAAAGTAAACAGCCTGGACATATACCACAGGCCGTAAAAAAGGACGAACTGCGAATACTGATGGAGTCATACACTTTACACGGCAAGCGGAAAATCACAGACATAGGCTTACAGGAAGACAAGTTAAAATGAATATTTGTGAATTAGAAAATATTTACGCTAATTTTTGTCGTTTTGTTGGTTGAACATAAATTCTGCAACTGAACAATATTATATATGCTCTCTTTAAAATCGTAAATTATACGCCAAAGAAATCTACGTATTGACTAAGCGAGGCAGTGCAGTGGTTAGCACAATGTACTCGTATGCAGGTGGGCGGCGGTTCAAATACCAGTCCTGGCATCTAGATTTAGGTTTTTCGTAATTTCTCTAAATAGCTTATGATCCATTCCGGGATGGTTTCTTGAAAGGGCATCCCCAGTCCCCTGAGCTGCGGCTGAGCCACTTCTCCACAATATCTTTATGCTCGTTGCTTATTGGGGCTTCAGGGCGCAAAACAGCTGACGTTATATCCCCAAATCTTAACTTAAAATGGTCGTCTTTTAGGTAACACACTCCATAGTTCTTGAAGTTAGTTGACACACTGGAGTATAAACGGCATTAGCCAGTGGGTAAAACAACAATGAGTAGTGATAAGAAAGCTTGGAACGCTAGTTAAAAGCAACAAACGCAGTGGAAAGGTAAAATGAACAATAGCAACAGCCCTCTCCCCCCCCCCCCCTTTTTTTTTTAAGTGGTCGTTCGGTGAGTGTTTCTAGGAGAACCGACGCCCACGGTCGAAAATTAAATCCCCTTCGCCATGTTGCTACGACAACGAAGAGTAGAAAGCCATCTGCGACCTGTGCTGTATCTGGTAAGACCACCCACAGGTACATACACACCTGAAAGCACGAGGGATTTAAAAACTGGCATCGGGTTAAGAATGGCGCGCAGCCAGTGGTTCTTTACAGTGACAGCAAAGTGGTGCGGGTTCGCTGCTTAACTGATGATGGCTAAAAAGACAGTGCGCAATATGAATTCTAGCTAAAATTATCCGGCCCGACGACATGGACGAGAGGAAGTTACCCGAACCTTAGGAATGGATACAAAGTCACTGAGCTCCTCCGTAGGCGAGTGATCAGCGTGAGTGACTGTCATGCGATTCCCGGTACTGCCAAGGATTTTTTCTTGGTGGGAGGACTGGTGAGGGTGCCCTCAGCCTCGTGGTGCCAAGTGAGGGGAACTTGATTGAGAAATAGCGGTTTCAAGGTCTACAAAGGCGGCGGGAGAGCAGTGTGCTGATCCGATGCCCCTCCATACTGAGTCCGTATGACGCCGCATGGCGGAGCATGACACGGCGGTCGGTCGACATATCTTGTGCCTTCAATTCCTAGACGAGGAGCTCTCTCGCCCCCCCCCCTCTCTCTCTCTCTGTCTATCCAGCTTGTTTTCACGGAGAAATGACCGATGTTCGTGCTAGAGTTCTAGAATGTTCTACGCAGAACGAAGCCAAAATTAGCTTTGAAGGGTTACGCATGAAGTGTTTAACGAATACGGAAGTAAAAATCTATCCACTCTCTTGACAGAAAACCCTAACAAGATCTTCTAACGATGTTAAATCAGTTAAAGGATCGAAGCAAACTGTCTAGACACTCGGTGACCGTAATGGCACTGAAACATAGGATGACACAGAAAAGGTCGGAAACCTAGAAGTCTTTTTCCAAAACTGTTTCATAGAAAAAGATTACTCTGTAGTTCCTCCAATAAATCGTCGCACGAACTACAAAATGACAGATGTCGAAATGACTGGTCAAGATATAGAAATCGCTCAACAGAGGAAAGGCCACTGGACCTGAGTTGATAGCAGTTCGATTATACACATTATATGGGAAGGAACTTGCCCCTCTTCTAGCAGCACTGTACCGTAGGTCTTTGGAGAAGGGAAGTGTTCCCGATGACTGGAAAAAAGCACAGCTCACTGTCGTTTTCAAGAAAAGTCATCGAACATATAACGCATACCGGTACGACTCTATCTCTGACGTCGGTCTGTTCGTCAGTTTTTGGGCATGTTTTACGCTGGCGTGTAATGTCGTTTCTGGAGACTGGAAATCCCATCTGCAGGAATCAGCATGGGTTCAGGAAACAACGATCACGTGAAGTCTGGCTCACTCTGTTGGTCCAAGAGGCCCAGGAAGCAGCGGATATCGGCGCCCAGGCACATACCGTATTCCTTGTTTTCCGTATGGTATTCGATACAGTTCCGCTCTGCGGGTAAATGAACAAAATACGAGCGTACGGAATGTCAGACCAACCGTCAGGTTGGATTGAAGAGCTTCTAGCAAACAGAACACAGTAAGCTATTCTCAATGAAGATAAGTCTTCAGATATAAAAGTAACTTAGGCCGTACCCCAAGGCTTATAGGATCATTCGTTTTTACAATATACAGTACATAAATGACCCTAGAAGATAACGTCGGAAGCTCCATGAGGTTTTCCGAGGACCATACTGTTGCATTTAGAGAACTTGCAGCGCTAGAAAACTGTAGAGAAATGCAGGAAGACCTGCAGAGGATCAAATCTTTGTGCAGGGAGTGACAATTGATCCTCAACGTAAACAATTGTAAGGTATTGCGAACACACAGACGGAAATACCCATTATTGTATGATCACACGACTGTCTATGCTACCTGGTTTCTGGAAACAATGTTGCTTATATTACTTTGTTCGCTCATTTATGAAATTAGCTTGAAAACTGACAAATCTAAAGGAAACCCGAGAGAAATGTGAGGCGAAGCGGTGTCTAAACAAGCAGACACAGAGAATATTATGTAAACTGAAGGAGGACGGGGGGGGGGGGGGGGGGGCGGGGGGGAAGGAAAGGAAAGAAACTTCTGATGTCAGTTGCATCGGGACTGTATGTGGAATCGAAGCGACGAATGAAAATGTGTTTGGGAGAGGGTCTCGAATACGGAATCTTCTGTTTACTAGGCAGCTGCGTTAACCAGTGGGCCACCAAAACACAGTGTTCATCGCAATTCTGCGGACTATCGCGACATGCCTCCCGGCCGTCACACACTCTCACCTAGCGCCCCTATCCGCGGACCCCGTAGATGTCCTCCATGCTCGCTACTTTGAGATGCCCTCAGAAAGTGGAACGGAACTGTGTACCTGCACAGAAGGTGAGGGATTCATAGCCCATCGAGGCGAATCAGTTACATGAATGGATAGTGTCTGTTCTTTCGGGACATGTATGAAAGAACAAACACCACGCATTCATATAAAAGAAGTAGAGAAAACAGCGGCGAGACTGGAGCTGCCACAGGTCGCCGAAGGTGTGGGGGGTTGGAGCACACGCCTTCTAGTCCTACGCCATCGGAACGACCCTGTAAGGTGTCAGACAAATCCAACACCTTCCGTGAAAACCTTGACATGATAGCAAATCCGTATGTCACATAGCTCCGAATAAATCCTGACATTAAAGTAACCAATGTAATAAGATCAACGAGTGAGCAAATGGAATACCACAGACTAACACAAGAACGCCTAAATGCGTGTCATACCTTCCCACCGTGAAACAGACGCAGTTCCGAAGGGAGAAACGAGAACAGAAGCCGAGAGCAGAGTCATGTAGGCTAGGAGGCGCTACGATAAGGGACGGACACCCACGTCGCCAGCCAACCGCCAAGACCACCCCCAGCCCATGTTAAAAGATAGAGCCCTCCAGAAGAACAGTATAGATCTTACGATAACACTAAAAGGGCCACACCAGCTGCAAGTTTTAGCGCGATACTATATGCGTCTGTTACGTAGCAAACATTAAACACATTGCCCCACCATGAAAAGTATAACGTTTCTCATTGGATAGACAGAATTTTTGTAGGCGGAGCTTAAGGTTAACATTGAGACCCTGATTGGTCAGTTGAAAACACAGTCAGATATCTTTTCTTAAACCAACTTCGGTAAATTGTAGTAAGGAGAAGTTAGAAAGAGTCGCTTCCGAGACGGTGAGGTGTGTGGAGCTGCGCCGCCTGCCGCCCCCTGACGCTGCCTAACCAACGACAAGGTAATGAATGCACGCGATGCCGCATGAGAGCCATAAGGCTTCACTTAGAGCTGCAGAAGTCTCATCTGTTACATTCCCTTTTTGCGTAATACTAGTGTCGATCGTCAATTAAAGCTCATGGTATTCACATTTGCTATTAGAAGTTAAAATCGGAAACGCGGTGATTTTTCTGTTATATAATTATTGAGAAGCCACATCAGCCACTGTAATTTACGACAAGTTAAATAAGTAATTAAAGATAATTGAGGGTCACTGTAGACCATTTTGCTACTTTTCTCTTTTATGAAACTTAACTTAAACCTAGGTTATAGATGTGATATGGCATAGGTCATCCTTCGATCCATTGTAGACCTTGGAAACCCATTCAGGGAATATTCGTTCACATTTTTGTTGAACGCAGTTGGTTTTTATCATCCTGTATTAATATATTTCCTTTTATCAACAGTGTAATTTATAAACAATGTTTTGTGAGTAGAATAAAATTTCCAGTGGTAAACTTAACTGCTTTTTCGACGTTATTTTACCAGCCAAGTGAAAATAGGAAAGCCTTGAACCCCTTCCACTAAATTCAGTTAGTATTAAGATTCTTTTACAGTGAGTGCAGTGGAGCTGACGCTGAAATCATTAAGTATTTGATTATATCATCGCTAGTCTCACTGAACTCTTCTGAACTATAGATGTGATGTGTGGTCTGGCGTCTCCTTACCAGCAACAGGTCCCAGGTTCAAACTAGTCAATTCACTAAAAAACACGCTCAGAGCGTCGTTGCGCGAAAGTGGTAGGTAGACACGACTTAGAACAAACAGACACAACGCAGAATGCTAGAACCCCTCTGCTTATTTCTATGTTCTGTGGCTGCGGGTCGCCGTAAATACAGCCGAGTGAGTGTTTTGGGCCAGTTTACCGGTAGTGGCCCCCGGAAGGAGCAGCCCGGCCGCCCGCAGGGAGCCTTGGCCTGGAGGCCTTGCCGCCCCACACAGAGAGAGGCCTGCCGTAATTGTGTTTCCGGCGGCGCGGCGGCGGGTAATGTATTCCATCAGCGCAGCCAGCAGCGGCAGCAGCAGCAGCAGCAGCAGCAGCAGCAGCCGGCAGCCAACCAGCGCCTGCCCGCGGCCGCAGAGATTTGCCGCTCCTCCTCTCAGAGGTGGCTGCTGGCGCCCTCCTCGGGGCACCCGCCGCACAAACTTGCACAACCAAGTGCTGAGAATATTACGCTGCTGCTACAAGACACCCGATATCAGTATCGGCATCAGACTGAGGCACGAGGGAGAGAAGTTCCTCCTGACGGCAGCTCCACACCAACGAAAGCCATTGTTTAGCACGCCAACGGATGTATTGCAGCAAAATTCGTCTTTTAAATACATAATATTCTCTGTGTCTGCTTGTTTACTCACTGCCTCGTCTCACATTTCTCTCGGGTTTGCTTTAGATGTGTTAGTTTTCAAGATAATTTCATAAATGAGCGAATAAATTCAGTAATGTAGATAACGCCGTGAACAATCTGTATATTGAGCAAGCAGTAAAGGAAACAAAAGAAAAGTTCGGACTAGGTATTAAAATCCATGAAGAAGAAATAAAAATTTTGAGGTTCGCCGATCACATTGTAATTCTGTCAGAGACAGCAAAGGACTTGGAAGAGCAGTTGAACGGAATGGACAGTGTCTTCAAAGGAGGGTATAAGATGAAAATCAACAAAAGCAAAACGAGGATAATGGAATGTAGTCGAATTAAGTCGGGTGATGCTGAAGGAATTAGATTAGGAAATGAGACACTTAAAGTAGTGAAGGAGTTTTGCTATTTGGGGAGCAAAAAACTGATGATGGTCAAAGTAGAAAGGATATAAAATGTAGACTGGCAATGGCAAGGAAAGCGTTTCTGAAGAAGAGAAATTTGTTAACATAGAGTATAGATTTAAATGTCAGAAGGATGTAGGCAGATTCAGAAGGATGTAGGCTGCAGTAGGTACTGGAAGATCAAGAAGCTTGCACAGGATAGAGTAGCCTGGAGAGCTGCATTAAACCAGTCTCAGGACTGAAGACCACAACAACAACAACAACAATACAAAAGCCACTTTCTCATCCTGAAAAATTACGAGCAGCGATCTGTTTTACTTGGTAAAAGCTTTCTAAAGCCGAGATCGCATAGATATTTCTTTACTTACAGGCGACCGGTTTCGATAGAATTTGCTGTAATCTTCAGGTCTTCAAAAATTTATGTAATAAAATGTGTTCATTTTGTGTTGGACCTCTTTTCAAGTTCTCGTGTAGATAAAATGTAGCACATAATATAAATTTTGTCATAAATAAAACATTTAAAATCAAGAAGGACCTTGTGCACATGGCCATGTCCATATACATAGCGCTCACAGATGACTGTTACGTCATAAAAAGCACAGTATACAATAAAATGCACAGCACTACATCTGTTAACGTTATCTGGACCTGTGCTAATCATTGAAGATCCACCTTAGACGGCTATAACGTACATCTGCTACTTTGTTGTATACTGTGAGTGCTGCGTGTATTGACATGATGACGTACACAAACTGCTTCTTGATTTTAAATGTTTTATTTACGACAAACTTTTATATTATATGCTACGTTTTACGTAGACGATAACTTGGCGTGGGGTCTAACTTAGAATGAACACACTTTATAACATAAATTTCTGAAGACATGAAGCAGACAGGAAAGTTTGTCGAAACCGGTTGTTTGTAAATAAAGAAATATTTTTGCGATCTTGGCTTCAGAAAGTATTTCGCGGTTAATAATTTTTGTAAAGCCTGGTCGCCAGTTTTGTAAAGGCCTCGTCGCTACTGCTGTGGAGGCCGAGTTGCCAATATTGTTACCGTAGGCCGAGTTGTGAGTTCGTGAAACGGCTTATGGTGTAATACACTGCTAAGACAATTTCTCCCTGCCATTGTAACACAGCTATGCCCCAGGGTCAGGTAACATAGAACGAAGGTGCTACGACACTCCAACAAATTAGTAACAAAGTCACACAAATGAGTTAAAAGATTTACTTATCTGCTGCTCTTTTGTCTTCCGAATAGGCTTCTGTCCTTTGTTGTCCGGTCGGCAGTTGGCCTAGGCGAAGCCGATATCTTCAACCTCAGCGCCGCCCGTGTCTCTGGTGGAACTCGCACAAGTGGCGATTCTCTATGGCACTGCCACCAGCCCCCATCTTTGCGACTGTGGTGCTTTTGCCTTGGATGTGTCTTGTTTGGGCGACACACCAATAATGTTTATTAAAAAGGAAAGCACACTGCCTTCAGTGGCAAATCGTGAATTTCTTTCAATACGCGGGGACCCATCTTCAGGTGCTTCACCCGTCTACGTCATTGTTTGAATTTAAGTTACTACTGGTCCACCAACAGCGGTAACACCAGTTCTCATCCGATCACCGAAGTTAGGTGGTTTTGGTCTTAGGTTAGCACTTGGGTTGGTGACCGTCTGGGTCTGCGGAGCGCTGTTGGAAAGCGGGGTACACTCAGCCGTCGTGAGACCGATTGACGAGCTACTCGATTGAGGAGTGGCGTCTCCGATCACGAAAACTCACAATGGCCGAGAGAGTGGTGTCCTGACCACATCTCTGTCCATATCCGCATCCGGTGATGCCTATCGTCTGAGGATGACACGGCGGTCGGTAGGTACCTTTGGTTCTTTTGAGGCCTGTTTGGACATATACTACTGGTCCTTTTAAGAGTACATACGTATATTGCAGGGTGGCATTTGCTTGTACAGGGAGTCCCAGGAGAAACGGCCAATACTCAATATTCAGGGATATAGCAGGAATGATCATTCGAAAAAACTAGTAAACATGGTCTCTAAAATGCATTGCTTGAGTACTACTTCATCTTTGATAATGTGAAACAAATGTCTTGTACAACAATCTCTTTGGTTTCCAGGTTTTCAGAGGTGGTACTATGGACCAAAACAAGAAAAAAAGGTCCTCAGCTCGTTGTCTCACGGTCACGTTCTCGCTTCCCGAGCACGGCGTCCCGGGTTCGATTCCTGGTGGGGTCAGGGATTTTCACCTGCCTCGAGATGACTGGGTGTTTGTGTTATCCTCGTTGTTTCATCATCATTCTTGAAAGTGGCAAGATTGGCTGGGCGGGGTGGGATTTGTACGGGCGCTGGTAACAACGCAGTTGAGCTCGCCACAAACCAAACATCATCATCAACATCATCAAGAAATAAAGTCCAGTGCACGTGGACTCTAAAGCGCATACCTTAAGAAATACGAGTATTCGGTCACGCTGCTAATGTGAAACACATCTCTTGTATTAAACAAATACTCGTAGCTCTTAAGGTATGATTTTAAGGCGCACGTTTGCAAGACCTTTTCCCTTCCAGTGATCGTTCCTGTCATACCCCTGAAAACCCACCATTTCTTCTGCGATACCCCATATAAGGAAATGTAACATGTTAACATTTGGGCCGCGCGGGATTAGCCGTGCGGTCTAAGGCGCTGCAGTCATGGACTGTGCGGCTGGTCCCGGCGGAGGTTTGAGTCCTCCTTCGGGCATGGGTGTGTGTGTTTGTCCTTAGGATACTTTAGGTTAAGTAGTGTGTAAGCTTAGGGACTGATGACCTTATCAGTTAAGTCCCGCAAGATTTCACACACATTTCAACATTTTTTAACATTTGGATGTCCTCTGACTTGTCTGAACAATGTTTACAGATGTACTGTCAGGCGAAAACTCCGTATGCATGCATGAAAATATGTGTAACCATGCAGTGCTTAAGAACTATGTAACCACTGCTGGAAATAATTAGTGATTTTTCCATTTCGTCATACTTTTGCACAAATTTCTGTCGCAATATACCATCTTCCACTATGCCTGTGAACTCTTAACAGGTCCGGTAGCAAACTGAATTCAATAAATGAGTAGACTGATCAAGCACCTGATGTTCCAGAGCTCGAAATGCATCGTGCATCGAAATGAAAATCAGCATTTCTGACTGAAAGCGGTTTGTTATCTTTTCTACGAAAATAATACAGTCACTGAGACAACACTGACGGCAATGAACAAAACTAAGTAACAATGTTTACTTTACAGGAGCACTGCTACTTTTATATTCAACTAAGCATATAAACTAAAAGGGGCACTTAAAACTTGCCTGTATGTAGCTCTGGACTGTGGTTAGTGGTTTCCTTTGCACATTTGCCTATAGTTACTGCATATGTCTGTCAGTTCCATTGCGACATGTAAACTGAACCTAAGGTTTCAAAAAATGGTTCAAATGGCTCTGAGCGCTATAGGACTTAACATCTGAGGTCATCAGTCCCCTAGAACTTAGAACCACTTAAACCTAACTAACCTAAGGACATCACACACATCCATGCTCGAAGCAGGATTCGAACCTGTGACCGAAGCGGTCGCGGGGTTCCAGACTGAAGCGCCTATAACCGCTCGACCACTTCGGCCGGCGAACCTAAGGTTTAGATTTGAGCAATAAAAACTAGCTCCTTTCATGATTCGTGGTCTGGAATACCATCGTTAGACGCTAGTATGTGTACCTCATGCGTAACAACGTGTAAGACCGGTGTGTCCCTTCTTCTGCTATTAGTGTAGAGCATTTAGTAATACATGAGGATATTTTTGATCCGTCGTTACAACTACAAAAATGCGTGGTTTTTTTCACCAGACGCGTTTCGCCTTATTGACATGACACATCATCTGTGGTGGTGATTTTTCGGCTGGTTTCTCGTTTACATCGGGAAATGTCGTCTGCTGGCACATTGTTATCTTTCTGTGTTACACACTGAAAATTTTGGTCTAATTTTTAGATGTTCTGCAGTGCTATGCATTTCTCACAACACATGCTGAATTCGCAGTCGGAGCCTACCACGATCGTTTAAGGATTAGAGACTTTCGTTTGACTTCAGTGACTACGAGTACCGTGAACAATATTGTAAGAAGTCCTGGCAAGAGGCAGAACTTTTTGGTCAAGGGCGAGTAACGGAAGAAGAGACTGACCATTGAGAATGGGTCCATACAGCCCCTGAGCCAGACTGGCTGAATACTGAGAGTTGTATGGAGTTCACAAAATCGAGTTGTCAGTTTGCAGTCTTTCTGGGTGTAAGAGAGAGGTCGTTGCATGCTCTGGAAAGGAGGTGCCGTTCGATAGTGCGTCTGGTTCGTGATACCGGAACCTACTGATCCACCGTTATCATCAAAGTTCTTTTGCAGTACGGAAAGCATTCAAGAATCCTCAGCTGCGCTCCCGTGCACTCGCGTGGAATTCTGATCAGCTTCTTTTCCAATTTTTGTTGGAGAATGTTGTGTCTTAGTGCGTTCTTACATGTCGGATGAGACCTGTTTTATAGTGTAGTCAGTAGCCAGCTGCTTGTAGCATCGTAGTTCATCGGTACTGCCAGGGCCGGGACCTCTGTCAAGGTTACTGGGGACGTTGCGAGCGGCGCTTTGAACTTCGCCACCAATGGGATGACTTGTCCAACGAAGAACCTCTAGGCCGTCGACCAATGAAGACCGTCAGGACGGTGCTGAAATGGGGGGGGTTCCTGGGCACCAGTCGTCTAGTTCGAGATTAGTCCCGTGTTTACAGTTTGTGCAGAACGTTACACCGAGCTGTTAATAACTAGATCTACAGGCAAACATTCATTTTTCTTGGAAACGTGAAGTGTTGTGGTTGTGGTGTACCGTTACATAAATGCAGCTTCTAACCTTTGTCCTGCTTAGCTTTGTGGAGATTTCAACAGAAACTGCATGAAAACAGTTCGATGCGGTATATTAACTGACAGTGGTGTACATAAACGCGTGCAGTAGCCGTACTTCGGAAGCTCTGTGAATGCACCCATATTGCCACAGGGCATTTATTATTGGTGTGGCAGGAAAGAAAACTTAAACCCTGTTTCAACAGTACTGAGAACTGATCCCAGTCCCGCGGTAAAACTTACCTTGCTAATTAGTGATGCCATACCCGAAATAAACAGTAATAACGGACTGATCCGTATAACATATTACTGTAGATGAAGTGGAACATATCAATTCCTGCAACAGAACTTCTAGCATAACAGGGTGGAGCAATTTGCATCTGACAAATGCATCAGCAATACTACTCAATACGAAAGAATAACCTGTCACATGGGAGTGAGGATGGAAAAATATAAAGGGGTGCTGAACCTGTTGTACATAGTGGGAAGGGGTGGGACCTGCTCAAGGACTGGTTCTATAGAAATTAAAAATTTACGTTTAATGAATTTACGAACGGTGTCGAAGTGATCCGCGACAAACGACGGAGTGCTTACATGAAGTTAGAGTAACGCTCAACTTTTAAAGTTAAACGTGCGTCAATGCCAAACGACACAGAGGGGTAATAGGGCCGGCCTCGCGCAAGTAATCTCCGCACTCTAACACTACATGAAATACGCGAGCCGCAGCTCCAAGTTACCTCGGTCTGATTTCAAGAGGCAATTACAAATTGTTAACGATATAATATTTGCCAATTAGTGCAATTTATTTTAAGCACTGCAGAAAAAGTTGTTAATTATTCATTATTGGCGCGGCTGTGAATCAGAATAATGTATGACCAGTGAATTATGGATGCAATTATATTTTTTCGCATGGCTGGCCACGTAAAAACGAGCGCACCAGCTGCGGTATTCACTTGCACGCGGAATTAACTTACCTCTGGCGTTGGTAGCTGAGAGCCAAAAGGTGTTTTACGTGCCTATCTTTCGTCAATTCGCATTAGTTTCCGTGTGTTGTTAATTCAAATCCATCAATTTCTTCTTATTCTTTCTCTCTGTCATCCTATCAACCCACCGTTTCTTTAATGTCAAGATGGTATATTAGGGTAGGTGTGAAAGGTTCCGGGTCGTCTGGACCAATACTTAATGTGTGCGTAAATTTTCGGACGCGTGATTTTCTTTCCTCAAAAATATATCATTTTTCCTTACCTTAAGCGCTTCCAAAGTGTTCAGTATGAGTCAATAAGCTGTCATCTTTGTATTAATAAGGTATCGGTGATGTCACGTATGGACTACGGCCAAATTAAATTCTTTTAGGACACTGAAGGAAAAAAATTGTTACAACGGTTCCTTTATTGACTTTATGTAATTTTCCTTTCATCTGGGATAGTCGTTACAATTGTAGATTGTAATTGTAAACTTCAGCTGTGACATCGGGTAGTAAAATCAATCTGAGAATGGCCCCTTTTTTACATTAATAGAATAAAGTTAATCAGAAAATCACTAAAATCTATTTGTCGATGACATATTGCGTACTGAGAGAAAGAAAAGAGCTAAGCAATTAATTTGTTCTTGGTCACGAAGGCATTTAAAAACAATCAGGAGGTTAGTATCAAATCTTCCAGACCCAGGACACACAAACACACACACACACACACACACACACGCACGCACACACACACACACACACACACACACACACACACACACACACACACACACACACACACACACACGTAGCCACAGTCATATAAAGTGTGTTACATAATGACCTTTTAAAAATTTGTGAAGTATTAGATGATGAAATTCAAAACATTTTGCTATGAGGAACCTTTAGCTGAAAATGTGAAACAATGCACTTTCTGTGCATTCGGGAGAGTAAATAAAACACCAGAATACTGTATTTTGGAAAACTTTTATGGTCGGTAGAGCACAATCAAATATTTTAACGAAATACGTACACTCTAGAGCACATGTTCAACGTGACGACCGTAGACTTCGTTACATAATGTGAAAGAGGAATCATATTATGTCTGATTCTCTGTAAGATACCGGGCTTAAACCTGATGGTTGGTTCAAATGGCTCTGAGCACTATGCGACTTAACTTCTGGGGTCATCAGTCGCCTAGAACTTAGACTAATTAAACCTAACTAACCTAAGGACATCACACACATCCATGCCCGAGGCAGGATTCGAACCTGCGACCGTAGCGGTCGCTTGGCTCTAGACGGCAGCGCCTAGAACCACACAGCCACTCCGACCGGCCTTAACCTGATGGTCTCCAATGCTGTGAACAATCGCTCAACAAATTTGGGTACTGTTCCTACTGGTTTTGAGTACTCCAGGGACTTTATACTATTCCAGAAGAAAAAGACATGAAGGGTGAGCTGAAGGGAGCGCGCAAGGCAAGAGGCTGGGCAACCCCCTCCAATTACTCCTCGCTATCTGAAGCTGTCTGTGACAGGTGCCCCGGTCCGACGACCAAAGTGCGCCGGAGCGTCATCGTTCTGAATCTACAAGCTAGCGCTCAACTGAAAGGGAGCTTCTCCTGTAACACGTTTCTTTCGTTTCCTTTTGCCGGTCGCAGTGCACTGCCAGTTATGATACAGTGGCGCGTCGGGTAATCCGTTGTTCGATATGTAGAGGGAATGCAACGTTGCGAAAGGGGTTTCCGATTAGAAGTTATGACATACTGGCCTGTCCTACTCTCGCAGCATGGAGGTGGAGTCCCACATGCCATTGGATATTCACGGGCCATTGAGTAGCATGTCGTAAATTACGATTGTGTACCCATTTCTATACCTCCGATTACAGCGCCATCTGCGGCGAAATGAACAAAATGCTTCATACAAAACGAATGTAAATTTTGCCGTAGAATTGTAATTTGAAATAAAAAACAGGGTTTCCCATTGAAGATTTCAAAGTTACCCCTCCACCCACGCATAGGGTGGGGCGCGGGGATGTCCCCCTCCGAGACAAACAAATTATAACTTTTTTTGGTCCGATGTCTAGTTTCCGAGATATTTCAATGTTTTCAGTTAAAATGAGCACCCTGCATACACCTACCTATAGCAGGGATGCGAGGTGGAGATGAAAGAGAAGTGTAGCACACGACGCGCCAATGCCCATAGTTTAATCATCCAGTATATGAGTATGAGAGCATTTCGTGACTTGCAACAATCTTTGCACATAATATCAAATCTTTATGGAACTTTCTCTTACTGACATCCCCCACAAAACGATGAAAGGAAGAAGTTTATCGGTTACTGTTATACATTTCCGCTGTTAGCGCAATAGAACTGTAGCATGAATCATGTTTTAATTTATTATTTTCCAAACTACCTGTATTCGCGATATATTTTGCAGACATACCGGAAAAATTATATCGTAGCACGATACGTAGTTCAGCAGGTATGATGCCAGAACACTGAGATGTGAGAAAAACCGCGGCGTCATATATGATGTTTTAACTTACAACACGGACCCACACATTAACGAAGAACCGCACTTGATGAGCGCTAGTAACTGTGGCCTGTGGGTTATCCTCACTCCAAACATGCGAATTGTGCATGTTGAAGACTCCATCACGCTCGAACGTTGCTTCATCGGTAAACAACACAGAGGATGGAAATGTAGGATGCATTTCACACTGTTCCAGGTACCACTGCGAAAACTGTGCTCTGGGTGGATAATCAACTGGTTCCAGATTGTGGACACGCTGTAAGTGAAATGGACGTAACAATTGCTCTCGAAGGACTGTTCTTACATTCGTCCCCATGTTACGTGCACTTGCACGAGTGCTGATTGAAGGATCCTGCTCCACATGCTGCAAGACAGCTTCCTCAAATCGCAGCGTTCTTACCGTGTGACGGCGTCCCTGTCCACGTAATCTGCTAAATGACCCGGTCTCACGCAGACGTTGGTACACAGCAGCAAAGGTCGTATGATGCGGGATACGGAGATTAGGATATTGTTGTTGATAAACCGGCTGTGCAGCTCGTCTGTTGTGGTGTGCTACGTAGTACGCACCAACCATATCAGTGTACTCACTCCAGGTGTATCGCTCAATTAGTAAACACTCAATTAGTAAACAGAGACAATGCACTACTACACTGGTGGACAGCGGTTGCTTACAACTGAAGAGTAATACGCCCTCAAACAACTGAAGATCGTAATACGGCCTCCACCGGTCTAAATAATCCTCATAGGAAAAAATGACATTAGGGAAAAATATTTGTTTTGATGTCCCCTACAACCTCCCAGAGTTTGTCGGTTTAAATACTTTTCACCCTGCATAGTAAACTGTCATTGTCTCACTCGTAGAGATTACGTGACATTTAATAATCATAAACATATGGAATACGTGTTGTCTTTTGTTCGATTGTTCGTTTACTACAAAGCAAGATTTGACATGTATTTGACAGTTCGTTTACTGCGGCGCTATTTGTTTACAAAGGCGTACGTACCAATTTATAATTATTCACATGGACAACCACCATATGTGTAGATAATTTCACAAATGTTGTATTTGCAGGTTGTTTGAGAATGACAATAAAGCCGAAACAGCTGTCGTAATAAAGCAAAGTGATTCTTCTCCAGACTGCATTTTACTACATTCACTCCATATTCTCGGAGATTGGATATTCATCTGAAAACAGTGCGAAGCAATATCCAAGTTGATGCACAACGGACGAAACTAATTTCGACCGCTATGATTTAGCGATAACGTGTCCCTCAGCTACACGCGGCGGATAAGTGACAAAATCATGTGGGGGAGGTGGACGCGAGGCGGCGACGCGTGTTGTCGCAGCGCGCGGTCGCCGTTATGATGTCTGCGGTTTCCGCGGTCAACGTTGTCGCGTCCGCTGTCCATATTGACCCCTGGCCGGCGTAGCCGGCTCGGCTGTGGCTTTCACTGCGCACTGACCCACCCATCGCGGCGCAGAGAGCCCGCTAAGCGCTAATTGTGCTTTCCACGGGTCATCACCATTCCTGCACTCGGTCTCTGCTTCTCGTACTCCTTTGCTGTAATAGAAATGGTGTGGGAAGGAGAGACGGAGATTAGCGTCCTGCTGACACCTAGCTCATTACAGAGGGAGCACTAACTCAACGAGGCAAGGAGAAGGGAGATCGGCCGCCGTACTGTTGGATGAATTGTAGTTTCATTCGCACGAAGTAATTTAAAAACAACGGTAAACTGATATCGTAAGTGCTTTGTAACGCTTCGTTTCAACTTACGTCACGAAAATGATTTTTTTGGAACTTTGTAACAAATGTAAAAAGTTCTCCATCTTGTATTCCTGCACAATATACTAATATTAAAACCTGTATGAAAACCAAATAATCGTTACATAATTCACTTACATTAACTGATCAAAAGTATCTGGGCACCGCTATGTGATATATTATTAAACGTATCCAGAGCGGAGCAGCACGAGTGGTCACCGGCTTATTTGACCCATGGGAGATTGTCACCGAGATGCTGAAGAAACTGAAGCGCAGAACTCTTGAAGATAGACTTACACTATCCGAGAAAGCCTAGTTACAAAGTTTCAAGAACCGACTTTAAACGGTGATTCCACAAATATAATGAACAGCACCACCTACAGTCCCGCATGAATTATGAGGACAAGATTAGACTAATTACAGAATAACTGTTAAACTAGGAATACCCTCTGCCATGTACTTCAGGTTGGTTTGCAGAACATAGCTATACATAAAGATGTAGAATATAGTACTGGCGACTACATGTCACGAGAGGCGACCCACCAGTATAGAAAGAGGCGGGGAGTGCTGTGTTTTTACTAGAGAAGCATAACAGCAGAATGGGTCGGTCAGCAGAGCTCAGTGAATTCAAAAGTGGACTAGGCATTGGATGTCACCAGAGTAACAAACCCATCAGTGACATTTCAGCCTTTTTTAAAGGCTGTCTTGACCTCGAGGTCCTTACGGAAGGTATACACCATCTGTCCAAAAATTTCCGAAGCTGATTTTATTTCTGGTGTATAAGTGATTTAGCGCAGTAACTACGTTGGCAGCTTGAAGTAACAACTGTGAACAATGGATGTGCATTCGAGCAGTCAGTTATGAGCAGCCAGTGTCAAGCAGTGGACGTGTGGCCAAAATGTGTCAAAGTTGTTGTGCCAGAACAGCAGCGAGCAGCGGTGCAGAACGCTTAAATTCTGGAACACTCCAGAATTATCGCCCCATGTTTACGTTTGCTAAAGGCAATTGGCCCTGCAAAGGGACGACATCATGCAAGAGAAAGGAGGAATTCACAGGTGGATTGTGTGGTTCAGTAACACGGCTAGAGTTGCTATTGTGGTCTTCAGTACGAAGACTGTACCGCCGCTTCCCTCGACGTTGGTCTATCCCGTGGAAGGCTCTTTATTTCTTCATAACCGCTGCAACCTACATTCATTTGAACCTGTTTACTTTACTCAAATCTTGATCTCTCTACATTATTACTCCCTCACACTTACCTCCTTGTCAAAATGACGATTCCGTAATGCCTCGTAGTGTGTCCTTTCAACCGACCTCTCCTTTTTAATCAAATGGCTGTGAGCACTGTGGGACTTAACATCTGAGGCCATCAGTCCCCTAGAACGTGGAACTACTTAAACCTAGCTAACGTAAGGACATCACATACGTCCATTCCCGAGGCAGGATTCGAACTTGCGAGCGTAGCGGTCGCGCGGTTCCAGACTGAAGCGCCTAGAACCGCTCTGCCACACCGGCCGGTGTTGTGCTCAAATAGCAAACCTCATCGGCTATGTACTTTTAGTGTCTCATTTCCTAACCTACTTTCCTGAGTATCGCCCGACTTAATTCGACTATATTCCATCAACCTCGTTGTACTTTTGTTAATATTCGTCTCATAACCACTTTTAAAGATTCTATCCACTTCGTTCAGCCGCTTTTGCAAGTCCATTGCCGTCTCTGGCAGAATTAGAATCTCCTCAGCACCCTGCAGAGTTTTTATGTATTGTCCTCGCACTTTAATTACCCTCTCAAAATTTCTGTTTTGTTTCCTTTACCACTTGCCCACTGTAAAGGTTGAATAACCCAGGCGATAGGTTGCAACACTGACTCGATCCCTTCTCAGCAAAATATCATGCCCTTCGACTCTTATAATTGCAGTGTTTCTCTGTAAAAATAGTGGATAGCAGTTGGGCCAGTCGAAAAAGAGCAACTGGGAACAACGCATTTCCAAGGCACACGGACTTTCAGATTGTAAAGGATGAAGTCCAAGCTCACGCGCAGGAAGATATCGCAACATTGGTTATAATGGAAACAATTACTACGACAAAGTCTGATAGGAACTATTTATTTCACCCAGCGTTGTGGATCAAGATATTAAACTGCCTGCAACTGACATATGCACGATTACCAACACTTCAATACCCTAGTTCCCGCATTAACCAGCAATCCGTTTAGGTGATTAATCACCGACAGACGTCAAGCAACAACAACAAAAACAGCAGCACGAGGCTGCAGCAGAAGTACCGTCATTTGCCGGCACATTTATCGAGCAGTTTCTCTGCAACCCTCCTGCTTCTCCACGTTGCTTTGGCTTCATACTACGAGAGAATGGTGACGTCAATGGGCTGTTGATTTCTACGAACAAACAGTTCTTCCATACATGAAACTATCAATGAACCCAACTGTCAGAACAACTATCGAAAAGTTAGTTCTGTTTTGAAAACAGTAAAAGAAAATGCTTTGCATAACAAATCATTTCTCTTACGCTCCCACGCAGACTGATTCATACTGTGACGGACTGCGCAGTCCTTTTAAGCACATTTTCTGTTTAATCAATTTATTTAAGCCTAACAGGGCCCTGGACTAACGAATAGTCCTAATGAGTTCGTTGCACGAAGATTTCATAAGTGACCTCCTTCGTGGACGTTTTACGGGTGTCATTTTGTGACATGCTCTCGTCGTAATGTGATTCACCTGCTCCTACCGATGTCTTTTATGCAACCGCCACTAGTTTTGTATCAGAAATGGTTTCAGACAGGCGACAGCCACGTAGGGATGAGCCCAGTTCCACTCGAAAATATGCCATAATTTTCCATAAGTAGAAAATTTGTTTGCTAGACGGAATTGGAATGTTCTCTTCCGATTGAATGGCGAGCTCTTTCATGTCCAGTGCATGTGTGATCAGCGATCGTTTGCGTATGTCATATGGATGCAATACAGCGTCGTAAAAAAGAGTACCAAACGCTTACAATTGGTATGTTTTTATCCATTCTTAATCTAAATGACAAAAAAATTTTTTTGGGATAAAAGCTGCTTTTATACGTGTTAGCGAGAAATGAAAATGTTTGCAAAGGACGTACGAGGAAAGATTATTAAATGAGATAAATTTTTGTAAATGAGCGTGAAATTTTGTTAAATCACGCCGGTGCTGGGAAGCATGATTCATGTAACACTTTTGTTCGATGCTTCAGATAGATGCTCCGTGTGGGCGTCAGTTAGCGCCCATTTAAAGTGATTAGTAAAGTGACTAAGAAAAAATTACTCAACAGTTTCATGCAGTGATAGCGGAGGACTGTAAGTGAACGCGCAAGAGGTAGCTTATATCGTAAGTATTTTAACTGATGCAAAATCAGGACTTGTGGGCAGGACACCACGGTTGATTACTTTTGACAAAAACAGAATATGAAAAGCGTTTTCAAAGCAGTAGCTGGTAATGTTTGGGCGCAACCTACAGGAATCAGCACCCACATTCTTGGCTATGTATGTTACTTGCATCCATAATCCTGAGAGAAAAATGGTTCAAATGGCTCTAAACACTATGGGACTTAATATCTGAGGTCATCAGTCCCCTAGACTTAGAACTACGTAAACCTAACTAACCTAAGGACATCACACACATCCATGGCCTAGGCAGGATTCGAGCCTGCGACCGTAGGAGCCCATAATCCTGAGAGCAAGCAGTAAGTAGAATCATGGAAAAAAGCATGTGAGAGTTAATCGAAAATGCGCAGGTGTGTTGCTGGCAAAAAAGTTCATGATTATTGCTTCTTGGAATTCTCGTGGTTTAAACCGGTTTAGAATACTTAGACATAGAGGGAATCATAACTCGCTCTTTCGTAAACCGTTATTTGTTAATGGGAAACGGGAGTTCTGGCAGAACAGTTGCAGCCACGGTGGTGGAATCACATCAGTTAATTTTGGTGACTGATTTCATTCACCTTACCATCCTGATACAGCCACGACTGATTTCTTTTTATTCCTGAATTTGAAATCTTGGTTTAATTCAGTGATATTTTTATTAAATGAGGTGGTGTTCGACTCCATAAAGAAACATTTGCGCATTTAGAGGAAACGTTCTTATTAACGGTATGAAAAATACTGAGATCTCGCTGTGTTAAGAGCAATGTGTCGAAGAAGATTATATTGCCGGTTATACACGAAAACCACTATGTGCTCAATGGCGATTTCAACGTTAGTGCATTGGCGGGTCTCACTTTTATATTTCTTTATTATGATTTGATAGTGGAGGAGAAAATGCAAGTTTCGTTATCACGCAAGTTTAGTAGACGTATTCTTTGTACTGCCACAAGAACAAATGTGGCATATGCATGACATTGGTACTTTGGCGACTCGTGCTGCGTAACGCCAGGACAGAGGATGTAACACATTCTTCCTTTTGAGGTTGCTTTGAATGCCCTCAGTTCATTACGCCATTACGAATTCTCTACATTCATTGATTAGATGCACCTGCAAATCAATATTTAGATCATTTTACGCGTAACAACGTGACTGAGAAGTAACTGAATAATAGAAAGTGGCCTTCATTATGGACTAGCCGAAGCTGCATCACTGTGATGTACATCACAGAATGTAAATGCAGTGTTAATAATTGCAACTTATTTAGATCATAATGAAACATTTCCAGTTTTACAGTCGTTATGAAAAGGAGACAGGCAAAAGTTAGTAGAGATTCGTGCTGCTGTAAAAAGAGCGATGCGCGAAGCGTACAACCACTACGACCGTCATACCTTAGCAAAAGATCTTGCTGAAAACCCAAGGACATACTGGTCTTACGTAAAATCGATAAGCGGGTCAAAGGCTTCCGTCCAGTCACTCACTGATCAGTCTGGTCTGGCAACGGAAGACAGCAAAACGAAAGCTGACATTTTAAATTTAGCATTTGAGAGATCTTTCACGCAGGAGGATCGTACAAACATACCGCCGTTTGAGTCTCGTACAGATTCCCGTATGGAGGACAAAGTGATAGACATCCCTGGGGTTGTGAAGCAGCTGAATGGGTTGAAAATAAATAAATCACCAAGTCCTGATGGGATTCCAATTCAGTTTTACGGAGAGTACTCTACTGCATTGGCTCCTTACTTAGCTTGCATTTATCGCGAATCCTTGCCCAACGTAAAGTCCCGAGCGACTGGTAAAAAGCGCAGGTGACGCCTGTATATAAGAAGTGTAGAAGAACGGATCCTCAAAATTACAGACCAATATCCTTAACATCGGTTTGTTGCAGGATTCTCGAACATATTCTCAGTTCGAATATAATGAATTTCCTAGAGACAGAGAAGCTTCTGTCCATGCTTCAGCACAGCTTTAGAAAGCGTCGCTCCTGCCAAACACAACTCGCCCTTTTTTCACATGATATCTTGCGAACCATGGATGAAGGGTGACAGACGGATGCCATATTACCTGACTTCCGGGAAGCGTTTGACTTGGTGCCCCACTGCGGACTCCTAACTAAGGTACGAGCATATGGGATTGGTTTCCAAACATGTGATTGGCTCGAAGACTTCTTGAGTAATAGAACCCAGTACGTTGTCCTCGATGGTGAGTGTTCATCGGAGGTGAGGGTATCATCTGGAGTGCCCCAGGGAAGTGTGGTAGGTCCACTTTTGTTTTCTATCTACATAAATGATCTTTTGGATAGGGTGGATAGCAATGTGCGGCTGTTTGCTGATGATGCTGTGGTGTACGGGAAGGTGTCGTCGTTGAGTGACTGTAGTAGGATACAAGATGACTTGAACAGGATTTGTGATTGGTGTAAAGAATGGCAGCTAACTCTAAATATAGATAAACGTAAATTAATGCAGATGAATAGGAAAAAGAATCTCGTAATGTTTGAATACTCCTTTAGTAGTGTAGCGCTTGACACAGTTACGTCGATTAAAGATTTGGGCGTAACATTGCAGAGCGATATGAAGTGGGACAGGCATGTAATGGCAGTTGTGGGGAAGGCGGATACTCGTCTTCGGTTCATTGGTAGAATTTTGGGAAGATGTGGTTCATCTGTAAAGGACCCCGCTAATAAAACACTAATACGACCTATTCTTGAGTACTGCTCGAGCGTTTGGGATCCCTATCAGGTCGGATTGAGGGAGGACATAGAAGCAATTCAGAGGCGGGCTGCTAGTTTTGTTACTGGTAGGTTTGATCATCACGCGAGTATTACGGAAATGCTTCAGGAACTCGGGTGGGAGTCTCTGGAGGAAAGGAGGAGTTCTTTTCGTGAATCGCTACTGAGAAAATTTAGAGAACCAGCATTTGAGGCTGACTGCAGTGCAGTTTTACTGCCGCCAACTTATATTTCGCAGAAAGACCACAAAGATAAGATAAGAGAGATTAGGTCTCGTACAGAGGCATATAGGCAGTCATTGTTCCCTCGTTCTGTTTGGGAGTGGAACAGGGATAGAAGATGCTAGTTGTGGTACGAGGTACTCTCCGCCACGCACCGTATGGTGGATTGCGGAGTATGTATGTAGATGTAGATGTAGAGAATACGAGATGACAATAAATGTACAGAAAGTTTCAGAAAATAAAAAAGGCTGTGAGGACTGGATTCAGAAAGCAGAGTGACTACGGCGACTCTTTCAACCTGTCACACACCACTGCTTTGTGTTACTTGACACAGGGCACGGAATCAAGAGACACAGTGCTCTCAGTAAGACGAAAAGTCTGGACCAAAAACGTAAATTTAGTGGAAGTCGCAAAAAAAAAAAGGCTGAAAGGTGAATATGCAGAATAGCTGAAGGAATTTCAGTTCTCGTCTCTTAGAGTACACTGGTGCGAATTTCTGTTATCTATTTTAAACGTGACAGAAGAAATGGTGAGACCAGTTACTTCAAAATGTTGTGACAGTGTTCTTGTGCTAGACAAACGTGACAGACAATAATCACTTAACAAATGGTCAGATCTGCACATTTTGAGTTATCCTTCCATCAAATTACAGACAGAAGTCATCTGGAAAGTTTCTTAGCTCAAGCCCCTACGTTATTACCATGTAAAATGACTATAAAACCAAATGTGAAGAGGACATGTGCAAATAAGTGCCTCTTCCAAAATCCAGACAATTGTTCCACGAGTACGATATTTATACCAAGGAAAGATTATTGTCTTAAAAGTTTCGAATTTAATCTGATGACAGAGCTGGAGAAGCTGTTTAAGCAAGGGGATCTTGACAAATATTCACAGAGAAGAAATATGCCTCGAAAGGTGTACAATAAAGATAACCGCTTGGACTTAATGATTCAAGTGTTGTGGCTGGGCTGTAAGTTTCGAAGTGCAGGCTATGTTAAGCCTTCCAAAAGAATCCTGGGGCTAAATATTCTACACGAGAAAACGCTGCAGTGGATAATTTGATAATATATAATCTGGGAATTCATCGTAATAATTATTATTTGTGAAATGGGACAGACGGTAAACTAGGGTGAATTGAAATCTCCATATAGGTCTCTTACTACATTACGCTACTAGTGGACATCTCACAGATGAGGACGATGTCCGATGGATGTGGGCTCCATCAGAAAACCTCTACGTTGTTTGTTTTCCTGCCTAATAATTCTCCAGATTTGCAGTCTACTAATGACGCATATTTGAAACATGCCACAATGAAACGGAGTGTGACTCTAGTCACGGAAAGGTGGAGAAGAAAAGTAAGTATGCGGCACCGTACCTCTGTAAACGTTGGAAAGCGTTGGTTGAAATGGCTCTGAGCACTATGGGACTTAACTGCAGTGGTCATCAGTCCCATAGAACTTAGAACTAGTTAAACCTAACTAACCTAAGGACATCACACACATCCATGCCCGAGGCAGGATTCGAACCTGCGACCGTAGCGGTCACGCGGTTCCAGACTGTAGCGCCTAGAACCGCTCGGCCACTCCGGCCGGCTGCAAACGTTGGACACCTCGATAGTTACAGGAGGAATCCCTGCCTTCCATGGTCTGGACTATGCTGTGTGACGATTTTCTCAACCTGAAATATGACTTGAAGGCCCTATCGCAAAATTACAATGCATAACGTTAGCGTAGTCCATTACGAAAGAAATGAACCGCTCACTCTGTTTTACAAGACAGACTTTGATAGTGACGTTACTGTAGAAGTGTTGAAAAGAAATGTCTGTTCCCGCGCCGCGGCACACGCAAAAGAACTTCCGATTGCTACAGCTAAACATAAAAAGAGGAATAGATGATTCCAAGGGAATACCATCAATATCACTGCTACCTGTTGAGCGATGAAACTGTGCGGGACACATCGCCTCAACTGTACCGTGAAGACGATACTGATGCAGGTTAAAAGAGTTATGTGCTTTAGAATGTTTCGTTTACATTTTGTTTGACCACTGAAACTATTCTTTCCAGTCTCTCTTGAATCTTCATACTGTGAAGTGTTCTTTGAAGGAATAGAATTTACTTGTCACACCCAAGTGAAAATACAGTAAGTCATATCAGAACAACGAATTGGTGGGGGAGGGGAGAGGGAAGGGAGAGGGAAGGGAGGGGGAGGGAGGAATTTTTACGGCTATAAATCTCATATCCTGACTTTTGCAAGTGTTTTGCCAATAGTGCCCACATTGTTGATTTTTTAAGGTCTGTAAAGCATTGCGTGGCCTATATATCAAAACCAGTAAAATACACTTTCAAGGTTGATATGAGAAAAACATTGTTCGTTTGGAAAAAACACACTTTTTTATGATAGGTTTATCAGTCCGCACCGCTCAGAATACAACCCACATCTCTTAAAGATACATTCATTATTCTGACTGACCCGTGATCAGCATTGGTGCTCATAAGGAGTCATGTCGCCAATAATACTGACAAGTACTTGGTGTATCAGATTATAGACCGTACTGCTGAGCTACTAGGTTGGTGAATAAGTTCGTAGTGTTTCTCCGTAAGTTTAATAAACACAGCGTATACATATGACAGAGGCTTTAGTCATCAATATTATATTCTCCTTCACTATTTACAACAGTCTGTCAGCGCAAAGGTAACTTTTCGATTCTACGGCTGTTGAAATCACATGATTTTGAGGCGAAGCAATCGCCGACCCTTATTCTGAGCGCATTTTCATCCGGAAAGGAAGGTCCTTGAAGATTGTTCGATACAGAACGGAATCTGAATATCTGAAGGCGTAATGTCAGGTGAATAAGGTGGGTGCGGAATGACTTTCAAACCCAACTCCTGTATAGCGTTTTTTGTTAGTCTAGCAGAATGCGGGCGCGCGTTATCGTGGAGTAGCCTCACTTCACGCAGTCTTCCTGGTCGTTGTTCTTGGAATGCACCTGCAAGACGTCTCAGTGGTTGACAATAAATGTCAGTTGTGATACTTACACCTTGAGGAAACAATTCGTAGTACACCACACCATTGCTCTTCTACTAGATGTATAACATTACCTTTTGTGGATGCGCGCAGGTCTTTGTACGAGAAATTGTTACTTTGTTTGAGCTCAGTCGTTTCTTTCTTTTCCTTATGTTAGCATAAAGACACCATTTCTCGTCACCAGTAACGATACGAGACAGTAATGTTAGGTGTCGTGCACGAGCTAATTGACGGTGAGCAAGCAGAGATGCATTCATGACCACCCGCTGATTTTTGTGATTTTGGCTTAGAGCACCCATACACCCGATTTCTGAGCCTTCCTATTCCACACAAATTTCATACTTCCGTGGAATGATTACAGTTCAACACATTTGCCAGTTCTCGAGTACAATGATGTGGATCACTCTAGATTAATGCGTTTAAACGATATTCATCAAACCCTGATGATCTTCTGAACGTGTGGAGTCACTAATGTCGAAACGATCCTCCTTGAAACGAGAAAGCCATTTCATTGCCGTGCTGTGTCCAATGGTATTATCCCCATAAACGGTGCAAATGTTTCTGGCTGCCTCCGCTGCCGTCATCTCTCTACTGAACTCAAACAGAAGGAAATGTCGGAAATGCTGCGATTTCTCCACTTGGCACTCCATTTTCTAGCCTCCACAGCTCCACTCACTATCTCCAAATGGCAAAATGACAATGTGCAAACTCATATAGCAACAGTGAACTACAAATAAAAAAAATCACAGTGGATAAATAAACCTATAGCAACCGGAAAGCCAACATCCAAAACAAAAATGCTACGAACTTATGCACCAACCTAATACGACGAGGTAACAAAAAAATCACAATTCTGTAGGTAAAGGGACACCATGATTTCATGTGATAGGGGCAATGATAGTGTAGAAGGTCTATATAAGAGTGCAATCCGCTATGGCACAAACGCCGGTAGATCAGCATCTTGTTGAACAGTAAGTGGCACCTCTCGACCAACAAAGTGGTTATGAAGCTATATTACCAAGTATCCCTGCACGACCGTGGTACTCCCTTGGTATGTACCAGAAGAAGGTTCTGGTCACCATCTTCTGCCTCCGTTTTAACCATGGACGGTTTGGACAACACCTCTATTGGCTACAACACCTATGTGAGTATGGTGCGAAGGAGAAAATTGACGTCATTTTTGGTTGCTTGCTGCGGGAGCACGCGGTAACTGAATTGCCGCAGTTCTCGGTGCTTCCTGTCAGCGTGAAGACACTAATTGCAGCGCATGATGTGACACTGTGTGGACATAAACAGGGTGATTATAATTAAATTTCCAGTTTCAAAACGCTGTAAATACGAACCAATGCTAAAAATGAAGACAAATTTGAACGGTATATTGTCGACGAAGGGGGAAACGTTATGGAAACTAAAAAAAATGTAATGAAAATTTTACCGCTAGAGGGCCCTGTGAGCAGCAAAATATGCAAAATAAAAGACAGGTTACACTGTTGTTTCTAATTTTGCGTCTGAGACGTGCGGCTTGACTGTCTCTTGTCAGTACAGCGTCGCACAGTACTGGTAAAAGCTCTTTTACAAGAGCGGTGACTGTGGGCCAGTTGCTCTGCAGAAGTTCTGGACACTCAAAGGCATAAAAGAAAGCGTTGGTCTGATATCTTCCAAGAGTCTGGAGGAAAGCTTACAAAATTCTAAAAGACAGGTTATTTTAACGTGCAGTATGGCAGTGGGAGGAAAGCAATTGATACGACGTCAGTAGAAGAAGCAGCCACAGCAATGCAGGAGCGGTCGAGTTTCCGTATGCAAACGTGCAGTGCACGAGAAATTCCCCTAATTTTGCACATGCCTGTGAGTATGGTGCATAAAATTCTACGAAACTTCCTGCACTGCTATCCTTACAGAGTTACCCATGTTCAGGAGTTCGTTCACGCAGACCCGCCGGTAAGATAAACGTTTGCTCTAGAACTTCTTGTTCGCATGCACGTGGACAATGAATGGCCTTTGAACATTCTGTGGACAGAAGAAGACCATTTCCGTCTTGAAGGACAAATCACCACACAGAACTGCAGAATACGGGCAACGGGAAACCTGCTCGCACATTAGCCGGTACCGGTTCATTCTGCAGAGGTAACTTGTGAGGTGCAAATTGACGGCATCGTTTATGGTAGGGACGTATTTTTTCGAGGAAATGGCGCCTCCGTACGTTGCACAGCTAGCGATGAAACGCCTTCTGCACAGCAATTTTGGAAATGTTAGAATTGCCAGCCGTCATTTCCCTACAGCCTGGCCCTCCAGATCACCTCATCTTAATCTGTATGACTTGTGGCTGCGAAGTTATCTGAAAGATGCAGTGTTCTGTGCTCCAATTAAAAACTTAGCTGAACCGAAGACTTGCATTGTGCAACGCGTTCTGAATGCGACCGCTGACATATTCCGATCTGTTGTGAACATCCAGTTTCTCGATTTCAATTTGTGGAAAGAGACGGTCAACATGTCTCGCGCCAGTCTCACGACAGATAAGAAGCAACTTAATTGTTGCGTTTATGCAGTTTTTGGCCCCAGGACAACTAAAAACCTATTTCGTTGCTCCTTTTTTTGCGGTTTTTGGCCTAAGCAAAATGAAAAAAACGATTTCATCGTTGCTTTTAATAGTTGTTTTTGGCCTCATGACAATTAAAAATTGATTTTGTGAGTCTGATCTGGTACGATCTTGCCGTGGTGGACGGGCCTTACCTAACTTTCAGGGACACAACTGTTGAATTCCAAACTTGTGCAGTCATGCACATTGCACAGTAGAGCTGGTTTAATGTACAAGTCACAGCATAGCCGCCGTATTGCGACTCATCTGTCAATTCTAGCCGACCCCATTTACGATATGACTTCATCTTGTGGGAAAATTGTCGCTAATTTTTTTTGGGTGTTCATAACCTTTCCTCTTTCTTTGATAATATGCCGTTCAAAATTTGATGTCTTTAAGAGCAGTAGTTCTTTTTTTATAGTTATGTTTCACAGCATTTTGAAACTGGAATTTAAATTATAAACATGCTATTTCAAAAGTTTTGAGTGGCTGCAAGCACCATGATGTAGTTATTATTTATATAACGAATATAAATGTTCTGTGCGAGTCTTGGATGTATTTGCGCGTGTGGTGTGTGTTACTGAAAATGTCTTTTAAGGTGTGTGTGGCTGAAAATGTCTTTTAATTTCTAAAATATCGTGCAATGGATACTGGCTCGTAAAAAATAATAAAATAAAAGAAAGTGATAATATGTGAAATACACGGCGGGTTCGCTGTCGAACGTATAGCACTGTCATATTACTGTTACATGAAGCCAACGCTACCATGTTCGTCACCGCAGAGCATCACTAAAATAATTTTCGCTTTATGACGTGAGATCCTTTCAGATACTAGCAAACGTTTTTTTAAAACACAGAAGCTCACATTCGCTACGTGGCATGCGCGAAACGAATACCAACGGAATGTCCGCAACGGAGGCTGCGAGCTAGCACGACAAAAGGCAGCGAAATGGTGGAACGCCTGTTGAGATATGAGTTGTATTTTTTAAAATGTTTTTTTTTCCCCCGCCCGTCTGGCAACTGTTCGTTTAAGCTGGCAACCCGTCGTTTCTCACCCTTCTCGTCACAACACACGTGCTCCATATGCGGCCTCGCTATCTCCCATTCCACTGCACCATACATCTCTGTCGGGCCGCTGACAGCTTTTGCATTTAAAAGTTGGACGCCCTGAATCCTGCGCGATGTATTTTTGTCGCTAGGGCTGCCGGTCGGCTCGCCGCATTCGATCGCCGCCTCTCATCCGTCTTGGCCGAGAGCACTGGACCCGCGGCAGCCTCCCTCAAATCCTTAAGGAGTTTACCACCAGAAAGAGGGGTGGGGGGATAAGAGAAAGGGGAGAGAAGAGAGTGGGAAGAAAAAAAAAAAAGGGGGAGAGAGGAATTGCATGCTAGCGAGCGAGATGCGCCTCTGCGAGATCTGAGGGCGAAGCGTTGGCGATTTTTCATATATTCTGCGCAGAACGGCGCGAGCTACTTCCTTTTCTCTCCTTTCTTTGTGTGCGCGAATGTGTGTGTGTGTGTGTGTGTGTGTGTGTGTGTGTGTGAGTCGAGAAGAGGATTCGAAGGAAGGGACGCTGCGCCTTTGCATGTGCCGGACTGGAAAAGTCGGATACTCGCGCAATAACAGTGGACCTCGCCTCGGGCAGACCGTCACTGGCCGCAGTATTAAAGTAGGCAGTATTAAAGCAGCAGGTGAAATATTCTGTCCTGGAGGATATTACGCCGCGCCAGGCTCTGCGTCTCGTGCTCCGCGCCGTGGAAAAGGCCGGTAGCGACTGCTCACTGTCTCGCCGGGGGTTGGGACGCCGTCTCTCGGAAAAGCATTGTGGCCACGCGCTTATGAAGTCATCAAGTGCGAAGGATTAATGGCGGTTGCGGAACAGTTCCTGTTGTTTCGCTGTGAGATACAGTAATAAGTTGAGATCGATGTGGGACTCCGGTAAATTTTCGGTGCATGGTACGATTCCTAGAAAAATAGTCTGAATCGACAGTGTCCTGAAAGGAGGATATAAGATGAACATCAACAAAAGCAAAACGAGGATAATGGAATCTAGTCGAGTTAACTCGGGTGATGCTCAGGGAATTAGATTAGGGAATGAGACACTTAAAGTAGTAAAGGAGTTCTGATATTTGGGGAGCAAACTAACTGATGATGGTAGAAGTAGAGAGGATATAAAATGTTGACTGGCAATGGCAAGGAAAGCGTTTCTGAAGAAGAGAAATTTGTTAACATCGAGTATAGATTTAAGTGTCAGGAAGTCGTTTCTGAGAGTATTTGTATGGAGTGTAGCCATTTATGGATGTGAAACATGCACGATAAATAATTCGGACAAGAAGAGAATAGAAGCTTTCGAAATGTGGTTCTACAGAAGAATGCTGAAGATTAGATGGGTAGCTCACATAACTAATGAGGAGGTATTGAATAGAATTGGGGAGAAGAGGAGTTTGTGGCACAACTTGACTAGAAGAAGGGATCGGTTGGTCGGACATGTTCTGAGGCATCAAGGGGTCACCAATTTAGTATTGGAGGGCAGCGTGGAGGGTAAAAATCGTAGAGGGAGACCAAGACATGGATACACTAAGCAGATTAAGAAGGATGTAGGCTGCAGTACGTACTGCAGGATGAAGAAACTTGCACAGGATAGAGTAGCATGGAAGAGCTGCATTAAACCAGTCTCAGGACTGAAGACCACAACAAAAACAACAACAACAACAACAATGATTGCACATAAACCTTCTGTCTAGAAAATTTGACGCAAGGTGTAAATACACTGAAGAGCCAAGGAAAGTGGTACACCTGCCTAATGTCGTGTAGGACCCCCGCGAGCACGCAGAAGTGCCGCAGCACGACGTTGCATGGACTCGGCTAATGTCTGAAGTAGTGCTGGAGGGAACTGACACCATTAATCCTGCAAGGCTGTCCATAAATTCTTTAGGGTACGAGGGGTGGAGATCTCTTCTGAATATCACGTTGCAAGGCATCCCAGATACGCTCAATAATGTTCATGTCTGGGGAGTTTGGTGGCCAGCGGAAGTGTTTAAGCTCAGACGCGTGAGCCTGTAGCAATTCTGGATGTGTGTGGTGTCGCATTGTCCTGGTGCAATTGCTCAGTCCTTCGGAATGAACAATGGACATGAATGTATGCAAGTGATCAGACAGGACGTTTACGTACGTTTCACCTGTTACAGTCGTATCTAGACATATCAGGCGCCCCATATCCCCCAAACTGCACACACTCCACACCATTACAGAGCGACCATCAGCTTGAACAGTCTCCTGCTGATATGCAGGATCCATGGATTCATGAGTTTGTCTCAACACCCGTACACGCCTATCCACTCGATACAATTTGAAACGGGACTCGTCCGACTAGGAAACATGTTTAGAGTCATTAACAGTCCAATGTCAGTATTGACGAGCCCAGGCGAGGCATAAAGCTTTGTGTTGGGCCGTCACCAAGGGTACACAAGTCGACCTTCGACTCCGAGAGCCCATATCGATGATGTTTCATTGAATGGTTCGCCAGCTGACACTTGTTGTGTTCGCTTGATCAAATTGAAATTCACGTCACTTGTTGGTGAGACTTTAGGCGTGACAGATATATATGTACTTACTGGTTCGTGTGGTTGTTTCGTGAGTAATTCAGTTTCAAAACCGATGCTGAATCTGAATCAGAAAGAATCAGAAAGAAACGACAGGAGTGTATTTGCAACATTCACAGCGTTTTCCCTGCAGCATTTTGAGAGCAGAATTGCATTACGAGGGAAAGCATGAAGCACTACTTCAGCCTCTTTACTGTTGCAAATTGTGAGAATTATAGCTAACAACAGCATAACCTGACGTTTCTTGGACGCGCTCGAAAACTGTCACTTGCAAATCACTGTGTACACGAAAGTAACGAAGCGTAAAGAACATAAGAACACTCACGAAATCACACAGCCTCCTATGTCGTGCACACCATGGCAGAAACAGGTTTGCTTTTGCACAGCGTTTACTGCGTCCCACCGGTACGTGATAGCAACCTGATTTAGATTTTCTCGTCTGTATTTGAATACAAGCTGTACGCCTGTTCTTCACGATGGAAGTTAAAGAAAAGGCAAGTGCGTTCCACTGCAATTTCATATGAACTGCCGCTGTAGTAATACTTGTTGTTGCATGATGAATAGAGACCGAGGAAAGAGGTTACTTATAAAACTTTCTCGAGTTTGCAGCCGCCTCAAGTGACTGATATCAGCGAGCTTTCGTCTGAGTGCTCCTAGGCCACTGTCAATCAGCAGTGCTAAGCGAGTAACGCAGCGCACGATTGCACTTGCAGGTTGCCTATCTAACGGCTAGTGGCTACTAAAATTAAGTTTTCAATATTTCCTATAGTTAATGACGGAATTTAAAAGTTTAAAATGATGTTATAATATACTCATTAAGAGGACTAATCTTACATTAAAGGTTTAACACAGAAAGACAAGTTTTACAGTTACGAACTGTGTTTATGTCACCAGACAACGTGTCTCACAGCCCGCATATTGCCCAGACTAAATTCATCCAGAATTTGAGATAGGGCTGTTGATAAAGTATCGATACTTCGCTGTTTTTTTAAAAAAGTGTCGATATACATCGGTGACATATTTTTACCCGTACATCGGAATCGAAATCGCAACATCGAGTGGCAACATTTTTATTTTATGTTACATTATTTTCGAAATTTTCAGAAAATATGTGACATTGTAGTAGAACATAATTTTACTTTCATTGTGTGAAGGAGCCATACTACTTTTTGAGCTCCCATCACGTCCAGTCATTCTTTTTTGCAATGTGAAGCAAGTGTAGATGGAGTATAGAAGGCAGAAAGAAAAAGTCCGATTGCATTGGGGTGATGCCGGAGTGAATGGAATAACAGAATTTCTGATGTGGAGAAATAGCGCACCACTTGCGTTAAAAAAACAATTTTTGACGCATCTAGCGTGCTATTTCTTCACATCGGCGTTCCTCAAAAGCATTTGCTGAAGAAGATGACAATAATTTAAAGGACACGATTGTTTTTTGCGGTGGACGGAGATGTGTGAGGGGATATGCTGACGTAATCAGCGCTCGGCGCTACCAACAGAAATTGGAACGTTTAACGTCACCACGCAATTTTGACACTAAAACTGCTATGTCGCTGGCGTTTGCAGAAATGAAAAAAAAAAGAATAACAGGAAAGTCGGCATGAAGCGTTACAGACAAATCCGATACGTGACGAAACCGAACGACAGAGCCGTCGGACACCTTTTAATGCGCCACTCACTTGCAGTTGCCGCTGTCAGCAAAGTGGTTGTTGCCAAGTGTGGACGTGCATCGTTTTCCTTTCAATTCTTGCTCCAAGGGGGTAAACAGGCAGCTAGCTTGTTGGTGTACAGAATATCTAATATTAATCCAAAATTTAAAAATATGGATCTAAAACCGGCAATATATTTACAATGTGCAGCCGATATTTTTATCAGCCAGTACGTCGAAACATTCACTGTCTATACATCGATATATCGAAACATTTTCGTTATGTTAAGGTCTGATAATTATATTTTTAAAATCGATACATCGGATTCCCGATATTTTTAAAAATATCAACAGCCCTAATTTGAGACTGAAAGCACTCATCAATTTATAACAAATTTTAAACAGTATTTCAAGCCATGATGAAAGCTTCTCTTGCCGCCATTCCTGACAAAATGATGAACACAAAACTATTTACACTTACTACGTTATCGCTATTCACACAGTTAAACTTTAGCGTCTGGCATGAATTTTTAATTCATTACTTCTTTATTAATAACTATTTTCGCATCATATTTTGCAGATATTATCCACATTTACCACTGATTGTACCTGCAAAATTATATCACTGAACGACGTATAGTTCAGGAGATATGACGTCACAAACACTGAGACGCGTGGAAAAGTAGCTCTTGCTTAAAACTGAACGAAAATTACCCAGACTATACTCATCCAGTGTTTTATAATGAGTGCACGTAGCGACTTCCGACAAACTTTAAACATAATTTCGAACCTGTTCTATCCTTGTTCTCGCTTACAAGCTTAATGTTAAATGTTTAATATATCATTAATCATAGCTCAGAGAAAAAAGCACAGTGATGTCTAATCAAGCGGACCACTGCCCAGCGATCAGGAAAGATGTGAATGACTGCTTTCCTAGTCACAAGAAAGTAGTGAGCTAGACACCGATCTTGCTGGTACCACATACTCTTCGCATTTCCTCTAGCCTAATAATTCTCCAGATTTGCAGTCTACTTATGACCCATTTTTTAAACATGCCACAATGAAACGGAGTGTGACTCTAGTAACGGAAAGGTGGAGAAGAAAAGTAAGTACGCGGCACCGTACCTCTGCAAACTTTGGAAAGCGTTGGTTCACATGGCTCTGAGCACTATGGGACTTCACTGCAGTGGTCATCAGTCCCCTAGAACTTAGAACTAGTTAAACCTAACTAACCTAAGGACATCACACACGTCCATGCCCGAGGCAGGATTCGAGCCTGCGACCGTAGCGGTCTCGCGGTTCCAGACTGCAGCGCCTAGAGCCGCACGGCCACTTCGGCCGGCATTTCAATACTGCTACCACGGCATAGCATGCTGAGAAAGGTGCAGGATCGCCCTCTTCTTTCGTTAAATCTGCTTACAAGCTCTTGGCTCTCCAGAGATAGGCATAGGCTGTTAGTTACGATGCATTTTTGGTGCATTTTTTCCACACTTTCCATCACCTCCGCCCGAGATTTGACCACTCTAGTCACACGTACACGCTTCTTTCCCTCGACAAGCATACTTTACTTTATTTTACCTGACGTTTTAAATACAGACTCTGTGAAGTGCAAGTTCACTTACGAACTATTTCCGCATTGTCACGAATAGTTCTAACAGTGGACTCATTAAGTCTCAAAGCAAGCTCAATATGAACAATATGCTCACCTTCCTCATAGCGATCCAAAACTCCTCTCGTTGTTTTTAACTACTTCGACCTTCGTACACGCTTCTTTCCCTCGACAAGCACACTTTACTCTATTTTACCTGACGTTTTAAATACAGACTCTGTGAAGTGCAAGTTCACTGCCCTACTGACAAGGCGATTCACATCTTGACAAACATGACAGAAGATGTGCATTGAGGTGCTCTAAACTTCAGCGTCTAAAGCATTACTGCTTCCGCGCACTGTTAGCAGATGGCAGCACTGAACTTGACATTAAAATCGCGTATTTGCTAAAACGCAGGTAATAAATCCGCATATAACGGTATCTACCTGTACGTGAAATACACAATGAGAGAGGAAGCCCGTTAGATATCGATGTTACGGCAGTGCAACCTTCTGTTTCCTCCTTAGCCGATGTAGCGAATTTTGTTATTTGAATATGAAATGACTCCGCGTAAGATCTCAGTCGGTTTCACGTTCAAACCAGGCAAATGCTAAGTTCTAAATATTATAATTACTCTGAAACTAGTAACGGAATTTTGAAGAGTAAGACGCCATTGACTCTGTCTCTTCTTGAACTACGACACTAACAGCAGAAATTACTAAAATTTAGTTTCGAAAAGGGAAATTGACAGCGATATTTCCATATTAATGTAGCTACGAAAAGAGACTATTAAGCTCCCTCAGAAATCTTTAACCTTCGTGACGATAAACAATTCGACGTCGGTATCTGAACCATGTTTATTTACCGGCTACAGCTGTGGATAGCGTAGGCGCAGACATCTCTCACGTTCATTCCGATATTGCTCCTCCGTGTGTATGGTCTTCGACTACGCTTGCCAGAGAACCTGGCGGCAGCTGTGCATGTATCCGTGAACAGTCGTATATGAACCGCTAAAGGAGAAATTAGAGAATTTCGAAGAGTCATTTATTGAACAGCTCACCTTTTGAGTGTTTTAAGGCACCACATATGTGTCGCTGTATCTGAAGTTCAAAATCTTCTGAGCAGAAGGAAGAAGACAGAGTAGTTATCCGCTTCGCCATATGTGTAACTGAATTTTAAGTACATATTTCACACATAATTTACAATCTTAATAGTTATAAATGTAAATAAAAAACGTTTTCTTAGTGGGCGCCTGCGGTATAAAAAGAATATTTCCTCCAAATTTCATATTTCCAGGATCTATGGTTAAGCCTGAGTTTCGAGTTGCAAAATCGGAGCCACGCAGCGTCCTCAAACACAAAATTAATTGTCAAAGTAACCCCTTAGGTGTTGACATTTGCAAAACCATTTGTTAGTGGGCGTTTGCGTAATGAATGTATCTTCAAAATGTCATGTTTATGGAACCAGTAGTTTAAACTAGGGTCGATACGCTAATCAAACTTAAGTTCCGATTTAACCCTCTTGGGAACTGAATTTCCTTTCTTACTGAGAGCCTTTGGCTCACAAAGATTGTTCTTGGAAAATTTATTGTTTCCTGCTCCAGTCGTTTAGCTACAGATTGTTGTGTCAGTCAGTCAGTTTCTCCTTTAATATACGCATGATTAACTTTATCATTATCAATAACGTAGCTTAATGTTAGATTAATAAGGAAACTTGGTAAATGCAATGTAAAATAATTGGCGTCTGAATCAGTAACAAGCTCCTGCTTCCCAACTAAAACATGTCGAGCATGCTTACCTGGCAGTCAATGAGATAACACTGCTATACATTTATCTGTCCATCTGTTGTTTCACCTCTGTGTAACTACCGCAGCCCACATCCACTGGAACCTGCTTACTGTGTACTGTATTCAAGCTTTATGTATTACTGTGTTGAAGCCTTGATCCCCCCTCTACAATTTTTGTCCCCCACGGTTTCTTCCCTTGCCAAATTTACAATTCTTTGATGTCTCAGGAAGTGTCCTATCAACCGATCCCTTCTTTTCCTCAATTTGTGCCGTAAATTTCTTTTTTCCTCAGTTCGATTCAGTATCTCCTCATTAGTTACTCGATCTATTCATCTAACCTTTAACATTCTTCAATAACAACACATTTCAAAAACTTCTATCTTCTTCTTGCCCGAATTGCCTATTGTTCACACCTCGTTTCCATACAAGGCTACACCCTAAAACAAATACCTTCAGAAAGAACTTCCTGATTCGAAAATTTATATACGTTAACAAATTTCTCTTCTTCGGAAACGCTTGTCTTGTCATTGTCGGTCGACATTTTGTATCCTCCCTGCTTCGACGACCATCAGTTATTTTACCGTCCCAATAGCTAAAATCGTCTACTATCTTTAGTTTATCATTTCCAAACCTAATTTTCTCAGCATCGCCTGGTTAACTGGACTACATTCCATTACCTTTGTTTTACTTCTGCTGATACTCATCTAAAAACCTCTTTTCAAGACACTTTCCGTTCCATTCAACTGTTCTTCCAGACCGATCCTCTGCTGCCTCTGATAGAATTACAATGTCATATAAACTCGGCAATTCACGGCGGAAGAGGATGCCATTTGTAATATGTTTTGGAGATTTTTCCTGATCCGTTGTAAGTGAAGCACAGGTTGCGAGATATACTTAGCGTAATTTCTACATCAACATCTACATCTACACACATACTTCGCAAGCAACCGTACGGACTGTCGTGGAGGATACCCTGTACCACATTTAGTCATTTACTTTCCTGTTGCACTCGAAAATAGAGCGAGGGAGAACGACTATCCATACTCCTCCATGCGAGCCTTAATTTCTCGTATCGTATCTTCGCGGTCCTTACGAGGAATGTAGAAAAGAAAGTCGATATCCCTCTAGGGATTACCGTTTGAGTTCCCGAAACATCCCCGTAACAGTTAAGTGTTGTTTTGTTCCAACCTACCGGTAACAACAAATCTAGCAGGCTGGCTCTGAAATGCTCCGATGCCCTCCTTCAATCCGACCTGGTATGGATCCCAAACAATCGAGCGGTATTCAAGAATAGGTCGCACTAGCGTCCTATATGCCGTCTCCTTTACAGATGACCCACACTGTCCTAAATTTCTCCCAATAAACTGAATGTTGTAAGTACTTTCCAAGCAGAATACTCAAGGATGTCAGAACTACAAGAATAGCAACGGCAAAACAAAATTTTTACAAGAAATAAATTTTTTGTGAGAAAGAGTCCGCAGCTCGTGGTCTGTACTTGGATCTGAATAACGAATTAAATGACAGCTAGTCGTTTACAGATCAGCAACAGTAGCAACAACCAATCAGGGTTCGAGTCTGAGCACACCTTCTACCCTTGCACGGCTGTGGCACCTCAGCAGCCGATTACCAGTGACATGCTGACGACAACTGCTATCTGCAACATAAATGTTGCGATTTGTTACTATAATACTAGTTTGGTGGAGCAGCACGTTTCTTCTGTGGAATATGTGAATCTAGTTGTGAAATAGCGTACAAAAGTTATAAGACTAACATGAATTCGTAGACTGAACTCAGTATTGCACCTTACCAAGGGACCTACGAACGTGCTTAGTACTGAGTCGCATAGCTGTTGCTACCGGAGCCACATTGCCATAGCACGTAATAGCGAACAGACAACGTCCCCCCCCCCCCTCAATTTTCACGCTCAGGTGCTAGTCAATTTGTTATCATGATCCAGGTATAGTGGTTAATATTGCTGCCTCAAGATCGTACGATCCTGGACTCGATTTCTAGTCGAGTAGAACAATTTCTTCACCTGGAGACTTTGCGTTCCTGTAGTACTAATAATTTCATCTCAGCTTCATCACAAAGACGTGCAAGTCGCCAAAGTGGCGTCAAATGGAAAGATTTGCACCAGGCGACTGAACAACCACATACGTGGTCTCTCGGCCACTAGTGCTATACGATAATATATATATCCTTTGCTATGTGCTTACGGCAACCGTTAGTAAAGTTTTTTTTCGCATTGAACGCAAAACGCGATAGGTAAATTTACATGACTTTTTCATTCATTCTGATATCGATTTAGCAATTTAGAGAATGAAAACGGCGGGGACCGCGACAAGTAAACATTGATTAAAGATCTAGGACAACAGTGACTGGTAGTATCGTGTCGTATGTAATTTCCCTTTTTAATATGGCGAATAACTCACTGATTTCTGAATACCTCTGCGGGCGTGGGAAGAAAATGTGCTGGAGCCGAAATGGGCGAACAGAAAATGTTACGGAGAGCGGCACTTTGCAGGGTGACGGGTAAGGGACGCGTTGACTTCTTGTAACTGGGACGCCTGTGGCTTCCACGGGGGCCACTAAATATTGTGGTGAGTGGGCCATCAGCGGGCGGAGAGACCCTACGACCCGCTGGCGACGGCCGTTCTCTCACATTTTTACAGACCGGATTTTTAGATAGCCATCCGCTACTTTCGAAAACACGAGGTGCATAAAACAATGGGCTAGCCACGCTACCAGTATTTTCTAATTCCAGAGGCCCTCCGATGCGGGGCCTAGCTCCGTGGGCGTGAAGACGCAAGATTGGTCTGTTAGAGAGTGACGTCATGAGCACAGAATTGGTGCGGACGTTTTTTAGCAGTTGGGAAGAGCTTCGCAAAATGATTGGTGTCTGAAGATGACTCGCTCTTTTGGTAGGACTCTCTGTGTTGGAAGGGAAAGTCGCTATTGCGTCACAGTTTTGTAATTTTGGTACTGGCAGCAGACACTGTTCTGTGGGAAGAAAGATCGCAGAGTGTAAAGGAAAGCCAAAATTTATACAATCTTAGGCGGACTTTGGTCGGTGATCGTCCATAGAGTATTAACGGGCTGATTTTGGTCTGCGGCTGTCTGTAGAGATTCGAGGCTGGACTTGGTCAATGGAGGTCAATTGAGGTTTGCAGTTAGATTTCCGACAATGTGGAGAGGAGCAAATCTTAGCAGACAACCACGGGACTGTGTTGCAAATATCACGACACTCCTTCGTCTTATTCGCCGACTCACCTCCATGCCAGTTGCATTCATATTGGCGCACGAGAAATTTATGGTGAGCTTTAAAAGCGGCTCTGGCGAGTTAGGTCATTATCGTCCACACTTTTGGACTTTTATATTATTGCCCGTCACAGGTTGAACGTTCATGGGTTGAATGTATGTTCAATATAATCAGTCACCAAGTTTCGAGTCACTGTAGTTTTCATTAGAAATTTGTGCGACAAATTTCAGTCTCGGATTGGGATTCGAGTTGACTGTGTACAATTTGATCAGGTAGTAGACTAGCACTGCTATCCACATTAATCTATGGGCAGAAAGTTCATTCACATACAATTTATCAGCTGTTTCACTGTCTCTTTCTTGAGAGTATGATAGTCATCGCTGTAATGAAATAAATTGGAGTGTAGTAACGAAAGATTGTTTTTGTGAGCTACCCTTCTGTCACGTTATTATACAAATCTGCCGGCCGCGGTGCCCGAGCGGTTCTGGCCGCTTCAGTCCGGAACCGCACGACTGCTACGGTCGCAGGTTCGAATTCTGCCTCGGGCATGGATGTGTGTGATGTCCTTACGTTAGTTAGGTTTAAGTAGTTCTAAGTTGTAGGGGACTGATGACCTCAGATGTTAAGTCCCATAGGGCTTACAGCAATTTGAACCATTCTTTGAGCCCTTAGTCCTTCCTTTACCATTTAGCTGTTTCCATTTCCTACTGTTGAGATCCTGCTTCTGTTTCACAGTATGGTTCTCAAATATAAAAGGACTGAAAGCACTTTCTTTGCTGTTTTTAAAACGGATTGCATTAGAATTCCCTGCCCAGTACTCATTGTCTCTAAACTGTCTCGGGTCCCACTTCTTCCACCTGTATTTCAATTCATTATCATTGTCAGAGCCATTTGAATCATTTGAAAGGGAAACTGCTAAAGAGAATCGAGAGTTTGAGGAGAAGTTTTCTAGATTAAGCTGTATTACAAAGAATGCTTTAGAAGGATCTGTTAATGAAAGTAATGCAAAATGCTGAGAAGATATCTTCCAACCTAAGACATAAGGATAAAGACGTCATCCATCAACACTAAAAGGATGGTGTGGAAGAGGAGAGAATGGAGACTGCTAAGCCAGGAGACGAAGACCCGCCCCTTGACCAGAGCACGCGATTATGACGACGAGGCTGATAATATTTTATACCAAGACTCAGATCGGGCAAAAATTTTCTTCGCCTTTCGTAGGAAATTGCCATCCTGTATGAGAGAGGCGTGCTGTTTCTTCGCCTTCCTAATATGCTAATGCGCATAAACACACTACAAAGACGGCCAACTTGTGCAAGGACGCCCTCGGGGAAAAGTAGGAAGCTGTGCTCACGCGGACTGCCTTGTGCAATTAGCACTGAGTACCTCGTCTCTTGAAAACATCTCCGAGAGAAGGCCGGCGGACGAGCCGTGAGATAAATTAGACAAAGCACGCAGCCGGAACAAAGGAAGCCTTCCCTTATGACGGATGTGGCGGCGTGGGCGGCCCTGTGTTTGCGCCGGCGCCTCCCGTTCTGTTCCGTTCCGTTCCGTTCTGTTGCGCTCCCAGCGCTGAGAAGTCGCGTCTCCCTTGACAAATCTGCGAACTCGCTGCTGCGCTGTCGGTATGCGGCCCGTATGCGTCTGCCTCTCCCACCCGCTCACCTTCTCGCCCCTCCATCCCTCTCCCCCCAGCTACCGTCAGGGCCATGTATCATAATTAAAGAGGCAGCGCGTCCCGGTTCCCTAATGACGGGATTAATGGCGCCATGCGGTCTGACAGACGCCCGCAGGGTCGCAACCCCGCTCCCCTCCTTCCTCTGCCGTGACGTGCACCTCACTCACTCATTCGTGAAGCGACATATCGAATCACACTACGTCAGCCCTAACGAATTTCCGCATCACGTCTTTGTCATAGCTTCGTACTCTGGCGCACATGGAGACGAGAACCACGGTGCTACAAATATAACTAGGAAAACAAAATCTGTCATGTAATGTCACGTCGAATCTACTCTACATTGATTTGTGGTTGTGATAACATTTCTAGGGAGGATAACCTACTATCTGCGAAAAGTTTACTGATCACTTACAAAAAAAATGTTCAAATGTCTGTGAAATCTTGTGGGACTTAACTGCTAAGGTCATCAGTCCCTAAGCTTACACACTACTTAACCTAAACCATCCTAAGGACAAACACACACACTCATGCCCAGGACCAGCCGCACAGTCCATGACTGCAGCGCCTGAGATCGCTCGGCTAATCCCGCGCCCTCCGCCCAATACGTACACTGATGGGACGAAACCTTATGACCATCTGCCAAACAGCATGTTGGCCCACCTTTGGAACGCAACAGAACAAGATTCCGCGTAGTATTGATTCGGTAAATCCTTAGTATGTTTCTGGAATTCTGTGGCACCAGATGCCTACGCACAGCTCACGCAACTACCGTAAATTGGGGCCCGGTGGTTTGTGATTTGGAGCTGGCGCTCGATAACGTCCAATATGTGTTCTATCGTGTTCAGATCAGGAGAATTTGGAGGCCTAAGATCAATGAGAGTTCACTGTAAAGCTCCTCGAACTACTGTAACACGACTCTGGGCTCATGGCCGGCCGGTGTGGCCGTGCGGTTCTAGGCGCTTCAGTCTGGAACCGCGTGACCGCTACGGTCGCAGGTTCGAATCCTGCCTCGGGCATGGATGTGTGGGATGTCTTTAGGTTCGTTAGGTTTAAGTAGTTCTAGGTTCTAGGGGACTAATGACCACAGATGTTAAGTCCCAAAGTGCTCAGAACCATTTGAACTATTTTTTCTGGGCTCATGGCACTAACAGTTGTCTCGCTGGGAGATGTCATCACCATCAGGAAAGACACCAAACATTCAGGGACACAGCCGATCCCTAGAAATAATCACGTAGTCCGGCAGATAAGAATCACTCCATTACTACCATAGGTCACATGGAAGCTTATGTGAATGTCCCCAACCCCCTATGGTATAATATTCTCTCCACCGGCCTGTAGTGCGATACGTGTTTCGAGAAATCGTTTGTCTGGATCCAGATACGACCATCGACTTGGTGTAATGAGAAACGTAATTCTTTCGACCAGGTGACATCTAATCTAGATGATACCGTGCACACTGCAATCTTAATGGGACCACGTAGGGATCGTATGCTGCAGAGCACCAAGTTCAATAATGTGTTGCTTTGAAACACTTGAGCATGCACTAGTACTGTACTCCCCTGCCAGATCTGCCACAGACTCGCATCTACCCTGCTTTACAGAAAAGGCAAGCTCCCGACATGGACTACCGGGTGATCAAAAAGTCAGTATAAATTTGAAAACTTAATAAGCCACGGAATAATGTAGATAGAGAGGTAAAAATTGACACACATGCATGGAATGACATGGGGTTTTATTAGAACCACCCCATATTGCTAGACGCGTGAAAGATCTCTTGCGCACGTCGTTTGGTGATGATCGTGTGCTCAGCCGCTACTTTCGTCATGCTTGGCCTCCCAGGTCCCGAGACCTCAGTCCGTGCGATTATTGGCTTTGGGGTTACCCGAAGTCGCAAGTGTATCGTGATCGACCGACATCTCTAGGGATGCTGAAAGAGAACATCCGACGCCAATGCCTCACCATAACTCCGGACATGCTTTACAGTGCTGTTCACAACATTATTCTTGGACTACAGCTATTTTTGAGGAATGATGGTGGACATACTGAGCATTTCCCGTAAAGAACATCATCTTTGCTTTGTCTTACTTTGTTATGCTAATTATTGCTATTCTGATCAGATGAAGCGCCATCTGTCGGACATTTTTTGAACTTTTGTATTTTTTTTTTGGTTCTAATAAAACCCCATGTCATTCCAATCATGTGTGTCAATTTGTACCTCTCTATCTACATTATTCCGTGATTTATTCAGTTTTCAAATTTATACTGACTTTTTGATCACCCTGTACTTTGATAAGAAATGGAGGTGCAGCATGTTGTCGCCTACTCTCGGTTTCAGCGTCCTTCAAGCACTACCTGTAGATGCTCGCCACAATACCAGTTGACTAGCCGACCAACTTAGATGTCTGAGAGGTGCTCGTATCCAGACGCCAAGGCATAACAATCTGCTCTGTGTCGCGTTTTTGTGTGAGTTATCCCATTTGCAGCATCGTCGCTAGAATGATTCACTTTCGCCTCTGTTCCACTTATATTCTTCACCTACTGTGTCACCTGCCTGAACGCCACCAGGTGACATTCAGTCTCGCAGTTGGCAATGATCATCAAATTTGGCCTCATCAATGTAGACCAGGGGTGGCCAAGAACTGGGCTCGCCGGCCGTGGAGTGGCACGAGTGCCATAGCGCTCAGCCTGGCTGGTACGTTTGCCCTACCCCCACGCCACTCTGTCCGTGCGTGAGGAGGGGGAAACTGGGAACGAGCCGCATTTAAATGGAAATACGGCGGTACTGCACACGACTTGCTTGTATTTCACATTTCTGAATAACATAGAACAATAACTATCATCATATGGACAGACGCATGTAAATTCGTAGATTATCGAACTCTGGTTGCCACGCAATCGTGACGTTTTTTTAGTTTCACAAAAAAAGTCTTTCATGCACACATATGTTGGGCGAAATATTGTATCACTTTTGCAACCTCACTATGGAATTACGGGAATTACGTTGCATACCAATGTTATATGTACACAAGCACAGGGGTGCTTTCAACTGAAATGGCAAACGGTTTCGAGCACAGTTCGAAAACAGATATAAGACGTGCAGTGTCCTCATAATGTTTAGGAAACTATCGTTTTAATTCTTTCAAGGCCACAATAAACTCTTCAAACTTCGCTTTTTCTTCAACGCCAGTGAGCTTAGGGAACTGGACTGAGTTTGCCAGAATGTGTCCACACTACAACGCGATTTTGTTTTTGAATGAATCCCAATCAGATCAGAAAGTTGTTTCTCACCTTGCAGTGTCTTACTGTGGGCAGCGTGCAAATCAAATCCACTTACAATCCGTCTCTAATCCATTCTGGATGTTCTAATTTTCGTTTCTGCCGTGCTTTTTCCTTCATAATTTCAACAATAGCGAGTTTTAAATCGAAAAATTGTTCCAAGCATGACCCTTGACTTAACCAGCGTACTTTGCAGTGAAATATAACTCCATACTCTTCGTTCAGTTCCATCGAAAACTGTTGCAACTAATAGTGGAGCAATGGCTGCGACATGAAAATTTTTACTCTTTATACCATCAATTTCATCAAGTGACCCACGCCTGCAAATTAGGCTTCTTCATAAACAGAACAATTAATCCTGTCTGTCGCTGGTTGAAAATTTTTGCTATTTCATTGCCAACTAGACCTCTGAATTCTTTCTGCATGGTATTGTAATGTCGTTTCATATCGAACGTGGAATACCCTTTGCTTTTGTGACTGCATAAGATGTTTGAGAATTCTCATCCCTTTCTGTTATTACATTCATTTTTAAAGGCCTGTGACGATAGATCGCTAGACTGCCTGTTTTTGTGCAAACAGTGAACGTCCTTCATATCACGGACGAACCTCGAAACGTGAAGAGCGCTGACGTAAAAGAGCTGATATCAAAATTCTGCCGAACTGAAGAGAGTTGTGTCAATCGAAAAATGCGACACCCCAGTACTGAATGAAATGTCGCGCTGCACCGAGTACTTCCGGGAAGAACCGAACAAAGCCAAGACAGGCCAGGTTTTGGCCCGCTTGCGGCCGGTACAACCTGCACGAGGGAAGTTTCGCGCGCCATGTCTGCCCTGCTGTAGACTACCACAGGGAGACGTGCGGTGCTGGTGAGTAGTGGGGTGTGAGAGGCTCTGCCTTCATCACGCACTGCTAACACTACACTGCAGCATTGTGTATTGTACCAACATCAGTGCGGATGTGGAACGGTCATGCTGAAGTGACGAATGCTTAAATGTTTCGTGGAAATGCCCTGTTGACATGACCGTTTCCAATAAAAGTACTTAATGCTAAAAAGTTAGCATAATCTCTGAAAAGAAACGTCCGGCAAGTTACTTTCTGCGTCTCACCCTGTATCAGCCGTTTCCCTTGAACTTTAGGTGACTGCCGCTGGGAGTGCAGAATAGCCCTGTCACACATTTCGAAACAAAAAAGTCGAGTTTTAAAATATTATACTGATTATACAAAACCGACGTTCAGGGCCTGTATTTATATCCTCGTGACAGTGGTTCTGTGGGTAGCAGGCTGTGACCTAAGGCAAGCTTCTGCGGCCGGTGTTTCGTCTCCTGGTTAGGGTGACATCGTCAGACGCTGTAAAAATGTAATTAGTTAATTTTGAAACATTTATTTATCGGCAGTTTCGGCCCGATGGTAGGTTAGTATGCCGTCCATCTGTTTATACCATAAAAACACGCACTTGCCCCACTTGGGCAGTTCCACATTTGCACGATAGCAGGCAGCACTGTCTCCGTCTGATGAGGGCTGCTGGCGTCCTCGCAGCGGTAAGTTTTCTCGTACCCTCCGCTATCTTGCATTGAGGTGTGCTCGTATATCCTTCTGACCGTGCTTGTCCGGTAAGACTCCAGCATTAAGTCACAATGAACGCTAAACTTACGTTTCAATAATCTCATGGAAAGCATACTGAAATATATCAAACGTTTTTTATGATGCAACAATCTGCCCTGCAGAAACTCATTTTTCAGTTTATGATAGGTTCAGAAAATATTACAATATGATAGCGAACAGTTTATATTTTCTCATTTTCTTTACTCATTTCGTTCCTAGCCATCCATGGCAGCAGCTACGTACAGCTCCCGTTATTTTATCGTGGTGCTGTAGTCAAGTTGCCAGTAAAGAACTTTCCAGAACGAGATCATAAGGGTACTGCCCACACACTGTTATTATCTCCACCGTCGTACACTTCGGCGACATATTATCTTTAACACTTTGAAAGGGTACAGTACCGCCCGACATTGAAAATAGGTACAACATTCTTCGTTATTCTTGTCAGAACAACATATTTCTTGTACTAATAACTCAATTTCACTTAATACAACGAAGCCGGATACCAGTGTAGGAAGGAATGACAATTTATTTATTTAATTGATCACATGTGCACTCCCACAAAATAAATCCCTACATCCAATTTGATGAGATCTGCGAAATGAATGAATGTATGGTCGTCTGATAGTGAATGTGCAATATATGATCATCTTTGAGACGGTCCTTTGGTCACCTTTGGTGGAACCAAAGAGATGAAATTTACCTGAGCTTTGAGCGCCTGAATTGTGGCTGACCAATACGGTAGCAAGGTGCTCCCCCACTTCGGCAGATGTGCGAAATGACCTGAAGAACGGCCATGTTTCAGCACTCTGGCGCTGGATCTTGTGTTGGTAAGACCTGTCTTAGGTGTGCTCCGTAAAGACAAAAGAGTGGAGAAAATGGTATGCATGTGAAATACTTAAGAGTAGTTTGGAATAATTATTTCTCTATTTCAGGAACTTTTGGGGGGAGAATTAAATGACAGGCAGGTAATATTAAGGGGATCATAGTAATCTTCGGAAGTGACCAACGTTCATAGTGAAACCACGTGTAGCAATAAGATGAAATATTTGCGAGTGCTAGTACTAAGTTGGAATACTTGCGAGTGCTAGTACTAAGTTGAAATACTTCCGAGTGCTAAAGTTAAGCTGAATTACTGGCGTGTGTACTATAAGTTGGAAATATTTAAGAAATGGCGTGTGCAGGACTTGAAATTAGAGACGAGTACTTCCACGTGGTGAGTACTGTGTGAGTCTCAATCTGTGTATGAGACAAAGGATAAAGAGAAGTACTCGTCCATGGTATCAGTTGAGCCCTCGCGTGTGTGACGAATATGTTCTTAATATTACTCTGCGTGTTATGTTTCCGTGTGACGCTGGATTCAAACTCTAATACTCTGTGAGAAAAGCAAAATGAGTCAGCCGTCTATCCACCAACGCCACTTGGCTTGCATTGCACAGGAAGACGTGCATATATCCTCCAGAGTTCGTAGTAGGGAAGAAAAGTTACGAAGTGGGGTAGTGTCGTGTGAAACTGGGATGAATACTAATTGAAGTGGGAAAGCTGAAAGTGAAGTGATTCTAACGTTGTGACTATTCTTTGTGATGTAAGTTGCTAGTGTGATGTATTTCATGCAATTTAAGTGTGTGTGGTTTGCATGGGAGAGTAGCAAGATAGGTTCAGAGGCAGTGGGTTATGCTTGTTCCTTTTTGTACTGCTCGGTCTGGAGTAAATTTTCGTGATGATAGGCGTGAGAGTCGAAGTGTGAGATATAGCAAAAGATCCACCATCCTATCCAGAAAGTGCACTGTAGCGTTAAATAATTACGAGACCATAAGATAGAGAATCACCAATGTAAAGCCATGCCCACTGGGCGGAGTTTCTCAAGTGTAATTATTGTATAAAAATGTAATAATAGAATAATAGAATTTATCGGAATAAAAAAAAGATAGTGAAAAGAAAAAGATTGGTGGCCTTGTTCTTCGAATAGTGTGTAGTCATGATATCCATAATTTATAATGTGTGCGCCATTCACATTCAGTGAGATGGCCAAGTGTTGATCAAAGCCGTTGAGTAAGAAAGAAAATGTGGTATTGCCAGTGCGTAGTGAACTATCAAAGTTGTGTAAATTACTAATAGTCAGACGTGCGTTATCCGTTTCCGTTGCGTAATATTCAAACACGAGAATAATTTCTAGATTAATTGTGAGTACTAGAGCTCCTCATCAGTCATTGATGTTTTGCGATAAATAAGAATAAATCCACTAGCTTGGTAGACCACTCATCTTGCAGGCCTGACTGCTTGATGCCACAGTATGAGCAATGCATGTGGGTGCGTCTCAACTTTTTTTAGAAGAGTGCTGATTTCTGCATCTAAGACAAAATGCAGCGATAAAGATGATTATCTACAGTAACTTTGGTGCAGAAATTCTGGTTTTAATGAGCCGCTATTCTACACATGTTTCCAGGTATATTGCTGAGCTGGGACTTCACGCTTTTCTAAATGGAACAATGTCTTTTACCAAGTGGGATGAAACAGAACAATAGTGTTCTTGAAAATCACGCCCGACTCTGAATTACGTTCAATAATTCAACTTTTGATGCTGTAATGTAACGGACACTAATTCTCGTTGCCACATTCTTCAAGTATGTCGCCGTCAGCATAAAGTAATATAAAGACTACAGCATGGTCATTAGCTACAGAAGTAGTTGTAGCGCCCCGTTCAGCTTGGAGGTATGTTTGTTCGATAGTAAATGGGATATTGTAAGGCATAATATCTTAATATCTGTAAAAAAATAAAACCAAAAATGATACCAAGGCGAGAGAAGCGGAACAACATACTCGCTAACATCACATACAGTTATAAGTTAAATAGTTCTAAATTAAATCGCAGAATTTGATAATGGCAATAAATTTCTGAAATGTTCCGAGCTATGCATGGAAAGGACGTAACTCATATAGTGTCTAATGTTGAAATCAGTATCTTGAATGGCTTTGCTTACCATAATTTAAGCTGCTACTCAAGGGTGTCTTTTTCTTAGGACTATAGGCTGCCGTGAATATAAATCGTACGTTACCTGAAACAAAGAGAAGAGTGAATAAACATTCGCATATTTACAATCACTGGATGCATTTAAGTAAAACATTGTACGAACGATTATATTTATATCTCTGGCACCAAGTAAATATATTATCGTATTTTCTTGCAAGAAATGTATTGTAAATAATAGAACGTAGCACAAATATGGACAAACACAGTTGAATTCAAATGGCTCTAAGCACTATGAGACTTAAAATCTGAGGTCATCAGTCACCTAGACCTGTAACTACTTAAACCTAACTAACCTGAGGACATCACACACATCCATGCCCGAGGCGGGATTCGAACCTGCAACCGTAGCAGCAGCGCGGTTCCGGACTGAAGCGCCAAGAACCGCTCGGCCACATATCGGCCGGCAAACACAGTTGAATATTGAGGTAGTTTTTCAGTCTTCCGAAACGGAATATTGAGTCCAATGACAAAGTGATGAAGGCAGCCTATGTACAAGTCCAAGCACGCTCTCGTATTTGCGTTTGTACTGCATATCTTACGGTCAGTGCTCCCCGTCGCAAAGATAAACAAACGCTGCAGTGAGAAAGCAGAAGCTGATACGCCACCCGGCAAACGTTGCACGTATATTGCTGCAGCAACCATGTTGACACATTGTAGCTGTACGAGGGATATCAGCACCATATTACAGTCCCGGGACAAGGGTCGGGATTCAGGAATTATCAGCAGAGGGAGCACACAAAGCTACAAAAAAAAGTTACATTTCTGAAGTACAAACATAAGATAGGTTTACACAGCCTCGCGTGGCGAGATAGTCTGCGACCAGCCTCATGCATACAAATGCAGCCAGCGCCTGCGACCTTCAGCAGTGTCCACGCTGCGCCATGCAGTTACGGCGATCAAAAGGCCGCCCTGTTCCATGCGGGTCGCACGTTGCTGGCCGCCTATGAGGCCTACATGGTGATTATTACTTCTTCTAAATCCTGGAAAAAGAGGGCACTCAAAGTTCTGTGAGTTCGTGTGGACTTCTGCTTATTGGAGTCCGACATTTTTAGCCGACCTTTAGTACCCAATCTACACTACCCGCCATTAAAATTTCTACACCAAGAGGGAATGCAGATGATAAACGGGTATTCTTGGAAAAATATATTGTACTAGAACTAACATGTGATTACATTTTCACGCAATTTTGGTGCATAGATCCTGAGAAATCAGTACCCAGAACAACCACCTCTGCCCGTAATAACGGCCCTGAAACGCTTGGGCATTGAGTCAAACAGAACTTGGATGGCGTGTACAGGTACAGCTGCCCATGCAGCTTCAACACGACACCACAGTTCATCAAGAGTAGTGACTGGCGCATTGTGACGAGCCAGTTGCTTGGCCACCATTGACCTGACGTTTTCAATTGGTGAGAGATCTGGAGAATGTGCTGGCCAGGGCAGCAGTCGAACATTTTCTGTATCCAGAAAGGCCCGTACAGGACCTGCAACATGCGGTCGTGCATTATCCTGCTGAAATGTAGGGTTTCGCAGGGATCGAATAAAGGGTAGAGACACGGGTCGTAACACATCTGAAATGTAACGTCCACTATTCACAGTGCCGTCAATGCCAACAAGAGGTGACCGAGACGTGTAACCAATGGGACCCCATACCATCACGCCGGGTGATACGCCAGTATGGCGATGACGAATACACGCATCCAATGTGCGTTTACAGCGATGTCACCAAACACGGATGTGACCATCATGATGCTGTAAACAGAACCTGGATTCATCCGAAAAAATTTCGTTTTGCCATTCGTGCACCCAGGTTCGTCGTTGAGTTCACCATCGCTGGCGCTCCTGTCTGTGATGCAGCGTTAAGGGTAACCGCAGCTATGGTCTCCGAGCTGATAGTCCATGCTGCAGCAAACGTCGTCGAACTGTTCGTGCATATGGTTGTTGTCTTGAAAACGTCCCCATCTGTTGACTCAGGGATCGAGACGTGGCTGCACGATCCGTTGCAGCCATGCGGATAAGATGCCTGTCATCTCGACTGCTAGTGATACGAGGCCGTTGGGATCCAGCACGGCGTTCCGTATTACGCTCCTGAACCCACAGATTTCATATTCTGCTAACAGCCATTGGAACTCGACCAACGCGAGCAGTAATGTTGCGATACGATAAACCGCAATCGCGATAGGCTACAATCCGACCTTTATTAAAGTCGGAAACGTGATGGTACGGATTTCTCCTCCTTACACGAGGCTTCACAACAACGTTTGACCAGGCAACGCCGGTCAACTGCTGTTTTTGTATGAGAAATCGGTTGGAAACTTCCCTCATGTCAGCATGTTGTAGGTGTCGCCACCGGCGGCAACCTTGTGTGAATGCTGTGAAAAGCTAATCATTTGCATCTAACAGTATCTTCTTCCTGTCGGTAAAACTTCGTGTCTGTAGCACGTCATCTTGGTGGTGTAGCAATTTTAATGGCCAGTAGTGTAAATCTTTCTTATGTGGATAATTATAATATTTGGTCGTGTTTTTGAGGACATTAATTTTAATTTTCCACGCAGATTTTTATTATTGTGGCCTATAATTATCGATTTTCTTGCACGTCTTTTCTGACTTTTGGCATGTCTAATTCTTGTTTCGTACAATATCTGGCATTATTTGAAGCATGTAAAATACAGCAAAAGGAAAAAAGTTAATGTACACTTTTGTAATATTGCAATTAACTCAAGATTTATTACTGCAACTGAGTATATGACTACATAAAATGATTATTCTCGGAGATCAAAAGCACAAGTGGTTCTGAGGTACCAGGTATCGACCCGTGCTGAAACACCTACATTAGTAGCTGTATGTGGTGTAGCCACCACGGGCGCAATGCAGGCGCTGACTCCGGCATCCAGTTGAAAGTACAGATGGCGAATACTGTCCTGGGATAAGTTATGCCACGCCCGCTCGACCTGTTCATGTAGTTCTTTAAGAGTTGTTGGCTGACAAGTTGCACGATCACTTCTCGTCCCATTACATCCCATACGTGCTCGACTGAAGACCGATCGGGAGATTGTGCGGGTCAGAGAAGTTGTTGCAGGTTTTGCAGAGCACGTTGAGTTTCACAGGCAGTGTGGGGGCGAGCATTATTCTGTTAGAACAACACATAACCTTCATGTTGCAAGAACAGGTGTAACAACATTCTGCACGTACCGAGAGCTGCTTAGCCTCCCCCCCCAGAAACACCAAAGGTGAACGAGTGTTGCAGCTTATCGCACCCCAGACGATAAGTCCTGGGGTGTGGACAGTGTGTCTTGGACGAATGCACTTACCAGGTCTACGTTGTACGTGCAAACGTCCATCACTTGCGAGCAGGCAGAACCTGATTTCATCGCTGAAGACCATAGCGCGCCATTCCGTCTTCCAAGTGATCCTCTGACGGCTTCTGTCGAGCTGTGCACGTCGATATTGTGGATTGGGTGGAAATACAGTTGTCCGTGCCCGTACTCCCACTGCTAATAAACGGTTCGCAACAGTTCGTGTTGACACACCCGGGCTCACAATTTCTCTTACCTGTACTGTGGTAGCTGTACGACCTTCCATTGCTGCCCTTACAATACGACGATACAGGTGGGCGTCTGTGCTGCGTGGACGCCCAATACCTTGTCTATGGGTGTGAGAATGTTCACGTGCAAACTGATACCAACGTCGTTGCACAACTGACGCAGTACGTCCAGCTTGCGTGGTAATTCTCCGAAAGGACCATCCCACCACTCGGAAGGTCGCAATTTGACCCCTTTCAAACTCACTCGTTTGGCCTGGGTGCCAGCTTGGTTCAGCCGTTTGCACCATACTTAGCCTACTGGGTAGACACAGACGGCGCTGTCGTAGCTATGCCACTACGCTATCTGTCAGCGGACGACATTGAAGTCAGGTGACATATGCCGACATCGCATCAAAATCGACGTCGTCTTTCCAGGTGTACTGTTTTTTTACGGCAGTGTATTATCACCAAGCTTGTTGAAAGGAAAGTTTGGAGCAATAATCATATGATTCGTGTTGTAATTGGGGCAAGGATTCTATTCCTTCGCAGTCGACCCGATAGACAGAAAAACGGAGAAACGTTGTCCGACGTCTTTTTGGCTGTGAGGGGCGTATCCGGTATATGGCGCTATTTGGCTGTGCCAACCTGGAGTCGAGGGACTGGTTTTCCATAACGTACGTAAAACTGATGCCAGCGTCGTTGCACAACTGACGATGTATGTCCAACTTGCGTTGCAACTGATCATAGAAAGAAGGCTTTCACTGCAGGTGTTGTCATCACTTAACATTTCCGGGCTGAGATGCCGTCGTCCATACATAAAACTCTCCCCTGACGTTTCGCCTTCGACTGCGGAAGGCATCCTCCGAGGAGATGGAGCTCAGCGGACTGGTTTAAGGACTACAGACCTGCCTGTAACGGTTGATTTTTTTCAGCACTTTTTAAGTTAGAAAACTTTCGAGAAGTCTGGACAGAAAGCAAAACTTTTCAAAGCCTGATCAGAGAGTGAGCAATGAGAATGCGTACATTCTGCTCCTGAGCCTGACTGGCTAAATGCCCCAGAGGATTAAATAATTTCAGGAGTTGCCTGGAGATCCTCTGGAGCAGAGGTGTTAGCTGAGTGTTTCATATATCGGAATTCGAGAGGTTACACTCACAGTGCGGAAACTTAGAAAAATTACGAAGTATGTTCGTGTGCATGAGCGTGAATTTCTGTTCAGTCATTTTCAATTTTCACCCTTTTCTCCTTTTTTTTCAGACGAATGTTGTAGTATGTATTTATTTCACTTTTCTGTTAGTCCATCTCCTCTCCCCCTCTCTCTGTCCATCTCCTCCTCCCCCATCTCTGTTCCTCTCCTCTACCCCCGACTCTCCACCTATTTCCTTTACCCCCTCTTTCTGCTGATCTCTTTCTCGCTCTCTCTCTCTCTGTCCATCTCCTCCTCTTTCCTTTTTTGCCCACCTCTTCGTCTCCCCTCTCCCTGTCCATCTCCTCCTCTTCCCTTTCTCCGGACATTTCCTCCTCCCACTCTCTCTATCCGTCTCCTCTTCCCCTCTATGTGTCGATCTGTTCCTCCCCCATCTCTGTCCATCTCCTTCTTTCCGCTCTTCTCTCTCCACGTTAGCACCTACACAATAATAGGAGGCTGCTGGTTCTTACCCCACAGTATTTATTTCCAGATAGTACGTAATATGTGTGCCAAATTTGGTTGAAATCGTTGAAGGCGTTTAGGTTAGGCTTTTTACCCGTGGATTTGGCCACTATACGTTTATAAAGTGTATATTTCGCCTATATCTCTAGCTAATTTTGCTCTGCAGTATCATTTTCACGCCGCTCAATGTTTATGACGTCGTATCTCCTGAACTCTGTGTCGTACAGTGATATATAGTTTTGCTGGTACATTCAGTGGCATAAATGAATTGTGCTTGCAAAAAATATCGCGAACACAGTTAGTAGTAAACAAGTAAATTAAAAGCTCATGCCTGATGTGGAGGTTTTACTATATGAACAGCGGTAGTGCAGTAAGCGATAAATTTTTTCCTTTCATCATTTTGTGGGGGTTGTCAGCGAGGAAAATTTTCGTAAAGGTTTGGTATTACGTGTGAAGTTTGTCTCAAGTCATTAAGAGCTCTACTGTCAAATATTGGATGAATAAAGTTTGGGTATTCGCGCATCGTGGAGTACACTTAGTTTTCACACCTATCGCCACCACTTTGGTAGAATGGTATAAAGTATCCTATGACTTCATTTAGGGCATAAGTTACTCAATTCCAAATTGCATCTAAATCCGTCCAGCCGTTCCATTATGGAAGAGTAACAAACATACTACCCCCCCCCCCCCCCACCACACACACACACACACACACACACACACACACACACACACACACACTCACTCACAACCTTTCACATCTGTAATGTAATATATATACAGGCAAGATTGTCGAAGTTATCCAGATGTATCTGAATTGTAAACTTTAGCCCAACTTAATTGTGCTTAAATTCCACCCATCCTTGCGGAACGTAACGCATGCATGATAGGATACCAGCATATCTTGCTGTCCGGTAAGACGACATCTAACGTGGCAACATGTCCGAGATGGAGAGGTCGACCAGGATCAGTGCGTTAGCCTCCAAGATCAGCTGACCTCAGTACTCTGGATATTTCTGTCTCGGGTCATCTCGGACGTGTAGTGAACAGCACTCCCACTGATATTGTTGAAGAACTAGAGCAGTATATTGTACAGTCTTGACAAGATTTACGAGTAAATCAAGGGCTGGCTGAAAAAAAAAAAATTGTAGCTCACTGCAGAGACAGTAATGACGACACATGGAACACCTGCTTTAACAGGTACGAATGTTCAGTAAACTGTGACGTGTAACGTGCTGAACCGGGGCTGCATCTCGTTTAAGTTTACTTTTCAAAGGCATTTGTTAATTAAATGAAACAACAAGATTACTGTTACCAGTCACCGTTGACTGGTAACGGTAAACTTGTTTCATTTAACGCCAATAACAGTCACGGTAAAGCCTAACTTAAATTGTTCGCATTTAAAGGCATTTGTGCTAACATAGGCAATATTTAACACTCAAATCACTGTTGGCTCCTAACCACACATTTGCAGTTAGTTCACAAATGGCTTGTTTGCAGATCCATGTTGAACGGAACGTATTTACCTATGTTATTGTATACATTATTTGTGTTAGTATTGCGAAAACTGACACAAATTAATGTATACAATAACATTAGGTATGATACACCACACACACACACACACACACACACACACACACACACACACACTTTCGAAAACTGACATATATATAACTGCCTGACGAAAATGTAGAGCAGTCATCAGAGTGCATTACTGTTGTTCATGTTTAGTGTTGCTCTTAGGCTTGGTAGGATATACACGGAGAGCACAGAAACACTGTGAAAAGCTTGTAAGGGTATTGCGGGGTAGGTTCTGATGAGAAAGCTTAAAAAAAAGTATTCCATATGTTGCTCCATTTCCGGGTTAATTAGCGCTGAAGCTGGTCAATAAGACCATTGCGCGTACAAATTCAAGCGGGCCGCCAGAGACGGCGTCGTCAAATGTGTCTCCGAAATAAAGCGCGATTCAAAAACTGGACATGCGACGGCAGTATGGATCGAATCCGCGCCAAAGGTAAGCAGTCCCGTGCGCAATCATCTGCGCTAGGGGAACAACTGACTCTAATGGTATCTGGCGGGCCGCTTGAATCTGCGCGCAACGGTCTCATTGGCTAACTTCAATGCCAATAGCCTTCGAAATGGCGCAACGTATTGAATTTTTTTGTTAACAATTATTTCTCAGCACAGTCTATACTGCAACAGTCTGTTTCCGGCCGCCGTATATAAGGCGCGAGAACAGCATCAGATGCTGGGTGATCATTGTAGACGATACGAAGATGCCGCGTATTTCATGAGACAGCTTTATCGGCATCTGGCCTTGTTTGAAAGGAGCGTCATTGTCGGGCTACATTCGGCCGGTTAGTCGAATCGTACAATACCCAGACTTTTTTTTGAGGCGGGTGGGGTTGGATGTGACAGTGGCCTGATGTTGGACTCCATGGGAACGTGAAAGCATGGGAATGAAAGGGCAGGCATATTCATCGTCAAGGTTCCGGTCGACCATATATGACCACCGCCGGAGAGGATCGCCGTATTGTGAACCAAGCACATCATAACTCCTTAACACCCACGCCTGCCACCCGAGAATAAATAATGGACTGTCTGTAACATTCTACGACATCCTATACCTTTGGTTGGAGGCTAACAGCAGCCGGACTAGGGAGGTACTTCCCATACGTAGGCTCCCGTTAAAACGACAACACAAAAGGCTCCCTTTCGAAGTGGAGCCGTGACCTGAAAGCATGGTCTGATGGACTGATGATGAACGGGGTCGCATCGTGCTCAGCGATCAGTTGCGGTTCTGCACCAACCTGGAAGATCATCGTCGCCATGTAGGACGGCGACCATTCTTCCAATGATGCGGAGGGGAACAGGGGTGTCACTTCTGGTATCGTGGTGTGAGGGGCCATTGAGTGTAGCTTCGCATCATGACTGTTAGCGATCTAGGGAACTCTGATGGTAGAACATTACGTCACGGACATCCTGCGTCGTCATCTGCTACCTCTCACGCAACGGTATCGTGGTGCCATTTTCCAACACGACAATGCTCGTTAATACGTAGCACGTGTACTCCCATGGATAGCACGATCCCATGATCTTTCACCAAAAGAACATGTTTGGGAACCGCTCGGACGGCAGCTCTGTGCCATTGTCAGGACCATTTACAACAGCTGTAGGCCATCTTGCCTCAGGAGAGGATACAACGTCTTTATGACACCCTTCCCAAGTGAATCAGTGCAAGCATCCCAGCCAGACTGTGTGCACCATTATACTGACATGTGGACTCATACTGCCAAGCTGCACGTAAATTTGACTAGATTTTGTGATCACATAAATATTTTTACATCTTGTGTCAAACTATGAAGATTCATTTCATTTCCTAGATCTGATCCGGGTGTTTCAATTTTTTCAGGCCGTGTATGTGTGTGTTAGTGACAATACATCGAAGGGACTGTATGGAAGACGGATGTTTGGCGAATGATAATTCAAGGTCAGTCTTTGGACCCTCTGTGTGAACGAGTATTCCTAAGTGTATACTGCAGTCCCCGAAGCAACGACTGCATCAGTGTGAAGGCCGTAGTAGCGAATTTGTTAATCCATAGTGGGTCTCACAAAGGGAGAGGTACACTCCTGGAAATTGAATTAAGAACACCGTGAATTCATTGTCCCAGGAAGGGGAAACTTTATTGACACATTCCTGGGGTCAGATACATCACATGATCACACTGACAGAACCACAGGCACATAGACACAGGCAACAGAGCATGCACAATGTCGGCACTAGTACAGTGTATATCCACCTTTCGCAGCAATGCAGGCTGCTATTCTCCCATGGAGACGATCGTAGAGATGCTGGATGTAGTCCTGTGGAACGGCTTGCCATGCCATTTCCACCTGGCGCCTCAGTTGGACCAGCGTTCGTGCTTGACGTGCAGACCGCGTGAGACGACGCTTCATCCAGTCCCAAACATGCTCAATGGGGGACAGATCCGGAGATCTTGCTGGCCAGGGTAGTTGACTTACACCTTCTAGAGCACGTTGGGTGGCACGGGATACATGCGGACGTGCATTGTCCTGTTGGAACAGCAAGTTCCCTTGCCGGTCTAGGAATGGTAGAAAGATGGGTTCGATGACGGTTTGGATGTACCGTGCACTATTCAGTGTGCCCTCGACGATCACCAGTGGTGTACGGCCAGTGTAGGAGATCGCTTCCCACACCATGATGCCGGGTGTTGGCCCTGTGTGCCTCGGTAGTATGCAGTCCTGATTGTGGCGCTCACCTGCACGGCGCCAAACACGCATACGACCATCATTGGCACCAAGGCAGAAGCGACTCTCATCGCTGAAGACGACACGTCTCCATTCGTCCCTCCATTCACGCCTGTCGCGACACCACTGGAGGCGGGCTGCACGATGTTGGGGCGTGAGCGGAAGACGGCCTAACGGTGTGCGGGACCGTAGCCCAGCTTCATGGAGACGGTTGCGAATGGTCCTCGCCGATACCCCAGGAGCAACAGTGTCCCTAATTTGCTGGGAAGTGGCGGTGCGGTCCCCTACGGCACTGCGTAGGATCCTACGGTCTTGGCGTGCATCCGTGCGTCGATGCGGTCCGAACCCAGGTCGACGGGCACGTGCATCTTCCGCCGACCACTGGCGACAACATCGATGTACTGTGGAGACCTCACGCCCCACGTGTTGAGCAATTCGGCGGTACGTCCACCCGGCCTCCCGCATGCCCACTATACGCCCTCGCTCAAAGTCCGTCAACTGCACATACGGTTCACGTCCACGGTCGCGGCATGCTACCAGTGTTAAAGACTGCGATGGAGCTCCGTATGCCACGGCAAACTGGCTGACACTGACGGCGGCGGTGCACAAATGCTGCGCAGCTAGCGCCATTCGACGGCCAACACCGCGGTTCCTGGTGTGTCCACTGTGCCGTGCGTGTGATCATTGCTTGTACAGCCCTCTCGCAGTGTCCGGAGCAAGTATGGTGGGTCTGACACACCGGTGTCAATGTGTTCTTTTTTCCATTTCCAGGAGTGTATATGGCACAGAAGCCAGCTCACTAAATCCCTCCGTGATCTTAGGAAATGGGATTTATGTGTGCACCCGCCCTGGGCTACTTCTAGCGGGTACGTACTGCGGACACGGCCGGGCTGGGGAGACGTCGCGGCTCAGGACAAACGGCCGGCCGGCACGGCAGCTGCTGCAACTTTCAGCAGGCGGCGGCGTCCCGTCCCCGGAAACACGCGGTCAGCCGATGCCACGCCACCGAACTCTACGCTGCGGAGTGTCCTGACATCAATGGTCGACTCATCTTTAGTACGCAGACGTTCGAGATACGACACCTCAAATGGGGTTCTGAGTTTGTTTCTTGAACACGAAATAGCAGTGCCTTTGTTACTAATAACTACGATGCAATGTTCCGTCGAACGCATGGAGATTTCCGGAGGAACAGGCACTGCAACGACTAAAGCCGCCAAGAAATACAGGAAATGCATTAGCTGTTGCGAATACGAACCACCATCTGCTGTACGTTGGACTGACGACAGTCCGCAATTGCAATACATTTCCTGTATTTCTTGACGACTGTAGTCGTTGCAGTACCTGTTCCTACAGACATGCATTCATGTCCGATCGAACATCGCATCGTACTTTTGAATAACAGAGGCACTGCCGTTTCATATTTACTCGTCAATACCAGTCCTTGCTGGACGGGAATGAATATACACACATCGAAAAAAGTTTCGTATCACCCGAGTTACCAGAACTCCTGAAGATAGATGTTGACTGTGGATATTCTATCACAGACACAGTCCCTTTGGCTGTTCAATGATGTCACTAAACCCGCCAAAAGATATAAGCAATCACGCATGAGCAGCGGCTATTAGATGGAGGAAGTACGACAGCCGATCGGTTCCAGTCATTCCAGCAGGGAGCTACAAGGCTCGTCTTGCCTGTAGTTCAACCATGCCTAGACGACCAATATCGCGGTTCGATCGCATCCGCACTGTTACTTTGTGCCAAGAAGGGCTCTCAACAAGGGAAGTGTCCAGGCGTCTCGGAATGAACCAAAGCGATGTTGTTCTGACATGGAGGAGATACAGAGAGGCACGAACTGTCGATGACATGCCATGCTGATGCCACCCAAGGGCTACTACTGCAGTGGGTGACCGCTAACTACGAATTATGGCTTCAAGGAACCCTGAAATCAACGCCACCATGTTGAATAATGCTTTTCGTGCAGCCACAACACGTCCCTTTACGATTCAAACTGTGCGCAATAGGCTGCATTTTGCGCAACTTCACCCCCGATGTCCATGGCGAGGTCCGTCTTTGCAACCACGACACCATGCAGCGCGGTACAGATGGGCCCTACACATGCCGAATGGACCTCTCAGGATTGGCATCAGGCTCTCTTCATCGATGAATGTCGCATATGCATTCAACCAGACAATTGTCGGAGACGTGTTTGGAGGCAACCCGGTAGGGCTGAACGCCTTAGACAAACTGTCCAACGAGTGCAGCAAGGTTGAGGTTCCCTGCTGTTTTGGGGTGGCATTATGTGGGGCCGAAGCACACCGCTGGTGGTCATGGAAGACGCCGTAACGGCTGTACGATACGTGAATGCCATCCATCCATTCATCTATCGATCGGCAACACATTGGCGAGGCATTCATCTTCATGGACGACAATTCGCGTCCCCATCGTGCACATCTGAGTGGCTTCCATCAGGATAACGACATCGCTCGACTAGAGCGGCAAGCATGTTCTCCAGACACGAACCCTAACGAACATGCCTGGGATAGATTGAAAAGGGCTGTTTGTGGATGACGTGACCCACCAACCACTCTGAGGGATCAACGGCGAATCTCCGTTGTGGAGTGGTACAATCTGGACGTCTCGTCGCATGGTGGTACAATATGCAATGTGTGGTTTTCATGAGCAATGAAAAGGGCGGAAATGATGTTTATGTTGATCTCTATTCCAATTTTCTGTACAGGTTCTGGAACTCTCGGAACCGAGGTGATGTAAAACTCTTTTTGATATGTGTACATAACGTGCGAGCACAGCTTGTGACGCATGGACGGCGTCATATGGAAGTTTGTGTCTGGCCGTGATTCGTGCACGGAAAGCCGAAACGGTTAAGGTGACAAATCACGTAAAGCGGGGAATCCAGGAACAAGCCCCAGTGGGACTCAAATTTTCAGTTTCGTCATTCCAATATACAGCCGATAGTGGTTCACATTCCCAGTTGGGATTACATTTCCTGTTCCTTGAACGTTTGGATGAGGCTGACAGCTGCATCAGGCATCTGACGCTATTAGTGTCAGTATATCAGAATCAGCATTGACAAACAGTATTTCGATATCCCACCCCCTCTCCGGAATGTGCCACACACTGTCGTCTCGTGACATAATGTGCGTAGTTGGAATTATCTGTACAGTTCCTCAAAAAAGTCTCGTAATTCTTGATTAGACGTCTATTCACTCTCCTACCTCAAAATTATTGGCCTCACTTCAGTAAAGCAAATTTCGACTGTGTACCTTGACAAATATATTCTATTTCGATACTCCACAGGGTTAAACTACACAACTAAAAATCAGTAATATCTAACTTCTTTCAGGAAAATCTCCAAGACCCGACCACTGGACTGGAGCAGGTACACCGCCAACAGAGCACACAGCGTCTCGTGCTGGCACGTAACAACTCAAATGTTCTCGTCTGTGGTACCCAGTTGACTTAGAACTGTATCGCTGATTCCTTGTGTAGAAATTACAGACGAGAATTGTTAGGTGGCGACAGGAGGCTTTTAGTTACTGACTTTGGAGTTATGGAGTTTAACCCTGTCTTGCGGGTCAGTGCGAGGTTGGCGACCCTTATTTAAGGAGATTTTATAGTGTAGCAGAGATGAGAGTTAATCCGAGTCCGCTAATGAACGTTTCCGATTAAACACACGGAGCAGTACGTCGCGTAGTTTGTTTCGCCGCCACTCACCGCCAAGAGTGTGTGGATTCTGGCCGCGACCGCGGGAGTGATATCGCGTTACGCCGCAGACGATAGGAACGCTTCATATTTTCCCGTCTAAAGGTTAGACCTGAGAATCTCCCTAAAAGCAGTTAAGTAGAGAAGGGCTTCAATTATTTACTTTGAGTAATGAGAATTCTAACCTCATCTCGCATGTCAAAGTTAGGTTCACGAATCTTATTTAGACTGATATAGTACTGTAGCCGTGCAGAGTCCGAAAATCCGTGGATAAATGTTTCGTTTACAGCTGAGTAACAGTACGCCGCACAAAGAGAACTGAGCGCCGCACAGCACTAACGCCGTCGTCACTCGGGACGAGTTAACCCACGTTTATTGGGCGCTCTACGAGATCTGTGACGTCACTTCCTGCTGTTTCACGCTGAGGAGCCATTTCGTCTCGGGAAACACGAAATAAGTTCTGAGATATATTGACAATATACCACGTAAAAGTAGAACCGATAGGAAGCAAAAACCTTCCCTGTGTGACAAGCAGAAAGCAAGACGTCGTGCTGGACTCGTATTCGGGAGAACAACGGTCAAAACCCACGTCCGGCCATCCTGATTTAGGTTTTCCGTCATTCCCCTAAGTCGCCATCCTTCCCTATTCGCATGGGAGCGATGATCTCGCTGTCTCGTCCCCTCCCCCAAATCAACCAACCAACGAAGACGTCGTACTGTAATTGTCGTGTTCAGCAGAAGCCCATATTCAGTGGGTCTTATGTTACACATTGCACCCTAGAACATATGCTGTTTGAAGCATCAGCATATACAATGTCTTGAGAACGAATCTTGATTAGTGCGATTTGTTGTAATAAAATGACGGAAAAGGTCATATTGGTGGTTAAGGAATTTTCGCATTATATCTCGTGTGTTGTGAGAGTAAGCCGGTTTAAGGAAACGGCCCATGGAACACATGTCATTCTTGTTAGAATTTGTTATGATTAAATGACAGTTAATAGTATTTCTGTGACTGAAGTCTTTAGAAGACTGTAATATAAAATATGAGGTCACCAGTAGCAGAGATGCAACATAACGTAGTTAGCTCGGGCGTCACGTTACGGAACCGAGGGAAGCTCGGTGGAGGGGTTGCGTCCTGCCATATACACACATCAAAAAAAGTTTTGCTTCACCTAGGTTCCGAGAGTTTCGAAACGTCTACAGAAAATTGGAATAGAGATCAACATAAACATCATTTCCGCCCTTTTTATTGCTCATGAAAACCACACATTGCATGTTTTACCGCCATAAACCGAGACTTTCAGAGGTGATGGTCCAGATTGCTGTACACACCGGTACCACTAATACCCAGTAGCACGTCCTCTTGCAATGATGCATGCCTGTATTCGTCGCGGCATACTATCCACAAGTTCATTAAGGCACTGTTCATCTAGATAGTCCCACTTCTCAACGCATATTCGGTGTAGATCCCTCAGAGTGGTTGGTGGGTCAAGTCGTCCATAGACAGCACTTTTCAGTCTATCCCAGACATGTTCGATAGGGTTCATGTCTGGAGAACATGCTGACCGCTCTAGCCGACCGATGTCGTTATCCTGAAGGAAGTCATTCACAAGATGTGCACGATGGGGATGCGAATTGTCTTCCATGAAGACGAATGCCTCGCAAGTATGCTGCGGATATGGTTGCACTATCTGTCGGAGGATGGCATTCACGTATCGTATAGCCGTTACGGCGCCTTCCATGACCACCAGCGGCGTACGTCGGCTCCACATAATGCCACCCCAAAACAGCAGGGAATCTCCACCTTGATGTACTCGCTGGACAGTGTGTCTAAGGCGTACAGCCTGAAGAGGTTGCCTCCAAACACGTCTCCGAACGCATATTCTGCACACATCGGTGAAGAGAACGTGATGCCAATCCTGAGCGGTCCATCCGGCATGTGTTGGACCCATCTACACTGCGCTGCATGGTGTCGTAGTTGCAAAAATGGACCTCGCCATGGACGTCGGTAGTGAAGTTGCGCATCATGCAGCCTATTGCGCACAGTTTGTGTCGTAAGAGGATTTGTTGTGGCTGCACGAAAAACATTATTCAACGTGGTGGCGTTGCTGTCAGGGTCCCTTGGAGCCATAATCCGTAGGTAGCGGTCATCCACTGTAGTAGTATCCCTTGGGCGGCCTCAGCGAGGCATGTCATCGACAGTTCGTGTCTCTTTGTATCTCCTCCATGCCGAATAACATCGCTTTGGTTCACTCAGAGACGCCTGGACACTTCCCATGTTGAGAGCCCTTCCTGGCACAAAGTAACAATGCGGACGCTATCGAACCGCAGTATTTGACCCTCTAGGCATGGTTGAACTACAGACACCACGCGCCGTGTACCTCCTACTGGTGGAATGACTGGAACTGATCGGCTGTCGGTGCCCTCCGTGTAATTGACGCTGCTGATGCATGGTTGTTTACATCTTTGGGTGGGTTTAGTGACATCTCTGACGAGTCAACATCTGTCTTCAGAGTTCTAGCAACCGAGCTGATAGAAAACTTTTTTTGATTGATTGCTGTAATATATCTTGATGTTAAGAAGATATAAGTGTGCTTGCTGTTAGCAGTCACTTTGCTCGATTTGACGAAGTCTTGTAACCTGATCACTTTACTGAGTGGACATGTACGTGTCTTTCAGTTTTGTCTTATTACGCGTTCACGGAAATTGAAGACTTTATTTATGTATGCCAGAGACAAGACAACACGACTAGCATATGGTCAAGAGAGGACAGGTTCATTTTAACAAAGCTAACGTAGTAATTCGAAGCGCCTTCATTTTCGTGAACAAAATGTATGGTTTGTGAGCCGATCCTGGCCACAGCCGCAAGCGGGACACCACGAACGGACGAAGTCACGTTTCGAAATATGTACGCACGTGTGTTCACGATGTGCGGCTGAGCGTCCCGCAGGGCATCACCACGGAATATACTGGCCACTGCTTAGTGTCGCGCTGTCTTCGGTGTAGCGTCATTCCACAACAGTGACGGACGAAGGAATGCCAATCGCAGAGCTGCTGTATTTAAGTAGTGCGTTCCATGTCGGAATTTCATTACGACTGCACAAAGGTTCGCACAGTTATTATTATCAATTAATTTTAATTATCAAACGAAATAAACAGAATGAAATAATTAAAAATGTTTTTCACATTTGTTGTAAAATTTAATAATTTGTCGTAAGAAGGCTCACCTCAAAGGAAAAAAAATAAATGTTCAAAATATGAAATCCAATACGAAGTGTTATTAATGCTGAAATAAAATTTAAATCCCGTGATTTTAGAGGTGGCTTTTCTTCCAGTGCTCCCAAGCCGTTGATTTTTTCGTTTTTTCCCTCGAAACACGAGTGGTCTGTTCCTTCTGAATCGCGCCCGTACGGAGAAGTTGGTTGTCTGGGCTTAAAGTCTATTGTTCCTGGTGCAGCCTTTGTTTTGGCTGCATTTCTTTGCAGGTACATATTTCATTGTTTTATTCTTCTCAGCGTTGGTCCTCTAATTAAGAAAATTTACTGAAATACAGCAAGAGGAAAGTACAAAGAATCGTACATCAGTTCCATCATTTTAAATTAATGATTGTTGTGGATGTACGACTTATGTGGTTAGCTATCAACCCAAAAATCGATTTCAATCATTACGATATGAAAATTATAGGTGCCATCTCCGACCGCCTTACATTATTGAGGTTACTAATACTAACTGATAGGTAATATTCACGCAGAGATGATTCTTTTCCCATCTTGTCACACAAATCCAATATATTAACTTTAACACGCGGAACATACATATTAACGTTTTGCCTTTCTTTTCCTGTTCAAGACATTCTCTTTTTGACAGTGCATCCTCAGAATTGTGTAATGGTCTGGCTAAAGTGAATTACTGTGTCAAATTCGCTAAAATCACCCCCATACTTCCCCAGTTTTTACGATGTATATCACTCCAGCACTTGTAAATTATCAGCTGTAAAATGATAAAAAAATTTAATTTTACATACGAAGTTCTTGTGTACGCCTTACAATCCCTTCCAGGGAATTTCTTTGCAATGCCAAATTTTCCTGTCATTTATGAAAGTATTAATAAATACAGCGTATTGAGCATTATTTCGATTTATACGCAGTGTAAGGTAAAAGAAAATTTCCTCATAGGAACCTCTTCAAATGGTTCAAATGGCTCTGAGCACTATGGGACTTAACATCTGAGGTAATCAGTCCCCTGGACTTAGAACTACTAACTAACCTAAGGACATCACACACATCCATGCCCGAGGCAGGATCCAAACCTGCGTCCGTAGCAGCAGCGCGGTTCGGGACTGAAGCGCCTAGAACCGCTCGGCCACATTGGCTGGCAGGAACGTCTTGGAACACCAATCAATTTGGTTGTCATGGTTACAGAAGCACCCATCACAAGAGCACGAGAAATCTGTCCATGTTAGAATTCACTTAGCTTCGACATAATACACCAGCAACAACAAAGAACTCTATTCTGACGACGACTGACACTTGCAACGTGTTGAGAACTTTGTGTAAGTGCCGTTAGTGGTCAAACACAACAACACGATCCCCAGACTAGGTTAGCGTCTGCATTTATGTTCCAGTATGTATCTGTGGCGGTGTTTCCATATTCTTGTCCAACCCCTGTGTATTCTGTGGATGATCCCTTCTTCTAAAATTATAACAGCCCTCTTCACATGTCGGCACTCATACATTCCTCGTTTAACGAGCGCTCAGAAACTGCGTCGCTCATCGACTGGCCCGCTGAATCCTAAGTCATCAGGTCTTCTGTCTGGTTTGATGCGGCCGACGACGAATCCCTCTCCTGTGAAAACCTCTTCATGTCAGAGTGGTACTTACAACCTACATCTTCAGTTATCTGCTGGATATATTCCAGTCTCTGTCTTCCTCTACCGTTTTTACCCTCTACAACTCCCTCTGCTGTTACTGAAGTCATTTCTTGACATCTTAACACATGTCCCATCCCTTGTCCTTGTCAGTGTTTTCAATATATTCCTTTCATTGCCGATTCTGCGGAGAACTTCCTCATTCCTTATGTTATAAGTCCACCTAATTTTCAATATTCGTCTCTAGTACCACATCTCAAATGTTTCTATTCTCTTCTCCTCCGGTTTTCCCGTAGTCCATGTTTCACTACCATACAACGCCATGCTCCAAACGTACATTTTCAGGAACTTCTTCCTCAAATTAAGGCCTATGTTTGATGCTATTATACTTTTCTTGGCCGGCAATGCACTCTTTGCCAGTGTTAGTCTGCTTTTTACGCCCTCCTTGCTCCGTCCGTCATGGGCTATTTTGTTGCCTAGGTAGCAAAAATCCTTAACTTCATCTACTTCATGACCGCCAATCCTGATGCTAAGTTTCTCGCTGTTATCATTTCTGCTACGTCTCATTGCTTTCGTCTTTCTTCGGTTTACTCTCAGTCCATATTCTGTACTCATTAGACTCCATTCCATGCAACAGATTATGTAATTCTTCTTGATTTTCACTGAGGATAGCAATGTCATCAACGAATCTTATCACTGATGCGCTTTCATCTTGAATTTTAATCCTACTCTTGAACATTCCTTTTATCATTCAAGGTACAGACTGAGCAGTAGAGGCGAAAGTCTACAACCCTGTCCTTCACCCTTACACCTCTGAATTACCCGACCGTTATCCCGTACAGTGTGTGTAGGACTACGCGAAACGGTGAGTGAAAGGTAGCTGGGTATGGCATTCCTGTAGAAACTTGTACACAGTTTTTCACTCAGAAAAGAGGGCATTACACAGTATTAGCACGAAGTCTCCTGCATGCTTGCGTATAAATACACAATTAATAAAAGCCGGCCGCGGTGGTCTCGCGGTTCTAGGCGCGCAGTCCGGAACCGTGCGACTGCTACGGTCGCAGGTTCGAATCCTGCCTCGGGCATGGATGTGTGTGATGTCCTTAGGTTAGTTAGGTTTAAGTAGTTCGAAGTTCTAGGGGACTGATGACCACAGCTGTTAAGTCCCATAGTGCTCAGAGCCAATTAATAAAGTGTTACAAGCTATTATGCCCAGGTCGATTTAATGTCACTTTAAAACTCAACGTTTCGTCCACGTCTGCGGAGGACGTTTTCAACCGGGGATCGTACGTAGCTTCTTTGAATGTCTGATTCACACCCTGGCTCGCTACTGACTACAGAAAAATTCCACTTCCGGATGTTTCCGCGCAGTAGCGTGACGTAATATGTTTTGAATACGCGAGCGCAGTCGGTGATTGTCGGCTGTTGTAGTCCGCTGTTGCTATCACCAGGTGGTGGAAAACTGTTTCACATCTTCTTCAGCATCGGAATCCAGATACCACTCAGTTTCACGTCTTGTTACTACCTTTTGAAGTCCGCAGCTCGTGCTTTCGCGATAGCGTTCTCGCTTCCCGAGCACGGGGTTCCGATTTCGATTCCCGGCGGGGTCACGGATTTTTCTCCTGCCTCGAGATGACTGGTTGTTGTTGTATCGTCTTCATCATCATCATTCATCCCCATTCCTGTCGGAGGAAGGCAATGGCCAACCACCTCCACTAGGACCTTGCCTATTACGGTGGTGCCGGCCTCCCGCATCGTTCCCCTACGCTCTGTCGAAGAGTATGGGACTTCATCATCATCACTACCTATTGAAATTCCTGGGGTGATTTACAATCTCTATGGCCTCTCTGTATAACCTTTCATTGCATAAGCCCGCTTGTGGCTTCCAATACTTGAGTCCTATCAAACTAAATGTAGTGATCTCCTGGCTGCAAAGCATGTTCCGCAACAGCTGATAAGTGTCAATGTCCCCTCTTCTTCAGTGGCCCGCCGGCCGGAGTGGCCGAGTGGTTCTAGGCGCTACAGTCTGGAACCGCGCGACCGCTACGGTCGCAGGTTCGAATCCTGCCTCGGGCATGGATGTGTGTGATGTCCTTAGGTTAGTTAGGTTTAAGTAGTTCTAAGTTCCACGGGGCTGATGACCTCAGCAGTTAAGTCCCATAGTGCTCAGAGCCATTTTTTGCAATGGCCCTTGTGCTGTTCTGGCAAGAATTTATAGGGTTCCGTGTAGTTGTGGGGAGGTGTACGTGGGTATTACAAAACAAAACAATAAAACGGTCAAAAAATGACTAGAAGAGCACAAGAGCCATTGCAGAAGAGGGCAGATTGACAGGTCAGCTGTTACGGAACACGCTTCGCAGCCAGGAGACCTCCACATTCATTTTGATAGGACTCCAGTACTGGCAGCCACAAGAGGATACCATTAAATGTTATACAGAGAGGCCATGGAGACTGAAAAACACCATAGGAATTTCAATAGGAAGGAGGAGGGCCTGAAACGGAATGATAACTGAGTTCCAGTGCTGAAGGAGATGTGTACCAGTTTTCCACCACGGGGTGGTAGCAACAGCCGAGGACGACAGTCGACAACTGGCAATTGCACTCTCGTATTCAAAACATGTGATGTCACACCACTGCACAGAAGCAAGCGGAAGAGGAATTTTCCTGTAGTCAGTAGCGAGCCAGAGTCTGAATCTGTCATTCAAAGAAGCTGCGATCCCCTTGAAAATGTCCTCGACAGATGTGGACGAAACGTTGGACCACGCCATAATAGCCCGGAATATTTTATTGATTGTGACATTTCCTGTCCTGCAAGCTTACATTTTACAATAACCTATAGATTCGTATTTCGCATTAATCACTTGTGTAACGTACTGGTGCAGCAGGAGCAGTGTTGCGTCACGAGGTCCGTGTTCCCTTCCCAGAACTGAAACACTGCTCTGTCCAACAGCGAACTGTTTCCGATGCAACCTGCACGAGAAACCTCCGTACGCTGTCGTGTTTGCCCCGGAAACAAGCTCGGAGCTATAAAGAGATGCGTAATGTAGCTCTTTGACCACAGAACCGCTTTCGTAACTGTGCAAATGACGTTGTTTGCGAGACATGCAATCCGCAAAGCCGGCGCCGCGTGGCGTGTGCCGTGCCGTGCCGTGCTGTGTGGGTTACGGTAGGGGGCCGGCGCGGCCGGCAGGTGCGCGCCCAGGAATCTGCGCCTAATGAAGTTAACGGCCACTCAAAGGCGCACAGCTGCGGCCTTTTAATATCCCCCCTGCCCGCGGCGCGGCGCTGCTAGCCATTTAGCGTCCTCTTCTGTGTTCCTCCTAATGCACTGCAGCTTTCATAAACTGTACGACACCACCCTGAACCGCTGCTCTTTATGGAGGTCGTTTTGCGAGAGCCGAACACACATCCGTTATCACATCGTCGCTCATTCTCTTGCCGGACATTAGCCACGTCCCTTTATGGCTGGCGGAGTACTCTCTTCACCACGAACTGTACACCGTCCTGTAATTTTCCAACTATAAAGGTTTCTCTTTAGAAACCACCTCCATAACTTCTTGTTTTTAAAATACACTACACTGGAACTTGAGGAGCGTGGTGACAGCACCTCGAGTGGTATCAAGCAAACGACTATGACCACTGGTTTAATTTCATTGCTTGGGGAATGTTACGTAATTAGTATCCGTATTATTACTGTGGCAGAATGTACAGAAAGGCCATACAAATTCGAAAGCGCAAAAACAAATTAAAAAGAAGACGAACTCAAATAAGACGGGTTGTGGGTGTGATAAATAAAGCAAACGGCACTATTTCTTAATCCATAGCATAGGTCGGTGCGAATCCGTGATTTTAGGCAGCAGTTGGTTGCTGTCAGCACCCGTTCGTTGTAGCGCTACATACCCTGAGATGACAAAATCCACGGGATACGTCCTAATGCCGTGTTGAACCCCTTTTTGCCATGCGTGGTGAAACAACTCGAGGTGGCATGGACACAAGTCCTCTGCAGAAATATTGAGCCATACTGCCTATATAGCCGTCCATAATTGCGAAAGTGTTGCTGGTGCAGGATTTTGAGCACGAACTAGCCTCTCGATAAATGTTCGATAGGGTTCATGTCGGGCGGTATGGGTGGCCAAATCATTTGCTGGAATTCTCCACGATGTTCTTCAGACCGGTCGCGAATAATTGTGGCCTGGTGACATGGCGCATTGTCATCCACTAAAATGCCGTCGTTTTTTGTGAACATGAAGTCTCCAGGTAGCCTAAAATAAACATTTACAGTCAATGATCGGTTCAGTTGGACCACAGGAACCAATCCATTCCATGTAAACACAGCCCACACCATTACGGAGCCACCACCAGCTTGCACAGTGCCTTGTTGGCAACCTGGATCCATGGTTTCGTCGGGTCTGCACCACATTCGAATCCTACCATTAACTCTTACCAACTGAAATCAGGGCTCCTCTGATCAGGCCACGGTTTTCCAGTCGTACAGGGTGCAACCGATACGGTCCCGAACCCAGGAGTGGGGCTGCAGGCGCGCTTTTAGCAAAGACACCTGCGTCGGTCGTCTGCTGCCCATTAACGCCACATTTCGCCGCACGGTCATAACGGATATGATCGTTGTACGTCCCAAATCGATATCTGCGGTTATTTCGTGCAGTGTTTTTTGTCTGTTAGCGCTGACAACCCTACGCGAACGTTGCTGCTGACGGTCGTTATGTGAAGGCCGTCGGCCACTGCGTTGTCCGTGGTGAGAGGTAACGCCTAGAATCTGGTGTTCTGTTGACACTGTGGTTCGCGAAATAATGAATTCCCTGACGATTTCCAAAGTGGAATGCCCCTGCGTCTAGCTTCAACTACCAATTCGCGTTCAATGCCTGTTAATTCCCGTCATCCGATAATCACATCGGAAACCTTATCACACGAGTCACTTGAGTAAAATGACAACTCCACCAATTCATTGCCCTTTTATTTTGCTTCACAATGCAAGAAGCAATTGAGGATGAACATTTCACCTCAAAGCGGTATTCAGCGACGAGGCAACCTTTTATTCACTTGGAAAGGTTAATAGCCACAGTGTAAGAGTGTGGGGCACTGAAAATGGTGATGAAATTGTGGCGCATGAACGAGCCGGAGGTTAGTGTTTCCTGTGCAGTGTCACAGACGACGCATTATGGGCCGTTTATCGTGTGACTAGAGGGGCACTGATAGAACATTTGTATAGTGCAAAATGCAAAGTTAGTGGGATTACGGTTCTATTCACGCCTAGTACATGTAATACTTTGAAAACACAGGACTCTAGTAACGAATGAATCATTTAAAGTAGCCCTGTACAATTAGAGTAGTAAAAGGGAAATTCATCCTTAAAATGCGAGCTCGCTACGGGGTCTATGAACATTTAGTACCTGTGCATATGAGTAAAGCCCTTAAATAAAGTTAACACAGTTAGTAGTAGGCACAACCGGTACGTAGTATAATACAACTACTTACAAATGGCCAATGTACAACTCACAGAGGTCACTGTTGCCGGACTTGAGTAGGCTACGGAGTTTCTCACAGTACACGTCACTGTCAATAGTTTTCCCGTGCTCGAGGAATTCGATGAGCAGCCTATCAGGACAACGAAAAAGACGGTGAGTATAACCATGCCCGCTGAGGGCACAGTTTTGAATTTTTTAGGGGTAGGTGACGACGCTACACTCGCGTCCCTAGGTGTCTTGCAACTTTATCCAAAAGTGGCATATGCAAATTTCAAAGGGTATGGTTGTTACGAAGTTCCGTACCTATCCATTTGGACACTTCTTATACGTCCGCAGCGAACCTCGCTATACACAAGTTACAGGACAGCTGATGATAAACGTTGCGTTGCAAGTACCGCCGCAACTAATGTGGCAGGTGGCCTTTGACATTGCCGTCCCTCAACCCTTACACTTCAATGCCACTATCGGTGTTTTCACACCCTCGCCATTTGCCGAAGTGAGTTCCTTCTTATTCGGACTGTAACGCAAGGCAGCCTACTCCTCTACAGACCTACTCGACTTCGCCACAGAGATCGCCACCGGGCTCAGAACCAGGAGAGCTTCTGTAAAGTTTGGAAGGTAGGAGACGAGGTACTGGCAGAAGTAAAGCTGTGAGTACCGGGCCTGAGTCGTGCTTCGGTAGCTCGGTTGGTAGAGCACTTGCCCGCGAAAGGCAAAGGTCCCGAGTTCGAGTCTCGGTCGGGCACACAGTTTTAATCTGCCAGGAAGTTTCATATCAGCGCACACTCCGCTGCAGAGTGAAAATCTCATTCTGGAAGGATAACATAACTGATGGTGACGCAGAATGTGCCGTCTAACGACACGAAACGAAGTGAAGGAAGTCTATTACACTGTCTGTGAATCGCTGCGAGATGAGATATACCAACAGGCCGATGACGTCCCGTTGTTTAGCCTGATCTTCTCAATTTGATTTCGTTACTCATTTGTGTAGGAATGATTGAAAAGCCAAAGTGCAGTTTATCTAACTGCTTCATGGGACGAAACTCAGTCAGGATTGTATCGACAAAATCACCATCACTCTCGAAGAAGGCCTGTCTAGTCTTTTCTGGTGCTGTGCTGTTTGCGTCATTCAGTACGAGTGAGAAGAGCTTGATGTGATGCTTACACATCGATACAATGTTCCCCAAAGTTTTATTTACTGCTCAACTAACTGTCCTCAACGCCTCACCTTTCTTCACCACTATTTGCCCAGAAAACGGTCAGATGACATAGCTTGTAAGTAGCCCGTTTGTATGTTGGCAGCGCTATAGACTGTGTTAATATAGCTGACAGCGCTCTGCGCCCTCGGCAAGAGATTCTGGAGCTGGACGGACTAGCAGTTAGCGAGTGGATAGGGAAGTGTGTGGACGTGATATTCTTAGTGGAGACTCTGTGTTGGTAGGAGATGCATTGTAAAATGAGATGAAAGGATGTGTTTATATGAAAACACGTAAGGAAATATATGAGGATGGATCTTTGTTGATAATGTTTGGATAGTGGAATTATTGACAACTACACAATTTTTGGAACTGGATGTCACATGAAAAAGGTAAAACTTTCTAAACACATTGTTTGCTCTTAAACAAAATCTTTCTTTTTGCTAACCATATGCCTCCTAGTTCTATAGTAGGTATAATCTTTTTATGTAGTTGGCTGTTGTTGCTACTTGCTGTAACTGCTGTAGTTCGTGTTGTGAAGATTTTCTGTGAGGTAAGCGACTTATGAAAAAGAATAAGGTTTCCACTATCGGGATTCGTGATTGAAATGAGTTTAAGCAATTAACAGAGTTGGGAGGTAGTTTCATATTTCTTCAATTTCGTATTTTTTAGATATATTTTATTGTTAGGATTTCTTGCAATTCAGGGCCATTCTTTTGTGTTAATTATTGAAAGTCATGTTGTTAAGGTATAGCAGTCAGATTGGGTTGGGCTTGTATATTGTGGGTAATAAATGAATAGGTTAAGTGTGAGTTGTCTTTGTCAGGGAAAATTCTGTAGGTCAGTGTTTCCTAAAAATTAAAAAAAATCTTGGGCTGATTGTTATGCGCTCGAACTTGTTCCTGACGCAACTATTATTAAGAGAGTAACTATTGAAGGTAATCTACTGACTTTCCCGGTGGCACTGTCGATGTTGTGTAGGAGTACCCGGAGCTGTATTCACATAAACACATGCCTATATCTGTGTGGAATCTTCTTGGTTTTACACTTCCCCCATGTGCTTGGACAGTCTTTTGTTACATGAATCATTTTCAGCCGTTAGGCAACTCACGAAATAAGTCGGCTAGATGAACTGGATGTAGACAACTCTGTCTACTCGCTACGAGTGACCTACGCGGAATGCGAGGTGCAGTGAATGCATGTGAAATGGCGTCTCACTCGTATTGCGTATGCGGGTACACGCATGTTTGTGCGTGCGAGCGACCTCGCTTCAAGGTGCATTTCTGTTGCATTATTTGCCCTTTTCCTACGTTGGGGCTGAAGGAGAAAGGTATGTATTATTTGCACGTCATGTCGACAGCGAGGCCATTTGAGACAGAGGGCTAGCGCCGTATGCGGAGGATGGGAAAGGGAAAGCAGAGGCTACTGTTTGAAAGATCTTTCTCGACATCCGTGTTCTTTCATGGAAAACCGAACGGCCGCTCCGGCATACGTGTCCAGTTCTTTAATAATTTAGACCTGAAACGTGAAGTTGTCATGTACATCCGAAATCAAGTGTTATCACAAGTGTGGGCTGCTTTTAACAACGGGAAGATCTTCAGGTCTATGAATGGCACAAGAAATTTGCTGTCAGAACACATCACAACAATCTAATTTCTAATTTCATTATCACAATACTCACAGCTTGAGCTGAGCTTACGAGAAGAGATCTCGATTACGAGAAACGAATATGAGCCGCTATTGGACAGAATAAAGCTCCCGAATGATGACCAATAAGACGGTAAACTAACCAGCCACCCTAAGGTGTTCAGGTGCTTTGTTCGGAAGTTCAGCTTATGTCGGGCTGATTCCCCACCTACCACCTAAATACACATTGTAGGAACATTTAAATACGAAAATACAGAGAACGTAGCTTCAAAATTTTTACAGTAATCTATAAACAGCATCTGTCTTAAATTAAAAAGGCGACGTGCATTTAGTATGTATCTGGGGTGACACATGCATGTACAGTTCCCCAATAGGATGACTGCATGTTACGTGGTCTAATGTTGGAGAAGTTCCCCACTCAGCCACCTCAGACTTCGTTAATGTTTTGTATGCAAATTTGTCGAACATTCAAGGGAAGATATGCACGTTTGTAGCTGACCAGTATTAGTAATTTGTGAAGAGAAACTTCGTAAGTGAGAGGCTATAAAACGTCGCGCAATATTTAGAAAACTTTGGTCAACCGTAAAGAGCTGTAAGTCAGTGAATATTTACGGTACAGCTGTAAAACTTTGCAATTTGGTTGAACAACTTGCGTTGTTCCTATTCGGTAAGTTTTACGCTATTTAATCGCTGTTTTTACACGGCGAAGCTTTAAATACGTCAATAAAGTTCGTTTTCAATAACTTTTGTTGTGATAAGATTACTTACGAATGCAAGTCGCTTCATGGTTTACGGTGTGGCAAAGAGTACTGACGTCACTGTACAGTGGACTGCATACACATATTTCTTTTGGCCGAAATATGTCTGGTCCCACACCAGCGACGGTTTCAACCAATGTGGGCTCATCGATACAAACAGTAGGTTTCCATTGGGCAACAGATCTTCCTTTCCAACTACTATTCCTTTAGTTTGTAGAATGTTCAAAAATGGTTCAAATGGTTCTAAGCACTATGGGACTTAACATCTGAGGTCATCAGTCCCCTAGACTTAGAACTACTTAAACTTAACTAACGTAAGGACAACACACACATTCATGCCCGAGGCAGGATTCGAACCTGCGACCGTAGCAGCAGCGTGGTTCCGGACTGAAGCACCTACAACCCCTCGGCCAAAGTGGCCGGCTGTAGAATGTTTAAGCATATGTGATGCACTAGAAACCGCACCTCACAGTGTACTGACCAGCATCGTTTCGAATCCCTTACTGAAGATCTGAGCTGTCAGTAGAGATTTCGGCTGCTGTGTTCTCAACAGCGGCCATAGCATCACTGAATTTTAGAATCTGAAGCCGAATCTTCCTACAGGACGTTTATTGATTTATGTCCCAATAACAGTCGTTTCGCGAACGTGATGTTTTACAGACGACGCGTGCGAAATCTGACGCTGGACAGAAGTATAACTGACGATAAGTTAAAAATGTCTAATAATGCCCAAAGAACACCCTCTATTAAATTCAGTTATTTGATCCTACACTGTTAATATTGCAAATCATGTATTTTAACTGAACAAGTATCCGAACCCGTGCCGTTTTGTTGTAGATGAAACCGGTAATGGGTGCTGCATAGTCTTTTTAAAAAGTCTTTCCTGCTGTGGATGTGGAAGTGGTAACGCTGTATTCAACACTCCATATTATTTTACGGCAGAGGTACGCGCACGTCTCTTTCTATACACGAGCCAAATTGATATCACAAACTGGGGAGTAATTATGCACACCTCAGCGAAGGACCACCATTAGTAAAGCTGTTTAAAATAATTAATGACTTCGTAACGCATACAGTGCATTTGTAATTAGCGGAGTGCTGGGTAGCTGCGCCTGAGAATGACTCTCTTCTGTTGCTGAATATATGAACAGTCTCTTTTACCGTACGTTCTAATTAGAATCAAATGAAACAGCAAAAAAGAAAAACGAGTACTGCACCGAAAAGTCTGGTTAAATGACATCTTACAGAGAGAGACCTCAGAGAAGCCCTAAAGGGTGACACAGAGAGTAATCAGGCGTGGAGGATAATGCGGGAAAAAATGATGAATAACTTTTTGTCACAGAGTAAAATGTTTTGGATAGCGTGAAAAGAAGTCAGTAGTCATATTTGGAAATGGGACTTCAAGATGATAACAACATACTGATATCCAGAATATGGTTTACAGGCTACATTCCTTTTTATACCGTTAATATCGCGTTTTTTTCATACTGTTATCTATTCTACTCGGCACAACTCGCAGATCACCCGGAAGCATACAATGAATTAATCTTGCCGAGAAAACCTGAGAGATCACATGCAGCCTTGTTAACGCAACGTATGGTAACTGAAACATAACATGGTATTTACCAGGCACAAAATTCTCGACACATAAGTCGAAGCGGTGATCGCAGCATTTCTGGATATCTAGAGTATACAGAAATTATAGTCTCTGTAATAGCTCCAAACATGAACCACAGTTAGTATTTGCTTTGAAGGGATTTCCGTGATAATTACACTAGAAAAGGAATAGCATGAATGCAAGAGCGGTACATATGCACCATCCTCTCTTCCAAAAACGCCTATTTTATTTGTTTGAGGATACCCACAACTATTTTGCGAGCATGACACCGGCCAGTTGGAACTAGTCTTTGACTTTTTCTAGACCTCTTGCTTGAGGACGACACAGTGACTCCTCAGGGATTCCTCGTACGAAAGTGCTGTATTCGGATTACGTGCTATGTCTCCCTCCCTCCCTGGAAATTGAAGCCATTCAGTTTTCTTCTCTGTTGTTGGAATTCCGTGTTCAGCAAACTTCGTACCGGACCCATCGATATTTAAGCGATTTGATATAGTTAAGAATAGTATGTTTAATGCTTTAATATAATACTACAGCTCTGGCTCTTTCTTCAGGCTGGGAATATTAGCGGAACATACACCCGAACAAAATTCATATTATATCGCGTGAGGATATCGAATGCATTTTCATTAGGTTACCTTCCATCCAGAAAGCTGTTGCACTCAGCGACTGTTATTTTGACTTGTAAATTATAGATTGCAGCGATCAGTCGTCCTTTGTAAATTTTATTGCGCAGATCTACGTTTCGGCTAGGAGCTAGCCATTCTCAATGCACTATTATTTTCGCTCAATGCGTGTAATGGGCTGTTGGTCGGGCTTCATCCACAGTTCATTCAATTGAATGTGGATGAAGCCCGACCAACAGGCATTACATGCACTGAGAATGGCTAGCTCCTAGCCGAAATCTAGATCTGCACAATACAATTTAAAAAAGGACGGCTGATCGCTGCTATCTATAATTTACAAGCGAATGCATTTTGCTTTGGAAGTGTCCAACTTTTTCCCTGGAATTTCAGAATAAATCAAACAGTACTGATGGTTTTCCTAGTTGACTAGAAGATTAGTGACACAGGCAGGAGCGAGACAAACATTTTTAAGGTTTGTTGTTTTCGAGTATAAACACTGAAATACAACCTGCTTTATCGAATTCATAATTGCTGAGCAGAATTTATTTTTCACCTGTGTATGAAATGAAGTATTAGGGGTTTATGTGAAGGAATACCGGTGCACGAACCTTTGTCAAGACATGTTCATTCACACTCAGGGTTTCCAACATTTGACTCTACGCGTTCAGTAGATTAGAGGAGGTTGGGATCTATTGAATCATATGTTCTTCCAAGTTTTATAACGAAAGACCACTACAACTTAACAATCAGCAGCGTAAATTAGTGTAACTGGTTCCCAGGGCAAACTCCGAATGCGAACCACAATCGCTGCTTAGCCTGTTATTTGTTTACTGTGATCAACATGACATATATAATGCAGTAAAAAGTACACTTTCAATGACTACTTTTTATGCAGTTCAATAGAACAACATAAAGTCCATGTAGCATTGCTTGCAAATTGTCACGATTCGTTTTCCATTGTTTCATTTCCTATAGGTGAGAAGCCGTTACAAACAAAGCAACAAAAGCAATATACACTCGCTACACTTTCGATACTTTGTTTCACTGGACACGGTGGGTCCATGTAGTAGCGGAGAACCACAAATAAATCTCTGTCTACCAGAGAAACATATACCTTTTGGAACTATTTCTCAAGTTCTTCTTCTTATTCCTACTATTTCGCTCTCCCCCTTACGCTTTTCTCTCATCCTTCTTCATTTTTCCTCCCTTCACGAAGCTGCACTCACAGGGAAGCGATGCCCCGGCTGCTACACCGTAGTTACGTCGCGGACTGCAAGTGCGGGGAGATCGTACTTACGAATTACGGATATGATAAAGAGAAACCACAGAAGCTGGAAAAAAATAGTTTAAGGTAACAGCTTTCATGAGGCAAAGTTAAGTGGACTTGACACGCCGAACAAGGGTCCGCACGCTGGTCTTTGGTACTCTTAGACAGTTAATAACTAATTCACTTACCCGATGAGAATCCAAGAAGGAAGAGATGAATATGAGATCTTAGAGTACCATGGGCATAGAGGTCGTTAGGGACCGAGAACTCGCTGATGTAGAGCAAGATTAGTAATGCAACTGCATGTGGCCCTGTTGGGGGAAACATCCTAGCATTTACCTGGAATGTGTTACGTAAACCATCAGAAGCCTACGCCACGATGGCAAAACTGTGATTTGAAGACCAATCCTCTTTTCGTCTTGTTTATTCGTTACAACATACCGTGGATGTAACATCTGCTTTATGACGGAATCTGTCCTTTTTTAAGCCTGTGTAACTTCGTAGCAGGGTACGACTTAAACTTGTGTACTCTGCATTGTCAAAACAGGCTGAAGAATCATATTACCTGTGTTGAGACGGCTGTATGGGCACGTACCGAAAGCCTATAAATTAAAGACAGACCTCGAGAAAATGTGTTTAGCTTCTTAATGACAGGTCCATCTCTCTCGGTCTCAATAGAAACGTCTTTCACCCTGCGGTAATGTTCACAGATACTCTGGTGTTCATCTTACGGAATTTTATTTGTTGCTGGGGCAATGAAATTTCCCAGCAGATTAAAATTATGTAATGGACAAGGACTCTAGCACTGCCTGTGTACGTCCCACCATGACAGAGAAGTAATAAATATCGATATTTTTTTCATTCTTTAGGGCTAGCAGTATAATATATGCTAGTTAATGACACGATTATTAGAAAGATGCATCAGAACAGATGCTTATAACAACTAATCTTTATTCACGACAGACTGTTTCGGCATTTATCTCCATTGTCAAGCACGTAAAATACAATTTTGGTGAGAACGTGTGTAAATGTGAATGTCATTACATTAAAGTGATTATATCGTACTCACGTGTAGAATGATGTGACGTCCATATTACGTCATTAGTGAATTGCCCTATAACTGTCACTGTTTTATAATACGGTAAATAACATCAATATATTGACAAAACTTAGTTAATAAAATAATATCGCTGATCGTCTGTACAATCTTTGTAATAAATAATGTAGTAAGAGTTGAAGTGTCAGACTGCTCAAACCATAACGTATTATTTTCAATATATTTACGTCATTTAACATCTTATCAAAACAGTGACAGTTGTATGATAATTCACTTATAACGCAAAATGGACGGCACTTCATTTCAGGAGTGAGTGCAATAGAGTCACTTTATTTAAAATGGGGCAACGGCCTTGCCGCAGTGGATACAACGGTTCCCGTCAGATCACCGAAGTTAATCGCTGTCGGGCGTGGCCGGCACTTGGGTGGGTGATCATCCAGGCCGCCATGCGCTGTTTCCATTTTTGGGGGTGCACTGAGCCTCGTGATGCCAATTGAGGAGCTACTCAATCGAATAGTAGCGGCTCCGGTCACAGAAAACCATCATGACGACCGGGAGAGCGGTGTGCTGACCACACATACCTCCTATCCGCATCCTCAGTGAGGATGACACGGCGGTCGGATGGTCCCGATGGGCCACTTGTGGCCTGAAGACGGAGTGCTGCTGCTGCTGCTTATAAATGGCATTCACATTTGCACGCGTTCTCACCAAAATTTTATTCGCAGGTACTTGACGATGGCGATAAACGACGAAACACTATGTTGTGAATACAGATTAGTTATTATAAGCAGCTATTCTGATGCATTTTCCTAATGAGCATCGGTTCAATCGATAGACTGTGCATTCGCACTGAAGGTTGTGGATTCATTGCCCATCGAGGAGAATCAGTTATATGAATGCGTGGTGTCTCTTCTCTTCGAAGTGTCCGAAAGAAGAGACAGTACATGGAATCCACATCTGTGACACATGTTACGTAACTTGAAAATGCAGGGGGGAGAAAGGAAAGGATAGGGAGGGAACTATTGATATCAGCTTGTAATGGTTCTTTATTTACGTGACCATTACGGCACTTCAACCCCAGTTCTCGATACCAGTAATATCGTACTACTTTTCTGTGAAGTAACAGACATATTTTTGTGACAATATTCACATTTGGTTTTATTAATGTATAGGTACTCCGCTGTATCGATATATTATAGTGATATGGTTCTTGTGTGTATTCATTTCTGTGAGACTGTCATAATATTTGACTTACTTGTAACCGTTTTGGCGCGAATGCGCACAGAGCAGTCTTTGTTTCACTTTGCAGAAGTTAAGTTGTTATTTCGCTTTGTAAAAGAACAGTCAAGCCTTGTGTTTGGTTAAAGTGGAAATTAAATATATGAAGATTGATACAAAACTGTTTTCTTGATGATGTGACAATTAAGAAGAAGTATATGTGAATTTACAAGAAGTTCAATAAAAATGTGGATAGTGAACACCAAGTAAAAAATTACTTCTACCATACCATTGTTCTGATCTGGAATTTTTTGATCATTAAGAATTTCCTGAAAAACGCATGTTAGGTCTTCAAATATTGCTAAAATACAGATCTGGACCTTCTAGCACTCAAAGTGGAATCACCCTAGAATCAACAAGATGAGCCATAACAACTTCGACGAAATCTACGTGGAAATCCATTCAAGATAAATGTCAAAATTAATGACTTTTTTTTACAGTGACTTCATTATTTTCATTCTGTCGTTACCATCCACAGTCAATAACTTTGTTGTTGCCCGATAAAGTGGACATATGCTGCGTAAGCAACATTATTAATCTGATTTCTAACCTACTTTGCAAGTGGTGGTATTGTTAGAAGCTCCATCGGGACTTTATGCGGAATCAGCTGCGAGTGAAAATTGTGCCAGACTGAAAATCGAACCTGAGGTCTCCTGGTTAGTAGGGAGTTGCGTTAACCACTACGACATCCGGACACAGTGTTTATCACAAGTTCGAGGACTGTCTAGGCACGCAACCCGGCCGTCTCACATTCCCGCCTAGCTCCACTTCTCCGCAAGCCCCATCCACGACCTCCATCATCGCTAATTTTAGATTCCCGCTGGAGGTCGAACGTACCTGAGCATCCTCACTGAACGTTCTGGATACATTGCCCATCGAGGTGAATCATGTGAAGGAATTGCTAATTGCGCATATAAATTTTTTTTTCGTGATTTTCTTTAGATTTCTGTTGGTGGTGGTTAGTGTGTAACGTCCCGTCGACAGCGAGGTCATTAGAGACGGAGAGCAAGCTCGGGTTAGGGAAGGATTGGGAAGGAAATCGGCCGTGCCCTTTCAAAGGAACCATCCCGGCATTTTCCTGAAACGATTTAGGGAAATCACGGAAAACCTAAATCAGGATGGCTGGAGACGGGATTGAACCGTCATCCTCCCGAATGCGAGTCCAGTGTGCTAACCGCTGGGCCACCTCGCTCGGTTGAAGATTTCTATTCTTTTTCTTTTGTTCCTATGGGCATTTCTAATTGTGATTATGTAACATTCTACTGTGGTTTTTAAATGTAAAGATGTAATTGTGATTATTTCGTTTGCCCATGGATAAATATGTTTCTTGCTTTGTACCTGTGGTAAAGTTTGTAAAGTTCTCTTTTGGAATATTATTAATTGTGAAAAATGCAGTCAATAACATTTATAAAGATTTATGTAATTTACGATAACGATATAACATCTATAGACAGGAGACAGCGATAGTGATATCGATAGTCGAAAGGTTGTTGTGTAGTAGAGGGGATGGTGGATGGTGTGTGTGTGAAGCGTGCGCGGAAAAATAGTACTGTGTTTGATGAAAAGCATACGTAATTGTATGGACAGTGATACCGAACTATCAGATTGTTAATTCTCTTTACCACTGCGGTATGTAATGCCATCACCAGCGAACTTTAAGAGCAAATAAACCGGACTGTGAAAGTGCCGCTAACATTACTTTGTTGTGGCCGACACGAACTGTGCTTTTATGCGAATGAATTTTGCAGGTATTGGTTTTGGGTGGTGGAACTGTTGTCTATCACATTCTATCAAGCCGTGAAAGTGAAGACTTTAATTAATTGTGCAATATAAATGACTTTCAGTGACGTTGTCGAAGTTTGAAATGCGAGAACAGAGTGGACATTGTTTACGGTGTGCTTCACACACAAGAACAATTCTATGAACTGTATATTTGTGGCTAAGACTATATGAATGTGACGAACTGTGTAATTATGGACGATAGCGTCACGGACAGTGCATAAAGTGTAAAAACGAGCGATGTATACGTAATGTACTTTGAAAGAGAGGACATGTCAACAACGGTCGTACACTGGCGTCTTGTGGTTTGTTAATTACCCCGCGGTTAATGATACAGCTGAGCTGGAACTTTATTTGCGTTTCGCCGGAGAAGATTAACCAGCGGAAATGCCTGTATCCTGCTATCATCATCGTAGCCCGCCGACATCGTGCTGAACAACGCAACGCTTCGTATGCAACAAAAAGTTAATAGATTTCGCCGAACGCTATCCCCTCATCTAGAAACTTTCTTTCCCTATTAAAAGTATAAGAATTACAGACTCTATTCAAATAAATTCTTTGTTTAGTTTATGTTTGCTTTCTGCCAACGAAAATAAAATTTCAATCAGTGAATTAAAAGTTGCTTTGTAGTCATTGTTGAAACACCAATAAATATAAACTTCTTCCTCACCTTAGAACTAATTCTCCTTGCATGTCAAAATTATTGTAGTTATTTTATGTAGTTTTATGTATTGTCATGAGACTAGATATATGACAGTGACTAATAAGAGTATTTTGTCGCGAAATATGGCTTCGCGCGAAAATCACGGCGACCGCCATAATTGCTTGCTTTCTGACCAATAACGTAAAAGCTGCTATTCCCGTATTGGTGCATTTCCTGACGTGAGCGTGAATTATAAATGTCAGCTCTCAAATCACGTAGGGACTGTTTACCCAGTAATAAAAGTTTTTGATATTGTATTGCTACGAGTCGTAGTATTAAGAGACACTGGTTATACTCAAAAGTGGGTAGATGTATGGTGAAACCCCCCAGTGTTCATGCAATTATTAACAGTATTGTCTGTGATTCACGAAATTTTGTCACTTTTTCTAATTCCTTTCAGATATTGTCTTAGATGTCTTTGAAGTTTCACAGAATATATACACAATTTTGTCAGTTCAGGTTAATTTCAGAGCAGTTTCTCGTGAATATTAGAGTTTTCAGTTCATAAACAAAGTGGGATCGTGACCAATTTAGAAGTATAACAAAGAGTGTGGTTTTCAACTAGAATTTTGGATGACTTCACAGTTCAGATTTCGATAATTGTTTTTCCTGTGGGTTATATGAATGCATGTTGTCTGTTCTTTCTGACATATCTGAAAGAAGAGGAACCATAACTCGTATAACTGATTCGCTTGGATAGCCATTGAATCCACTACCTCGGTTCCGTGTACCCTACGCGATTGGAATGGGAAGGGAGTGACTGCTACACTGCGTTCGCTCCTCTGAAGATGTAGAGGTGCACAGGCCACACACAGTGGCTTATATTGTGTTGATTCCCACAGCACGTTGCAGTACTCTGTGCGCCAGTGGTAGTGGCAGTGTGTCGGACAGTGGCTGCAAAGCTCGGCGACAGAAAACGCAGTGGGTCTGGGCAGCGCAGCAGCGGCCGCTACAGAAGCGGCGTCTCGGCTGCGGCGCTCCGAATCCCGGCGCCCCCTTTCGGCCCCCCCCCTCCACCCTGTAACTCCATTAATTAAGCCGTCAGCACCGCAGACAGCCGGCAGCCGCAGAGGCGCAAGCAGAGCGCGGCTGCCAGCGCTGCGCTGGCCTGGGGTGCGCAGCCAGCCGAGGAGGCGAGGGCGGCCGCACTCCCAGTGCAATATTTCTGCCGACTTGCCAGCGTCTCGCACTGCACTGGACTCCGAGAGTTCGGCGTGCTACGGAAATGAGAGCGCACGTCCCCCACATGACGTCAGGAGGGAAGTAAACCAGGACGGGTGGAAGATTAGATCTAAACATGACATAAACTACTGGCCATTAAAACTGCTACACCACGAAGATGACGTGCTACAGACGCGAAATTTAACCGACAGGAAGTCAATGATGCGATAAGCAAATGATTAGCTTTCCAGAGCATTCTCACAACGTTGGCGCCGGTAGCGACACCTACAACGTGCTGACATGAGGAAAGTTTCCAACCGATTTCTCATACATAAACAGCAGTTGACCGGCGTTGCCTGCTGAATCGTTGTTGTGATGCCTCGTGTAAGGAGGAGAAATCCGTACCATTACGTTTCCGACTTTGATAAACGTCGGCTTATAGCCTATCGCTATTGCGTTGGTCGAGATCTAATGACTGTTGGCAGAATATGCAATCGGTGGGTTCATGGGGGGGGGGGGGGAGGGGGGTAATACGGACCGCCGTGATGGATCCCAACGGCATCGTATCGCTAGCATTCGAGATGACAGGCATCTCATCCGCATGGCTGTAACGGATCGTGCAGTCACGTCTCGATCCCTGAGTCAACGGATGGGGACGTTTGCAAGACAACAACCATTTGCACGAACAGTTCGACGATGTTTGCAGCAGCATGGTCTACCAGTTCGGAGACCGTCGCTGCGGTTACCCTTGACGAACCTGGGTGCACGAATGGCAAAACGTAATTTTTTTGGATGAATCCAGGTTCTGTTTACAGCATCACGATGCTCGCATCCGTGTTTGCCGACATCGCCATACTGTCGTATCACCCGCAGTGATGGTATAGGATGCCATTGGTTACACGTCTCGATCACCTCTTGTTCCCACTGACGGCAGTTTGAACAGTGGACGTTACATTTCAGATGTGTTACGACCCGTGGCTCTACCCTTCATTCGATGCCTGCGAAACCCTACATTTCATCAGGGTAATGCACGACCGCATGTTGAAGGTCCTGTACGGGCATTTCTGGATACAGAAAATGTTCGACTGCTGCCCTAGCCAGCACATTCTCCAGATCTCTCACCAATTGAAAACGTCTGGTCAATGGTGGGCGAGCAACTGGCTCGTCACAATACGCCAGTCACTACTCTTGATGAACTGTGGTATCATGTTGAAGCTGCATGGGCAGTGGTACCTGTAAACGCCATCCAAGCTCTGTTTGACTCAAAGCCCAGGCGTATCAAAGCCGTTATTATGGCCAGAGGTGGTTGTTCTGGGTACTGATTTCTCAGGATCTATGCATTCAAATTGCGTGAAAATGTAATCACATGTCGGTTCTAGTATAATATATTTGTCCAATGAATATCCGTTTATCATCTGCATTTCTTCTTGGCCAGTAGTGTATAGCGGTACTAACTCATTTTCCAGCTGTAAGTAAGAAATCTACATTTAACGTGTTGACTGGCGTGAAGTCGCCGGCGACCACAGCGGAACCTCACACCTGACACCGTGTACCTGGCCTGGCGGTGACACATCCATCACTATGTGTGCGGAGTCAACGAATTAAATGAAAATGTACTATTTCCTGGAAATATTCACTACGTCGCTCGTATGATAGTGGTATCGATAGTTAGTTAATTACACAGGAACAAACAGGCTTCACACACACACACACACACACACACACACACACACACACACACATACGCGCACGCGGACGCTCGCGCGCACACACACACACACACACACACACACACACACACACACACACACAAACGACGCATCACGAAGAAATTATCTGTATGAGACTGACATCGGTAGATGTGATTTATATGTACAGACAGACAAATGATTAGAGTTTCAGAAAAATGGGATGATTTGTTCGATAGAAAGAGCAAGTTAGAAACGCGTTGGTCCACCTCTGGCGTCTATGCGAGCTGTTAATCGGTTTGACACTGTTTAGCTGTCCTGGGCGTCTCCAGGCACATCTTCGGCCTGGAATCTCATTGCCTGCTTGTCTTCGTGCTTGGAAAATCGTACCTTCGCCAGCAAGGTCGCCGGGTACCTCCCCAACTGAGAACGTTTGGGCTCTCCAACCAGCCCGGGATTTTGACTACCAAACGCGCCAGTTGGACAGAAGTTGGCACGACATCCCTAGAAGGACATCCAACAACTCTATCAATCAGTGTCAAGCCGAATAACTGCTTGTATAAGGCGCAGAGGTGGACCGACGCGTTATTGACTTGCTCAATTTGTGAAGCTCTTTGTCTTAAATAAATCACCCAGTTTTTCTGAAATTGGAATCATTTGTTTTTCTGTAAATGTACGTCACATCTACCGATTCTCGTTCCATTCGGATAATTGCTTGGTGAGTCGCTTTGTTGTCTTAGAGTGTACGTAGTCTTTAAAATGAACAGACCCTGGCATTTACGAAGCCAACAGATCAACAACTTTACTGGCTATAAATACATGAACTGTTTGATTTGAAACGTCGACAATTAATCTGGATGGAAATTTGTAACAGCGTATTGAATTTCTCTGCGTTATCTCGATAAATTCAAAAGTTTAAACTTCAGTTATTGAGTAATGTCCTAAAGGGACGGTATATTACTCCCCGGTGTCGATAAAGTCATATTTGTATTTATTTAAACGTACAAAGTCATTGGACTATCAAGGTCAGTATCAGCGAGACCGAACTCAGGAAACAGTGGGAATGATATTGTACAGCTTCGTGATATAAAAATGCAACTACAAGAGACGGTCGCCAACGCAGTGAACATTTTTACGTGGGGAATATCAAGATCGTACAGATCTGCGGTATCCAATATATACTGCAATAACAAATGGTCATGCGATAGAACATTGAAACATTTCACACACACACACACACACACACACACACACACACACACAAACGCTTCCAGTTTCCGCGGAAACAGATGTAATGTCGTGGCTTCAATTAGGCCACACTAAGTTCGTCACGTTAATGAAACGTCACCTTGAGCTACCTCACCGCTCCACGTTATGCGATGGGGCCTCCTGCTACCGACCACGTGTACGCTGACGTAACTGCGACACACACGTCGAAAAACCGGAAAGAGCCCAAGTAGAATTCCACACCCGTGCATGGGAATACACTTTCGAATTTTTGCAGGCTTTCCGTGCTGGAAAGGGGGCGAGATCACCAAAGAACACTAACTTCCGACCTTCAGTACACCGCCTCGCCCGACCCGTGGCAAAGATGCTATATTTCTAAACGCTACGTCATCTGGAGGTTCCACCTCAGTCACTTTTATTTCTGACCAAGTCATACATTTAGGCGAAATCCGACACACGACCCGCCCCGCCTCCTACATCGCCGAGGCCTGCCAGTCAGTTAAAAAATTTCTGCATGTTGCAGGCCGCATCACGAAATTGTTTTCACATTCACTCCATTCAGCAAAATTAGATTCAGATATTTTTACTGGTCGTTTCCTGCTCTCGGTAATAGTATCGCACTTTGGACTGTTACTTCCTGCCAGAAGTTCTTGCACGTTCATTTCTGACAGGTGGTGGAGAAAACACCTGCCTTCATGTGGAAGTCACAAGCGCTTAAGTCCGTGTAGTAGGCAACAGCGGCAATCCACTTACAAGAGGACCCATCTACTCGAGTTTCCAGCTAGCAGATAGCGCAGCGGAAAATTTATTACTTCGTTGCTACTTATTCTATTAGCAACATATTTTTCATGTGGTATTCGTATATGCCGCTGAATGTACCTACAAAATTATATCACTGTGCGACACATAGCTCAGGAAATACGTCGTAAACGTCAGGATGAGTGCAAAAGAAGCTGCAGGGTGAAATTCACTAGATATACGGGTGAACTAGGTGTACAAATACGTGTGGAATATGTTAAATACATGGGGAAAACGTGTAAAATGTATCTACACTGTCAAAGCCGCTGCCAAAAAGTTCCTCCTTGAACACCGGGATCGATTTCAACCAAACTTGGTACAGATGCTACTTAGCACAAGGAAAGAAACACTATGGGGTAGGAACCAGCAACCTCCTACTGCGGTAGGGGTGATAACGTGGAGAGAGAAGGGGGTAGGAGAAGATGGATAGCAGAGAAGGGGCAGGAGGAGCTGGACACAGATTTGGGGAAGGAGGAGATAGAGAGAGGCGAGACGGCAGTGGATCTTCACAACACAAACTCGTGGATATGCGAGGGCAAGTAAAAAATTGTCTACACTTTTTCCATAACGTTTGTTACATTGTTATAGGCTACGGTCGCAGGTTCGAATCCTGCCTCAGGTATGGATCTGTGTGATGCCCTTAGGTTATTTAGGTTTAGGTAGTTCTAAGTCTAGGGGACTGATGACCTCAGATGTTAAGTCCGATAGTGCTTAGAGCCATCTGAACCATTGTTATACTGTTGTACCAATGCTGTGACAGTTTGATCTTATTTCCGCCATTGTTCTTCCTTCTGTTGCTGATAGAGCATGGAAACCCCATTAGAAGTGTGCACCAAAGAGGAACAACGGGCGGTGATCCGATTCCTTTGGCCGGAGGGTGTCAAAGAGGCAGACATTCATTGCAGACTGTCATCGCAATACGGGAGAAGTGTACTATCACGTAAAACTGTGGTTTTGTGGATCGAGAAGTTAAAATGTGGTCGAACAAGTGTAGCGCATGAAGAGGGAGCGGGACGGCCATCAACCTACACTAGATACGACAACATTCAGCAAGCTCGAGAGATGATTCTGGCGAATAGAAGAATCACTATTGGTGAGGTAGCATCAGCCATGGCTCCGCCCATCACATCATCCACAACGAGCTCGGTTTCCCTAAGGTCTGTGCACGGTAAGTACCAAGAAAACTTACCGACAACCATGAGCTTACCCGTTTTAGGGTCTGTCAGCGCTTACTCACCCGCTTCAACAACGAAGGTGACGCATTTTTGAGCAGAACTATCACTGGAAATGAAACATGAATGTATCAAAGCGCTAGAGCTTGCAATGGAAACACCCTGGATCGCCGACGAGGCAAAAATTCCAGACGGGGTCATCCACAGGAAAGGTTATGTTAACCGTGTTTTGGGACTCACAGGGGCCCATACTGGCAGAGTTTACGGAAAAGGGAACGACTATCAACAGTGCGGTGTATAGTGAATTGTTGGAAAAGATGCTGATGGGAGCAATTTGCACCGAAAGCCGAGGTTTGCTGGCGAAGGGGATGTTGTTGTTGCATGACAATGCACGGCCACACACGGCCCGTCACGCTATTGAAACCATCAACCCTACAGCCCAGGTCTTGCTCCAAGTGACTTTCTCTTGTTTGGGCCACTCAAGGACGCTTTGCATGGTCGCCGATTTGCGTCAGATGTGGACGTGCGAAATGCACTGCAAAAGTGGCTTCACGACCAAAGGAAAACCTTTTATTTGGAAGGAATACGCAAGCTCGTTGACAGTTGGGCCAAGTGCAATGAGAAGGAGGGAGATTACGTAGAAAAATGATGTGCATTGTGTACCCCTAGCTTCTTGTTAATAAACGCTAGAATGAAAAGTGTAGATAATTTTTGACTTGCCCTCGTACTTAGTGAAGGTGCTGCGTGCAATAATTTATCACATATGTGTAGAAGAACGTGAAGACTGGCGTAAGAAATAAAAATCCAGACCATTGAAGATGTTTTAGAATAAAGCGAAAATGAGTTTGGTCTTAATTAGACTTAATAATGCACAAAAGACTGTTTTTAACCTTTTTAACTTGTATAACTTCGAATGCGGAAGAAAAGAGGCCGAAAAGCACAGAGGACAGCGATTATGTTTCACTACAGGATAAAGCATTTACATGTACATCATTACTATTTAATAACTGTCTCGCCTGGAGTAATATTACTATACTGGAGCATCCACCCTTGTAATTCGACTTCGAACCTTCGAGTCCCTAAATGTTCCCGTGCAAAAGGAGGACAATGTAAAGTGAATCATGAAGAAGTATTGAGAGAATGCTACATTATGGTACGAAGCGCTTTCTGGTGATAACGAGCTCAGGGGAAAGTTCGGAAAACTGTGTGAATTTTAGATGCAAATATTATGATTTCTTTCTTTTTCCCTTTCCCCATTCATTCGGAAAGGACTTGGCTGTAGTGTCAGAGCAGCGAAAGATGATGCAAGTATAACGACAATTTTGTTTCTATTTAATTCTATGAATATTTTGACTCGATCTCATAAAAGTAGTAAGATAAAAAATTCAATTTGCTCCGCTGAAGTAGCATAGGGAAAGGCCAAGAGAAAAACTACGTGTCAACCCCAGCCATGCACAGTGTGGCTCTGCGAGGTTTATGTGCGTGACCAGGAGACGGGTGTTCCTCGGCAGGGCTCCTGTGGGAAATTGCGAGCGGGGAATCGTCCCCGCGGGCCGTGGCGTGGCTGTCCCCATAGTCCACTTATCGACGGCGGCGTGGATGCTGCGATGCGACTCGTGACCCAGCCTGTCTTCACACACTGTGCTGACTGCATGCAATGTCAAGCCACACGTCTGATCGTGAAATAGTCAGCAACGCCAGTTTAGCCATTTATAGCCGTGGCATTTTGCTAGGCAGCTGAGAACAGCTAATGACTATGAGGTGTGAAGGGATCTGTGGTTATGACAGAATGAATTTTTTCTTTTTATATGTGTGAAGTCTGTCCTTTCTGACATGTCCGAGTGAACAGATGCCACACGTACAATACGTGCTCCTTGACGGCAAATAATGATACCTACAGTGCGAATGCAATCCTTGTTCCACCTTTTGCGGGAATCATGAGAAGCAGCGAGTAATGAGGATAATGGGCAAGATAAGCTATGCAAATAGTGTGCGAAACATGGTAATTTAGGGTCGATGGGAAACGTGCTCAGATATCCGAAAGCGTTTAACGTGATAAGCGGGAAATCCGGGTTCGAGTCTCGGTATGGCACAAATTTTCAGTTGTCGCCATTGGAATTGTTTTAATGTCCGATTGCAGTTAATGTCGAAACTCTTTCTTTAACAGTGAATTATTTGCCATATTATTGGGGAAACAGGATATAGATTTAATTTAAATTATTATAAAAATAAGTTAATAACCATCTTGACTACAAAAAATTATGTATTTTCAGTTGTTACCTGACGTGCAGTTGACGTTCGTGTAGTCGCAAAACCTATTCTGTTTACAGCCACCGCCTACCATCACGTTTTAAAGGTCTAAAGGTGGTCGCTTTCCCACCGAAACAGGTAACCACAGCAAATAAATGTTTTACTGCGATCAAGATTGTTTTTAATCCATTTTAAGATATTTTAGTCAGACTGCTGCTTTTTCCACGAGAAATTTTCTCAAAATTTGCTATTTAAACTAATCAAAAGATCGAACAAATTCAGACGGAGGAGATTACGAAGAGTACTTATTTGTAAAGATCTGCAGCGTTCGGCTTTTTGAACCCACTGCACTATCTTACGTACAGTTATCTGTGGTTACGGGAATTGAAATTATTACACCATGAACGCCTGGATCAAGTGCCACAAACGGAAACTGTAGTATTTCCATGTTTGTGGGACGTGTCGATTAATATTTCATCGTTATGCGAGATATTCTCCATTGTAGTAAAAGGCCGTTCCTACAAGTGAAGAAAGATGTGAGTGGATAATGGCTACTGAAAATTGCATCATCTGGTGATACGTAAATAAGTCTATATATATATATATATATATATATATATATATATATATATATATATATATATATATATATATAAACTGAAGAAACTGCAAAAAGGTGGGAATTTAAGGAGATGGGACCTTGATAAACTGACTAAACCAGAGGTTTTACAGAGTTTCAGGGAGAGCATAAGGGAACAATTGACAGGAATGGGGTAAAGAAATACAGTAGAAGAAGAATGGGTAGCTCTGATGGATGAAGTAGTGAAGGCAGCAGAGGATCAACTAGGTAAAAATGAGGGCTAGTAGAAATCCTTGGGTAACAGAAGAAATATTGAATTTAATTGATGAAAGGAGAAAATATAAAAATGCAGTAAGTGAAGCAGGTAAAAAGGAATACAAACGTCTTAAAAATGAGATCGACAGGAAGTGCAAAATGGCTAAGCAGGGATGGCTAGAGGACAAATGTAAGGATGTGGAGGCTTATCTCACTAGTGGTAAGATAGATACTGCCTACAGGAAAATTAAAGAGACTTTTGGAGAAAAGAGAACCACTTGTATGAATATCAAGAGCTCAGATGGAAACCCCGTTCTGAGCAAAGAAGGGAAAGCGGAAAGGTGGAAGGAGTATATAGAGGGTCTATACAAGGGCGATGTACTTGAGGACAATATTATGGAAATGGAAGAGGATGTAGATGAAGATGAAATGGGAGATACGATACTGCGTGAAGAGTTTGACAGAGAACTGAAAGATCTGAGTCGAAACAAGGCCCCGGGAGTAGACAACATTCCATTAGAACTACTGACAGCCTTGGGAGAGCCAGTCCAGACAAAACTCTACCATCTGGTGAGCAAGATGTATGAGACAGGTGATATACCCTAAGACTTCAAGAAGAATATAATAATTCCAATCCCAAAGAATGCAGGTGTTGACAGATGTGAAAATTACCGAACTATCAGTTTAATAAGTCACAGCTGCAAAATACTAACGCAAATTCTTTACAGACGAACGGAAAAACTGGTAGAAGCCGACCTCGGGGCATATCAGTTTGGATTCCGTAGAAATATTGGAACATGTGAGGCAATACTGACCCTACGACTTATCTTAGAAGCTAGAGTAAGGAAAGGCAAACCTACGTTTCTAGCATTTGTAGACTTAGAGAAAGCTTTTGACAATGTTGACTAGAATACTCTATTTCAAATTCTGAAGGTGGCAGGGGTAAAATACAGGGAACGAAAGGCTATTTACAATTTGTACAGAAACCAGATGGCAGTTATAAGTGTCGAGGGACATGAAAGGGAAGCAGTGGTTGGGAAGGGAGGGAGACAGAGTTGTAGCCTCTCCCCGATGTTATTCAATCTGTATATTGAGCAAGCAGTAAAGGAAACAAAAGAAAAATTTGGAGTGAGTATTAAAATCCAGGGAGAAGAAATAAAAACTTTGACGTTCGCCGATGACATTGTAATTCTGTCAGAGACAGCAAAGGACTTGGAAGAGCAGTTGAACTGAATGGACAGTGTCGTGAAAGGAGGATACAAGATGAACATCAACAAAAGCAAAACTAGGATAATGGAATGTAGTCGAATTAAGTCGGGTGATGCTGAGGGAATTAGATTAAGAAATGAGACACTTAAAGTAGTAAAGGAGTTCTGCTATTTCGAGAGCAAAATAACTGATGATGGTTGAAGTAGAGAGGATATAAAATGTAGACTGGCAATGGCAAGGAAAGCGTTTCTGGTGAAGAGGAATTTGCTAACATCGAGTATAGATTTAGGTGTGAGGAAGTCATTTCTGAAAGTACAGGGTGATTCAAAAAGGATACCACAACTTTAGGAATTTAAAACTCTGCAACGACAAAAGGCAGAGCTAAGCACTATCTGTCGGCGAATTAAGGGAGCTATAAAGTTTCATTTAGTTGTACATTTGTTCGCTTGAGGCGCTGTTGACTAGGCGTCAGCGTCAGTTGATGCTAAAATGGTGACCGCTCAACAGAAAGCTTTTTGTGTTATTGAGTACGGCAGAAGTGAATCGACGACAGTTGTTCAGCGTGCATTTCGAACGAAATATGGTGTTAAACCTCCTGATAGGTGGTGTATTAAACGTTGGTATAAACAGTTTACAGAGAATGGGTGTTTGTGCAAAGGGAAAAGTTCTGGACGGCCGAGAACGAGTGATGAAAATGTAGCACGCATCCAGCAAGCATTTGTTCGCAGCCCAGGAAAATCGACTCGCAGAGCTAGCAGAGAGCTGCAAATTCCACAATCAACTGTATGTATTGGTTCAAGCACTGTCTGCAGCTGATAAGATTAAAAGAATCGATTTCTGTGATTTTATTCTTGCTCAAATGGAAACAGATGAATCTTTCGTTTCAAAGATTGTGTTTAGTGATGAAGCAACTTTCCACACTAACGGGAAAGTCAACCGTCACAATGTCTGTATATGGGGCACTGAGAATCCGCGGGAAACAACTCAGTATGAACGTGACTCGCCTAAGGTGAACGTTTTCTGTGCCATTTCAGCCAATAAAGTTTTTGGTCCCTTTTTCTTCGAAGGTGCTACTGTAACTGGACTACAGTATCTGGAGATGTTAGAGAATTGGCTGTTCCCTCAGCTCGAACAAGAAGCACAACAATTCATATTTCAGCAGGATGGAGCGCCACCACATTGGCACTTATCTGTCCGTAACTACCTGAACGTCAACTACGCGAGGCGATGGATCGGCCGCCAGGTAGCCCGTGACAGAGCACTTCATCACTGGCCTCCAAGAAGCCCTGATCATACCCCCTGCGATTTTTTCTTATGGGGGTATGTTAAGGATATGGTGTTCCGGCCACCTCTCCCAGCCACCATTGATGATTTGGAACGAGAAATAACAGCAGCTATCCAAACTGTTACGCCTGATATGCTGCAGAGAGTGTGGAACGAGTTGGAGTATCGGGTTGATATTGCTTGTGTGTCTGGAGGGGGCCATATTGAACATCTCTGAACTTGTTTTTGAATGAGAAAAAACCTTTTTAAATACTCTTTGTAATGATGTATAACAGAAGGTTATATTATGTTTCTTTCATTAAACACACATTTTTAAAGTTGTGGTTTTTTTTTTGAATCACCCTGTATTTGTATGGAGTGTAGCCATGTATGGAAGTGAGACATGGACGATAAATAGTTTGGACAAGAAGAGAATAGAAGCTCTCGAAATGTGGTGCTACAGAAGAATGCTGAAGATTAGATGGGTAGATCACATAACTAATGAGGAGGTATTGAATAGAATTGGGGAGAAGAGGAGTTTGTGGCACAACTTGACAAGAAGAAGGGACCGGTTGGTAGGACATGTTCTGAGACATCAAGGGATCACAAATTTAGCATTGGAGAGCAGCGTAGAGGGTAAAAATCGTAGAGGGAGACCAAGAGATCAATACACTAAGCAGATTCAGAAGGATGTAGGTTGCAGTAAGTACTGGGAGATGGAGAAGCTTGCACAGGATAGAGTAGCATAGAAAGCTGCATCAAACTAGTCTCAGGACTGAAGACCACAACAAAATATATATATATATATATATATATATATATATATATATATATATATATATATATATATGGTGTTACAAAACGGTACGGCCAAACTTTTAGGAAACATTCCTCACACACAAATAAAGAAAAGATGTTATGTGGACATGTGCCCGGAAACGCTTAATTTCTATATTAGAGCTCATTTTAGTTTGTTCTTCCACCTACGCTCAATGGAGCACGTTATCATGAAATCATACGGGATACTCTACCTGTGCTGCTAGAACATGTGCCTTTACAAGTATGACACAACATGTGGTTCATGCACGATGGAGCTCCTGCACATTTCAGTCGAAGTTTTCGTACGCTTCTCAGCAACAGATTCGGTGACCGATGGATTGGTAGAGGCGGACCAATTCCATGGCCTCCACGCTCTCCTGACCTCAACCCTCTTGACTTTCATTTGTGGGGGCATTTGAAAGCTCTTGTCTACGCAACCCCGGTACCAAATGTAGAGACTCTTCCTGCTCGTATTGTGGACGGCTGTGATACAATACGCCATTCTCCAGGGCTGCATCAGCGCATCAGGGATTCCATGCGACGGAGGGTGGATGCATGTATCCTCGCTAACGGAGGACATTTTGAACATTTCCTGTAACAAAGTGTTTGAAGTCACGCTGGTACGTTCTGTTGCTGTGTGTTTCCATTCCATGATTAATGTGATTTGAAGAGAAGTAATAAAATGAGCTCTAACATGGAAAGTAAGCGTTTCCGGACACATGTCCACATAACATATTTTCTTTCTTTGTGTGTGAGGAATGTTTCCTGAAAGTTTGGCCGTACCTTTTTGTAACACCCCGTATATATATATACTCCTGGAAATGGAAAAAAGAACACATTGACACCGGTGTGTCAGACCCACCATACTTGCTCCGGACACTGCGAGAGGGCTGTACAAGCAATGATCACACGCACGGCACAGCGGACACACTAGGAACCGCGGTGTTGGCCGTCGAATGGCGCTAGCTGCGCAGCATTTGTGCACCGCCGCCGTCAGTGTCAGCCAGTTTGCCGTGGCATACGGAGCTCCATCGCAGTCTTTAACACTGGTAGCATGCCGCGACAGCGTGGACGTGAACCGTATGTGCAGTTGACGGACTTTGAGCGAGGGCGTATAGTGGGCATGCGGGAGGCCGGGTGGACGTACCGCCGAATTGCTCAACACGTGGGGCGTGAGGTCTCCACAGTACATCGATGTTGTCGCCAGTGGTCGGCGGAAGGTGCACGTGCCCGTCGACCTGGGACCGGACCGCAGCGACGCACGGATGCACGCCAAGACCGTAGGATCCTGCGCAGTGCCGTAGGGGACCGCACCGCCACTTCCCAGCAAATTAGGGACACTGTTGCTCCTGGGGTATCGGCGAGGACCTTTCGCAACCGTCTCCATGAAGCTGGGCTACGGTCCCGCACACCGTTAGGCCGTCTTCCGCTCACGCCCCAACATCGTGCAGCCCGCCTCCAGTGGTGTCGCGACAGGCATGAATGGAGGGACGAATGGAGACCTGTCGTCTTCAGCGATGAGAGTCGCTTCTGCCTTGGTGCCAATGATGGTCGTATGCGTGTTTGGCGCCGTGCAGGTGAGCGCCACAATCAGGACTGCATACGACCGAGGTACACAGGGCCAACACCCGGCATCATGGTGTGGGGAGCGATCTCCTACACTGGCCGTACACCACTGGTGATCGTCGAGGGGACACTGAATAGTGCACGGTACATCCAAACCGTCATCGAACCCATCGTTCTACCATTCCTAGACCGGCAAGGGAACTTGCTGTTCCAACAGGACAATGCACGTCCGCATGTATCCCGTGCCACCCAACGTGCTCTAGAAGGTGTAAGTCAACTACCCTGGCCAGCAAGATCTCCGGATCTGTCCCCCATTGAGCATGTTTGGGACTGGATGAAGCGTCGTCTCACGCGGTCTGCACGTCCAGCACGAACGCTTGTCCAACTGAGGCGCCAGGTGGAAATGGCATGGCAAGCCGTTCCACAGGACTACATCCAGCATCTCTACGATCGTCTCCATGGGAGAATAGCAGCCTGCATTGCTGCGAAAGGTGGATATACACTGTACTAGTGCCGACATTGTGCATGCTCTGTTGCCCGTGTCTATGTGCCTGTGGTTCTGTCAGTGTGATCATGTGATGTATCTGACCCCAGGAATGTGTCAATGAAGCGACGAATGAAAATTTGTACCGAGGTCGGGATTCAAACCCAGGTCTCCTGCTTATTAGCCATATGTGCTAACCACTACGCCATCCTGGAACAATGGCTGTGCACAACTGCACATATCCCTCCTCAATCCATACACCCACAGACGCCTCAACCCATTTGGTATTCCCCATTGCTCGAAATACATTGCAGAGGTTCTGCATCTGTACTGGAGTTGCATGTCAGCATCGAACGGAACGGGGATTCTGCCTGAAACCCAGGCAGAGCATTCATTAGTCAGCTTTTCTCTGCCCCATGTAGTACCTTCAAAGATTCATCGATGCTGTTGGTGTTGTGATTGTAGTTTCGCAGGTGTGCATGAAATAAAGATTTACAGTTCTTGCTTACGCTTGTGTGCGGTCTGAATCCGGTGGAGAAACATCTACGTGTTTGCCGCCCACAGAAACTTTCACATTCACCGCATTTCAGATTAAAATCGCTGGCTGTGTAAGTGGTTGTGTTTTGTGAGTGGCGTGCCTGACTATTGTCTCTACTTTATTGTCCGTGCGGAATCTGGTTTGTACATTATTTCTACGAAAACTATCTGCTATTCTGTCTGATATGGAACCATAATAAGGTAAAACAACGTATTTCTTTTTTGGTTCTAACTTTCTTATTAGTTTTATTTCTTTAGCTACTACGGCATGCTGAAAATTAATGCCTTCGAATTTTTATTCCGTTTTTTGATATCGGTTGAGGTATTACATGTAATGCATATTACTCGGTCGACTTTCCCGCTTTTCTGACGAAAGTTTCAACACTTTGTCGTCAGAGGACTCCGAATGGTAGCGTGTAGCACGTCGGTGTGTAACGTAACTATGGCGCTGCATGAGAAAGCTGAAAGCACGAATTCCAAGATTAAGTCCGCACATGCAGCTGTTCTCGTTCAACATGACAAAGCCAGATCACACACGACAGCAGCGACATTTGCAAGAATCCGAAGTCTCAGATTCACAATCCTCTACCATCACACACTATCCAGACTTGGCCCCATCCGATTTTCACATGTTTCCAAAACTTAAAGAGCATCTTCGACGACTTCACTTTGCTAGTGAATATGTGGTGCAAGCAGAGGTGAGGTTGTGGCTCCGTCAATAAAGTGAAACATTTTACGTCGACGGTATCACTAAACTGGTCTCTCGGTGGGAGAAATGCGTTCGTGGCCAGGGTGACTGTGTTGAGAAATAAAGATGTAAACATGAAGAATAAAGATGTAACATGTTAATACAGTTTGTTTTATTTAGAAGACTTTAAGAGTTTTCACATCAATTTTGTCTTCTTTGTTATTTAATTTTTTAGTATACATTTTGTCTACCACATCAGCATTGTAGCGGTTATTTGTTGAAATATATTTTCGTACACACAACTCTTCGGTAATTTCGTTCTTTTTTAATGGGAAGTTAATGATTCTACCTGTCATGGACTGAAAAAAGGCTTTCTTATGAATTTCTGGGTGGAACGAACTGTTGTGGCTTATGCTGTCAGTACAGGTTGGTTTCAGAAATATTCAGACTTTGCGGGCACCACTATTACTCTTTACCATCAAATCTAAAAAATTAATGGCCTTTTCTTTTTCCAGTTCCATAGTACAAACAATTTTTGAATGTACACTGTTAAATTGTGAAAGCATACTTACTATTTCAACAAATGTGCCATTTAAGAGAGTCTACATACTCCTTGTAACATAATAACTTATTGGTCGTATCAGTAAATTTTTCAATTAATTGGTTCTCCGTACCGTTTATGAAAATACCTGCCAGTGTCTAGCAACACAACTGCCCCTTGCAATACCATCTGGTTGTGAATATATCTCATCTTGTAATTTAAAATAATAGAAAGATGAGATCAGTCGTGGCAACTCAATAATTTCATCAGTTTCGGCTATTCCAAATTTTTTGTGTTTCAGTAGTTTCTTTTTTATGATGTCAATCGTTTCCATTATCGGCACGGTGGCGACTAGATTTACTATATCAAATGAGACAAATTTGCCTTTAATCTTACAAAAGCTGTGGTCCCACGTTACAAGAAATTAATCTGCCTTTGTGTATACTTCTCCATTATCATCATCTAACAAGCATCGACGCAGTCGCCAAGTAAAGTGAAGCTAATGAGAATTCCAAGAAGTTGTAGTCTACACGGAGTTCACAGGTCATTCACGTGTTATGTAGACAAGCTGCGACACGTGACACCCAAACGACAGGACAAAGGGCTCGTATAAAGCTTAGCGCCACCTTGTGCGGATAACGAGCCTATATAACTGTCGTTCAGGAGCATGAAAGCAATTCATCACGTAGAAAGCAAGTGACGCGAAAGCCCTGTCGCTCAAGTGGTTATCCACTCTGCTGGAGATTGAGCGTCACTGGCTTACAACCAAGCCTCGTTACTATTATATCTGACATCTGATAGTCTCGACAGTCAGTTTAGCTCAAACGAAATTGAGAAATATTATTGGAGAAAAATCCTCATGTAACTAACCGTGATTCTAAGACGTCTTCAATAAATCATCGGCGACGTCTTCAATAAATAATCGGCCAACCTCGTCACCGTACGTGTATATTCTTCTCAGAATATACACTGATGTAAAATGATAATCACATGCAGATGGCCTAAAAGAAGCAAATTTTATTCGTATACCAGTTGGGCGTCGTATAAATTTAAATACACAGTCGGCTACCCAATGCACTGTGGGCTGCGGGCTGCACGACAATGAGATATGACAAGAAGCCAGGTTGGGAAAAGCGTTGCCGTAACCCAGTTTCCACTAAATGATTGTTTAGGGTGGAGATTGGCACTCTTGGTGTAATACTGCATCTAATTTGTCCTGTAGTCGTAGTGTGATTAGCAACGACTGACTGTTTGATGTGGCCATCCAGAAGTGAACATGTATGTCGCCGAAGTTGTAAGTGTGTATCTCTATCCTGAACTACAGACGCCAACACAGGTGTTAAAGATGGGTGACAGCTCACGACCAACGCTAATACGGCTCTTCCCTAGAGTTATGCAGCAAGTCACAGGGAAATAATACGACGTCGCTGAAACAGCGGGCTGCGAGAACTGAGCTCGCAGAATTTTGCATGTGAAATGCAGTTTTATGGGCTCAAATGTTTCATGCGTTTACTGCTTATAGTATGGTTGCCACTCTTTCCACAACATAGCTTTCTGAATCATTGCTTTTAATGCCCGAAGTAGCTGCCACATGCAAAAATAGTGTCTCTAAGTCGCCCCTTTTGAATTGTTCATTATCCACTGTTGTATGCTCGTAAAATTATTTTTTCTGTACCATAACCATTAAGTCTCACACTGTTTGATTATCAGTGATTCTAAGTTGCACGAAAACTCAATGAAAACCAAATCGGATAACTCTCAATAGCAGCTAACATAAACAGTTTCGGCCTATGACATCATTTAAGGGTGTCGATGTGCTGGGAATCACATATCGGATGTCAATAGGCTCAATGCGATGGCATTCTTCCCCCCTTCTTTATGCAAGTTCATAGTTGGAAGTGATAAGGATTCTTCATGTTTTCCTTCAAAGGTCATTGGACAGATGTACAGCTGGTTTGACTTCGGGGAAGAGTTCCCAGTAGTGCGAGACATCTATGCAATATTATCAACAAAGGAAATAAATGCTTGAGGTGAATCCACAATCACAGTAAACCTTAAGAATAATGCTTTCTATATCGCTTAAGTATTTGTTTTTGTTTAAAGTGTTTCTTGTAATGTGTTTCGACTTTTACCGTCTCCAGACCTAAACGACTTCTAAGTTATGATCCCAAGATAGCAAGATACGAAGCATGTTGTATGAAATAATATAATTTTAGAAACTCCTTATACGATCTACACGACATACTTCGAAAAACAGTCGAATATTCAAGACTGCTTTGTGTTTGTGTCACCACATCGATAAAGTTTTCCTGTTTCTCTTACGTCTAGTTTTACTACGTTTTTCATTAATTTATTTTCATTTTTTATATTTTTATTTTTTATGTGAAGATAGTTATCCTGCTGGCAACTCAGCTATCTTTGCGATATTCGCAGCTAATACCCTGCCTTAGACCCTAATGGCCCCATAATTTCTGATAGTACACTGAAGTGCCAAAGGAACTGGTAGAGGTGTGCGTATCCAAATACAGAGACATGTAAACGGTCAGAATACGGCGCTGCCCTCGGGAACGCCTATATAAGACAAGTGACTGGTGCAGTTGTTAGATCAGTTACTGCTGCTACAGTGGCAGGTTATCAAGATTTAAGTGAGTTTGAATATAGTGTTATAGTCGGCGCACGAGCGATGGGGACACAACATCTCCGAGGTAGCGATGAAGTGGGTATTTTCCAGTACAATCATTTCTCGAGTGTATCGTGAATATTAGGAATCCGATAAAACATTAAATCTCCGAAAGCGATGTGGTCGCAAAAAGACCCCACAAGAACGGGACGACGACGACTGAAGAGAATCGTTTACCGTGACAGAAGTGCAACCCTCCCGCAAATTGCTGCAGATTTCAGTGCTGGGCCATGAGTAAGTGTCAGCGTGCGAACCATTCATCGAAACATCATCGATATCGGCTTTCGGCACCGATATGGGCTTTCGGACCCGAAGGCCCACTCGTGTTCACTTGATGACAACATGAACACGACACAAGGCTGTACGCCTCGCCTGTGCCCGTTAGCACCGACATTGGACTGAACATGTTGTCTGGTCGGACGAGTCTCGTTTCAAATTGTATCGAGCGGATGGACGTGTACGGATATGGAGACAACCTCATGATCCATGGACCCTGCATGTCAGCAGGGAACTGTTCAAGCTGGTGGAGACTAATTGTGTGGAGCGTGTGCAGTTGGAGTGATATAGGACCCTTTATAAGTCTCGATATCTTCCCTGACAGGTGACACGTACGTAAGCATCCTGTCTGATCACTTGCATCCATTCATGTGCCTTGTGGGCAATTCCAGCAGGACAATGCGACACCTCACATGTCCAGAATTGCTACAGAGTGGTTCGAAGAACACTCTTTTGAGCTTAAACACTTCCGCTGGCCCCCAAACTCCCAGGACATGAACATTATTGAGCATATCTGGCATGCCATGCAACGCGCTGTTCAGAAGAGATCTCCACCATGTCGTACTCTTACGGATTTATGGATAGCCCTGCAGGATTCATGGTGTCAGTTCCCTGAAGCACAACTTCAGACATTAGTCGAGTCCATGCCACGCCGTGTTGCGGCACTTCTGCGTGCTCGCGGGGGCCCTACAACGTATTGGCTCTTCAGTGTATTTACTACGTATATGAAGTGTGGTTCTTGATTCGTTTGTCGTTGCACTAATGTTCTCATGGCAGTCAAAGTAATCTGAACAAGCAAAGGAGTCAAATATGTACTTTCACATGGAGCTCAGTAGAGTACAGGCAGGTCTGCCTATTTCACCATAGCTGTCCCATGATCTTAGTCCTTTAGTGCATATCACCTTCTGTACGTAACTCGGTAATATTTGGACAAGGCTAGTAATTGCGCAGTGAGGTTGGGCCTAAATTTTCAGATGATCTTCGTTTTTCTAACTACCTGTCATGTGTACGTAACTACAATAAGTGTCCGGAAGGAATGTCTGGGGCATGTAAACGTATTAACAACGACGTCACCCGCAGTACTAAGTGTTCAGAGCGTTTGAGATCAGAGAGAGTCGCCTTGCTTTCATCGATCATTTTATCCAATTCTACGTTATATCTTCGATGATATTTGTATGGATAAAATGAGCTAGTTGTACTTAAACAGAGTAAGAGTATGACCTAAATGGTCATATTACTTTACTGACACCTACAATATGAAATTAATGCATTTCCCAAAACACAGAAAATGCTTCATTAACAATTTATAGTTTCATTACATAATACATTTTGAAATAATTTTGGATCTGAACTTCAGTGTCCACTTACCATCAGCAGACGTTCGGCAACTTATTAAATGAGTTGCTTACCTGAAAAAAAATGAACGTCCTCAGTAAATATAACAGAAAAAACATGCTTAGAAGAAAGCAAGTGTAATGTTACTAACTACAAATGTATGGACTGCTTCTGCTTCGAAGACATAAGTTAGATACAGAATTTTATTGTACAAGAATGCTTGCAATGCAAAGATAACTAATACCGATGATAAAAATGGCGTCATGGAGAGCGGAAGGCAGGCAAGTAATACTGCAGTGAAAAGCTACAAGAACTCAAGAGCGGAGTAAATAATCGAGAAGAAAACCAACAAAGAGGTAGTTTGAAGACTTTAAGGAACTTCGAGAACAAAGAGACGGCTTTGACAGAATATCACAGAAGATTCTGGTAAATGGGGATGATCGTTGGAGATATCTGAACCTGTCATGTTAAAGTAGGAAATTGTTTGAGGAAGAAGCAAATATGGAGAATAAAAAAAAAAAACAGAAACAGAAAACAGAACAAAATTAACATAGTTTCGAATTATAAATTAAAATAGTGTATTAGGAAAGAGCATGTGCTGTAGGTATTTTGTAACATTTACAATTAAATACTTGAATGTTGCTCATCGATCTGAGATCCACACCAGATAGGACTTATACCGTAAATAGGGACGATCTGTAGAAGAGCAGCACGCTTCGTTACAGGTCCCTTTAACAAGCGCAAGTGTTTCACAGCGATGCTAATTCAATTACAGAGGCAGATGCTGCATGAGAGCTGTCCTGCATTACTGCATGGTCTAGTGTAAAATTCTGAGGGTGTACGTTCCTAGTAGAGTCAACGAATACACTGCTTCCTCCTGCGTATATGTCGCGGAAAGACCATGAAGATAAAATCAGAGAGGTTTCCCAACAATGATTCTTCCCGGGAAGCGTATACTATTGGGACAGGAGAAGGGAGGAGTGGCAGTAGTACACAAAGTACCCTCCGCCACACACCCTAAGATGGCTTCTGGAGTATAGCTCTAGATTTAGATGAAACGTAACTAATATTTAAATGGAACAGATGAAATAGGAACAGAACTAACGAGAATGCCCATTACTGTGGCCAAAGGAAATCACGTTTTAAGTATAATGCTGATTAAACAGTAACGAAGTCCTCTGCAAAACTGACAATGAAAGGAACAAGTGGAAAATAATGACTAGGAGAAGGGACAGGATGAAGGGACATACGTTAAGACGTCTGAGAATAACTTCCACGGTACTAGGGGATGAAAGTGATATCTAACAAATAATTGAGGAAGTGCTACTCAGAGATGAAGAGGTTGGTCCAAGAGAGAAAGGAAAACAATGCAAACTGGCTGGAAGGCAAATGCTAAATAATTTTCAGGGTTCTGCTCCGGTATAAAGTACTTGAAAAGTCGCCCTGACGTTTCACGGAATGAAGCTGTCGCGCCTGCCAGCTTGCAGTGTGAGAAGTAGAGGCAATAGTGTTTGTGGCAGTTGTGATTTTGGAACAGCGGATATTATGTGTCAGCTTAGTGCAGTTTTTCTTTCAGACGATGGGTTGTTTTAGGTTTCATACCAACTGCAAGTCGCATAAGGCTAACATTGAAGGAGGAACTTGGCTAGGTTTTGTTTTAAGTGGGAATAAACTGTGTTGTTTTCTTTGAACTTAAATGGTTACTTCTGTGAAGCTCTTCGTCTTTGAGAATTTTCTGTTCTACGATTGACAGTTGTCGAAATGAACGAATTAGGATCATAAATATGAATGTCGCGTCTCTGGTTACATTTGATGTATCTATTTTCTTCGCATAAGGGATACTGGCAACAATTTACAGGGACACAATACTGACAAATGTCGAGGACTGAGGCGAAGACCGAACTCGAGATTTTTGTGGTTAAAGTGTACTGAAAATGCAGAAGATTTGCTAATTTTTATGACGACTGTCTATCGGATTGCAGTTTGTCGAAATTCTTCGGAAGTGCTACGTAGATGCACTTGTCTTGGTGCAGTGGATTGTAGCGTCAGTGAAACTGTCGCAGCCCCTGTTATCTAAACTTGGTATCTCCACGCATCTATCCTACAGCTTTTAGGAAACTGATCTTGTTAATAACATGAAAAGTAACAAAGGCCACAGAAAGTGAGTCTTTTTTAATACTGAAAGGTATCAAAGTTCTTTTATTTGGGAGGATTAGCAAGATAGATATTTGCACAAATTTTTCGAAATAACAACCATGTCTTCAAAATTCATAAGTCGATGAGATCCACGGCTCATTGGCGAGCCAGCTACAAATATTATGATTTCCAGTTTGCGCATCATTTTGCAGGGACGAAGAGATAAAGAGGCTAACTGTGGAGAAGATTAAAATCTGTCAAGTGTCGTATCACGGGTAACGAAACAAGACGTGTGTTATCCACACGCAACATTTCGTGATACAAGCCCATCAGGTAGATATTACGGCGGCTTAAGCACTTACCTAGGGTACATGTAGTTCTGTGTATGGACAGTTGCACGGAAAGAGCTGTCAGCTGATACCAGTGTATAATTTGTAGCCCAGTAACCAGATTACGAATTTCTCAATGAAATAAAATGGCAACGAGGCTCTCAACAGCGATGCAGAATTTATGACTGATTAAACTCGTCTCGCGTATCTAAGTGAAGCTGATAATCTTTATTGAAAAAATTCCACAAGTAAAGTTGATACTGGCCCACAAGTGAGATAATTCTTTAATTGACCATCAGGGAAGTACGTCACGTAGCAAAATGGGGTGTGTTGTGCACGGTGTGGACCACAAGCAAGACGGTAACAGACCCTTCTTTCGATTTCGTAGAGGGAAGGAAGAACATAACAAGCTGTCCAAGGGAAACTAAAGCATAGTTCAGTGCGCATTGTACGAGTGGTATCGCCAATATTCTGTGTACATAAGAGTTTACCAGTTCACCCTCTGTTGAAATTGTTCCCTTTCGATGCTGTACAAAAGTACTTCATCGCAGAGTTCTTGAATTCGGCTTTGAACAGCGAATAATAGTTGGCACTAAATGCGAAAACCAAACATATGAGAAAAAATGTATTAGCATTCATTTAGAGTAATGATATTAGCATTCATTTAGAGTACTGAGAATTTACTTACAGTCACATTGATAAATTATTTGAAGATAACGTTGCAAATTCAACACGAAAGCAATATGAATGGAAAAAGTCTATTTGTTTCGAGACCGTAACGTTTCTACAAGGATGACTACGTAATGTATTCTCATACAGTTTCCGTAGGAATAGCAGTCGAATGTTTGAACTGCTAAGATGTGTATTAGAGTCAACATGCCTGATCGAATAGTGTGTGAGTGGTACTCAGATCTTTACGAACCTTTGTTGGCTTATAACATTCTGATTACACCATGTATACTTGTATTAGCTCCGTGTAACAGAAAATTTGTTTGTCCTCAGATTCTGGAGATGGTCATCAGGGACCGAAATTAATTGCCTGGGGTAAAATATTGTGGCCCGTATCTGAAAAAAAAAACATATCATTCCTGGATCACCGTGGATTTTTGCTGCGATTATGTCTCAACTCATGAAACGTTTAATAAATGAAAAATAAAGGGAGATGTCAAAGTGATTATACTAACTCCCTAGATATAATTGCTGTCCCAGACGGAAACAAGGAAGGCTTAGATTAAACCTTACGCTTGTATGAATCCACCCTCACGATACAATTGAACAGCTCTTACCCAGGTCTATTCCCATAGAAACTTTCTTCTCGAGATCCGTATCTAGTGGCATAAAACATCCCGGATATAGTGTTGCACCGATAAAATTGTTGGGGTCGTTCAGTATCCCGGTATCCTGGTGACTCGTTAAAGAATAATAATGTCCTTATAATGTGTTGTGCTATATCTACATACGTACTCCGCAATGCCGGCCGCAGTGGCCGAGCGGTTCTAGGCGCTTCAGGCTGGAACCGCGCGATCGCTACGGTCGCAGGTTCGAATCCCGCCTCGGGCATGGATGTGTGTGATGCCCTTAGGTTAGTTGGGTTTAAGTAGTTCTAAGTTCTAGGGGACTGATGACCTCAGATGTTAAGTCCCATAGTGCTCAGAGCCATTTGAACCATTTGCACTCCGCAAGCCACCAAACACTGCATGATTCTACTTGTCAAAATGGTTCAAATGGCTCTGAGCACTATGCGACTTAACTTCTGAGGTCATCAGTCACCTAGAACTTAGAGCTAATTAAACCTAACTAACGCAAGAACACCACACACATCCATGCCCGAGGCAGGATTCGAACCCGCGACCGTAGCGGTCGCTCGGCTCCAGACTGTAGCGCCTAGAATCACACGGCCACTCCGGCCGGCGATTCTACTTGTCATTCCCTTTACTTTCCACTCTCAAATGGAGCGGGACAAAACAACTGTTTGTACCCTACCAGCCATAATTTCTCTTATGCTGTCTTCGCTGTCCCTACAAGAAATGTACGTTGGCGACAGTACAATCGTTCTGCATTCAGCCGCTAATTCCGTTACTCTAAATTTTCTCAAACGTACTTGCAGCTGCGAATACGAACAAGCGTCAGCTGTACAAGGGAATGGCGACAATGAACATTTGTGCCCGACCGGGACTCGAACCCGGATTTCCCGCTTTACGCGAGCGGTCGGTTTTTAATCCCATTAGCTATCCGAGAACGGCTCACGACCAGATCCCAACTTCCATATGCCTTCGTTACCGCGTCACAGCCTGTACTAGCGCGTACATTATATGATTCCCGTATGGGAGAAGACACTTTCAATCGAAAGTCACTGCCAGATAAATACTATACTGCAGTACCTGTACTGTTAACACAGGTTCTTCTTAACAACACAGGCACTGGAATATTGTCGTTTTTCAATTATGTTTCGCGGAAAGGACGTCGACTTCCCTCAGGGGATTCCTGTTTGAGTTCACGGAGTATATCCGTAACACACGTGTGATGATCGAACCTACCGATAAGAAATTTGGTAATAAGCCTCTGAGTTGCTCCGATACACTGCTTTAATCCGACTTGGTTCTCATACCAAACACTCGAGCTGTCTTCAAGAACTGGTCACACTGCTGTATCTCCCACGGGGATGCTTGGTAAGAAATAGTAAGACACAGGTAAACAAGATCAAGGGTTTGTTGCGACCACAGTAGAGAGATTTAACGAGTAAGGAGATGTCTCAATAAAAAATAATACAACTTCTGAGACGGTAACAGGTATACGCTTGGAACACACATGAATACACGTAGTGGAACGTGAAAGACTACGACCTTGATAATCCCTAATGACGGAGGCTGAGCGTTCGGTGTAACTGGCCGACAGGTACGTCTCAGGATATCTCTGGAAAGTCGTAAGTCTCACTGTGGTGACTCGACCGTGCTCTGACTCATGGGCTGCTAAGAGCCGGTGCGTGTGTTGGTCCAGAGCTCAGCTGGAACGACTGCCGATGCGTTGCCTTGTGCCGCCCTATACAACCGGGGCGCGGAGAAATTTGTGCCGATACAGTTCCGCACGCGTGACACGGCTGAGAAAATAGGTCCCTGGCACGGAGGACCTCTGGCGGAGCTCGCCCTGCTGTCTATCGTCCTTGTGATCGATACAGCCCCGGGAGGCAACGCCTTATACATATACCAATCGGTGATGCTTCATGGTCTGAGGGGTTGCCGATACTTCAGGCGAACTGCGGATACGAGGCATACACTAAACATGAGCTCTCCTTTACAAATGAGCGATACTTTCCTATAATTTTTCCAATGAACCGAAGTGGACCCTTCGACTTTCCTACCGCCGATCTTACGTACTCGTTCCATTTCATATCACTTTGAAACGTTACTACCACTAATACTGTATTCAAAAATTACAGCACTGTTTTTCCTAATCATCTCCATTTACGTATGTTGTTCTACGTTTAGAGCAAACTGCCATTTATCTCACCAAATTAGAATTATTTCGAAGTCATCCTGTACCCCCTACACTACAGCGTCATCAGTAAACAGTCGCAGATAGTTGCTCAGCCTATCCGTCATGACATTCATGTATACAAAGAAGAACAGCGGCCCTGTCACACTTCTCTGGGACACTGCTGACAATGCCTTTGTCTCTGATGAACACTCGCCGTCCAGGACAATGTACTGGATTCTATTACTTGAGCACTCTTCGAGCCGCTCGCATATATGAGGACCTATTCCCTGTGCACGGATCTTCGTCAACAGTCTGCAGTGGTGACTGTGTCAAACGCTTTCCGGATGCTTTCTCCTAGATAATTTATGCACTACCGAAAAAACAGTACATATGGAAAGACGACATCGATTTTGATGCGATGACGACCTCCGCCACCTGGGGCTATACAGGCTATACTGATAATAGTTTCAAGTTCCGCCAACAGATAGCATAATGGTGTAGCTAACAGAGCAGCATTTGTGTCTACCCTTTAATAGGGAATGCTTACCGCAAGAAGGCTCAGTGCAGTGCAAACTAGTGAAGCAAGCAGGCAACCATGCCGAGGAGAAGCACGTGTGCTTCCTACAGCCAGCTGAGCTAGTATGAACGGGTCAAATTGTTGCCTCCCGATTGGCAGTGTTTTCGTTTCACAGAATTACCACTGAAGTTGGAGGTGCTACGTCAATCGTACGACTGTTGGTATCAGTTGCCACGAGAACATTCCTACACCGGTAGGCGAGGTTTTGGACGTTCAAGCAGCACCCCCCCCTCCCCCCCCCCCCCAAGGATCGTCGTATTGCAAGGGCAGCAGTGATAAATAGTACAGCTACCACAAAACACAGGTAAGGGGGCTTATGAGGCCAGACGTGACAACACGAACTGTTGTGAACCCGTTATTGGCAATGGGATTGCAGGCACGCACAACTCTATCCCGTCTTCCATTCACACCACACCGTCGACGCGGACAGCTTGACTGGTGCCGTCACAGAATCACTTGGAAGATAGAATGGCGCACAGTGATCTTCAACGATGAAAGCAGCTTCTGGCTGCACGCAAGTGACGGTCGTTTGCGTACGACGTAGACCTGGTGAGAATGTCTCGTAGAGTGCATTCGTCCAAGACATACTGGCCCCAACCCAGGCCTTATGGTCTTGGGTGCGACGAGCTACAACTGTCATTCAACTTTGGTGTCTCTGGAGGTGAGGCTAACCAGCGCTCTGTACGTCCAGTTCTCTTGCCTTTCTTGCAACAGGATTGTGAGGTATTGTTCCAACAGGATGGTGCTCGCCCCTTAAACTCAACGTGCTCTGCAAGACGTGCAGCAACTCCCTTGGCCAGAACGGCCTCCGGACTTGTCTGCAATCGATCACGTGTGGGATATGATGGAACGAGAAGTGCTCCATGCGACACGTCAACCAACAACTCTTAACAGAACTACGTGAACAGGTCGAGCGGTGTAGCGTAACGTATCCTAGGACAGCATTCGCCATATGTTCTATCGATTGTATGCCAGTGTCAGCCTCCTTGGAGGCTACGCCACGTATTAATATGAGTGTTTCGGCATCGGTCGATACCTGGTGCCTCAGAACCGCTTTTGCTACTGACCTGTAAATGTAACCATTTCATGTACCCAACATACACTGTTGCAACTATAAATCTTGAGTGAACTGGAAACCTCTAAAAGAGTGTACTAATGTAGAAATAACTGCTACTCTTGAGTTTCTGCAATCGTGTAATTATTCAGTAAAGGTTCAAATGGCTCTAAGCAGTATGGGACTTAACATCAGAGGTCAACAACCCCCTAGACTCAGAACTACTTAAACTTAACTAAACCAAGTACTTCATACACATCCATGCCCGAGGCAGGATTCGAACCTGCGACCGTAGCAACAGCGCGGTTCCGGACTGAAGCGCCTAGAACCGCTCGGCCACAGCGGCCGGCAAAGTAATCCCATCAGACATCCACCTCTTCAAACATAACCGGTGATATGAAACGGCATATTAGTGCTACCTGCGCTACAGTTTCCGCTGAAATGCTAGAACGTGTGCAACAATCGTCGCACGGCAGGCTTCAAGCTTGTATTGACGCTGGTGGAGGTCGCCTTGAGCACAGGCTTTGAGAATACATTGGTTCTTTACGTGTCAAACTCCACAGAGGTACTGCATTCACCTTTGTTTACTTTTCATTTGTCCTAGGCGATGTCCCATTTAATAGTATGACACATCCAGAGACATGTGTGGGGCTGCACGTACGCATCCAAGTGGAATTCACATTCGTTTGTGCTACAATAGCAAGAAACAACCGTCGGTATTTAAAATGTTCTAACTACAATATCTCGTAAACTACACTGGTGTCCAAAATCAAAGCAACAGACGGAAATTTTGTAACGATTTTTGCCACAAAACCGTATAAGCAGGTGACAGTAAAGAAGAAACAACGTAAAGAATACAGAACGTTATCAGCTTCAACATGCGTAACGGTAGGGAAAAAAAACTTTTTTTTTCAACTTAACGGATTTGCAGACGCATTGTGACAACTAGTTAATCTGCTCAGTATGGTGTGTGACCACCTCTGGCACCAATACAGGCCTGACAAGGACGGGACATGCAGTTAATGATGTCATCAATCTCACGTTGAGGAAATAACGCCCCTTCTCCATGTAGAGCTGCATACAAGTCTTGGGGAGTGGTTGCTGGATGCTAACGTGATGCAACCCGTCTCCCCTGCGTATCCCAAACATGCTCTATGGGATTCAGTAGGGATAGCGAGCAGGCCACACCATGTGTGTAACCTCTTCCGTTTACAAAAAAAAGTATCAGCCACCCGTGCTCTAAGAGATCGAGCACTATCGTCCATCAGTACGAAGTCAGGGCCCACAGCACCTCGCAACAAACACCCATGAGCTCTCAAGATCTCACGATACCTGACAGCAGTTAAATCTTGCTGATTCACCCGTACAGTTCACATGAAGAGGTATTCGAGTGATCAACATAATCCCTGCCCACACCATTACGGATCCTTCTCGATATCAGTCTCTTTCCACCATGTTTGGGTCCCGAAATCGTGTTCCACGTTCCCTCCAGATGGACATACACCGAGAATCACGCTCCATATCCAATCGGGGCTCATCTGTGGAAAGAACATTGGCCCACTGTTCGACCGTCCAGGTGGCATGTTGACAGCTCAACTCCAGATTTTCCTTTCTTTGAAGACACGCCAGATGTAAACAGAAGGCAAGTCTGCAACAATAAAGGGCACTGTGTTGAAGCCATCTGTACACTGTTTGCCTCGATACGGCACGTCCAGGGAACGCTGTGAGGTCAGATGCCAGTTGCAGTGCAGTACTAAGGCGGTACCGTAGTGCCCTTACAGCCAAATAACGGACCACTCTTTCTGATGTCACACGTAGCCCCCTGCCATGGTCTCCGCGATACACTTTCGGCCTCTGCAAACTGTCGCCTCGTCCGAGAAACAACAGAACGATTCACATGAAGCCATCGGGCCACATCAGTTTGCGACTCTTCTGCTTCCATTCTTCCTATGGCCCTCCACAGCAGAGAGTCTGTAGGCGTCTTCTCTGTACCACATTGCACCGTCTGTGACTGCTTACATAGCGGTTGTGGATGTGGGACTACCCTGCAAACACTAACCAGCTTGATGGGTGCCCTGACGTTATTGCTGGCTTGCTCGTCCGTTGATCAGAATGCCATCTTCCGATCGTAACGACATCTGTTGGCAGTTTGTATGATTATATCGTGAATTAGACACAGGAAGGGGAAATAGCGATTATTTGCTATAATTTTCGACACCTGCACGGATGTATATAAGGGGGGGGGTCCAGGGGGTCCGGAGCCACCTCACCCCTTCCTTAGTTTACACAAAAAACGTCAATATTAGACGATAACGCGCTTTTGAAACCCCGTGCCATAAAATAGTCGCGCACTGCGCTTGGTTGACGTAGTGACAAGCCATGGAGGAATGAGGCTGCAAAAAATAGCTGTACCCTGCGGCGGGGCCTTTAGCCCCACCCTCACTACGTGTGCAACGGAAGTGAGTGCAATCTTGCCAACCGTAGCGGAATTCCGCTACGCGTATTGGAGTTTTTTGGCCTTCGTTGCGTAGCGGCGAAATTCTGAAATTGTTAAAAATGTAGCGGAATTCAACTTTCTTTGGCGAAATGTAAAACCCCCGTAAATTTTCACTGCGAAGTACAAAACATGTAATATACGCACGGGAATGCAGATACCGAATAGTCTTTCTCCATGATGACAGACATTAAAACTAAAAGACTTATTAAGCTACGCGCAGAAACGTTAAGTGACTTGTTGAAAGTATGACTAGACATCCAAAACAAGAACCGTTATTGATCGTTATTATATTTCTTACATAATTACGGAGGAACATTTCCGTAAGTTTGAAAAACCTATCAATTATTATATGAGAACTGAAGGTGTTCAAAATATTGCTGCATCAACAAATCCATACATTTTACTGTGATTTTAATAAACATTGAAACGTTTCACACACACACAATGCTAAAAAAATCCTTGTAAATTAATTCCTTACGCCTTAGCCAGTTCAGATTCCACAGATTCCATATAAAGAGGAAAATTACCTGTCGCATCAAACTACAATTATTATATTAACAGCAACAGGGCAAGGCTTTGATGGCGCTGCAGTAATGAGCGGCCGGTTATGAGGCGTGATAGCAATAATTGCAGAATAATATCCGAGAGCACAATTTGTACACTGTGTGGCACATGTTCTTAATTTAGTTCTTGCTCATTCGTGTGAAATGCCTGTCATACGGAACAGTATTGGAACAATAAAAAGTATAGTAAATTTTTTTCGACAATCTCCAAGTCGGGACAACCTTTTGAAGAAAATATCAGATCAGACTGACTCATCTAATTCAACGCTGATCTCCCTTTGTGAGACGCGGTGGACCGAAAAGCATGTGGCTGTTGAGAGATTTGCAGAAATACTTCCTGCAGTACGTGCAACACTTGAGGCCCTTCAAGACGCTGCTAGTAGGGATGTCGCCACTGAAGTATACCAACTGCAGACTGCCATGGAAAATAGCCAATTTATTATGTCACTTGTTATATTACGAAAAGTTTTTTTCATATACAGCGAACCTGAATAAAGCAATGCAGAAGGTCAATGTTGACCTGATGAACACTTGCAGTTATGCGAAAACAGTTAAAACTACTCTACAAAATATTCGGAATGAAAGTGAGTTCTCAGTCCTTTTAGAGCAGGCAAAGCAGATGAGCTCAAGTGACATAACTGTTCCAAGAACGACTGGAAGGCAAACCCAGCGCAGCAGTGTACCAGGAGAAACTGCTGAAATGTATTATCGTCGAAATGTATTTTACCATTTTATTGAACATGCGATCACAGAACTTGACGCTCGTTTTAAACCACATGAAGAAACAATCGAAGGAATTCAGATGCTTCTGCCTGAGAAAACCAATAATGACTCCAGGACAAAGGAAAATCTTAACAAGATAGCGCAAATATTTCTTGGTGAGAATGTAGGCGCAACTATTCTGAGTGAATACGAGATATGGCACAATCACTGGAAATCTGTAGAGGAAAAAGCTGTCACTGCAATAGAAGTTATTGATCAGTGTGATGAACTGTTTTTACCTTCGATAAAAAAGCTTCTTATCATATTAGTCACACTCCCAGTGTCAACGGCGACCCCTGAAAGAAGGAATAAAATGGGAGGTGAAAGACTTACTGGTCTTACTCTAATGAGTGTTCATCGTGATCTGGCGGTGCAACTAGATTGTGAAGAAATTATTAGTAAGTTAGCAGCAAGACGTAAAAGGCTAAATACAATACTTTAATTTAAAGTAATAAATGTTTATTTTAAAATTAACTTACGACCTGGAGTTACAGCAAAATGCCAAAGTGTCACAATTTAAATACAAAGACTACTATAATAATATTATTGCTTAATATAAATGATTAATAATGAGATTCAAAAATGTATAATTACTTCCATGTTAGCTTACAATTAGTTGCTTTTTCATAAGTAAATACCTCAACAGCAACAATACGTATGTTTTATTGAAAGACGCTTGGATCAATTAGTGTTTCTCTACAGTTTTACCCGCATGTAATATGGATGCTAACGTATTTGTGGGTTTTTTAATTTCTGCTTGATTGACTCTATTGGCGTTAACAGCAAAACCTTTTTATGTGGTGGGCGAAGACAGGTTTATTTTCCTAAATGATGGTGTTGGACCCACCCTCCCCCACCCCCCTGCAAAAGCTGTAGGTGCGTTCCTTTACACCTATGTACCTGCACTAGACTCCTGCAACGAACACCCCTGAAATTCTAATTTAGTCTACTTGGCTGGTCATACTGTCAATAGGCACTGTTCCATTGAAAAAATTTACCTTTTTAAAATAGTTGTACATTTGAACTCTTAACACTCTGCGCATGGGTTGCATAGGCGGCCCCCTTCCCACCCGTCCAATCTGTGAAATCCGCGTATCAGTGGCGTCTTCCATTATCGAAATATTTGCGGTGCAAGTGTTAGGTGTTTCACCCTGTATATATACAGAAATAAAATTGGAGTAAGAAATAAAAAGAAATGCAGATGTTCTGTAGCGAGTCACTGGAGACCATGGGTCCATTACAAGCAAAAAACTTCAAAAAATATTCCTTAACAACCTTCGAAAGGTTGTCGGTCGAATTAGGAATCGCACTGTAATTCGTCCGCTCTTATTTATATCCAAACGTTATCTGTAGGCTCTACTGTTAAAAGTTCACTAGTCACAAATGAATCCGAAATAAATTTATTGCTAAACGTAATGGGTGCGCTTTGTCTTGTGGAATTAACGTCTCCGGCGGAATCTAAAATTCAACCATCCGATCGAATCGCCATTGTTCACCGCGATCAGCGGCAAAGGAGTCGGCAGAACCAGCGGGCGATACAGCTGGGCCCCGCAAATGGCGACTGGCGTTAACCCCATTCAGCCTGACCGGAAACAAAAATTACATTACAAATTTAAATGAAGAATCAGCGACCGTGGAACTCGTGGCTGCGGAACCAAATTAAAAGTTCGGATCCGAGCGTGACCTGCGTCGCTCGTTGTCATGTGTGTGCGTGTGTGTGACGTGAAGGCCCGGCAGCGCTGCGTGGTTCAGACGAATTTATTGCGGGCGGTCTGCGCACAGCGTGTATGTCTTCATTACGGCACACAGCGGACAAATTTCGCCACCGCCGCGGCATCGTACTGTATGCCACTAAAGCGGTATTGGCTGATGTAGCTCTTTCTGCCCGTAATAACGTCTGCCCTCGTGCAGTTATCACGATTTACCGACTGGCGCCGGTACGCCTGCCACTTTTTGTGATTGTCACGTTGCGCGCTGTATTCAAATGCTGTTATCCCGCTAAACGTGCCGTGTCACTACTCCGGCTGTTTTATTACCTGCCATTTAATGGAGTCTGACAAGAGTACAAGTAAATGACTTTACTCACACGACATTTCTCGTAAACGCCTGTAAACGAATATAACAGAAGATGAATGGGTAGCTTTTAGAGAGGAGGCAATAGTGAAAGCTGCAGATAATCAAATTGGCAAAAGAAAATGCACAATATTGGATAACAAATGACAAATGAGAAACTAAACCTAACTGATGAACCGAGAAAATACAAAAATGCTGCAAATGAAGCAGGCAAAAGGGACTGCTCTCTCTCTTTCTCCGTCCGAACGGGTCTCGGAAGGCGCAACGGTACCAACCGACCGTCGTGGAGGATAGGAGTCACTTGACACGGATATGGAGGGGCAAGTGCTCAGCACATCGCTCTCCCGGCCGTTGACAGTTTTCGTGACTGGAGTCGCTACTTGCTAATTAAGTAGTTCCTTAATTGGCTTAAACAAGGTCTGTGTGCACCCCGCTTGCCAACAGCGCTTGTTAGACGCGGACGGTCACCCATCCAAGTGACAGCCAAGCCCGACAGTGCATAAATTCGGTGATCTGATGGGAATCGGTGCTATCACAGCGCAAAGGCCGTCGGCCGAACGGGAATATGCACGTCTATCAATGAGATTGACAGGAACTGGGAAATGGCAAAGCAGGGACGGATAGACGAGAAATATAAGGCTGTAGATTATGGACGAATAATGTGCTCTGGGCGCACGATAGCGAGGACTTTAGCGCCCAGTCGAAAACAGCAAGAGAAGAGTGGCAGGAAACTAAAGTAAACAGGAACAGAAAACAGCAACGGATGTAGAAGTATGTATGACTGCAGTAAAGCTAGATGCAACCTACAGAAAAACTGATGACTCTTTGAAGAAAATAGAAGCAACTGTTTGAATTTTAAGAGTTCAGATGGCAAGCCCATACGATGCTAAAAAGGGAAGGCTGAGAGGTAGAAGAAATACAGGATGGTCCATTGATCGTGACCGGGCCAAATATCTCACGAAATAAAAGTGAAACGAAAAAACTACAAAGAACGAAACGTGTCTAGTTTGAAGGGGGAAACCAGATGGTGCTATGGTTGACCGGCTAGATGGCGCTGCCGTAGACCAAACGGGTATCAACTGCGTTTTTTAAAATAGGAACCCCCATTTTTATTACATATTCGTGTAGTACGTAAAGAAATATAAATGTTTTAGTTCGACCAATTTTTTCGCTTTGTGATAGATGGCGCTGTAATAGTCACAAACATATGGCTCACAATTTTAGACGAACAGTTGGTAACAAGTAGGTTTTTTAAATTAATACCTTTGTGAAGTTATCATTTCTCAGAACGCATGCTGTTACAGCCTGATTAGCTGTAAATACATTAATGCAATAAATGCTCAAAATGATGTCCGTCAACCTCAACACATTTGGCAATATGTGTAACGACATTCCTCTCAACAGCGAGTAGTTCGCCTCCCGTAATGTTCGCACAAGCATTGACAATGCGCTAGCATGTTGTCAGGCGTTGTCGGTGGATCACGACAGCAAATATCCTTCAACTTTCCGCACAAAAAGAAATCCGGGGACGTCAGATCCGGTGAAAGTGCGGGCCATGGTATGGTGCTTCGACGACCAATCCACCTTTCATGAAATATGCTATTCAATACCGCTTCAACCGCACGCAGGCTATGTTCCCGACATCCATCATGTTGGAAGTATATCGCCATTCAGTCACGCAGTGAAACATCTTGTAGTAACATCGGTAGAACACTATGTAGGAAATCAGCATACATTGCACCATTTAGATTGCCATCGATAAAATGGGTGCCAATTATCCTTCCTCCCATAATGCCACACCATACATTAACCCGCCAAGGTCGCTGATGTTCCACTTGTCGCAGCCATCGTGGATTTTCCGTTGCCCAATAGTGCATATTTTGCCGATTTACGTTACCGCTGTTGGTGAATGACGCTTCGTCGCTAAATAGAGCGCTTGCAAAAAATCTGTCATCGTCCCGTAATTTCTCTTCTGCCCAGTGGCAGAACTGTACACGACGTTCAAGGTCGTCGCCATGCAATTCCTGGTGCATAGAAATATGGTACGGGTGCAATCGATGTTGATGTAGCATTCTCATCACCGACATTTTTGAGGTTCCCGATTCTCGCGCAATTTGTCTGTTACTGATGTGCGGATTAGCCGCGACAGCAGCTAAAACACCTATTTGGGCATCATCATTTGTTGCAGGTCGTGGCTGACGTTTCACATGTGGCTGAACAGTTCCAGTTTCCTTAAATAACGTAACTATCCGGCGAACTGTCCGGACACTTGGATGATGTCGTCCAGGATACCGAGCAGCATACATAGAACACGCCCGTTGGGCATTTTGAACACAATGGCCATACATCAACACGACATCGACCTTTCCGCAGTTGGTAAACGGTCCGTTTTAACACGGGTAATGTATCACGAAGCAAATACCGTCCGCACTGGCGGAATGTTACGTGATACCACGTACTTATAATTTTGTGACTATTACAGCGCCATCTATCACAAAGCGAAAAAAGTGGTCCAACTAAAACATTCATATTTTTTTACCTTCTACACGAATATGTAATGAAAAATGGAGGTTCCTATTTAAAAAAAACGCAGTTGATATCCGTTTGACCTATGGCAGCGCCATCTAGCGGGCCAACCATAGCGCCATCTTGATTCCCCCTTCAAGCCAGACGAGTTTCGTTCTTTGTAGTTTTTTCGTTTGATGCTTATTTCGTGAGATATTTGGCCCGGTCACTACCAAAGGACCACCCTGTATATAGAGGGTCTATATAAGGGAAACAAACTTGAAGACTGCACAATGTTATAGGAATAGAAGACGAAATAGATGAAGATGACGTGGGAGATATGACATTGCGAAAGTAGTTTGACACTAAAATACCTAAGCCGAAACAACGTCGATGGCGTCCATGATATTCGCTCGGAATGATTGAGATTTTTCTCAGAGTCGTACATTACAAAACTATTCCATCTGGTGTGAAAGATACATCAGACAGGCGAAATATCCTCAGATTAAAAAAATAAAACAATAATCTACATTACAAAGAAAGTAGGTGCAGATCTCTATGAATATTACAGAACTATCAGTTTAGGATGTCGTGTAACTCGCCCCGGGATGCGGAAGTGTCAACAGCGGCGCGCTTCGACTGTGTAAACACTTGTTATTCGGTTAGTGCTAGCGCAGTTTAAACAGTGATCAGTTGCTCCGGTATTCGATGAACTTTAATAACCTCTGTGAAAGCGTTAAGACTTTTGCTAAGCTGCGATCATCACTATGGACAGTTGCGACTGTAGCCTCCCTTCTCCATAAACTTCGTAAAACCACCTGCACAGCTTCGCAATAGATGCTGATGTTCTTCATGCACCCGTCAGTGAAGTGGCTAGCGTTGCAATCACCGCGTCGCATTATGCAGACACACCCACATCCAACTGTGGCTGTCACTACAGCAAGAGACGTGCAGCCCTCGCAGGAAACGCCAACGGAACTGCACGTAGGAGGAAGGAGACGACGGCAAACGAGACAAAATGGAGAAAGGACTACGTGTCGACGCCACCCAAGAAGGTAAAATCATCCGCCAACATGTAAGTTGCACTGTTAACTTACACGCAACTACCGACAAAGGGCCTTTCATCTTATATGTGGTAAGTAGAGACAGAAACATAGGCAAGCTTCACCCTATGACACTAGGCAAAATTATCAGACGGGAAACTTAGTCGTTATTCAAGCATATAATGAATATTACGGCGGCAGTGAAAAACCGTGTGAAAATTGAGACTGTGTCAGTATTAACTGCCAGTGCCTTAGTGCAATGCTCTTTCTTAGAGAAAGAAAATCTGAAGGCCTATATTCCGAAGTTCTACACTACTAAACAAGGCGTCATCAATAATGTTGGACGCCGGCCGGGTTGGCCGAGCTGTTCTAGCCGCTACAGTCTGGAACCGCGCGACCGCTACGGTCGCAGGTTCGAATCCTGCCTCGGGCATGGATGTGTGTGATGTCCTTAGGTTAGTTAGGTTTAAGTAGTTCTAAGTTCTAGGGGACTGATGACCACTGAAGTTGAGTGCCATAGTACTCAGAGCCATTTGAACCAATAATGTTGGAACCTCCGTTACGGAGGACGAATTACTAACGGAAACGACGTGTTGCTGCGAAGTTATTGACATCAGGAGATTTAGTTCAAATGGCTTTAAGCACTAGGGGCCTTAACATCTGGGGTCATCAGCCCCCTAGACATAGAACTACTTAAACCTAAATAACCTAAGGACATCACACACATCAATGCCCGAGGCAGGGTTCGAACCTGCGACCGCAGCAGCAGCGTGGTTCCGGACTGAAGCGCCTAGAACCGCTCGGTCGCAGGGGCCGGCGGAGATTTAGTAAAATTATAATCCTGATTGGGCAAAAGTTAATAAATAAGTCTCCAGTTTGTGTTGTAACATTTAGATCACAGCGCCTCCATAGGTTTTTTTATGTTCATGGAGTTCGCTGTCCGTTTTAAAATGCTTTAATCCACTATAGCCGACATACTCGTCTTGAGATATTCAGTAACTGTAACGACATTTAGGGTAATTTTCATTTATGGTTCAGTCTCAGTCGCATATTCTTAGACTGCACGTTTCCATCTCTCTGGATTGTCTTCAGATCTAAAACAAAGCAAAACTAAATACGCACCATCTAATATTTTATAATAAGTAGAAAAGAAAAGAACTGTACATAAATGTGGAATTTGCATAACTAGTTGGTCAGCAACCAGTCTTGTCCGCACTGAGCCACATATCAGAGTATTGTCGATTTTTAAATAGGTGTATACTGGATATAGGAAGGGGGGGAGGAGAGGGAAATGGAGTTAGGCTGAGTGAGGGAGTAGAAAGAAAGCAGGAAGGGAGTGATGAGGATGTCATGAGTCTAACATGAGGAGTCGTGCTAAAATTATAGCACGTAGGCCTATAATTATGTAAAAATTCTCGTTCAAACGCTAATATTGTGGAACAATGAGTACGTAAAATGTAAAATAGCGAAATTGTAAAATGGAGCGGGGGAAGGGGATCGAGAGCTGACAAAGAGGGCAAAGGAGGGAGGGGGTGAAGGAAGGGAGAGATTGTGGCAGGGATGCTAAGGGTTTAACAAGAGTGGGTCTTATAACAGAATTGCAAAAAATGAAGTATGCAAAAGAAACTTTCTGTTAAAATATCAGAATGCGTGCGTAAAACTGTAAGAGGGGGATAAAATAGTTTATTATACTTACGAGTGAAAACAAAGTAGTGATTACTGAAACAGTACCTTAAAATATTCAAAACGAGAAAATTTGTAAATATAAGGTCATAACGTTTTACTCTGAAGGTATAAAAATAAAAGAAAAATTGTATGAAAATTTTTCATTTAAATATTAAACAATGGATGTATAAATAGTGAAAGACGTAAAGACCGTAAAATTACAGAAGCAGAATTATGAAGAGAACCTAGAACGTCGTGAAGTGTGATTAAGTACTATGGATTTTAAAAATACTGAAAGTATAAAACCGTAAGAAGTATAGAACAATAAATTATAAAAGTTAAACTATATGCAGCATCTAACGTTATAGGGAATAGGGTGTGACAGTTATGATTAAATGCATTCGCTTCTGCTTGGTGACATTATACGGCGCGCAGTTTTGCAGTATGTACGAAAACCAGTCTGCACGCCGGCCTGCTGCTAGGACGGCGTGTGAGTCGATGCGGTGCCACTTTCACTTCTTGGTGAGTGGGGCTGCTGACCATACGTGCACTGTGGTGGGATGGGCAACTGGAAAAGGCTTTCGAAGTTTCCAAAAATTCACTGTTCATAAAATCATTCTGCTGACTTAACGTGTTGCCAGGTTCTTGCAGAGGGTGTGTAAAAATCTCAATTTCTTCCAACATTATCGACAGGTGTCCCTTAGGTTCATTGTGCAGCACTTACAAACGCGTATCAATAGTTCCAACAGCCTGGTTCGATGGTAGAAGTTGCTCACCAAACACTGCTTTATTACTGTGAATTGAAGCCGGCTCTTTGAAACGTATTTCAAACGTCCTGCCTATTTGACCCGCGTACACTTTAGTACAGTTTCCACTCTTCAGATTATATGCACCTGGTGTCGTGAATTTCGAGGCTTTTCTATTCACACGTTGCCTCAATCTGAAGCTATTAATGTGATTAGTCTTAAACCCTATACGGGGATTGGTACTGCGAAATTATCCATCAACAATTTCTGAAACCTGTCCTTTATACCTCATGGGCATGTACATTACTTTCTTTTCTTCCTGTTCACCTATTGAAACTTCCCCTTTGAACATTTCTGCAGGACTGTGCTTAACCTGACACACAATATTTTGTTAGCGCAACGCAATCTGACTTTCAATAATTCGTACAAAAGAATGGGCCCTGACTAACATTAACCTATACCTTTCACAAATCACTTACCTCACAAAAATCTTCGCTGCTCAAGCTACTGCAATACAGCGAGCGCCACTACTGCCAGCTAAATAAAAGATTCAAACTACTGAAGGCACTAACTACTGATAGGGATAGTTAGCAAATGAAAGATATTAATAGAGAACAAACAATGTATTTACCTTAATATCATCACAAGTCATAATATATATATCAGTTCATGACAAATTACAAATCTCCGCCATTTCTCTCCCCACATCCACCACTGCTGGCGGCTCACCTCCAACTGCGCAACGCTACGCGCTGTTCACATCCAGCTGCCGCTGCCCAACACTACAATGGCAGACAACAATGCAAACTAGCCACAGACTGCACACAGCACAGCCAGTGATTTCATTTTGAGCGCTACGTAACGTTGCCAATAAGAAAACAAACAGCCTACTTACATAGAGAAAACATAAACAGCCTACTTACACTATTAGCGTGCTGCCATTGATTTCACACTATTGTTGTCTCTTAATTTTCTGTAGTAACTTAGTTACTGTTAAGACTGGATAACCGTTGCTTACTGCAGCTTGCTTTACAACACCGATTTTTTACTCCTCTCTCGCTCGCTCAACGGCAGTTTTAATAACCTATTAATCATGGATCGAAATAATGCTATTTTGATTATTTCAGGGTGCCAAGACTTAGTCAGTAATAATGTCTGCAAAAGACGGTTTTGTGTGCACGCTGACAGCGTATTTACACATCTCTTTTGTAATGTCGAGACAGTTCATGGCTCTTCATTTTTGTACTTAACTGCAATTTTAATTTTTCTCTTCGCTATGTCATTAACTTCGCTTTAATCCCCTGTAACTAACAAAATAGCATCATCCACGTAGTAGTCGAGTGGAGAGCTTTGCTGGCAATTGCAGGGTTGTTAGCGAAAAATGGATTTTTTAAATAATTAAGGAATTTTATACTTTCAGAGTAAAACACTATGACTTCATATTTACAATGTTTCACACTTTGAATATCATTCAGTTTTTGGTACTTTATTTCCACTTTTATGATCAACTATTTTATTGCCCTCTTACAGTTTTAAGCGTCCATTCTGTTATTTTAACAGAAAGTTTCTTACATAACTGACTTCCGGCAGTTTTAGTATAAGGCCCTCTATTGTTAAACCCATAGCATCACTGCCACTATCCCCCACCCCCCTTTCCCCCCCTCACTTGCCTTCCTTGTCCTCTATCAATTTGTCATCGCTCCATTTCATAATTTTACTGTTTTATGACTTTTACATTTTACATACCAACTGTTCTACACAAGAGAAATTTATACGCATTATAAATTAAAGCCCCACCATCCGCGTTTTTTATTTATATGTGTAAGCCAATCGCAAAAACTACTGTTGGAATTTTGGTACGGTTTTACATAGTAGATAGGCTGATTCGTGAGTAAGATTTGCGTATATAATTTATAATTATAGCAATGATGAGTACGTAATGTATGCATTGTTATCCGTTCCATATTTAATTGACGTTTGGAATAACATCTTACGGGAGTGGCGGGACCTACAGAGGAGGCGTTATCTTGTTGGAAGAGCAGTAAAGTAAACAGCTACCGCAACTCGGGAGGGTAGCGAAGCTTGACCAGAATTTATACAAATCTATATTTTACTACGTATTACTAAATTAAAACCCGCACGCCTTGTTATCTGCCTGTATGTGAACGCTAATCTCAGGAACTACTACTATAGGGAGTTTCACACGGTTTGAACTAATAGTTTCATCCGCGACGAAGGTTTGTGTATATGTGTTTTGTGTACATAAGTTGTAATTTATAAACACACTGCCGCAAAAAACTGCAGCACTCACAAGGACAAGGTCAGTTTAATGACAAGCGATGTGACATGTTGGTCACCACTGTAGCAGTATATGATAACAAATTCAGACCAAATAAAACACACATATCACAGTAAAGGGCGCCCAAACAGTCGATCAATACACAACGGACCCCCTCCCTCCCCCCACCCCCTACCCTCTAGAGGCAACGAAGGCGTGTATTCTCACATGCAAACTACCATAAACGTTGCCGAATGGCACCTTGAAATAGAACGTCCCAGGCCTTTTGTTGCCATTCGGCAACGGTTCTTGCACATTATGGAGAGAGAGTAAGTTCCTGCTTCACCATGTTCTGTCCGTATTCAGCTGGTATGTCCAGGGCCGTTGTAGTACACTTTGAAGAGCAAGTTACCTCGCAGTAGCCGTGTGAGGACGTGCACTGCCCTGCAGAAAACACATCACGTTCCCGTTGAAGAAATGGCAGTAGCACGGGGATGCCAGCCTGTAGCGGTCAGTGGTCACTTTACCCTGCAAAAACACCAGATGTGACCGCGAGTTGTAACTGATGGACCCACCACACCACGAAGCCTGGGGTGGGACCTGTGTGTCTTAGGCGAATACACTCGTGAACAGGCCATTCGGCAGGTCTACCCCGGACACACGTACGTCCTTCACTCACATACAAACAGAACCCACTTTCATCATTGAAGACTACAGACTGTTGTTCCATTCTCCAGTCGACTCTTTCATGGCACTATAGTAGCCGTGCTTGTCGTGGTGTCAGTGGTAGCCTGGCCAGAGGCACATACGATCTTAGTCTTGCTGCAAGCAGACTTCCGAACGGTCCTTGATGACGCATCGAGTGCATCGTGTGCCCAGATATCTTCACTTGATGATGTTCGGTGCGCCACTGCTGCTCTCACGACGTGTCCATCTTGATGCGCACCTGTACTATGTGGAAGTCAGAACCTGGTCTACGGGTGTGGGAATGTTCCACAGACCACTGCTCAAAGCAGCCACCGATACGTAGTGGCCAGCATTTGCATCAAGGCGTGGATACGTCTATCCAGCTCCGCGCATACCCATCTGCGACTTTCTTCAAATGACTGAAATAGTTCAGCAAGAGCATGTACTCTAGTTGTCGTACCCTAGAATGAACCTGCACACACTCTTCGCCTCTAAACTCGGCACAATTACTGCGTGCAGAGTCAAGGCACAGGGCCCTCAGGCAGACCTCCAAATCGGCAACTGATGGCCGATGACCGTGACAAATAAATCACTAGGACTACAGCCTCTCAATATGCACATACTACACCTTGCGGCCACTGAAAACAGTCCTTGAGGGCGTTGCATTTTTTTTGGGGCGGTGTATTTCTTGCAAATTGGTTGAAATAACATGAATTAAAAGTCCCGTCGGTTTTTTCTCTCTGTATGTGAAGCCAGTCTCAGGCACTACTGCAAAGGTTTTGATGCAGTTTTCACTAACAGAGAGACTGATTCACGAGGACTGTTTGTGGGTATAATTTTTTATTGCTAACTCAGACTAGTGTCCGCATCCTTAGCTAACTGCTTGCCAACACGGTAGCTCAGTGTGTTCGGTCAATGGACTAGCCACCCTCCTAGTAAAAAAATAAGTGCGGTCTTCATCGATGGAATATGAGAGATGTCATGCGACACCAACACGGAACGGCAGAAGTAAAACGATGAAGAATCATACATAAAGAAAGTAGTGAGCGTGTATGGCTGCCGTACGGAAGATCTGTGTTTGATTTCCGGTACTCCAAGGAAGTTTTCCCTGGTAGGAAGACTATTGCGGGATGCACTCAACCTCGTGATGCCAACTTAGAACTGAGCGGCTACTTGAATGAACTGTAGCGGTGCTCAGGCCTGCAAAACCGACAACTAGTGGAAGGGGGGGTGTGATGGTCCCACGCCCATCCATACCGCTTGCCGATCTTAGTCTTGCTGCAAGAAGACGTTTCCCAACGGTCTTTGATCACACATGGAGAGCAACATGTGTCTCGATTGGACCATCTTGGGCCGGTACGGTGGTGATTTTCTTTTCTGCGCCAGTCAAGTCATTCAGGCAGAGATAATAAGTGTTACTAGTGCAAAGCTGGGGCGGGTCGCTAGTCTGATATAAATTTAATTGGTAGGAAGTCTTTCCTTACTACTTGTATGGAACGTAGCTTGCCAGGAAAGTGAATCGTGGGAGACAAACAGTTCAGACAAGGCAAGCATAAAAGCTTTTGAAATGTGGTTGGGAAGATCGAATAACTATTGTTGAGGTACTGAACTGCGCTGAAAAAAGAAAGAAAAAAATTGTGTCACAGCTTGACTACAAAGAAGGCTCGGAGGACAGGCCAAATCCCGACGTTTCAAGGAATGGTGAGTTTGGTGATGGAAGGAAGTGTGGCTGTAAAAATTGTAGAGGGAGCCCAACGCTTGAGTACAATAAGCAGGTTCAAAAAGATGAAGGTTTCATTAGTTATGCAGAGATAGAAGAGGTTTGCACAGGTTAGTCTAGCGTGGAGAGATGCATCGAACCAGTCTTTGGAACTGAAAACCACAACAAGAATAAGTCAAGTTAAAGGTCGGAAGAAGGCAACGGTATGTCGCCTCCAATAGGACTATGACTAGTAAAGAACAAAGAAGCTGATGATAACATTTTGATTATTGAAAGCTTTATTCTTATCTGGCGGTGACAAAGTTATGACTATATGAGTGGAGTAAAATTTCTGTAAATGTTTGCTGATTTCCGAAAATCTGAGTTAGAGTGAGTGTTAAGTATACAGGATAGTCAGAAACACTGCGGAAAGTTTGTAAGGGTGTTGCAGGGTAGATTTTGCTGAGAAATAATTGTTAAGAAACAAATTCAATATGTTGCGCCCTTTTCGAATTATTTAGCGTTGAAGTTACGCAATCAGGACGTTGCGCTAGCAGATTCAAGTGGCCTGCCAAAGACGGTGTCGCCAAACGAGTTCTTTGTTTGGTTTCCTAAAACCGAACCAAGAGAGTGATCCGAAAACTGGACATGGGGCGGTAGTAAGGACCTAACCCAAGCCAAAGACTGAACGGCCTGATTGACTAGCTTCAATGTTAATCAACTCGGAAACGGCGCAACATACCGAATTTTTTTCTTAACAATTATTTTTCAGCACAGCCTATCCTACAACTCCATTACAAACTTTTCAGATTATTTGAGACCGCCCGTACAGTTGCGTGTATTGTAATTTGTATTGTTTCCTCCCTTACATGTGTGTGGGTTAAGAAACACTGAAATATTTTCTACTGAGATACATCGGAAACATATAAGCTAATTTGTAATTCATATTATACTCTTTAACGGTAGTTTGTGCGTGTTTAATTTCCTTCGTTTATGGTGTGCATTCCAACTTATAACAATGAGAACATTATAAAACGTTTCAATTAATCAGTGAAGTGAGTGTGTGCGTGTTCGTACTGTTCTACAGCATTTTATAATGTCCATAACTTCTCACTACCGTACGTCGGTGAAGAACCAGACTGAAACGTATAAGAAACGATACGTCATATGAAGTTATTCCGTTACAGTCTGTGCAATTAGTATCACTTAGTTATGGCAGGCCTAACTTTCGAATATGTCCTTTCAAAAGAATAGTGGACAGGAAAAAAAGGAAGTCATTTAAGAACCAGGAACTGAAAAATTCCATACATAAAAATATTACTAAACATAACATTGACTTTAAATAAAGCTCTGGAGCCGGCCTGGGTGGCCGAGCGGTTCTAGGCGCTTCAGTATGGAACCGCGCGACCGCTACGGTCGCAGGTTCGAATCTTGCCTCGGGCATGGATGTGTGTGATGTCCTTAGGATAGTTAGGTTTAAGTAGTTCTAAGTTCTAGGGGACTGATGACCTCAGATGTTGAGTCCCAAAGTGCTCAGGGCCATTTGAACCATCTGAAAGCTCTGGAACTGTTGGAACAGAGTTCTGTTTGAGAGAAACGATCGCCAGATAGTGTAGTTCTAACACTGATTTGTCTACTTTAAACTATGGGCCTTCTGTAAATGTCTGTGTCAGTCCGCACAAAGGACGGAGAAGCAGAGGGCGCACCATGGCTAGCAAAACACTGCGATGTTCAAACCTTTAGAGACTGTGTCTTCCTCTACGTGTGCTTATATAGTGCCCATTACATACAACGTTCGAAAAAAAGATGAAAAAATAATTAATGTTGAGTAATAAAAAGAGGGAATATATTTGTCTAGGTAACCTGTTTTGTGATTAACATCGCACGATAACAGATTAATGTAAGCGAGAGATAAGCCACTGCAAATGTATGGTGCTACATTGATAACCGGTGTAACTGGCAGAATGCTGAATGCAAGCGTGCAAATATGCATACATTGTGCTGTACAGGTACCGGATGTCAGTTCCATGCCTGTTGCACTTGGTCGGTCAATACAGGGACGGTTAACACTATTTATTGTTGACACTGGAGTTGACGTCCGACGATATCCCACATGTGCTCGGCTGGAGATTGAGCTGATGATTGAGCAGACAAAGGCAACATGTCGACACTCTGTAGAGCATGTTGAGTTGCAGCAACGGTATATGGAGGAGCATTATCCTGTTGGAAAACATCTCTTGGAATGCTGTTCGCGAATGGCAGCACAACAGGTCGAATCACCAGACTGAGGAACAACTTTGCACTCAGGCTGGGTGGGGTAACCACGAGAGTTGGCCGCTGTGGCTCAGCGGTTCTAGGCGCTTAAGTTCGGAACCGCGCTGCTGCTACAGTCGCAGAATCGGATCCTGCCTCGGGCATGGATGTGTGTGATGACCTTAGGTTAGTTAGGTTTAAGTAGTTCTAAGTTCTAGGGGACTGATGACCACAGATGTTAAGTCCCATAGTGCTCAGAGCCATTGGAACCATTCTAACCACGAGAGCGCTCCTACTGACATACGAAATCTACATCTACATCTACATCTATACTCCGCGAGCCACCTTACGGTGTGTGGCGGAGGGTACTTATTGTACCACTATCTGATCCCCCCTTCCCTGTTCCATTCACGAATTGTGCGTGGGAAGAACGACTGCTTGTAAGTCTCCGTATTTGCTCTAATTTCTCGGATCTTTTCGTTGCGATCATTACGCGAGATATATGTGGGCGATAGTAATATGTTGCCCATCTCTTCCCGGAATGTGCTCTCTCGTAATTTCGATAATAAACCTCTCCGTATTGCGTAACGCCTTTCTTGAAGTGTCCGCCACTGGAGCTTGTTCAGCATCTCCGTAACGCTCTCGCGCTGACTAAATGTCCCCATGACAAATCGCGCTGCTTTTCGCTGGATCATGTCTATCTCTTCTATTAATCCAACCTGGTAAGGGTCCCATACTGATGAGCAATACTCAAGAATCAGACGAACAAGCGTTTTGTAAGCTACTTCTTTCGTCGATGAGTCACATTTTCTTAGAATTCTTCCTATGAATCTCAACCTGGCGCCTGCTTTTCCCACTATTTGTTTTATGTGATCATTCCACTTCAGATCGCTCCGGATAGTAACTCCTAAGTATTTTACGGTCGTTACCGCTTCCAATGATTTACCACCTATGGCATAATCGTACTGGAATGGATTTCTGCCCCTATGTATGCGCATTATATTACATTTATCTACGTTTAGGGAAAGCTGCCAGCTGTCGCACCATGCATTAATCCTCTGCAGGTCTTCCTGGAGTACGTACGAGTCTTCTGATGTTGCTACTTTCTTGTAGACAACCGTGTCATCTGCAAATAGCCTCACGGAGCTACCGATGTTGTCAACTAAGTCATTTATGTATATTGTAAACAATAAAGGTCCTATCACGCTTCCTTGCGGTACTCCCGAAATTACCTCTACATCTGCAGATTTTGAACCGTTAAGAATGACATGTTGTGTTCTTTCTTCTAGGAAATCCTGAATCCAATCACAAACCTGGTCCGATATTCCGTAAGCTCGTATTTTTTTCACTAAACGTAAATGCGGAACCGTATCAAATGCCTTCCTGAAGTCCAGGAATACGGCATCAATCTGCTCGCCAGTGTCTACGGCTCTGTGAATTTCTTGGGCAAATAGGGCGAGCTGAGTTTCACATGATCTCTGTTTACGGAATCCATGTTGGTTATGATGAAGGAGATTTGTATTATCTAAGAACGTCATAATACGAGAACACAAAACATGTTCCATTATTCTACAACAGATTGACGTAAGCGAAATAGGCCTATAATTATTCGCATCTGATTTATGACCCTTCTTGAAAATGGGAACGACCTGCGCTTTCTTCCAGTCGCTAGGTACTTTACGTTCTTCCAGCGATCTACGATAAATTGCTGATAGAAAGGGGGCAAGTTCTTTAGCATAATCACTGTAGAATCTTAAGGGTATCTCGTCTGGTCCGGATGCTTTTCCGCTACTAAGTGATAGCAGTTTTTTTCAATTCCGATATCGTTTATTTCAATATTTTCCATTTTGGCGTCCGTGCGACGGCTGAAGTCAGGGACCGTGTTACGATTTTCCGCAGTGAAACAGTTTCGGAACACTGAATTCAGTATTTCTGCCTTTCTTCGGTCGTCCTCTGTTTCGGTGCCATCGTGGTCAACGAGTGACTGAATAGGGGATTTAGATCCGCTTACCGATTTTACATATGACCAAAACTTTTTAGGTTTCTTGTTTAGATTGTTTGCCAATGTTTTATGTTCGAATTCGTTGAACGCTTCTCTCATTGCTCTCTTTACGCTCTTTTTCGCTTCGTTCAGCTTTTCCTTATCAGCTATGATTCGACTACTCTTAAACCTATGATGAAGCTTTCTTTGTTTCCGTAGTACCTTTCGTACATGATTGTTATACCACGGTGGATCTTTCCCCTCGCTTTGGACCTTAGTCGGTACGAACTTATCTAAGGCGTACTGGACGATGTTTCTGAATTTTTTCCATTTTTGTTCCACATCCTCTTCCTCAGAAATGAACGTTTGATGGTGCTCACTCAGATATTCTGCGATTTGTGCCCTATCACTCTTGTTAAGCAAATATATTTTCCTTCCTTTCTTGGCATTTCTTATTACACTTGTAGTCATTGATGCAACCACTGACTTATGATCACTGATACCCTCTTCTACATTCACGGAGTCGAAAAGTTCCGGTCTATTTGTTGCTATGAGGTCTAAAACGTTAGCTTCACGAGTTGGTTCTCTAACTATCTGCTCGAAGTAATTCTCGGAGAAGGCAGTCAGGATAATGTCACAAGAGTCTCTGTCCCTGGCTCCAGTTCTGATTGTGTGACTATCCCATTCTATACCTGGTAGATTGAAGTCTCCCCCTATTACAATAGTATGATCACGAAACTTCTTCACGACGTTCTGCAGGTTCTCTCTGAGGCGCTCAACTACTACGGTTGCTGATGCAGGTGGTCTATAGAAGCATCCGACTATCATATCTGACCCACCTTTGATACTTAACTTAACCCATATTATTTCACATTCGCATTCGCTAATAACTTCACTGGATATTATTGAATTCTTTACTGCTATAAATACTCCTCCACCATTGGCGTTTATCCTATCCTTGCGGTATATATTCCATTCTGTGTCTAGGATTTCGTTACTGTTCACTTCCGGTTTTAACCAACTTTCCGTTCCTAATACTATATGCGCACTATTTCCTTCAATAAGAGATACTAATTCAGGAACCTTGCCCTGGATACTCCTGCAGTTTACCAATATTACGTTAACTTTTCCTGTTTTTGGTCTCTGAGGACGGACGTTCTTTATCAACGATGATAATGTCCTCTCTGGTAAGCCGTCAGGTATTTTATCGTTTCGCCCAAGGGGGGGGTCCCTCTAACCTAAAAAACCCCCGTGTGCACGCCACACGTACTCTGCTACCCTAGTAGCTGCTTCCGGTGTGTAGTGCACGCATGACCTGTCTAGGGGGGCCCTACAGTTCTCCACCCAATAACGGAGGTCGATGAATTTGCAACCATTATAGTCGCAGAGTCGTCTGAGCCTCTGGTTTAGACCCTCCACACGGCTCCAAACCAGAGGACCACGATCGACTCTGGGCACTATGCTGCAGATATTAAGCTCAGCTTGCACTCCGCGTGCGATGCTGGTTGTCTTCACCAAATCAGCCAGCCGCCGGAAGGAACCAAGGATGGCCTCAGAACCCAAGCGGCAGGCGTCATTCGTTCCGACATGTGCTACTATCTGCAGCCGGTCACACCCAGTGCGTTCAATAGCTGCCGGAAGGGCCTCCTCCACATTACGGACGAGACCCCCCGGCAAGCACACCGAGTGCACACTGGCATTCTTCCCCGACCTACCCGCTATTTTCCTGAGGGGCTCCATAACCCGCCTAACGTTGGAGCTCCCTATAACTAATAGGCCCGCCCTCTGTGACTGTCGGGACCTTGCCGGAGAATCGGCCACTGGCCCAACAGGCGAGGCATCCTGTGGTGGAAACGATGTCATCACCACTAGGAAGCACCCCGTACCTGTTGGAAAGGGGTAAGGTAGCTGCCACGCGGCCAGATCCCACCTTCGCCTTCCGGCCAGGCACGCGCGAGCCCACCACTGTCCGCCATTCACCCTGGAGTGATGGCTGACCGGTAAGATGCTCACTGCCGGAAGACGCAGCGACATCAGGGGTTCCATGTGATTCCAAGGCCACCGAAGTAGGCATAGGTCTCACCACAGTTGCCCCAACGCCACTACGAGCCGACGCCTGCGCCTCGAGCTCGATGAGCCTAATAGACAAAGCCTCCACCTGCCCCCGAAGAGTGGCCAATTCTCCTTGCGTCCGCTCACAACAACCACAGTCCCTACACATGACTATGTTTACCCTACTCTATACGGTGACAAATTCCCAAGATAATCTTCTGATGAGCTACTCTGATAATCAAGAAACACTCACTGAAATACGAGACGCGAAAACTACGCTAGGTTTTCCCAGAAAAACTATTTAAAAGCTAAGCGCAGCAAATAAGTACAAAAACGCTTTATACAAACAGTACTCGCTGCTGCTGGTGCTCTCGCTCTGGCTGTCACAAGACAACTGCTGATTCAAGTGACTAGTGGCTAACGGCCGCGAAACAAACAAAAGACGGTTTTAGGGCGCTTTCTGTTCTAAACGATCAAGAAAACACTAAGAAATCTAACACGAAAACTACGTAAAGTTTTATCAAGAACTGTTAGTTACTATGCAGAGCAGATAAACACAAATAGAATCCCTTCCTTAGTGGAAGGTCGTAAACAAAATGCAAAATAAACGCTTTATACAAACAGTACTCGCTGCTGCTGGTGCTCTCGCTCTGGCTGTCACAAGATGTAGGTCCATCACGTCTAGCACACAGACAGGTTGCTTGCAGGCCATCAACGGGCCTCTTTCTAACCAACACTCGGCCATCACTGGCATTGAGGCAGAACCAGATTTGCCGTGCGGGGTAGCCGAGCGATCTAGGGCGCCTTCTCACGGTCAGCGCGGCTCCCCCAGTCGGAGGTTCGAGTCCTTCCTCGGGCATGGGCGTGTGTGTTGTCCTTAGCGTAAGTTAGTTTAAGTTAGATTAAGTAGTGTGTAAGCTTAGGGACCGATGATGTCAGCAGTTTGGTCCCATAAGACCTTTCCAAATTTTACAAGAACCAGCTTTATCAGGAAACTCAACAAATCTCCACCTTGCCCCCCAGTGAGCTCTCGCTTGTCACCACTAAGTCGCAAATGACGGTGGTTTGGGGTCGGCAGAATACACGCTACAGGGTTCAAATGGCTCTGAGCACTATGGGACTTAACATCTGAGGTCATCAGTGCCCTAGAACGTAGAACTACTTAAACCTAACTAACCTAAGAACACGACACACATCCATGCCCGAAGCAGCATTCGAACCTGCGACCGTCGCCGTCACGCTACAGAGTATCTGGCTCGGAGCTGTCCTTGAAGTAACCGATTTGTTACAGTTCGTTACGTCGTAGTGGCATCAACTGCTGCTCAAATTGCTGCTTTAGAAGCAGTACGATGCGGCAGAGCCATACGCCGAGCACGAAGTTCTCCCCTCTCGATAGTGCCAAACTAACGTCCGGAGCCCAGTCTCCTTGCGACGGTACACTCTCGTAATCTCCGCTTCCAGCAATCATGTGCAGTGACTACTTTCCTGCCAAGAATTTTTGCAATATCGCAGAAGAAACATCCAGCTTTCGTAGCCCTATCACACGATCTCGTTCAAACTCAGCAAGGTGCTGATAATGGCATCTCTATCGCCTTAAAGAAATTCTCGACTAACATTAGCTTAACACGTCCAGTCTCAAAGGCAACTAACGCTCACGACCGTTACAGCGAGTATTTCAAACAAACCTGATTTGCATTCTTAAGCGACTGGCGCGAAATTTTAATAGACGCCATCTTTCAGATGTAGAAACGTGCATACTAACTGTCGTTTACGTCGCATAAGTGCTTATTGGTGCTGCTATTTTTTCATAAGTCCAGTGGTCATTTTGTTACGTAACTTGACTTCATTTATATGGGGCTAAATTTCAGCGTTCCTTCCGACTCACCTCAGTAGTTGAATGCTCATAGAATCAGACGTGGTATGTTTTAAGGCACCCTCCTCCAGTATTCACCTGAAGTGGAACGAGGGCAGAATTCAATTAGTATGCGCAAAGTGGGAACTGTTTCCCCTAGTGAGCTACAGTGCCACCTCGCGCAGCTGCCCGACGCAAACATATTCGTTTCATCCTCGCGAGGACGGCGCGCAGCACCCTGTTTACAGAAACAACACGCCTCCTCAGCAGCTCCCCACACCGCATTTACATGTCGTCCGGCTAGCGCTGCGGACCCACGGCGTCCGCATCTACTCGCCATGCCTAAACATGTATAATGCCTGCTCCAGTCCACCCTGTGCTCTAACGCATGTTGGTTATGTTGGTTTCCGCCACGATATTTCGCAAGCATGATACACGGAATCCGTAACACTCGGAAGGCAACGATTAATATCATTCAAGGTTAAAACTGCAACTAGCCACATGCTTTCAGACAATTGTTTATTTCAGCGTAACTGCTTTCGGGCCACCGTCACACGGCAGCTATCATTCTCATACAAATTTCACATTTTTTGTACTATAACGTAGCACACAGACGCTTTTACATTATGGGGAGGATCTACAAATTTTACTTATTTGAAGAAAAGTTCTTCATACATTACTACATAAAGGTCTGCATCATTAATGATGTGACATGGGCGAGAATAAGGGCGCCAAGGTAGACACATCCGTCTTCCTCTGTTTTGTTTACATTGACGTCACCCGTAACTGATGGCTCAAATGGCTCTGAGCATATGGGACTTAACAGCTCTGGTCATCAGTCCCCTAGAACTTAGAACTACTTAAACCTAACTAACCTAAGGACATCACACACATCCATGCCCGAGGCAGGATTCGAACCTGCGACCGCAGCAGTCGCGCGGTTCCGGACTGAGCGCCTAGAACCGCTAGACCACCGCGGCTGGCACCCGTAAGTGATTTGGTTGGCTGTACCAAGGAGCAAGTGATATAGTGGTGGAACATTTCTATACTTATAAAGTCTCTTAAGGCAAAGGTTCTTATTCCTAACATAGATCGTGAAGAAGCAGATACATTTAATGTTTAAAACTGATGGCAATGTACCACCCAGTTTTTTCATAATTCTGTCTCGTGCATGACCTACTAGAGTTAAGAAACCAGAATTTACTACATACTTTCCTACAACTTTGCATTTAAAGAAGAAATACGCAAAACACCATATTTCAGCCTAGTTATTTAATCAACAACAAAAAATAAATTGTGGATGTTGACAAAAATTAGCAATTTCACTATCATTTATTTTATTCCGTTATGAAGTATTACAATAAACCTAGAACAAACAGAGGACAGACTACACAACAAATGGGTAGCATGGCTTTAGCTCTACTTGCATGATAACTGCAGAGCGAATAGTCTTTTTCTTACGGATAAACACATTCAACGCCTTGACCGTCACGAATTCCAGAATATTTATAATTTGAATGTGTTATAAAAATATTTTTGAATCGGAAAACAGACATTGAAAACAACGAAAAAAAGAACGCAAAATCATAAGAAAACTTTTAGGTCCAAAAGTTTCTGATGAACAGTATCGAGACAGATGAAAATAGGAAATCAAATAATAGACAATTATCCACAGTGACATTTGATTCTTCGGTCATGTTAAGAGAATGAACCCAGACAAACTTAGAAAACAGTTGAATTCCTTGACAACAGACGTAAAGCGAGTATTGGCACGATGAAACGGACTGCAGAGATCAAAAGTGATCTGGAAGTGGCAGAAATTACATTAGAAGATGATCAAAATCGTGAAATTTTCAGGCCCACAATTCACGAATGGCAATTGACTAGGAGAAACAACCAAAGAAGAAGTCTGGAACAACATGGTCTGAAGAGAGAAAGAAAGCCTACAGGAAGAAGATGATAGAAATATGAGAAGAAAGGGAGGCAAACGCCCACCTCTAAGCGCTTTTCAGAGTGCTAATGGGCTTATTCGAAAGAAGTAGTAAAAGAGATTGTGACCAGAATCGGATAGCGTACTTGAACCTATGTCCAAAAAACCGAGCAATGTCACTTTTTCCGTTGGTCCATCGAATATGCTGGTCAATCTCTTGTGACAACTAAGATTAGAATGCAACAGAAAGCGCCAGTGTCAATTTTCTCAAAAATTACAGTGTTTTGAAGAAAAATCTAAGATAGGTGTCGATTTCAATTTAATAATGAAAAAACCAAAGAAATGCGAGAAGTACACGCGCTCTGAGGGTACCGTACAGTCTTAGTTGTGCCTGTGGGTGGTTCATCTACGTTTTGATGAGCGAGTTTGCTGGTAGCAAAAATGTGACATAAATGGTCGTATCTTTCGATTGAACTCACTTAGGAGCTGAATTTTTTTGTACTGCCAAAGGACCGTAGACCTCAGTATTTGATACAAATTTCAAGTTGATACCTCTATCCCGTTCTCATAATAAGGACAACTAACAGACGGACAGCCAGACGGGCAACGAAGTGGTCTCATAATGCTTCCGTTTTTACATGTTGAGCTACAGAGTACTAAAAAAACAAAGAAAGGTTAGGATTTAACGTCATGTCGTCGATGAGGGGACTTGAGGCGGAGCGCAAGCTCGATTTTTGGAAGGAAATCGGCCGCGTCCTTTGTAAAGAAGCTGTGATATCACGCACTGTCGACACCACGCCAGGTATTCTACTTCCGGAGGTTGGCAGCAACACATATGACTGTCCTGCCAATCCGCAGCCGACCTAAATTCCGGTCTGAGGTGTAAAATTAGTTTTGTCTTATTTCAGTTTCACATAAGCAAACTATCAACATTTCATTGGCCTATAAAGTTCTCTTCAAATGAGTGACATGTCATTCTGTAGCAACGGAAAGAAGGAAACCAGCGGAAAAATGCTCCTATCGGAGCACAAAAAGGCGAATATGCTCCTGTTTAAAAGACACTGACAGAAAGGTGGGGTACCAGCTGCCTCATTCTACCTTCATCAGCATCTTTAAAATGTTCGCGAAAATTTTGAAATGCGAACATATTCTCTTTTTCTTATGTTAAGAGAGGATACAGTGACGTTGGGAAGGAGAAGGAGTAGTAATAAATGCTGGAAGATAGTAGACAGTGGTTATGGTATAGAAAGAGCGAAGGAGACAATGGCAGTGTAGTGAAAGAGAGATACACAGTGACAGACGAACAAGGTTGACAGCGTCACAACAGTGCTACGAGAAGAGTACAGATTACAGTACTAGTGGGAGAGGAATAAAGAGAAAGACAGTGAAAGTGGGTGAGAGCCAGTGATATTGAATAGAGATAGTGACAGTGTAAAAGACGGAACCAGTGGAAAGGAATGAATGAGATAGTAGCAGTAAGAGATAGCAAGAGGGAGACAGTGACAGTGAGAGAAGACAGTAGTAGTAGGACAGAATGATGGAGACTGTGCCTGTGGCACAGGAGAGACGACGAGATAATGACGATGACTTGGACTGAATGATTGAGTGAGAACGGGCAAGTGAGAGTGGATGGGTAAGAGGGACTTACAGCGATGGACTAGTGAGTGTGAGCGAGTTACAGATAGAGTAGATTGCGGGAGTGAGAGGTGAGTTGTATCCTAAAAAGAGCATGCCAAAATTTTTGTGGAAAATTTGTAAAGGTGCTGTGGAAGGTAGAATGTGGCAGCTGGTACCTCACTTTTGAGTCAGAGTCCTTTAAACAGGAGCTTAGTCACTTTTTTGTGCTCCGAGAAGTGCATTTTTCCGCTGGTCGTCATACAGAATCGTATGTAAGGAGTAGGCCTCTTCATTGTGAGAGAGTGGCTGCGATTTCTTGTCTTCCCGCAAGATGCCGGCTGTCGGCTTTAATTCGACGTAAGTCAGCTGCCTTGGCTGCGCGCCTATCCGCGATGCAAGCATTTGCACAGTATTCAGAATAACAGCGGTGTGCTCGGCCGTTAGGTGACTCACGCGGCGGCATAATACGGTAGAGAAGGCCGCAGGCGTGCACGGAGGGTCCACCCGCATGCCAGCCAGCACTGACGCAAGAGCGCGCGGGAACGATTCCAGGACAGAAATAGTTTACGATATAACGTGAACTCAGCTCTTGGCGGCGCACAGATACTGAATGCTGCGTGACAACAAGACTTTCCAGAAGCAGCATCGCGAAACACGGCTCCGGTGCACAGCTTCTTATAGATAGCGCATCCTTGTTTACTTGTTTACTGTAGCAACCGCACTAGGTTGACAAACATCCAAGATGCCAAGTATCAGCATCCATAAAGTCCCTTTATCATTTCAAAAAACCCTAACTTTGACACTAGAGTACGGTATTCTAAGAGAAAAAAGTAATAACATGACGCACTACGAAGGAATAATGCAAACTGATCACAAATTGATATACATACAGATTCTGACGGAAAACGCAAAATCATACATTTTTGCGCCTGATGAATGAATGTATGGCTCTGCAGCGCAGTTTCAGCGCGCAGCAGGCAAGAATACTAAACATGGGACCTGTCGATGCCAGGGAACATACACTATGTGATCAAAAGTATCCGCCCATCCCCAAAAACATACGTTTTTCATATTAGATTCATTGTGCTGCCACCTACTGCCAGGTACTTCATATCAGCGAACTCAGTAGTCATTAGACATCGTGAGAGAGGAGAATGGGGCGCACCATGGTACTCACGGACTTCGAACGTGGTCAGGTGATTGGGTGTGACTTGTGTCATACGTCTGTATGCGAGATTTCCACATTCCTAAACATTCCTAGGTCCAACGTTTCCGATGTGATAGTGAAGTGGAAACATCAAAGGACACGTACAGCACAAAAGCGTACAGGCCGACCTCGTCTGTTGACTGACAGAGAACGCCGACAGTTGAAGAGGGTCGTAAGATGTAATACGCAGACATCTATTCAGACCATTACACAGGAATCCCAAACTGCATCAGGATCCACTGCAAGTACTATGAAAGTTAAGCGGGAGGTGAGAAAACTTGGATTTCATGGTCGAGCGGCTGTTCATAATCCACACATCACGCCGATAAATGCCAAACGATACCTCACTTGGTGCAAGGAGCGTAAACATTGAACGATTGAACAGTGAAGAAACGTTGTGAGGAGTGACGAATCACGTTACACAATGTGGCGATCCGATGGCAGGGTGTGGGTATGACGAATGCACGGTGCATCATCTGCCAGCGTGTGAGTGCCAAAAGTAAAATTCGGAGGCGGTGGTGTTATGGTGTGGTCGTGTTTTTCATGGAGGGGGCTTGCATCCCTTGTTGTTTTGCGTGACATTATCACAGCACAGGCCTACATTGATGTTCTAAGCACCTTCGTGCTTCCCACTGTTGAAGAGAAATTCGGGGATGGCGATTGCACCTTTTAACACGATCTTAGCACCTATTCACAATGCACGGTCTACAGCGGAATGGTCACAACAATAACATCCCTGTAATGGACCGGCCTGCACAGAGTCCTGACCTGAATCCTATAGAACACCTTTGGGATGTTTTGGAACGCCGAATTCACTCCAGGCCTCACCGACCGATATCGATACCTCTCCTCAGTGCAGCACTCCGTGAAGAATGGGCTGTCATTCCCCAAGAAACCTTCCAACACCTGATTAAACGTATGCCGGCGAGAGTGGAAGCTGCCATCAAGGCTAAGGGTGGGGCAACACCGTATTGAATTCCAGCATTACCAATGGAGGGCGTCACGAACTTATAAGTCATTTTCAGTCAGGTATCCGGATACATTTGATCTCATAGAGTAACTGTTCACGAATTTCATTCTCTGTGCTCAGTTTTTCCTGACAGACAGGCCCGTGAACAATATACGGAGATGTCAGCATTTGAGAGAACATGTACTTGGGCTCAGAGATGCCGGTTGGAGTAATTGGCGGATGCCACTATTCGATTACATTGGCAGGAATGGACGAACCATAGCCAGCACAGCGTCAAGACAGTCAACCTAGAGAGAGGACAGAACGTGACTACCGAGCAATCGTCTCAAGCACCGGGTTCATCATTGTCATCGATTCGACGTTCGACTGATAGTTCGATGACCACAAGGGCTATTAATAGACGCCTCAGAGAAGGGGAGATAAGCTCACGGGGCCATTGTGCCGACTACCATTGACCTCTGCACACTAACAAGTCCGTTTGCTGTGATGTCAGGTACATTCGGCCTGGGATCTAAATGAATGGTGGTGTCCCGGGTTCGACTCCCGGCGGGGTTGGGGATTTTCTCTGCCCGGGGACTGGGTGCTCGTGTTGTTCTCATCATTTCATCGTCATCATCATCATCATCATCATTATAATCATCATCATCATCATTCGTGGCGGTTTCTAGAGTGGCTTGTGTAAAAACGGGACTGTCTAAAAATTGCAACATTGGACGGGCGCTGATGACCGTGCAGTTGAGCGCCCCACAAATCAATCATCATCATCATAATCATCATCATCATCATTGACTGGAGTAGAATTGTCTTCAGTGACGAGTCAGCTTCGATTTGCGCCCTGACGCCCAGCGAAGACGTGTATGGAGACGTCCCGAACAGTTGTGGAATACCAACATGGTTGTGGACCGCCATACGCCACGACATCCAGTAGAGATTGCCTGGGGTGCCATTTCATTTCATAGAAGGACCCCTTACAGCACAGCAGTACTTCGAGGATATTCTACGCCCCGTTTGGTGCCCTTCGTGGAAAACTATCCTGCCCTTGCATTTCAGCAAAAAATGTACGTTCGCACACGGCGAGGGCTTCTAACGGTTGCGTTCGTGCTTTTCAAACACTACGTTGGCCAGCAAGATCGCCGGATTTGTCCCCAATTGAGAACCTTTGGAGCACTATGGGCAGGGCCCCTCAATCAGCTCAGGATATTGACGCTCTAACGCGCCAATTGGACAGAATTTGGCACGATATCCCTCAGGAGGGCATCCAACAATTCTGTTAATCAATGCCAAGCCGAATAACTGCTTGCGTAAGGGCCAGAGGTGGAAGAATCCGCTGAATTTGTAAAGCTTTTCCGAAAATGTAGTCATTTATCCGTCTGAATATGTACGTCACACCACATATAACGATTTCCGTCCCGTTCGGACAATTCCTTCGTAGTGCGATCCCTTTTTTCTTTGTATTAGTGTGTGTGAACCATAGACCAACGTGGTTTGTTGTAGACGTTCAGTAGCTTTCGAAGATTTTCCCTTCGACCTTCATTGCAGATCTGACTCAGAGTACATCAAAATGGCGGCAGACCAGTCGAAGGCGTAGTGTCTCGTCTGGTATGCAGAATGCAAATTGTGACAAAGTTACTGAGTTCTAAATTGCAAAGAGACACGCAGCGTCATATACCTTCCTCGAAGCAGTAGTACCCGTGCGCCACCAGCACGTGTTGACATGTCGCAAGTTGCATTTCAACGCAGACCCCAAAGCCAGTTCATCACGCGAATTACTGGAATCAAGATAAATTTTCCATGAGTGGTACGTAAGTGGTTACTTCTTTCTTCATACAAAGTGCAAATGTCCTACGCACTGAAACCAAACAATCGTCCTCAGCGGCATGCATTCGCGTGTTCCGAGCCGGCCTAAATACTTCCTGACAATGACAGCCGGATGAAGCAACATTCCAAATTTCTGGACTTTTGAATCGCCACACTACTAGGGTTTGGACACAGCCGTGATAGTCCACAGCTTAATGTTTGGTGTGGTCTAATGCACAATAGGGTGACAGGCTCATTTTTGTTCGCAGGGAAAAGCCATAATGGGAAATATTTACTTGGACATTCTCGAACAGCTCCTGATACGGCAGATCGGAGAGCTGCAACCATTCATCATCTTCTAGCATGATGGTGTACCCTAGGGATGGGAAAAAATGACGGGCTAAAACCGATACCGTATGTTAGTTCAGAATAACTGGTATTTTTCGGTATTTGTTTGGTCTCGGTTATAACAGGTGTTTTTCATGTTTTACTAATAACCGAGTAAAAAATCGAAATATCAATTCTAAAATATTGTCTTCCGAAGAAATTTGTATATCTCGAGGGCTGTGAGAAGAGTAATGAGACTAAGAACACTGCGAGCGATCTGGTAACTCTGACTTGTTCTGCTTGTGTAGACTGATCTGTTCACCCATTCTAGATGCTCAGTCCGAGTTCCAGCTTCGTACAGTCATCTCGTGATTTTTGAGAGTGTCATAACTGAACCTGTATTTTTGTTGTGTGTTACGAAAATGGAACAGTGGAATTTAGAGCAACCATTGTGCCATCAGGTAAAACTTGGGAACCCAGGAGTGTGACCTCTGAAATGTTGGAAGGGGCCTATGGAGAACATTCCTTACTAAGAAGAAAAGTTTTTCGCTGGCATAAATCATTTTTGGGCGGCCGAGAACGCGTTGAAGATGAACCGTCAACTTCAAAAACCGATGAAAACGTCGAAGGTGTGCGTGCTCCTGTGAGACTGTTCCTCCAAGTCAAAGTGTCAAACAAGTGTTTTACAATGTTATCCTTGAAAGGCTCGGGAAAAGGGTGAATCGAGTGAGAGCGGACATTACAGACACGCGGATGCTGCATTATGATAACACCTCATGTCACTGGCCACTCCATCCGCAGAAATTTTGACCTGAAAAGGCATTCCAGTTGTTCCACAGACCCCCTGTTCACCTAAGCTGAACCCTTGCCACTATATTCTTTTCCCGAAATTGAAAAATATCTTAAAAGGACGTCATTTTGGAATTCTGGTGAACATTGAAAAGAATGTGACCAGCATGTTAAAGGTCCTACCATTTGTAGCCTTTAGCGCTGCCACCAAGACTGGGAACAACGCCAGTGTGTAGCTGCCGAAGGGAACTAGTTTGAAGGAGACAGTATTGTTGTTTCAAATAATGAAAACTTTGATAGACAAAAAAATCAGTCTTCTTACTCAAACGCCTCATATATCAATTTTGATCATTAGTGATTGATATGTAGCACTTTCATAAAACATGCCAGGGCACTGTTATTTAATTTTCCTTGCGGAGACAATACGGCGGCTTTCGCAATTGTACAGGATGTCTGAAAAAGTGCGCTACAACGTCAGTGTGTTATAGCACCCAAACTAATCAAGATATGCACATCATGTTTGGCTTTCGTGACTGACACAATGTTATTTTAGTGCGTGTTCCAGGTGGTCGTGAGCAAAGCATACTGGTTCAAATGGCTCTTAGCACTATGGGACTTAACACCTGAGTTCATCAATCCCCTAGAATTTAGAACTACTTAAACATAATAAGCTAAGGACATCGCACGCATCCATGCCCGAGGCAGGATTCGAACCTGCGACCGTAGCAGTCTCGCGGTTCCAGACTGAAGCGCCTAGAACCGCTCGATCACAATGCTTCAAAAAAGGCTGTGTGTGGTATGGTATATTCAGACCAAGTTGGACACGCAGGGTCAAAGGAACTTCCAAACACGTTTATGATGCAACCACCCTTGCGCACGTCGACATGCCCGTGATACAGTAATTTTACGCATACAGGAAGTGTCGATGAGAAACACGATACAGGACGACCTGGAACAAGTGAGGCCGATACAAAATCGATACGGCTGGTTTTTCAGCATTCACCACAGAAGTCTGTTCGGAGGCCGTCGCAGGAGCTGCAAATCCCTATGGTGACCATGCACCGGTTCCTTCGGAAACAGACTTATCCATACCGACCGAAACTGTTACACGCATTGAAACCCAACCGCAAGCCCAATTCGCAGTGTACGTTCTTCGTCACTTACAGGAGGATGGAAATTTTCCCAAAAACCTAGCAATTTCTGAAGAAGTAACATCCCGCAAGTGTGCTAGCGTTCACAAACACAATTTACGCGTCTGGGGCACAATCAATCCGCAAACTATGAAGGAAGAAGTACATGACAGCCCGTAAGTGAGCGTGTAGTGATGTTTCTTGGTTTATCGCGTTGTAGGCCCATTTTTTTCAGAAAAACAGTTAAGTGTAATAATTACCTTAATATACTGGAGCTATTTGCACTACCATCAAGAGATAGTCGTTCTCCAACAAGATAGTGCACCACCACTCTGCACTCACACTGTATGATATGTTCTAGATCAGGTGTTTCCAGACAGCTGTATTGGCAGGAGTGGCCCAATTCTCTGACCTCCTCGGTCGCCTGACGTTAGACAATGGCTAATCTCTACGGAATGTCGGTCAAGGACAAATTGTACCAACGCCTGCCATTAGTTTCTGGTACTTTCAACATTGTAGCACAGTCAGCAATCGTGATAATCTAATACATAACGAACTGTCAGCCTCGATTGCTCACGTGAGCTCCCGAGGCCCACAGCACGGCGTCCATGGAGTCGAGGCGCACGCCAGAGCTTAAGTCTTGGTGTTGACTTAGTACTTATGTACCCCATTTTTAAAATGTGGCTACGCCTATTCCGGATACTTTAGTTTTATTTCTAGACCATGCCCTCTTAGACAAATTGCCGCGTGGGATTAGCCGAGCCGTCTAAGTCGAGTCCTCCGTCGGGCATGGGTGTGTGTGTTTGTCCTTAGGATAATTTATATCTTCTGAAGAAGGCTCAATTATTTGGGCTGGAACCTAGGTAAAGGCTGCTTTCATTACCGAAATCGAGGCTGATGGTTTCTTATATATAACAACATTAGTATTAGTAATTTAAATGACTGAATCGTTGCTGCCATTGCCACAGTTGATGTCGATACGCTGCGCCAAGAGTAGATAGAGCTTGAATACGGGTTGGATGTTGCACATGTCACCAAAGGCTCATGTACCGAAGTTGACTGAACGGCATAAAAACTTTGACAGATAGTGTGTCAAGTAAGCCAAACATGGTGTGGTTTCCTGATTTCCCTGATGAACGTACTGCGAAGAGTAGTAGAAAATCAGTTCTAACATGACAGAAAGTGTTTTTTTTCTGTGATGCAAGAAGAATGCATAAGAAGGTCATAAAATACAGCTGTTGTGTAAATTTATTTCTTTAGTGATGTTCAGTCCAGAGACAGATTTGATACAGCTCTCCGTGCTAGTCTATCTACTGCAAGTGTCTTCATCTCTGCGTAACTGCTGCAACCTACAGCCCTCTGAAGCTGCTTATTGTAATCCAAGCCTTGCAAGGATTGAGTTCGTAGCATGTGCTGAGCAAATCTGCTCTAACCTAGTAAACAGGAGGACAAAACGACACTTCATCGTTCTTGTTGGCTGTTCACTGTTGACATGACTTGAGTGTGGACGTGCTGGAGGTGCAGTCGATGGGACAATGGGCCTCGACCGTAAAATTTCCTTCCAAGTGCTAATTCTGGTCGGAGGGCTGAGTGACATAAAGTGCTGAGTAGTGGCTATGTTTCTCAAAATTATTAGCCAGAACAAAATGGCGCAATCCACTGATAAAACAGAGTGTCGTGCAGTAATTTGTTTCTTACATTCGAAGGGGAACAATTCTGCAACAATCGTTGTTGAGCTCATAGAACTATATGGCAAAAATGCATCACCATACAGAATGTTAAGGGTATATGTGCAGAAATTTCTATTGATGACGGGGGACAGCGCACTGAACAACATTACATCAGTATTTACTTCATTTGAAGACTATTAATATTGGCTATTACGCGTAGTATGTTCTTAGATTGGTTAGTGCATCAAATAAATGCGGCACAAGTAAGTCATTAATGTTTATTTTCCCCTTGGCAGCAAGTCAGGCATTGAAGTGTGGCTGCGTGGACGCAAAACAGATTCTATACTGATTAGTGTATTCTACTTCACAGAGCAGTTACGACCGTGAAGAAAACATCAAGTAGTAAACTATGTGATGTTTGTGGGAAGACTGTCAAAAGCACAGAAAAAACAATTAACACTCTGAAGTGGGTAGTGAAGAATTTTCATGACGAAGGGCGTATCACAATCGAGCCAACAGTTAAAAAGAGAAAATCGGTGATGGATTAGTTTCAAACATCTTGCATCACATTTTTAACACGACGAAAGTCGTTGCCCGGTGGGTTCCGGCACTGCCCGCACCCATTCGAGAACCCCGCCGAACCCAGGCGGCAGTGAAAATGTGTCAGGTCGATCCAGTTCATTTCTTTAGCCAACTATCACAAAGTATGAGTGCAGCATGTATCACTATTTTCTGTGAAAGCTGAATCCTTGCACATACATAGCGAATGGCGTTCATTTGTATGTGTGCAGATCATTCGCAACTGACTTTATATTTTGTAATAGGATCAAATCGTACGATAGTTCTTCTTCTTTTGAATACAATGTAAAAAAAAAAGTACAGTAAAATGCGGTTACTTGAAGAAGTGGGATAACTTGAAACAATTTTTAGTTATCTAATCTTGCTTCTAATATTTCTATGCGAAATATGATTGGTTTTGCGTATGATTCTGAACAACCATACGATAAGCAGTAGTTACAGCAAGAAACTGAAGTAGATGAATGAATTTACTGTAGATGTCGGCTATGTTGCTGACGATTCGTGGTTTCTGTCAGTAGAGCGTGTTACTTCTGTACATTATTTCCCTTAATATGCTTGTCACACACGAATAATGAGTTGGACAGACTTCCATCGAGCATCACTAGAATCGTGCAGTGATAGTAAATCTCATGCCTCAGATAGGCAGAGACCACGAAATCTGTAACTTGATGCTCAGGAGAAGGAAACAATTTCAACAATGTTGTAAATGCTCTGCAATCCTTTTTCTGATCGGTAGAAGTCGAAAGAAGTATCTAAATTCATATTGTTGTTGTTTACAGGTTTTCTGTTACACCTGACTGCCAGAAACAAAGCAAAACATTACAGTTTCATAATTCAATAATTATCGTTTTTTAAACGAATTTGTTTCAAAATCTTCACATTAGATATAGCCAATGTAATACCGAGTGTTTTGAATCCGCGGAACAGTTTAGTTTCTCGGTGATTATGTCTGATTTATTAATATAATAACCCGCCTTCGCGACCGAGGACGCGTAGAGAGTGGAAATATCGATGGCACGCTGTTGTCATTCGAGTGGTAATACCCACTGCCCGCTTGTTACTGCAATCGTTATTAACATTACGTGTACTGTTTGTTCTGTAGATAATTTGCCCCAGTGGCTATCTGTACCAGTTCGTCAAATGACCTATAGTCACCAGTAGTCTGTTGTGGTAATGTCCGATTGTCACAAGAGCAGATGGTTCCTTATTTGGAAGTTTTTATAGCAGTTTATTGCCACAGTATTACGAAGTCCCGCCTATAATGAGTGCTACACTACTGTGGTATTACTATGAGATTGTTGATTGGGACACTAATCGATCTCTGAAGGGCATTCGTGTTCACAAAGCAGGGCTCTTGCTTCAGATTCTAACCTCAAGAGGACACACTACTACACTTGGCACGAAAACGAATATGTTCATTGTAACAACGGGCTGAAATTCCTTCTAGGACTTGTTTAATAGTAAGAAATGGATTGCTTAGTTAGTGTAGGTACAAGAAGTTATCGTTTGAGCAAGCTACAACAGCTTCTCCATGATTAAAGAATTTTAGAGCACAAAAAGAGTAGATGCTTTGTAAGATGTTAGTAGTACCTCTAAGTCCTCCAATCTCAAGTCTCTTCATATATTCTTTACATACTGGTGTCAATCTTACGTTGTTCTTTGCCTGTATCCATAACGCCAAGCGTTCTCCCATGGATGCTAGTCCTGAGAGGTTATAGGAATGCCACGTTTCCGGGTTTCCCAGTATTTGTTCTAATTTTACGGGCGTCCTGAGGTATTTCTTTTACGAATCTGTCCGAGGTAAACTAGGATCTTTATTTGTGTCTGGAGATATTCGCTTAGTTGGGAATCAATAGACCTCCACAAATCTGAGTTTAAATTCACTAAATGAATACAAGTAGGCAGTTTCGTTCGTTCTGTGTAAGAAAACCAGCAGCAAGCACGTTTAGATGCTCTCCTATACACTACTTCTACTCAGAGAAATGAGAAACCGTCAACAACCGACAATCGCATACACTGCGTCGCCCCACCACTGGCCAATTTCTCGTCGACAGACTGTATGTGATCGAGAAAATAAGGCGATTTGACCCATATATACGCAGCTTTTGAAGTCCCTGTCCAATTTAAGTGATGGCAGGCCTAGATTTGGTATAGTACATAACGGCAGTGCGTCTTTTCGCCCTTCCGTGTAGGCCTGATCAGACAGCTGAAATTATTAATCGCTACACTCCGAAAACACAGATATGTGTTTCAGTCACAATGTGACCAAAGACCTTGAAAAAATATTTTCCTCACTGTACGGTTTACTGTGTTTCAAGCTAGGTAATTTATTTCTAACCTGAAGTACGACTGGTAGCATTAAACTGTATGGCCTTGTGTATCAGAAATCCGACACCCGGCTGTGGTGGTGGTGGTTAGTGTTTAACGTCCCGTCGACAACGAGGTCATTAGAGACGGAGTTCATGCTCGCGTTAGGGAAGGATTGGGAAGGAAATCGGCCGTGCCCTTTCAAAGGAACCATCCCGGCATTTGCCTGAAGCGATTTAGGGAAATCACGGAAAACCTAAATCAGGATGGCTGGAGACGGGATTGAACCGTCGTCCTCCCGAATGCGAGTCCAGTGTGCTAACCACTGCGCCACCTCGCTCGGGACACCCGGCTGTGTAGATATCTAATCTAAGGGAGGAAAGAGTAAGCTGTCCATGAAGTTAGGGAATGTAACGCAAGTGAAGTAACATTTTCTAATCATTGTTGTTGTTGTGGTCTTCAGTCCTGAGACTGGTTTGATGCAGCTCTCCATGCTACTCTATCCTGTGCAAGCTTTTTCATCTCCCAATACCTACTGGAACCTACATCCTTCTGAATCTGCTTAGTGTATTCATCTCTTGGTCTCCCTCTACGATTTTTACCCTCCACGCTGCCCTCCAATACTAAATTGGTGATCCCTTGATGCCTCAGAACATGTCCTACCAACCAATCCCTTCTTCTGGTCTAGTTGTGCCACAAACTTCTATTCTCCCCAATCCTATTCAATACCTCCTCATTAGTTATGTGATCTACCCATCTAATCTTCAGCATTCTTCTGTAGCACCACATTTCGAAAGCTTCTATTCTCTTCTTGTCCAAACTATTTATCGTCCATGTTTCACTTCCATACATGGCTACACTCCATACGAATACTTTCAGAAATGACTTCCTGACACTTAAATCAATACTGGATGTTAACAAATTTCTCTTCTTCAGAAACGCTTTCCTTGCTATTGCCAGCCTACATTTTATATCCTCTCTACTTCGACCATCATCAGTTATTTTGCTCCCCAAATAGCAAAACTCCTTTACTACTTTAAGTGCCTCATTTCCTAATCTAATTTCCTCAGCATCACCCGACTTAATGCGACTACATTCCATTATCCTTGTTTTGCTTTTGTTGATGTTCATCTTATATCCTCCTTTCAAGACACTGTCCATTCCGTTCAACTGCTCTTCCAAGTCCTTTGCTCTCTCTGACAGAATTACAATGTCATCGGCGAACCTCAAAGTTTTTATTTGTTCTCCATGAATTTTAATACCTACTCCGAATTTTTCTTTTGTTTCCTTTACTGCTTGCTCAATATACAGATTGAACAACATCGGGGAGAGGCTACAACCCTGTCTTACTCCCTTCCCAACCACTGCTTCCCTTTCATGTCCCTCGACACTTATAACTGCCATCTGGTTTCTGTACAAATTGTAAATAGCCTTTCGCTCCTTGTATTTTACCCCTGCCACCTTTAGAATTTGAAAGAGAGTATTCCAGTCAACATTGTCAAAAGCTTTCTCTAAGTCTACAAATGCTAGAAACGTAGGTTTGCCTTTCCTTAATCTTTCTTCTAAGATAAGTCGTAAGGTCAGTATTGCCTCACGTGTTCCAGTGTTTCTACGGAATCCAAACTGATCATTTTCTAATTTCTAATCATATTGTAAATATAAAAATGGAATCGATGTGGCAAGATGTCTCCCCTGCTGCGATCATAGTGAAATGGGTATACAAAAACAGCAAATTAAGAGCTGGAAGCTTCTGAGATTCATCCTTCTCTTTATATTGGAATGGCAGGCCTCTTACGTCGTTATAGTGTTTCGGACAAAAAGAACAAACATCGTAATTTATGTATTCACCATGTCAGCCGTGATGACTGTTCGTAAAAACTAATGGCAAATCCACCGACCGCTTCTTGCTATCCCTCACGGCTGGATTGTTATTACACTTGAAGACGGACGGGTAAAAGAATGAAATTTGGTCGTTAATGATGTGTCGACGTCGACCTGATTAGAGCACTAGCTCGGATTGAGATGGATGGGGCCGAGTCTCGTTTAAAAAGCCATTTCGTCTTTTGCCTGCAGTGATTTAGCCCAACCACAGAAAACCTGAGCACGGATGACTGGGCGGAAATCCGGGACTCGCAACTTCCCCACAAGACCAGAGTCCTAACGATTTAGTGATCTCGCTCGTTAGGCTGGGAGGTAAGTCAGTCTTTCCGAGCAGAATCTGCTGTAGATAAATTAAGCAATTGTTCTGAAATCTGTACAACATATGACTTACGTATGGAACAGTTAAATATAGAAAGCAATAAAATAGTATTACACTATGAATAAGAATATGTAGCGAAAGCTAAGCGCTGCAGTAATTGCTTTTACAACTAGAGATATACATCGAAAGTGGTTCTATATATTCCCGTGAGTATTGGCTTCTCAGACATTCTATATACGCGTTCAAAGTTTACATGCATTGTCTGCAGGGTAAGTGACGAGAGTGAGCTGCGTAATGACAATATTCCACACACGCACAGCGGGAAACATGATAGGGAACAAATGTTGTGTGTCTTGAAGAGATATATTAAGCACTGTTCGCAATACATGTTTAGCAATTGTGTTGGAGTGAGTGATTTCGCACTCTCAGAACCGTACGAAAGTGTACTTGAAATATAAACCGCTCAGCTCAAAAACAGTTGTATGAGCCACTTTCGTGCAATACTAAGTGTGTTACCGCGAGAGACATTTGAGTGACCCCCTGTCCAACCTTTGAAAGAGGAACATTGGGCGAAAAAAAATATCGATATAATAGGAGATTAAATTGAAGCTAAATTTAACGGAAAATATCTTTTGGTGTCATTCAGACGGCATGTAATTCACTGCCGTTTGCTACGAGGGCAAGGTTAGATGTTCTCTGCTTGACAGAGAAGATGCACTTAGTTTTTCTTTTTTTTAATGCAGTCCGCTTTTCGGCCAAAGGACTGTGGGTAAGATTTTTGTAATGAGTTGACTTCATCCCCTAAGTGCGATCGTGGGAGTTGTGATTATATCCTTACGCGTCAGCTGTAACACCTTTCTCTAGATGTGGGACAAGTAGAAATTACAGATTCACAAATCTGGTGAATAGCATAGATGTTGCAGCCATCCAAAACCCAAGCATTCTAGGCTCATTAACCCGAACTATCGGGAATCTCTACCATCTTTAACCCTAAATGGGACAAATATCAACTTGTCTACTTCCCCAAAAAGTCTAGGAGGAATAATAGATGAAAATCGAAATTGGAGTGAGCATATATGTAGTGCGCAAGAAGAAATAAGCAGCTCTCAATGCCCTACAAAAATATAAAAAGCTCTTCCCTCTCGACCTGAAAAAGAAACTTATAGAAACACTTATACTTCCAAATATTGATTACTGCGATATTATCCTGCAACACCTTTCTCAGGAAAGCTCACGGCTCCTGGATCTGGTTATGAATGCTTGTGGTCGTTATGTCTATGTTGCTCGACTCTTTGATCATATTTCACTATCAATTGCACAGCTGTCCTTGCTGCGTCCAGACAGGCGCAGAGATTTCCATACCCTCTGTCTTCTCTACTGCCTTATTGATGTACACTCTCCGCCATATCGCTCCGCGAACTTAACGCTCTTGTCTGAACAACATGGCAGATCAGAATACTTTCTGTCCCCCTCCATAGTTCACCCACTTTCTCGAAGTTCTTCTCAGTAGCAGTTACCCGACTCTGGAACAATCTCCCGCATAGTATTAGAGAACTGAGCTTCAGAAGACAGTTAACCACATACCTAGTAAAGCAACAATGATGATTGTCATTGTCCTTATATGCACTCGTTATCCTTGCATATCCTTCTGTCCAACCAGATCTTCTTAATTTCTCAGCAAACGTAGGCGGTGCAGTCTCCTTAAATTTTCTTTCCCCAGAACTCCCTATACCAGAAAGCATCTTTATTGTACATCTATAAAATCTTTTTTTACCTGCCACTATCATTATTGTTATTATTGTCATTATTACTATACTATTAGTGGAAGCAGCAGCAGCAGCAGCACCAGTACAAGTACCGCCAGTATTAACTTGATTAGTTCATAGTCAGCATTATGCAGCACATTGCCAATATAAACACTCAAAGAATTTTAATACTATTTATCATAAAAACATTATTTTCTAAGTAAATATGATGTGAAAAAGGTAATGTTTGTGTGAAATCCTCGTCCGATTAAGATATGGCCTGATAGCCCTAACTGAATCAGGCTAAATAAATAAGTACTCCATATTTTTCAGTTTATTCGCCGCCAAAACATATTTACGGGCAAGTACAATGTCCTAACGAATGATAATTTTTGGAGGTTTTTGCTGTTCAGGACTCCATTCACTTACTTTCTGATCACTCACTTGATTCATAAGACTTGTGCGGTATTCACCAAATATTGTTTTAGCCCTTGCAAGGTGATCCATAAAGAGAATCACTTCTGCGTCCTTGTAAAACCTCTGCGGCTGATCGAACACAGTTCCCCTTTGATACACGTCACCGACTTCCACGCGTTGTTATTTCACTTCTTATGCGAAGTGGTGCCGCCATATCACATTCACATTAACTAATCGGTACACGAAGTTACTTGCATTCTTTTTAAAACGGTAAAAACAAAAAAAGATAGAAATAAGACTACGGTTTAACGTAGCATTGACGGGGAGATAGAGACGGAGGTTCAGGCCATAGTTGAGACATTTGTTAGCGCATTTGCTTTTGGTCATCATTGAACAAATGTTGCACTGATCTTGCGCAAAAATTTTGTCATAGTCAACTCTTTTTGTGTTATCTGCTGTACTGCATGGTGTACACTCTCGGTTATTCCCTGTGACGTTACAGTTTTGGGATGCTCTTGGAGAAAAGTACAACCACAACTGAAATCAGGCACTCAGCTGTTAAGAAAAACAGACCCCTTTAATACTTTTCAAGTTCTTGATGAATTTACAGTTGTTATTAACTGCTTCTCGACAAAGAACTAATGGCGCCATGGTATCACAGTTTATTCATTTGAAGGAAACGTGTACAGCACAACAACTTTTTTTAAGAAAAAAGAAACAATAGAAACAAAACTGTTTTACGAAACACCAGCCGACATTTGACTTAGTTTACTGAGCATCGTAATTATATGAAAACAACAAAACAAAAGTTCGTTGATATCAACTCCATCAACGTGTAACATCGGTAGCCTCGTACCTGCTTTGGAGTACATTAGAGCACTAAGTTAGCACCAGGTGAATCGTCTGTGGACGAATATGTGCACGCGGCTCAACGTGCAAGCTGCCGAACGCAGCATGGCCATATCGGCTTTTCTCGCGAAGAAGGACGAGGGAATTGCTCTCCAGGAACAATTCGAGTTAGAGGAAGGGTGGATATACGCTTCTGGCATTGCAGACCAACCTTAAGTGACGAAAACACATTTTTTTGGTCGAGTTTTGCTCAAAATTTGTCAAAACATAATCTTTGGTCCGCCATATTGGATTAACCATTTGAATTTTGAAAATCTAACTTCAGATTTGTGTTTAGTGACATCGAAAATATATCATAGCATGTAGTTTTATGCAAATTGAACTTATGATACATGTAAAAGTCTTCCCTGCACTTTAAACAGGTTTTTCTCGACAAACGATTTTTCAAAACTGCGTGGAGCATAAAATAAAAACGGGTCAGCCTTCCACCTTTGACACACGAAAAGTAAACACTTTTCTTAGGACCTTATACCTATAACATATGAAATTTGTTAATATTAACTTATTTTTGGTAAAACCATAAAGAGTGAAACAAATCCTCAAAAATCGAACTTTGAGTTCGAGTTCCACCTTATCATGAAAGTTAAGGTTATTTCATTGTGGTTAGATATTAGCTCCCATAAATTTAATGTTCTATCGACTAATGTTACCCATTTTTGATTTCAAATAACTTCTGAATGGCTCCAATGCACGCAGTCTGCGTATTTCAGACTCGCAGGCCCTTGATCAAACCATAATTACGGGCGCCATTTTACTTTTTTGTATTACAAATCTAAAATAATGTACAGAGTATGGTCAATCATAATCCGCAAACAGATCCTTAGTATGTCTTTTGATCGCCTCAGAAAACAAATTCCAAACTTTGCCCATTTTTTGCTCATTTGAATGAGAACCTGGCCTTAACACAGCCGCCTAATCGATGGAGCTCAGGCCACGTGAATGTTATCGCTACGTAATTATACTCATTTAATGGCACTGCTCTTCTCCGAATGTCCTGTAAATTTAATGTAATTATCCTCCTAATGCAATTACCTTCTTGACAGAGAGTAATTAGATTATTCACACTATCAGAAGTGTGCTAGTGTGTTAAAGAGTATGTTCCTTTATTTAATACGGACTTTCTAAATATGCAGAATGCTTTTCCAGCAGTTTCATGTGTTTAATTGTTTCAGGAATACATCAGTCTCTGAAATGAGCCTGCCCAAGGAAGAATTAGTGAAATGGTGACAATGAAAATGTTTACTGTTACGCATTCAACAGACGTAAAGTTTTCAGCTTTATTTTTCTCTTTAAGTACCGTTTACTATCGATTACACACTCACCTTTGTGATTATTTTGTTTAAGCCGTCGCTGTACTTTCGATTTTCTTGAAGTAAATAAGTAAAAACGAGAGAGGCAGTCGTAGTTTCTTTTGACCTGTGGATGTTGAGGTGATCGGACGCAAAGAGGGGCCGCTAACATTTCTGTAATAAATTTATTATTTTAGAGAGCGAGTGTTAAGTCAGCTTAGTGTGACCTGCATTAATTATAAACCTATTCAATTGTTTGATATTTATGTTAACTGAAGGACTAAGAAAAATCCTACTATCTAATAGAAGACAGTAAGTGCCGTAACCTGACTTCCCATAAACTTAGCTCAGTGAAAGGGGGGTCAAAATAAGCGGCTTATGCGTAGATCCTCTATTGTGCGTGTGAGAAAATAGCCTTTTAGCGAGTACACAATTTAACAGAATCGGTGGCACAGTGGCACCGTCGCTCAAAAAATGGCTCAAATGGCTCTGAGCACTATGGGACTTAATTGCTGAGGTCATCAGTCCCCTAGAACTTAGAACTACTTAGGCCTAACTAACCTACGGACATCACACACATCTATGCCCGAGGCAGGATTCGAACTTGCGACCGGAGCGGTCGCGCGGTTCCAGACTGTAGCGCGTAGAACCGCTCGGCCACATTGGCCGTCCTACCATCGCGGCTGCACAATTCTGCGCCCCATGTTCGAAACGAAATTATTATTTGTATTGTAGTTTTTCATTTATCTACCCCTGCCCGTACAAAGTTATAACATGAACTTCTTCCAATAGCGTTGTTCTTATTCGTCTTCTTATTGTATATCCCAATAAATTTCAAACAAGAGTGAGGAAATTGTTTGGAACTGTTTTCAGTGAAATACCTGTAGTGTATCTTGATTCGTAATCAACCGTAGCAAGTGCCAGTTTCAGGAAAAGTGATCCGTTATACGTGGTTTGTCCCGAAATTATTGCCAACACTTGAAATCTTCAGCAATGTTTAAGACGTTTCTTCTTTATGTGAGATTCTTACAATGAAATGTCAGTGTGGCAAACATGCCTTTGCGCGATGCTGGTGGTGTTCGGAATTTTTATGTTTGGAATATTTCTACGATCGTTATCATCCAAGGGAATGCACCAAATGTTCCTGAAGAATGAACAAAAGACTGAAATATAAGAACTAATACACTGATCAGCAAGAATATTATGACCACCTACCTAATAGCAACCGGTATGTCGGCCTTTGGCACGCGTAACAGCAGCGTGAAATATTGAGGCCTTATCTTGCTGAAAAATGCCACTGCCGTCGAGAAACATGATCGTCATGAAGGGGTGTGCGTGGCCTGCAACCGGTATACTATACTCCTTGGCCGTCATTTTTCCTCGCACGAGCTCCATTGGACCAATGGATGACCACTTGGATGTTCCCGAGACCATAATAGAGCCGCTGCCAGCTTGTCTCCTCCCGCAATACAGGTGACAAGGAGTTGTTCTCCTGGAAGACGACGGATTCGCGTCCTGCCGTCAGGATGATGAAGAAGGTATCGGGATTCCCCAGACGATGCAACGCTATGCCACTGCGCCAACGTCCGGTGGCGATGGTCACGTGCCCGTTTTAGTCGTAGTTGCCGATGTCGTGGTGTTAACATTGGTAAATGTATGGGTCGTTGGCTGAGGAGGCCCATCGTTAGGAGTGTTGGGTGCAGTGTGTGTTCAGACACAAGCATGAAACTGTGATATTAGTTCCGCCACAGTTCGCCGCCCGTCCAGTTTTACGAGTCTGCCCTGCCTGCGACGTCCGACATCTGTAATGAGTGGCGGCCCCCCCACCCCACGTCGTCTGGACGTGGTTTCAGCTTGGTTTCGCCTAGTGCTGAAGACACACATCACAGCACCCCTCGAACTCCCTACAAAGCGTGCACTTTCCGTAATGCCCGTGCCGAGCCTCCGGGTCATCACAATCTAACCTCGCTCAAATTGAGATAGACCGCGCGCCTTCCCATTCTATACACGGACAACACTTTCACTGATATTGCGTGCACCGTGCGTGTGTCTGACTAGCAGTCATTCCTTTTAAGGTGACGCTGCTGGCCGGCCGGTGTGGCCGTGCGGTTCTAGGCGCTTCAGTCTGGAACCGCGTGACCACTACAGTCGCAGGTTCGAATCCCGCCTCGGGCATGGATGTGTGTGATGTCCTTAGGTCAGTTAGGTTTAAGTAGTTCTAAGTTCTAGGGGACTGATGACCACAGATGTTAAGTCCCATAGTGCTCAGAGCCATTTGAACCATTTGGACGCTGCTATTCGTGGACGGTTTTATGTCGATAATAGGTCTGCGATCATAATGTTCTAGCTGATTAATGTATGAGAAGTAATTCGAGAATGAAATGTAAGAATTTGAGAATTTAAACAGATTGAAACCACTGAAAATACCATACAGGCATATAATAAGTATATGACAGTTACTGTGATACCAAGCTGTAATTTTACTGTTAATATAACGCCTTTGTATCTCTTAACTTGATAAGAAATACTCATGTAATAGCCTTCTACGGACGTGAGTAGGTAAACGAAAATAAAATAAAATAAATAAAAATAATAATCCTGTTTCGAACACGGGGCGCAGACGTGAGAGGCCACCATTTCCGCTGAAATCATGGCGCGCTGGAAGGCATCGAAAGTACGTCGAACAACTTGACCGTCGTTTTTTCAGCTAAGGTAGAGTACCTAGGGATAGGCGGAGACACGTGCTTCTCTTCTTTTGATTCCTCTTCCACCCAGCGATGTTTCTGGGAAATCGGACTATGGCACTTGCCATGTTCTGCTCGTAAGTAAAGAAAAGACTTCTTCCGTCTGTCACACCGAATCACGTCTTTCTGAAGAAGACGGAAAACACTTTCGTTACTCAAGTGGTGTGAGAAAAACTGCAAGAGCAGGAAGGCGTGCAAAAGTACGTATAGGAAATTGCTGGCCTGGATGCATGTACTACTTCGGTTGGAACCAGCTGAAACTGGCTGGCCAGCAACTGACGTAATTAGTCCTTGATAGCTTGGATACTAGCACTGGAACAGAGTTGATGTCCGAGCCGACGCCCCCAAGATCTACTGGGGATGGATATGGGGCTCCTGCTAGCTACACGGGTACATCATCATTATAAAGACAGTTCATAGAGACAGGTGCCATGTTTGGAGGAGAACTGTTCTGTTCAAAAGCGACACTACAAACTGTCGAACGAGCGGTAACAGATGAGAGAGGAGGTTGTCCGTGACGTACTAATGTGCCGTCAGAGTTCTCTCAAACACTACGAGCCGCGACCTGAGGCCATATCCGATGGCTTCTCACACCACGACGCTAAGAATAACACCCACTGCGCCTCTCCCCAGGTCGCCTCCATACTTTCCCACGATGATCATCGAGGCGAGCAGAACTGTGGCTCACTGCCGAGCACGATGCGACGCTTCTCATCAGGAGTCTGTTCTGACAGTCCCGGCACCACTCCGGGCGCAGTCCTTTGTGTTGTGGTGTTAACTGGAGGCTAGGCATGGGGCGGTAATGCCCTAGTCCATCTGCCGCTAGTCTCCGATCAATGGTCCCGTATGGCGCAGAATACTGGAGGAAGTCAATTACTTGGTATCGGATGGCAGCCACAGATGGCAATCCTCTCAGGGATTGGCCAGACGTATTTACCGAAACCCGGACGACGATTATACCTTTCTTCACGTTTTCAAGCAGTCCGACATCGGGCTGTTATCACATCCGAGTGCTCCACAAATCTGGATATTGCACAATACGATGAATCCTCCAAACGGAGATCCACAATGAGATCCGAATGGTTCGAATGGCTCTAAGTACTATGGGACTTAACATCTGAGGTCATCAGTCCCCTAGACTTAGAACTACTTAAACATAACTAACCTAAGAACGTCACACACAACCATGCCCGACGCAGGATTCGAACCTGCGACGGTAGCAGGAGCGCGGTTCCGGAGTGAAGCTCCTAGAACCGCTCGGCCACAGCGGCCGGCCCACCGTGAGGTCCCTATCACTTTGTGTCAGGTGCTTATAGCGCTGTCTCTAACGAGTACACGGCATCTCCGTGACTTGCACGGTGATCACTGCACCTATAAAACCTACCATGCCTGGTAACAACACTAAATACAAACAGCACTGATAAAGTCTCGAGGCTGTTCTACTTGTCACAGAAAATTGCAGTTCCAGTCAATTACATACCCACCGAAGGTGATTACCTGTACGAAGCTACACTGACATCCGATCATACCTTCTGGGTGCTTCTATTTTTGGCACTAAGTGTATTTCACTTCAAATGGTTCAAATGGCTCTGAGCACTATGGGACTCAACATCTGAGGTCATCAGTCCCCTAGAACGTAGAACTACTTAAACCTAACTAACCTAAGGACATCACACACATCCATGCCCGAGGCAGGATTCGAACCTGCGACCGTAGCAGTCACGCGGTTCCGGACTGAAGCGTCTAGAAACGCTCGGCCACCACGGCCGGCTATTTTACTTCATCTTCAGTACATAAGAATAATGGCTGGAAGCTAGGGCAACATCAATTTAACAGTAAAGAATGAGCACTGGCGCACTTCAAGCTAAGTAACTGCTTTAGAATGTCGGCACACATACTGAAATTGTAACGTTGCAATAAATAACTCGAGTAACATTTTCAGAACGTTGTCATTTCTGAAATACTGTGAGGTTGTGGAAACAAGTAAAAAGAAAACAATCAAGCATATGCCGTTAACAAAGTTGAATTCTAAAACTATCTTTCGAAATGGGCATATCCGTATCTTCTATTGGAACCTTCACCCGAAACGTCGTGTGTGAAGTGATTTGCTTCCGAGGTATGGCAGAAAACAACACGTCGTAGCGCACAACTTCCTCAGATGAATGAGCTCATGATACGTATAACAAAGATGTCACATAGATATTGTACTATTTCCTCAAATGAATGAGCTCGTGATACATATAACAAGGATCTCACATAGGTGTTGTACAATTAGATAAGGGGCCTAGGAAAAGACTGCAGACAGAAGAAAATGCAGAGTGGAATGTGAAACGTGGTTACTCAAGCATCAACAGGAAGATTAAACTTGTTAGTCGCAGGTTACGTGCCAGTATTTCTTTTAAAATGATACATAAAACAGCAACCAGTCACTTTTTTCAATACTTGTCTGTTATTCCATAAATCGGTTTTAGAACCCAGATGGTTTTCTGGAAGTTATGAATCTATTTCTAGCATAATGCTGGGTACTGGCCCTGTGACAGGAAGATGGAATATGGCGATGTATCAAAGCATGTTCCATCTTCTTCTGACAGATATGCAACTTTGAGAAAAAAAATCTGAAGATTAACCTGAAAAGGTTCGAAAACCGGTTCATGGAACAATAAACAACTATTTAAAAAGGTTACTGGTTGTGGTTTTATGTATTTACATTCAGTTAACAGTCACGGGTTCTAAAATATCCGTTATGGATAAATTTAAAAAGGATACTTTTCATTAGTGAGCTGTGACCCTCAGCTGTCGGCGTGAAGTAGTACGAGAATTGCCTGGTACTAAGAACGGAGCAGTTCAATGTTCATCGACAACATTCCTCTTTGCTATACGATGAAAATGAGCAGCGTGTGAGGATACAGCGGCGAATGCGCTGATGCACCGATTTCTCTGTGATCCTGGTCACTGTTCGCAAACGTGGAGTCACGGATCTAATGCTACAGGCTTAGAGCTGCTGACCTTCGAAGGCAACTGCCTACGCCGGATACTGGCGTATCTGATGACCTTTTGAAAGGTTACTTTTCACCAGGACAACGTCCGGTACCTTAAAACTCAGACCGGTCGACGGTCTGTTTGGTTGTTCAATCCTTCGAGCTATCGACTGTATAGAGCATTTGATCAAATTGAGCATATAAGCATGATAGGAACCAGTCACAGTGAGCTTCTCGCTACAGTAAAGGAATGCGGGCAAGCTTACGGAAAAACATATACCCTGAAGAGGAAATGCTTTCTAAAACAGTTCACTTGGTATTGCGAAGGGGACAAATCTTCATGTGTTATTTCGGAAATATATGGTAGTGGAGATCAAATTCTTTGATTCCAGTGCCCCATGAGCTATTATACAAGATGACAACTGCGTACAATATTATAATTATTATTTACTTCAAATTTCATCGTCTTCGACTTCAGGTCGTTTTACGAAATTCTTCCCTGTATCTTCGCGGTAGATCAAGCAAATACGAAATTGTCACAGCGTCCAATAAATTTAAAATGAAAGAGTGATATAAACGCGAAGAGTGTCATAAATTCAACGCAGACGTTTACAGCGCTACGGAAATATTTCAGAAACATTTATTTTCAATTTAACTTCTCTCTAAGCCATTAATAAAATAAACATAGCTCGCACATTAAAGCGTTAATACAATTTTTATAGCGACGATCTAGATGCATTCAGAGCGACTGATAGATCTATTTCCACACAAAAAAATTTACTTCCTACAATTCTGTATCCGATGTACCTATAAGTACCGCTCTTCCTTATTGAATTCTTCGCTGTACTTCTGACATTCATTAGAGGCACGGCAGTGAACCATCATTATGATTGCCTTGGCGCGCAGCGGAAACAAATATTGGTTCTACACTTGTGTGAAACTTATTGCGAGATACATTTTCAAAACTGCATTAAAATATCTGGCTGCTACGCGTATATAAAAAGGACAGAAATTTCCAGCCGAGTAAAAACCATATTTCTGATTTCTGTTACTGTTTCTATTTTTTTTTTTAAACTGCGCTGTAGAATATCTTAAAGTTGTTAGCAACATTTAAATCATAGTGAGACCCTTAATTTTTGGTCATCGAATTGCCCTGAAAATAAATTTACGTTTCTTTGTTTTGTTTCTTTTCACTGACACTACCGAGATCTGAAATTATATCTGTCTTAGATAATACGCTTTTATTGTTTCCTTAATGTTTCCTGTATTTTGTGTACTAAGAAATCTGTCGGCGTCCCGTAAGTGATTCGGAAATTACTCGAATTCTTGATTTATTTTGTGTAAGACACTACCACGATAAAAACTCTTATATGGTTACTTCCGTATTCAGCACTATTCAGTGCATGGCGGAAGTTTCTCGTCACAAATAAAACTCGACTTCGTTCTACACCATTAAAAACTCGAAGGAATAAAATTATCCAAAGAGTTTTCTGTGTGCGCGTAGTAACATCTCTTGCTTTGATAACGCAGTCTGTATATAGAAACTGCGACGTCAAAATCGTTTCGTAATCTATCTCCACTGCCAGTAGCCAAAATTTTGTAAAGGACTTTTATGAGAGGAAATGATGTATCCTTCAGCTTCAACGAGTGAGCCGACGTATTGGTGACAACACTATACTCGCAATGCTAAGGATTCGGATACTCGTCCTAGCACCTGATATAAAGTGTTGCGGTTTCTGTAAAACATTTCAGGTAAATGACTGGACGTTTTTCGCCTTAACTCTAAGGTCCCTTCCTTGATAGTGCCTTACGCCTAAGCGTTTGTCTTACGTCCAGATCTTACCTCATGATCTATTACAGGTAAGTCTATCTGGTTTCGTCGTCTTTTGTAGAAGTGACACCAAAATTAGCGTAATAAATTTCTAAGAATTGGTCAAGTAGCGCAGCTTTTAGCACGCGTGTTGATTCTTGTTTTGTGTACTCCATAATTTAGCAGGGTATTGCATAGATAATGTACTGTACCCACAATCGTCAGCAATTTACAAAGCAATTCTTGATATTTTCATTTAGTTTCTTTTATAAAACGTTTATCCTTCGATCACTGTTTTTTGTTTCAGTTGAAGTATTTGTATTGTTTACCAACCAACACTTGGAAACGTTTTACAGCTTGATGCAAGCAGATCACCAGGGAAGTCTCACCTGTTTTACACTAAGTACTCTCCAAGAGATCAGGAATAATGCATGAAGTTGTGTTCACTATTAAAACGACACTAATTACAATGAATGTATAGTGTGAACCACAGTATCTGCAAGCAACTGCGACTTGAACATATTAATGACATGCAAAAGATCCAGGGGAATGAAAGCAATACAGTCGTCAGGAAATGAGATTCAGTTTTAACTGCCACCCACTGATGATACTTTGTTAATAAAGGCGAAATTCGTCTGGGTATTTAAATACATTTGTATGCGGCATGCAAAAACGTTTTAATTGGTACAAAAATAAGAAATAGCAATAACAAAGATTATTTATTGCTTTATTTAAATCATATTAATATGGGCAAGTCACTCGACAGAGTTTCAGTATAATGCTGCTTTTCTAAGAATTAATCTCAGTATGTCACCTATAGTGGAGGACACATAGTAGAACAATAATGAATTCATAGCTAAAATACCGTACAGGTTCAAAATGTCTGCTAGAATAGTGTACGTGGAACTAACAATTTTACATGGAAACGATGAAGTTTATTTGGCTTATTACTTAACTGTTCCACCTTTACATACGTTCGCTCGATGTGGTCGGAAAATTGTACTCAGATCTGAAGATAGCCATCACAGACAAAAATTAATAAGCTGATGTACAAAACTGTAGTCCTTAACTGGGTTAAATATAAGAAATCCATTCTTGAATAACTGGGGAATCTTGTTGTGACTATGTCGCAACTCGTGATGTTGAGGTCAATTTCGGCAGAGCATGTTACATCACGTAAAAGTCTAAATTAGTCCTTTTTTCTACAACTACAGCTGATTTTATCTTATCAGGATGCACCTCATTTCGTACAATCTACAGATCTAAATCTTAAGCTTGAAGTATACCCTTATTCTGCTGTGAGATGTAGATAAAACCATAATACAGGCAGCTCTTACGCAAACTATGAAGTTTTATATATCGAACGATAGTAACTCGGACACAGTCCTCGGAATGCTCGAGCGTTGCACCGAGCTCCTGTGTCACGAATTATTCTTTATAATATTATCTTAGACTGGACTAGAATCAGATGAACGAGGACAAAGGCTTGCGACGTATCTAATAATGAAAATGACAGACCATACAAAAGTATGGAACGCCAAAGTTGATTCTAACCGTGACTTACGAAGGTTGGAATTTTAATAGTGGCAACTATTTATTTACAGTTCGTACAAAATTGATACGTGTTTCAAAGTTTTACTGACTTTTGAAGTAGTCACCAGCATTGTGTATAACCCGTTACCAGCGATGTGGAAGTCGTAGGATACTCTTAGCAGCGCCAGTTGAGTTGACAGTTCGAGCGTCGCGGTCTATTGCCCGACGAATTTGTTGCAGTTCTGAAGCGAATGCCGCGAACTGTTTCCTTCAGTTTAGAAATGGTGCTGAACTTACGAGGGATTAAGTCATGGTAGTGCAGTAGGTGGTATAGCACTTAGCAGCCCCATCAGTCAAACAAATCAGTAACAGCTTGCACTGTACGTGCTTGAGCATTGTCCTGCGAAATGGTGGTCAGGTCCTGCAGAAAGTGTCATCACTTCTATCTCTATGCCGTTCATTTTTGGAACTCAACCTACGACCAGCTTAGAGACAGAAGTAATGACACTCTCTGCAGGTCCTGACCATCATTTTGCAGGACAATGCTCAAGCGCGTACAGTGCAAGCTGTTACTGATTTGTTTGACTGATGGGGCTGCTAAGTGCTATACCACCTACTGCACTCCCCTGACTTAAGATCTCGTGAGTTCAACTGGATTTATGAACTGAAGGAAACACTTCACGGCATTCGCTTTAGAACTGCAACAAATTCGTCGGTCAATAGACCGCGACGCTCGAACTGTCAACACAACTGGCGCTGCTAAGAGTATCCTACGATTTCCACATCGCTGGTAACGGGTTATACACAATGCTGGTGACTACTCTGAAGGTCAGTAAAACTTTGAAACACATATCTATTTTGTACGAGCTGTAAATAAATAGTTGTCACTATTAAAGTTCCAACCCTCGTATATACACTGTATGATCAAAAGTACGTTGCCACCTATAAGTGGACAGTAATATGGGACGTGTCCGCCGTTCGCCTTCATTACGATTTGAACTGTGCTGAGGATACATTCAATCAGGTGTCTGAATATCTGTGGAGGAACGGCAGCCCATTCTTCCTCAACAACCGGGAACAGACAAGGTAGTGACGTTGGATGCTAGGGTCATGAGTGAAGTCCATTATCTAACTCATTCCAGACCCTTTCCATTGGGTCTAGGTCGAGGCTCTTGGGCACGCAATTCCATTTCAGGAATTTTATTGTCCACAAACCACTGCTTCACAGAAACTGCTTTATAGCAGGGTACATCTTCATTCTGATAGAAACAATCTCTGAATTGTTCTCCTGCACGCAGTACACAATACTGTAAGTTGTGTTCAAACCTGGCCGCATTTAGTGTTTTCTTAAGGGCAATAAGGGGTTCACACTAACCACGAAAAACAACCCACATCACAACAACACGTCTTTAGTACATCTGTGTGGACGCTACACATAACGGCAGATAATGTTCTACAGGCACTCACCAAATCCAGGCCATTCCATCGGATTCCCATCGGGCGTAGCTTGATTCATCACTCCAAATTACTCGTTCCCAGGCATCCACTGTCCAGTTGCGTCGCTCCGCACACCACCTCAAGCGCCACTTAGCACTGGCTACAGAAATGAGCGGCTTATGAGAAATTGCTCGACCATTGTACTCCAGGCTTTTTAACTACTTTCGCACAATTTTTGTGCCTGTTCGACTACTGGTAATGTCTTGGAACTCGCGAGTGATTCCTCCCACTGATTTCACGGTGTTTTTTACAACCCTCCACCCCCTTCCCCCATGTAATGGGATTTCGACGGTCCCTATCCGTCAGCATTTGAGGTCTACCTTGTCTTGGTTACCTGTAGCTGTTCCTTCGAGTTCCCACTTCATACTCAAATAGCTTTGGAAGTTGGTCTATGCTGGATTTGTTACTCACTTGACATCCAGTGACTGGTTCACTTTCGAAGTCACTGAGCTCTTCAGATGGACCCATGTTCCTGTTGCCTCTTCTCTGTTCACCACACAATAGCCCGCAACCTCCTTTTATACTTGTGGTTCCACCTTTCGTGGCACGTAGTGGTCAGTTCTACGTTATATAGGAGCGTCAGGGTATGGTTCATAAGTTAGTATAGAAAACAAAAGGTGAAACCTATCAAATACACTGTGGACAAGATCGTCGATTTCCAGAGATGTGAATTATGTGAAATACATGTATTTGAAAGGCAGATACAAAATAGCAAATACCTATTTTTATTTGAAATTGAAATTTTTATTTAAATTGAAATATACTCACGTTCAGAAAAAAAAACGGAACACCTTGAACGACTAGAGATAGGACATTCATATTGACAGCACATGTACATTAGTACGTTATGCAGAAATGATAAGCATTTCAGTCACCCCGGTTCAGCATGTGTCGTGTTGCCTAATAGGCACAGGGTTCGCCTTGGATCCTGATACCTTGTTTCATGAATGGTGGCATTGACGCGTATAAGGCGCGAATGGCGTTTTGTGGTACAGCCACCCCTGGCGCACTAATCCGGTTCCAAAGTTCGTCTGTGGTGGTTGGCATTGGGTCAAAGCGCTGCACCAGTCGTTTCACCATTTCACCATATCCTACACATTTTCGATTGGCGGCAAGTCTGTTGTCTGGCGGGTCAGGGCGAAAGACTTTCATCCCGTGACACCAAGAAGGCATGTATTCGTGCACAACCTGTGATCGTGTTATCTTGCTGAAAAATGGCGTCCGGGGTGTTGCGCGTAAAGGGTATGGCTGCAGGTCGCAGGGTGTCATTCACACTGATGAAATTGCCCAACTGTGATTTGTGGTTGTACCCAGTAGCAAACCACACCGTAAGAGCTTGAGCTGGCGCTGTAAGTCTTTTGCGAACGCTGTCACTCTGGTGTCACTCCCGCTGTGTGCGGCGAACCAAAATGCGGCCAACATTTTCAAACAAACAGAACCTGGATTTGTCCGAAAACACTATTTGATGCCATTCCTGTCTCCAGTGACGTCGTTGCACACACCATTGACATTCGTGAAAGGTAGGCGGAGAAATGGAAGACGCGCACTAACCCATGCCGTAATAAACAACGATCGACTGTCACTCGTGGTAGTGTGCGGTATGTTACACTGTTCGACAACTGCGCCAGAGCCGGGGAGGACGCAGATCTGTCCTGGAATGATATTCGAATGAGATGTCGGTCTTCTCGGGGGATGATCTGGCTGGTGCGATCTGACCCATCTCGCCGTGTTCTACGGCCTTCCGTGAACCATTCTGTGCACACCCCTTGCATTTCGTCCCACACTAGCGGCAGTTCCCCGGATAGATGCATCACATTCTCTCATGCCAATAATGCGCCCTTTTTCAAACTCACTGATTCGACGGTAGGATTCTCGGATACGTCTGCGAGGCATCCTGCACGTCTGTTCAAGTCACATTGATTCATTACCTTCGGTTTATAGCGACAAAGAGAGCCGCAGGCATGTTTTACCGGTAGGTGGTGTTGCACTTCGATAACGATGTTGACCTTGAACCCCAGGGCCGACATGGTGCGAATGCCAATCATTTCTGCTCAACATACTAATGTACATGTCCTGTGAATATGAAAGTCCTGTATCTACTCGTTTAAGGTGTTCTGTCTTTCCTGAATATAAGTTTACTTTTTTCAAAATTCATTTTCTGTTTTATTTGAAATACTTAAAATATGTATCTTTCATATTTGTAAAACGCAAAATGCTTCTCTTGAGCCTTTTTATTTCATACATTGCATTTTCATTCATTTAATGAGCAATTTTTTTAAACAAGGGTATTCAAATGTTCAAATGTGTGTGAATTCATAAGGGACCAAACTGCTGAGGTCATCGGTCCCTAGGCTTACACAATACTTAACCTAACTTACGCCAAGAACAACACACTCATATCCACGCCCAAGGGAGGACTCGAACCTCCGGCTCGAATGGCCGGTAGTTCGTGACATGGCGCCTCGAACCCCACGGTCACTCCGTGCGGCACAAAAGTATTTCCACGATGGATACAGATGGTGCAATAAGCACCATAAGTATATGTGTCAGGTGAATATGACCATGATCCTATTTGTTAGAAAAGCAGTAAGACTTGAGTGCACATTATACGTTTAACACTATTACTTGTGTAATTAATGTACTGAAATGATCTGGTAACGCCAAAGGAACTGAATCAAAGAGAGAGCAAGGTGACACACATCACATTTAATAGCTTCAGGAGATTTGTATAAGGCATATCTCAGGGTAATTGGTACAAAATGTTTATGTTACAGCCGTGTCAAAATGTAAAGTACTTAGGAATCTGTGTTCAAGTTCTCTTAAAGCTTGTGAAACCTAGTTAGAATCAACTGGAGAATCCTCTACTTACTCATGTACAACATAATGGAATTCATATTGTAATTCTATTCAAGATCTACTTACAGTCAAGGGTACTCAAAATGAAACATTAAGGAAACTCGGTTTGGCAACTTTTAAAGAAATTGAAGTACCCTTTCTCAATGAATACATAAGCTGTTCCACACTTACTGCAGAAGGCATCAGAAGTTCAGAAGGTGTCAAAGATACCTGCTATAGATGTCTTCTGTCAGAATTAATGAGGATGCAAAGAATGCTAAGCAGCTTGCAAATGGATAAACCTAGGCACTGTGGTGTGACGACAGAAGTTATTAAAGAAAGCCTTATTGGGGGTTTTGAGAGATTCTATAAATTAGGTGAACGTACTGCAAAGGATGGCATATTAGCATAATACGTTATCCTTTTTTCAAATTGAAAGGGGTGCCAAAGACTAACAGAGAATGTGTCAAAGAACTGTTTATTTCATAAGCGCAGATTTTTTTTACTGGACATCTCGCCTGAAGTAATTTCTGTACGGTGTGTATGACTTGTAATTTCAAGTTCTCCTTGGAATCTCATGACATTATGCCTGAGAGATAAATACACTGGCACATTGCCTCCTAACCATTTTCATGGTGGATATCAGTTCAGTGTCAATAAAAGTAACTGCATTAACAAGTCCGGGGAACTACGGACACTGCTTTGTCGTGCGCCTCATAGTATGGCAGTATTGGAGTATTGTGTGATTAGCACATATATTGCAGCCATCAAAAATGGTCTCGAAACTGGGGCTGTTATGTCTTCAGCAACTGCCTTTAAAGCCGTGGTCGCTATCGTAAGCTTGTGCGGTGTCACTCGCCTTGGAGCTAAGCCGGTTGGAATCCTTGTGGTGGATGAAATTTTCACTGCCAGTATTTGACTGGCATTGGGACTAGAGATGGTGGCGTGAAGTTTCTGAGTACCATTCTCTGCGCCAATCGCCTGGATTTAGTTCTAAACCTGTGAGCAGTGTCTCATGGCGTAAGGGCTTGTGATGCTGTTGATGCTGATCCGTCCGTCGGAAGGGGACGCTAAGCTCCGCTGGTCCCTTGTTGCTATTCGAGAGGAGTCTCCCCGTCATCGTGATTCAACACAAACATCACACCACACTACAGCGCTTCCACTACACTCACCTATTAAACGATCACAATATTATTGCACATGGCAGTGAGGGCGTTTCGCTCGGCTTATCCTAAATCAGTGCATAATAGAGGTAGCGGAGGGGAGGGAGGACGGAAAAACTGCAGTTGTGCAGCGAAAACTGCTCTAACTTTATTGTCTGATTTGATCCATTATAAATGGTTTTTGAAAGCCTGCGACTGTAGATACAATGGGTTTGTTTATAAATAAATAAATCTTCTGCTACCAGTCACGATTTTCTTTATTTTACTATTCACACGACGCGTTTCGAGAAATAATTCCCATTTTCAAGTGCGTTTTTATGATGTGTGTTAAGCCATTTCTTTTGATGTTGTCAGTGTGTGTGAGTCTGCTTCATTATGTTGACTTTTACTGTAATACATAAGAAACGTGATTTTTAGTTGGGTAGTTTGGTATCAATTCTTTCTGTGAGGTTAGTGGCTAAAGTTTGAGAACAATTTGTACTTACAATTTTCTAATGGTCCATTTGTGTAGAGAGTCACACACACTTAACATCACACACAACTTGTACATTTTACACATCCAAAATATCTTATATAAACAAAACAGTTACAAAGATCTTCTTATAGGTAGTTCACAGAGATGACATTATAGGTCTTCCACAGATTATGATATGCTTTTGTACAGAGGTTAATTTATCTATACAATTTGGCTCATGAATTACTTATACTGATTTTACAATTGTGCTTATTTCTATGTTTTACTATTCTTATTTAAGTATATTATCGAAACATCTGAAGAAATTCACTGATTCACTTTCAAGTTTTTCATTTAATATTTTATCTTCATATTTTCTGTAATGTGAATATATCTCCAGTTCTTCAAGCAAATCCATTTTATGTCCTTTATCTAGTCGGTGGAGTACTTTGACATTTTGCTTTATTTTTCCAAATGGGTGTCCTGTATTATGTATGTGTGTTGCTATTGCTGATGTAGTGTGTTTGTTGTGTGTGTACGCTCTAATGTGCTCTGTGTACCTGGTGTTGATATTTCAGCCTGTTTGTCCTATGTAGAACTTGGAGCATTCCTGGCATGTTACCTTGTATATTCCAGAGTCTGAATATGGATCATGATTACACTTTATATTATGTATTAGTTTTTGGTGTAGTTGATTGGATGTAGAAAACCCAATTTTTACTCTGTGATTTTTGAAAATATTTGCAATCTTCTGTGATACATTGCCTATGTATGGAATGCTAGATATATATTTGTTGTTCTCTTTTTCTTCTGTGGTGCAGTTTGTACCTGGGTTTCTCTTCATTTTGTCTAAGATTGTGTCAACCATGGAAGCATTGTAACCATTGGCAACTGCAATCTTCTTCACTGTGTTTATTTCTTGTTGCATATTTTCTTGGTTCAATGGTATTTTTGTTGCCCTATGCAGCATTGACCTGTAAGCTGCCTGTTTATGAATATTTGGGTGATATGAGGTTGCAGGGATTGTGGTGTCAGTCATTGTGTTTTTCCTATAAATTTTGAATGTGCATGTGTTTTTTGTGTCTTGTAATATTTAGGTTCAGAAAGTTGATATTTTTATTTTGCTCATGTTCCACTGTAATTATGATTTTCTCATTGAGATTATTGAAATGATTAAGAATGTCTGTGATGTCTTTGGTATCTCCTTTCACTAACAGTAGTGTGTCATCTACATATCTCCTATAAAATTCTATTTTCCTTAGGCGAGGTTCTTGGCTGTCAAATAATTTTTGTTCTAAGTGATTTATGTATATGTCAGCTATGGTACCGGATATACATGATCCCATTGCTAGGCCATCTGGTTGCTTATAAATGTTGTCATTAAAGGTAAAGTAGTTGTAACTTAGGGTTAGCAGCCCAGCATACAAACTGTCTCAAAAACTGAATAACATACTGGTGAAAAATTATACATATGAAACAACATATTCCATAAAAAAACAGCATGATTCTAGCCAAAGAACTAAGAACAAGAAAGCTCCCCCAAGATGGACAATTTATATCACTTGACATCACCAATCTTTATTCAAACATACCCATACAAGAAGCTCTAACAGTAATACAAAAGAACCTTATGCAACACAAGAAACTTTCATACACAGAGATTGTCGAATTTATGGAACTCCTTCAGCTAACCCTAAGTGACAACTACTTTACCTTTAATGACAACATTTATAAGCAACCAGATGGCCTAGCAATGGGATCATGTATATCCGGTACCATAGCTGACATATACATAAATCACTTAGAACAAAAATTATTTGACAGCCAAGAACCTTGCCTAAGGAAAATAGAATTTTATAGGAGATATGTAGATGACACACTACTGTTAATGAAAGGAGATACCAAAGACATCACAGACACTCTTAATCATTTAAATAATCTAAATGAGAAAATCAAATTTACAGTGGAACATGAGCAAAATAAAAGTATCAACTTTCTGGACCTAAATATTACAAAACACAGCAACACATGCACATTCAAAATTTATACGAAAAACACAATGACTGACACCACAATCCCTGCAACCTCATATCACCCAAATATTCATAAACAGGCAGCTTACAGGTCAATGCTGCATAGGGCAACAAAAATACCATTGAACCAAGAAAATATGCAACAAGAAATAAACACAGTGAAGAAGATTGCAGTTGCCAATGGTTACAATGCTTCCGTGGTTGACACAATCTTAGACAAAATGAAGAGAAACCCAGGTACAAACTGCACCACAGAAGAAAAAGAGAACAACAAATATATATCTAGCATTCCATACATAGGCAATGTATCACAGAAGATTGCAAATATTTTCAAAAATCACAGAGTAAAAATTGGGTTTTCTACATCCAATCAACTACATCAAAAACTAATACATAATATAAAGTGTAATCATGATCCATATTCAGACTCTGGAATATACAAGGTAACATGCCAGGAATGCTCCAAGTTCTACACAGGACAAACAGGCCGAAATATCAACACCAGGTACACAGAGCACATTAGAGCATACACACACAACAAACACACTACATCAGCAATAGCAACACACATACATAATACAGGACACCCATTTGGAAAAATAAAGCAAAATGTCAAAGTACTCCACCGACTAGATAAAGGACATAAAATGGATTTGCTTGAAGAACTGGAGATATATTCACATTACAGAAAATATGAAGATAAAATATTAAATGAAAAACTTAAAAGTGAATCAGTGAATTTCTTCAGATGTTTCGATAATATACTTAAATAAGAATAGTAAAACATAGAAATAAGCACAATTGTAAAATCAGTATAAGTAATTCATGAGCCAAATTGTAAAGATAAATTAACCTCTGTACAAAAGCATATCATAATCTGTGGAAGACCTATAATGTCATCTCTGTGAACTACCTATAAGAAGATCTTTGTAACTGTTTTGTTTATATAAGATATTTTCGATGTGTAAAATGTACAAGTTGTGTGTGATGTTAAGTGTGTGTGACTCTCTACACAAATGGACCATTAGAAAATTGTAAGTACATACTGTTCTCAAACTTTAGCCACTAACCTCACAGAAAGAATTGATACCCAACTACCCAACTAAAAATCACGTTTCTTATGTATTACAGTAAAAGTCAACAAAATGAAGCAGACTCACACACACTGACAACATCAAAAGAAATGGCTTAACACACATCATAAAAACGCACTTGAAAATGGGAATTATTTCTCGAAATGCGTCGTGTGAATAGTAAAATAAAGAAAATCGTGACCGGTAGCAGAAGATTTATTTATTTATAAACAAACCTAACTTTACTGATTAGTGTTATGAAGTGGATGGTCCATCACAGACGCCAAGGTCTCCATCCGTATCTGTTTCACTTGAACCCGTTCGTTTCATCCGCCGTTTCGGTTTCCATATCACTGTCGTCTTCATGTTGTACATATTCGTATCCACTCTGCAGACCATCAATGACTATTATATTCTCCATTGCTGTTTCCATTAACCCATCTGTGCGCCAGTATTAATTTGTAATTCCTTTTACATGTTCGACACTTTTAACCAATCGTGTTGGATAATCTCAGATAAAATCTCTTTCGTTATTTGTTTTACGGTAGTTGAATTAATGGAAAAATGTTTTCTGCAATTTTTTGTTTAATTGTATTACACATCATCTCTGTAGGGTTTAGCTCACTGTGGTACGGTAGGAGTCTGGAGGAGCACATCACGTAACGCTTTGCGTCTGCTTTAAAAACAGTCTTTTCCTTATTATAATGCAGAATTTGTAAAAGTTAATTCCTTTTTAAGCTCGGTTCGGAACTGGTTTTAATCTAAATGAGCCACTGAATTACGTCCTTTTTGCGACTTTCAATAATGGGGACTCTAATTGTCTGAACAGTATGACATGGTGCGTTTCAAGAACAATAATACTACCAGCCGGGATGTTAGAAATCAGTTTCTCTTTTAACTGTTTGTGATAATTATTCCCATTCTTATCATCGTGATAAACTTGGAATTTTATTTCGAATAATAAATAATCTCTGCTCCCTCTATGAAACCAATTGTTCGTTCAGCACTGACGACAGCTGTTTGGCGTGCACTGCTGTTAATCATTACACCTTGAACTTCTTCTTACTGTTAGCACATTTTCCTGGTACCAGTGCGAATGCAGCCATGTATTGTCCGTCAGTTCACTTGTTTATTTGGCTTCTTTTGTTTCTGATTGCTCTCAGGTATTCCGAACGACTTGCAAAAACAGTGCTCTTATTTTTACGTTTTCTGAAACGAAATCCCAGCTCTTTCAAAAAATTTGATATGTTTCCCTTCTCTGTTTTACTTCCCCCTGAAAATATAGGTCCGTTTTTGAAAATATAAGCAACCTCCGCCACGTTGGGGTTTCCTTCTTCTGTGCATAATACTCTAAGAATTTTCTTCGAATAACTGCTTTTTCGAAATGCTTTATCTGGTTTTCTAGAACGCTGTATTCTGCTTTCTTCCTTTCTGGGAAAACTGAACAAGTTTGAATATAAGCTGCTTGCGAGATAGCTTCCTCCGCTTGCCACTCTCAGAGGCGGGATATTCATGATTATGGACAACACCGCACTGCAATACTGACGATATTTCACGAGGACGCACTGAACCACTTCGCAGTACATGCGCAGCTGATCTGAAAGCATAGAAAGTGCGATGTGTTTTCCTTAGTCACCACCGTACTTGTTTACTGTAACACAACCGCGTGACGGCCGGAGTGGCCGAGCGGTTCTAGGCGCTACAGTCTGGAACCGTGCGACCGCTACGGTCGCAGGTTCGAATCCTGCCTCGGGCATGGATGTGTGTCATGTCCTTAGCTTAGTTAGGTTTAAGTAGTTCTAAGTTCTAGGGGACTGATGACCTCAGAAGAACCATTTGAACCACCACCACGTGGTTCCGATAACGGCCACGGGAGACCAAGGATCGTGGTTGGGTAGCACACCCAATTAAGACAAATATGACACAACTGTCACATATTCGCAAGGAATTGGGCCACTTTGCACAGCGGTAGAAAACCATTTCCGACCAAGCAGTAGAACCCTTGGGGTCTCCAGGCAACAATACCATACGAGTAAAACCCTATTTATCCTCACGAGTGGGCCCTTTTCACTGCGGAGACGTCGCAGATCATTACTGGAATCGGACGCGCGGTCCGCATCAGCAGCTAGCGACGTTAATCAACTTACCACGAAAGTGACTGGCAGTGATCTGTCATTTTACGTGTGGTAGGTCGATTTTCGTTCTCCCTTTCTATAAAATGAATTATTTGTGTCTAGAGTGGACCTAAGTTTGTCCTGTATTGTGACGGAGTGGTTGCAGTGCGTGAGGCGAGCAGGATATGCTCGGTTATGAATCGAAGGAAGACTAACGAACGAGAAGTAGCAGAAATGAGAACAGCAAGAAACTTAACATCAGGATTAATCACGAAGTAGATGAAGTTAAGGAATTCCGCTACGTAGGCAGCAAAATAAGCCAAGACTGAAGGAGCGAGGAGGACATCCAAAGGAAGCTAGCACTGTCAAAAAGAGAATTCCTGACCAAGAGAAGTCTACTAGCATCAAACATAGACCTTAATTTAAGGCAGAAATTTATGAGAATGTATGTTTGGAGCACAGCGTTGTTTGGTTGTGAATAATGGACTGTGAGAAACGAGAACAGAAGAGAATCTAAGCGGTTGAGGTGGGGTGCTACAAAAGAATGTTGAAAATTAGGTGGACGGATAGGGTAAGGAATGAGGAGGTTCACCGGAGAATCGCCAAGGAAGGGACTGTATGGAAAACGCTGATAAGAAGAAAGGACAAGACGGTAGGACGTCTGTTAACACATCACACAATAACTTCGATGGTACCAGAGGGAGCGGTAGAGAGTAAATACTGTCGAGGAAAACAGATTGGAGTACAGCCAGCAAGTAATTGAGGATGTAGGTTGCAAGCGCTCCTCTGAGATGAAGAGGTTGGCGCAGGAGAGGAGTTCGTAGCGCGTCGCATCAAACCAGTCAGGAGGAAAAAAAATGGCTCTGAGCACTATGGGACTTAACTGCTGAGGTCATGAATCCCCTAGAACTTAGAACTACTTAAACCTAACTAACCTAAGGACATCACACACATCCACGCCCGAGGCAGGATTCGAACCTGCGACCGTAGCGGTCGCACGGTTCCACACTGTGGCGCCTAGAACCGCTCGGCCACTCAGGCCGGCACCAGTCAGGAGACTGATAACTAAAAACAATGTATAGAAGCATGTAGAAAAATAGTGATACTAAAAAAGGAAGATGAGAGAATCTAATGTCCCGTCGAAAATGAGGCCATTAAAGACAGACCAAATTTGTGGATTAGGGATTATTTACAGCTTCATTCACAATATAATCCAACTTGGAAATCTCTTCAAAGTAAGTAGATTTAAAGGTATTTTACTGTTACATTTCTTCTGAAGGCACGTCCGAATCTTCCCTGTTTACATTGTTGTTGACCTTCATCGCATCGAGCGTCGCAATTCATGCGTCCCCCGTCCCCCCCACCCATTAGTAAGTGTATGTGATATTTTTACTGGCCGAGGTAGTGTGCTTTTATCAGATCATACAAATAAATTACTAAAAACAATACGCATAGGTCCATAAGATCGAAAAAGCTTTCATTGAGAAAGAGAAATGGAAGAGAAAGGACAATTTCGTACTTCAACTACCTAGTAGCAAACGAAGAAGACGATTCGTGGTTGTGTTCTGAGTGGTGTCATTTGGCTCTCATAAATTGGGGAAATCTGACGCCGCAAACCGCAGGGAGGATGCGGGCCGGTCCTTAGGAGCGGTTAAGCCACTTACCGGGAACGACGTGGGGCAGCCGCTCCAGAAGCTGAGGCGTGACGTGACGCAAATGCGCCGCATCCGCTCGCGATAAACAGGACAGTGGCGCGGCCGCGGCAGCTGGGATTACCGACCTAGATGCACAGCGCAACCCTCGTTAATTTACTTGCGCCGCCTCTAAATATACCGAGGAATTTAGGCAAGACCAGGATAAATTGCGGGCCTTAAATTAATCTGACAGTACCAGCGCGGACTGTCTCGCACAGTTGATGTGACGACTTCTTCTCACTGTGTTATCATTTTAAAATCTTTAATGCGGTAACAATCGAACATAAACACCACATTAAAAAACCAAAACTTGTCCCTTTAAGGAGTAGTTCACGCATCTCATGACAGTCATCAACATCTGCTGTGTCTACATATACATTTCACTAGCTATGTACAGACCTTCCCTTCAGTATTTAAAGTTGTATGATAGAATTCCAAATTTATGGCAAATAAGTGAGCAGCACAGTTCATGAAATATTTACAGAAAGGTTTTAAGAGGAAACGTCCGTATCGATCCTGAAGTTACTTATCTAGCAGCTGGCGGCAGAGGCTATTGTTCTTGTCCAAGTGATAACATTAATGGAATAGAATTTAGTCACAAGTTGCCTCTCATTAGTAACTCAAGCATAGTTAATTAATTTCTTTCATATCCACTTCTTATTTGCACTTCTTCTAATTCATTAGAAGTATCACAAACATTTTTCACAACAAATAAAGTCAAGAATTTGTATATCAAAACTTATTCACATCGTTCATAGTAAAGAGTCTTATAAACATTACTCGAGCACAGTCAAAAATCTAGTGCCTAAGAGGCGTCAATTCACGGTATATATTCAACGCATATCAGTCCTATAATATTCTAGAAGCATCCAGAACGTACGTTGATTCAAACTGGTGTTGTATGAACTTCCCGCATTTAATATTTAACACAAGTCAAAATTAGATGTTTTTCAAAGATGAAAATGCTTTGAAAATATTATACAAATAAAAGATATTTACGAAAGTGGAAAAATAAACTAACTGTTCTTCATAAATACAGATGTTGACCCACGTCATAAAGTCGGCATAATATAGCGCGGTAATTTAAACAAATATAAGTGAGACGTTATTTTTAGTATATGAAATAAAATTGATATAAGGTTCCATTTTATATTCTGTTGTGACATTTATAAGAAGACTAATTTTCGTAGCATGACACGTAAAAATGTCGATGTATATACTCAACTAACTTTATTCCCGGCAGAACTTCGTTAGACTGCTACAACATTTTGTAAATATCCAAAAACATTAATCAGCACTGTATATCCGAAAATAGGTAAAATCATGGTTGAAAATAAGATGATATCGTAAGTCTCCGTAATTTGAAAACGTTACAAAAGACCTTGTTATCTTATATTGAGGAAAACTTGGTTCCACTCCCTGTCCTGATCCATTCGCATGTAGAGCGACTGAAAAGCGGTTGTCAGGATCCAATGTTCAGCAATTTCTTATTACAAAAGCTTTTCGTCAGATGATATGCTCGATCCAGTTTACAGACCCTAAGACTGATCGCTTCCTGTGTTGCGCGATTCTGTCGGCTTTCCTCATCTAGGCCTTTCCATAGGGCTGATTTTTCCGTGTTCCTTCCGTATTCTGCCACTTTACAGTTTTACCCACAGTCGGATAGGCACCACATGTTTAGCACTAACGTTGCATAATGTCCCATCATTTCTCTTAATGATGGGCATTAAAATGCATTTATTCATCTTCAAAGAGAAATCATATTCAGTTCGGCAAGTGAAAATAATATTTAAGATCTTATGCAGTTCCTTTTTTCAGTAGGGGGAAGTGAAGTCTGAAATATGAGCTACTCACATCGTCAAATTGTAAAGTTTCCTAACATACACGAGACAGTAAAATTTGTGTCTCTCTTCTGAGATTCATCAGTGTCATCATCATCGTCATCATCATGATCATCATCATCATTATCTTTTTCTTCTTCTTCTTCTTCTACAGACTATGCTTTGTTCCAATCATTCTGTCCTATTTTGTGAAGTGCTCTTCATTTGTTGCTAACTGTGGCACTTTGTTGCAACCAATAAATCTTCGACTATTTTCTGTTCTGATCTCCTCTTGGTTTTCTATCCCAAAATTTTATTACATCTTTTGAAAAGTTATTGTGCCTCAACAAATCTCCAAAAGAGTTTTTTTTTTTTTTTTTGATAGTTCGTACGTGGTTTCTCTGTTCTTTGATCTCTTTCGCAACATCGTAATTGGATTTTCTTTTTGTCCTACCGGTCCTCGTTATCCTTCTCCCCAAAGCCTCGCTTCCTAGCGCTTTCTACACGTATACAACAGTTTAAAGCCACCACAGTTCCATTTCCAAGCTACATCTATTCTCATTTGTAATTAAGATACCTAATTAACAAACTTCATACAACTTCTCAAGTTTTTTTGTGTGAATTTGGGTATAAAGTGTCGTCCTCATTTTTGATTTGTTTCCTACCTTGATTTTGGTCTTTTGGCAGTTAATTTTATGTTCCTACAGTTACATAATTGTTGAAAATTTATAAATCCTATTTTAAATATTTTTTACTATCATCTATAAAGTCAATATCATCTGCAAAGCTTTTGCAGTGAATGGACATTCTGTTCACTTTAACTCCAGATATGTTTTCGTTGATGATCCATGTAGCATTTACGAGGAAAGGGTTAAACAACATAAGGGGATAATGAGCACCCTTGTGTTCCCATTTTCTAATTTTAGCTTTACAGTGCTCTCCATTAATTCCTAAATCACACTTTGTTTTTGTACATTTTTAAATTTGTTTTTCAATATTTTCATTCTAAGTGGGTACATTTTTCGTTTCGCCCAGCTGACAGTGTTAAATGCCGTTTCTAGATCAATAACGGCTATGTAAGTATCCCTGTTTACTTCTGGCCTTCACTTCTGTTTGCTACGATGGGCTGCGCGGGGTAACCGTGAAGTCTTGGCGCCTCACCACGGTTCGCGCGGCTCTCCCCCATCGGAACTTCGAGTCCTCCCTCGGGCATGTGTGTGAGTGTGTTTTATCCTTAGCGTAAATTAGTTTAAGTTAGAATAAAGTAGCTTCAAAGCCTAGCGACCGATGACCGCAGCAGTTTCGTCCCACAGGAATTTACCCCAAATTTCCAAATTTTTGCTATGATGCCATCTCTGGTACCTATTTTTGGTTGAAAACCACTATGTTTTTCATCAAGTGTTCTCGTTCTATTTTACATTTTATTCTAGTTTTCATTATGGATGTGACTATTTTTGTTAAATGTGAAATTAGGGTTATCGCTCTGTTATTGCAGAAGTGTGTTTTATCCCGTTTTATGTGAATAAGTCTTATTTCACTTTCTACAAAATCATCCGAAGGAGAACCGTCATCATAACAATAATTTACAATCTTAGAAAGCTTATCTCTCATTTTTTTCTCGATTTTGTCTTCTAGACATGGACAAAATGAACATTTGCAAGTTACTGTTTACTCTAGAAGGAGTTATTATGAAAGTTTTCAACATTAAATGGTGTCGCCAGAATCCAATATGCATTTAGGTTTTATAGATTTTATTTAGGCGTCCATTCAGGCTCGGAGGTATCTTGTACGTATATATTCACATTTTATTTTTAATTATTATTAAATATTACAGGGCTTCTCTCGCCCCTGTCATTGCCGCAAGTGTATAGCACATAAACATTCTCAAAACCTGACTACAGCCCACGATACCCGTTTAGCGAGGCAGAACACTACGATTATGTCTGGAGTCAAGAACAGTTTATGATTTCGAGTACCTTACAACGATGATCTAATAAGCAAGGCCGGCCGGAGTGGCCGCGCGGTTCTAGACGCTTCCGTCTGGAACAGCGTGACCGCTGCGGTCGCAGGTTCGAATCCTGCCTCGGGCATGGATGTGTGTGATGTCCTTAGGTTAGTTAGGTTTAAGTAGTTCTAAGTTCTAGGCGACTGATGACCACAGATGTTAAATCCCATAGTGCTCAGAGCCATTTGAACCATTTAATAAGTAAGCGCGAGGGGATAATTACATTTATTTTCAAAGCAAGAACCAAGTCTTTACGAATCTCTTAGTTTCACGAGGAAATGGAGAATATATTTTGGGTAAAGCTATCTAAACTGCGCTACACCAGTTACAAGTGTTTACTGTCATAATCATTAATGACATTTAGGTAAACTTCCATGTAAAAGAATGACTGAAAGACCTGGAAGGACCATATATTCAAAGTACAAAGCGTTTCCGGAATGACAGGGTTATACAAAATGATGGACGCAATTTAATTAATTTTTGTATCATAAAATATAAGCTGGATACCAATATCTACGCAGTGTTGGAATACAGGGGATCTGAAGTTCAGATTACCTTCACTAGAGAACTGACACTGCGAAAACAACATCAGGAGTCCTCGCACTAGCAGAGACCCAGTTGATGCCATTTTTTCAAGGAAGTTCAACCAACTTGTTATCTATGCGGAGAACAGATCATGGACCAACTGCGTATGTAAGATGAGAACGGGAGACGAATTGAATAAGATTTTTGTGTAGTCCAAGTAAATTAACCAACAGTGCTAGCAGATAGCGAGGAATACCTCAGCCTACTGTATGGTGATTTTAGAGACACCATTCGCATTACAGACACTACTATTTACAATTTGTGCAGGTTCTTGTTGAAAATGAGAAAAGGAATACATATCGAATTTTCGGGTGACAAGGCAAAAAAAAAAAAAAAAAAGATAGAGGATTAAACATTTTTCCTGCTCATAATCTCTAGAGACGCATCGCCTTCTCATGTTACTAGACAGGTCAACAATTACAGTGTTTGCATAAAAGGTCCACAAAATCCCCGTCAAACACTGAACCATGAGAGAGACTCAGCAAAGTAAATATGTTTTGTGCCTTATCGTAAAACAAAGTTCGTAACTAACTAGTTTGTTTCGGAGGGAGTTGTTGGTGAAATAACGTACCTTGACATATTCGAATACTGGTTTTTTCCTCAACATAATTTTTGAAAAGAATGGGAGCTCCACCTCATTGGACCTTGATGTCCGACCGGTTCTTAACCCGTCCCTTCCTCAGAGAAGGATACGTCACACAGGAAGAACACCTGGTTTTCACGGTGTGGCGGCTGACATCTCCGGCTCAAACTCCATATGACATTTTTTTTTACGGAGCTCTGACCGACTTGCGGTACCGAATCCCAAGAGATGATTCTTTGCTTCTCGGACAAGTTCTGCTATCGCTTAGATGTTTACTTTGCTATGCAGCAGCCATGCAACGTTTATAACTAGTGATTGTAAACCGTAAAGCTTCCCCTTTTCATCAATATGCAGACTATTCTGATCATGTTTCACAAATAAAAAATTAATTAATTTGTGTCCATCTTTTTGAATATGCTGTAGATCACACCAGTAAAAATCAGTATACATATATTCATGAAAATTACGAAACATATTACACAGGAGTCACACTATTTTTTTCAAGTATTCACCATTGCATCCGACTTTGATCAGCTCCTGGAGTGTTAAAAAAAAAAGATTAATAAATAAAATGAAATAAAATATAAAAAATCGCCCGCAAGGTTCTTCAAAATGGAGAAGGTAGAGAAGTCACGTGATACTAGGTCTGGAATACGAGCAGTTTGAAAAATATGGTTGAGTTCGGTTTTTCTGAGGGGATTGCGAGGTTAAACACTGTCGTGCAACAAAACCACCACCTTTGTCGGGCGCTCGTTTATTTGGAATGAATCGACAAAGCATTTTGAGGGTTTCGCTGTGTCTGTCGGCCGTTTTCAGTTGCCCTGAGGTCAAAAAGTCTATCAACAAAATCGATTGCCGATGCCGGAGGAACTTCAGTCTTTTCTTGTGCTGTTACGTCTTTTCTTTAGACGGAAGGATCCCAGTATATGCTTGCTACTATATCATTTCCGGCGTTTGATAGGCCGCCTTAATTTCATCCCTGTCACAATAGAGACGCCTTTGCTGGACTGCACTAATTCTTTTTATGTTCCAGCTTATAAAATGCCACCTTATAATATCTAGGAAGCTGTCGCTTGACATGGATAACAAAATGTAACAATTACTTTTTTGCATTTGAAGGGGATCATCGTTGCACAAGCCGTGCCGAGTTGGTGCAATGTACGGCAACAATGCACCATCATTTGACACAGTGGTGAAGAGCAACCGTGAATCGCAAGAGAACTGCTGGTGCTCTGTGACCGGTGTATAACAAAATGGTTGAAACGGCTCTGAGCACTATGGGACCTAACATCTGAGGTCATCAGTCCTCTAGAACTTAGAACTACTTAAACTTAACGAACCTAAGGACATCACACACATCCATGCCCGAGGCAGGATTCGAACCTGCGACCGTAGGGGTCGCGCAGTTCCAGACTGAAGCGCCTAGAACCGCTCGGCCGGTGTATAACAGTTGAGGCGAGAGTGGAAAAGATGAAAATCGATAATGACCTTATTTCAACATCTTTCCCGACATTTGGAATGTGACAGGCCACGGCCTTCTGGATTCCGCGACTGCTAACACCCATTCAATAAGCACGTCTAACCGTGGCAGTAGCAGAAATGTTGCAGTTGTGTCACAAAACGCAGATTACGTCTTTAACACCTAATCAACATCGTCGATTGCCCGATGTTTCACTATGTCACCGGGACGAAGGAGCAAATTAAGCGGAAACTTGTGATTTCACCATTGCCGATAAAGGTGAAGTCCCAACCATATCGGTAAGGTGATGCTGAATGTTTTTTGGTTCTGCTATGGTTCAGACCTAACAGAACATACAGGCTGAACTGTCGTCGGAGCACGTTACACAAATCTCCTGATGAGATTACGGAAGGCTGTCAAGAAGATGCAAAGTGGAACGCTGTTCAAGACGATATTTCTGTTCCACAAGAACGCGTCAGTTCATTCTGTACAGAACAGTCACAGATGCTACTTCCTTGGTCAATGAGAATTCGATTTCCCTCATATTCTTATGACACGAAATCCAGTGACTTCTTCCTCTTCCTTAGGACGAAAAAGCCTTTGCATAGCTGGGAATGATGGCAGGTGATTTTAGAGATGGAATCTTTGCTGAACTTCTGCAATCAAAGTCTTACCATGTCATCCATCTTTGAGAAAAAAATGTGTCTCATTACAGGATAACCATGTGGAGAAGGAATGACTTCATCACCAGGCTTCATGGTTGCAACTTAATGTTTGTAACGGTCTGTCTGTTTTCCACGAATTTCTTGAGTGACACAAAATTTTTGAAATAAATGCTAACGCATGTTAATGTCCGAACATGACATTACAATACTAGTAATACACCTATTCGCAGTCAGAGATAAGAAACTAACATTAAACGTAATGGACAAAGAGAAAGTAAACTTGCTAACAGTGAAAGAACAACATCGAATTACATCTTCTGGAGGCTTGTGATTCCCGTTAGTTTATAGGAGCACACGGACTGGGAACGTCCTAATTCCGAGCGCGGGCAGCAGATTCTGATTAAAAGCGAGCGCACACACGCGATTAAATAAGCCGGCACTAATGCATCTTCCCGAATGCCGACGCCGCTGCGACCGTTTCGACGCAGCGAGGAAAGACATCCAATTAAAATGCTAATCCTCGACCGATATTCGCTGCCTCCCTCGTTCCCGTCCTGGCACGGTCGCCACTGCTGCCGCCACCAACCTCCGCAACACACGCACACCCATCTGCTTGTCCGCGGAGCCAGAAATTACGGGACCCGCCAGCGTCCAAGGATGGAAAGCCCCTACACTTCAGTTAATATTTATACGGGGGAGGAAAATTTAATTAATCTGCCGCATTCACAGGCCAGGTGGCGGGAGAGCGACCCTTGATCCACTAGCCACATTGCTTCCGACCTACTGGAGCGAACGTGGTTCGCTGTTCACTGGTAGGTGTACGAATGCACATACTAGGAATTCCGTACAATCCAGGATGGGGAAATTCCTCTCCATGTTTTATTCACCAGCAGCGGCATTTTATTGTTACTCTGCAATGATTTAGTTGTCACTGCTATTCACGTGTCCATAATGAGATGCTTTTGGACGAGTCACTCCTGCGCACTAACACGTTTGTCAATAAAAATGGCAGAAACATAGTCAAAGATGTCGCGTTGTTTACTGTGACAGTAAATATTTCATTTCTACTTTTCTTCCGGCATTGTGTGTTTCAAAGTGAATCTGTTATCATCAGGTACCTACAGTAATCAGCCAGAACGTTACGATCTAATAGCCAGTATGTCCAGCTATGGCACGTATTACAGCGGCGATACGTCGTGGCATGCAAGCAATGAGGCCTTTTTAGGTCACTGCAGGGAGTGGGCGCCACATCTGCAAGCACTAGTCACCAATTTCCTGTAAATTCCGGGGGGGGGGGGGGGGGGAGGGGGGGGCGATAAGCAATGACACCACATTAAATCACATTCCAGATTTATTCCACTGGGTTCAGATCTGGAGAGCTGGGGACCAGCACATTAATTGGAGTTCGCCACTGTATTCCTCGAACCACTCCATCACACTCCTGGCCGTTTGAGATGGCACATTATCTTGTTGAAAAACCCCACTGCGTTGGGAAACATGATCGTCATGAAGGGGTGTACATGGTCGGCAACCAGTGTACGATACTGCTTGGCCATCGTTGCCTTCCACGAGCTCCAGTGGACCCATGGATGCCCACGTGAATGTTCCCCAGAGCATAATGGAGCCGCCGCCAGCTTGTCTCCGTCCCGCAATACAGGAGCTGTTTCCCTGGAAGACGACGGGTTCGCGTCCTCCCATCAGCATGATGAAGAAGAGTATCGTAATTCTTCAGATCGTGCAACGCTCTGTCACTACGCCAACGTCCAGAGCCACAATGGCCCATCTCATTCGTAGTTGCTGATGTCGTGATGTTAACATTGGTACATACATGGGTCGTCGGCTGCAAAGGACCATCGTTAGGAGTTGTCGCTGTACTGTGCGTTCAGACTCACTTGTAATCTGCCCAGTATTAAATGTTGATGTCAGTTTCGCCACAGTTCGCCACCTGTCCAGTTTTACCAGCCTGCGCTGCCTACTACGTCCGACTTCTATAATAAGAGGTGACCGGCAACCTCACGACGTCTGCAGGTCGTTTCACCTCGGTTTCGACACGTGGTGAAGACACTCACCACAGCACTCCTCGATCGCCCAACAAATCGTGCAGTTTTCGAAATGCTCGTGCCGAGCCGCCGGGTCATCATAATCTGCAGTCGGTCAAACTCAGATAGATCGAGCGCCATCCCCATCCTACACACGGACAGCAAAGTCACCGATACTACATGCACCATGCCTGTGTGTAACAGTCATTCCTCGCCTGGTGAAGCTGCTGTCGACTGGACGGTTTAATATCGATAGTAGGTCAGTGGTCATAATTTTCTGGATTATCAGTGTATACATCACTTTATCTTTACCTTTTGCGTATTTCTGTAACTACACTCCTGGAAATGGAAAAAAGAACACATTGACACCGGTGTGTCAGACCCACCATACTTGCTCCGGACACTGCGAGAGGGCTGTACAAGCAATGATCACACGCACGGCACAGCGGACACACCAGGAACCGCGGTGTTGGCCGTCGAATGGCGCTAGCTGCGCAGCATTTGTGCACCGCCGCCGTCAGTGTCAGCCAGTTTGCCGTGGCATACGGAGCTCCATCGCAGTCTTTAACACTGGTAGCATGCCGCGACAGCGTGGACGTGAACCGTATGTGCAGTTGACGGACTTTGAGCGAGGGCGTATAGTGGGCATGCGGGAGGCCGGGTGGACGTACCGCCGAATTGCTCAACACGTGGGGCGTGAGGTCTCCACAGTACATCGATGTTGTCGCCAGTGGTCGGCGGAAGGTGCACGTGCCCGTCGACCTGGGACCGGACCGCAGCGACGCACGGATGCACGCCAAGACCGTAGGATCCTACGCAGTGCCGTAGGGGACCGCACCGCCACTTCCCAGCAAATTAGGGACACTGTTGCTCCTGGGGTATCGGCGAGGACCATTCGCAACCGTCTCCATGAAGCTGGGCTACGGTCCCGCACACCGTTAAGCCGTCTTCCGCTCACGCCCCAACATCGTGCAGCCCGCCTCCAGTGGTGTCGCGACAGGCGTGAATGGAGGGACGAATGGAGACGTGTCGTCTTCAGCGATGAGAGTCGCTTCTGCCTTGGTGCCAATGATGGTCGTATGCGTGTTTGGCGCCGTGCAGGTGAGCGCCACAATCAGGACTGCATACGACCGAGGCACACAGGGCCAACACCCGGCATCATGGTGTGGGGAGCGATCTCCTACACTGGCCGTACACCACTGGTGATCGTCGAGGGGACACTGAATAGTGCACGGTACATCCAAACCGTCATCGAACCCATCGTTCTGCCATTCCTAGACCGGCAAGGGAACTTGTTGTTCCAACAGGACAATGCACGTCCGCATGTATCCCGTGCCACCCAACGTGCTCTAGAAGGTGTTAGTCACCTACCCTGGCCAGCAAGATCTCCGGATCTGTCCCCCATTGGGCATGTTTGGGACTGGATGAAGCGTCGTCTCACGCGGTCTGCACGTCCAGCACGAAAGCTGGTCCAACTGAGGCGCCAGGTGGAAATGGCATGGCAAGCCGTTCCACAGGACTACATCCAGCTTCTCTACGATCGTCTCCATGGGAGAATAGCAGCCTGCATTGCTGCGAAAGGTGGATATACACTGTACTAGTGCCGACATTGTGCATGCTCTGTTGCCTGTGTCTATGTGCCTGTGGTTCTGTCAGTGTGATCATGTGATGTATCTGACCCCAGGAATGTGTCAATAAAGTTTCCCCTTCCTGGGACAATGAATTCACGGTGTTCTTATCAATTTCCAGGAGTGTATATACCATCGTTGGTTGTGAAATGTCATCCTGGAAACGAAATTGTTCGAAGAAAGCAATTATACACTGAAGCGCCAAAGGAACTGATACAGGCATGCGTTTTCAAATACAGAGTAAACAGGCAGAATATGGCGCTGCGGTCGGCAACGTCTATGTAAAACAACGCCTAAGGCCAGCTGTTAGATCGGTTACTGATGCTACAATGGCTGTTTATCAAGATTTATGTGAGTTTGAACGTGGTGTTACAGTCGGCGTACGAGCGATGGGACACAGAATCTCAGAAGTAGAGATGATGTGGGGATTTTCCCGTACGACCGCTTCACGAATGTACCGTGAATATCAGGAATCAGGTAAAACATCAAATCTCCCACATCGCTGAGACCGGAAAAAGATCCTGCAAGAACGGGACCAATAACGACTGAAGAGAATCGTTCACGCGAGAGAAGTGCAACACTTCCACAAATTGCTGCAGATCTCAGTGCTGGGCCATCAACAAGTGTCAGCGTGCGAACTATTCAACGAAAGATAATCGATATTAGCTTTCGGAGACGAAAGCCCACTCGTGTACCCTTGACGTCTGCACGACACAAAGCTTTACGCCTCGCCTGGCCCCGGCAACATCGACATTGGACTGTTGATGACTGGAAAGATGTTGCCTGATCGGACGACCCTCGTTTCAAATTTTATGGAGCATATGGAAGTGTACGGGTATGGAGACAACCTCATGAACTCATGGACCCTGCATGTTAGCAGCGTTCAAACTGGTAGAGGTTCTGTGATGGTGTGAGGCTTGTGCAGTTGGGGCAGTACGGGATTCCTGATACCACTAGATACGAATGTTACAGGTGACACGTACGCAAGCATCCTGTCAGATCACCTGCATCCATTCATGTCCATTGTGCATTCCAACGGACTTGGGCAATTCCAGCAAAACAATGCGACGTCCCGCACGTCCACATTTTTTACAGATTGGCTCCAGGAACACTCTTCTGAGCTTAAACATTTTCGCTGGCCACCAAACGCCTCAGCCATGAACATTCTTGGGCATATCTCGGAGGCCTTTCGATGTGCTGTTCAGAAGAGATCTCCACCTTGTCGTTTTCTTACGGATTTATGGACAGCCCTCCAGGATTCATAGTGTCAGTTCCCTCCAGGACTACTTCAGACGTAGTCGAGTCCATGCCATGTCGTTTTGCGGGACTTTGCGTGCTCTTGGGGGTCCTACACGATATTAGGCAAGTGACCCAGTTTCTTTTGCTCTTCAGTGTATAAATGTAATTTAATTTGAAGGTGCATGATGATAGGACTCTACATTCAAAAAACCTGAAATAAATAAAATTTTGATCAATACAACAAATAACTTTATTTTTAATATACAGTGCACAACGTCATTCCGCATATACACGATGCATAAGGTAAAGAACAAACTCTTTTTGCAAATACAGAAATTTATTTGCAGCATAATGTCAAGTAAGCTCAAATTCACGTCGTTCACCAGGTTCTGATTACCATATCTGTTCTATTTGCGGTTTCTTCTATTCTTGGTAGAACAATTGCTTATTTAGGACTGAATAGCAAGTTCACTGTTTTTGTTCTACTTATTTTGGTTTATTTGTAACTATTGACCATCTTCGTGGAACAACTGACTAGCATCTGCAAGGGACGCTAGTTCGTGGTTAACCAAACACTATAAGCAATGATACAAGCCACCTGCAGACAATGTTGTGCACCAGACTTGTTTTTAATGTTCCGCAAGGGACAAAATTAAGTGCAATAAATAATATCTATTCTAAACATATATGAATTGCAGGTTCCCCTAGCTGTTCTCTCTATATGTTCGAGCTAATCTCGGGAACTATTGTAGCGATTTTGATACGGTATTCTCTAAGAGACAGAATGATTTACGGATAAGGTTTGTGTATATGTGCAATTTAGGAATATTTTGTGCAAACTGTCTGAACTACGGTGAGTTAAAATCACCAGCCGTTGTGAGAACGACGCCATTGCCGTCTAGTGGCGAATGTCAGAACTTCTTGGAATAGTAATAGCTTATGAAGTGCTCCATACCAAAGACTCGTGGCAGAGAGTGTTTCATACAGTGTTAAATGTACTAGTGTTGTCTGGCAGATGGTGCTTTGCACCAATGTTGTGTTGCAGATGGTGCTTCGTATCAATTTTATGTAGCAGATGGTATTTTGTACCAATGTCGTTTGGAAGATGGTCCTTTCTACCAATGTTGTGTGTGAAATGGAGCTTTGTACCATAGTTGTGTGGCAGGTGGTGGTTTGTACCAGTGTTGTGTCAGATGGTGCTTTGCAACAATGTTGTGTTGCAGATGGTGCTTTGTTCCAATGTTGTGTGTCAGATTGTGCTTTTAACAATGTTGTGTGCCAGAGTGGGCTTTGTGCCAATGCTGTGTGTCAGAGAGAGCTTTGGACCAATGTTGTACAACAGATGGTGCTTTGTACCAATGTTATGTGGAAGAGGGTGCTTTGTACTGATGTTGGGTGGCAGAGGAGCTTTGTGGCAATACTGTCTGTCAGAGGGGCTTCATACCAATGTTGTGTGGCAGAGGATGCTTCCTAGCGGTATTACACTGGCAAATGTGAGATAAGGTGACACAGAAAATGTAGCTCGCATCAGATGGGCACAGCTGATGGTAGCTGGCAACCGCCTGCCCCCTTCCCTTCCTCAAGGCAGGTGAGAGTAGTTACAATGACCATGTTCGACTCCCGGCGTGGTCAGCAAACCTTCAGCAGAGAGACATGCAAATGACAGATGAAGCAGAGACTGACTGACCATGCCGGGAGGCTAACGCGATGATTGCAAATACTCTTACCTGCCCTATGGCAAAGGATGGGGCGGCCTACCGCACTACTTCGCCTGTATGGTGACAACCGAAACATTGTTTCGATACTTCGCTAGAAGATGATGGGAGTGACTCTCACGTAAACGCTGCACCAAATCGGTGAACTTACTCGTCTGCTAACCCGAGAGCTTTGAGCTTTATGTTAAATAAACTCGCCGAAAAAAGAGAGAGATATAACGTTTTTGTACTAGTTTACAGCACAGATGACCATCTGAAAGGATGATTCTTTTATCTCGAATCTATGTTCTATCTTAAGAGTAGAAAGAATGATCATTATGATGAAGTTCCATACTCCGAGGAGCGTAGGGGACGATGCGGGAAACCCGCTCCGCCGTACTAGGCAAGGTCCTTGTGGAGGTGGTTTGCCATTGCCTTCCTCCGGCCATAATGGAGATGAATGATGATGATGAAGACGACACAACTACACCCAGTCAACTCGAGGCAGGAAATATCTTTGACCCCGCCGGGAATCGAATCCGGGACCTCGTGCGCGGGAAGCGAGAACGCTACCGCAAGACCACGAACTGCAGAAAGACTATGTGCTACGAAATATAGGAAGTAGTATGTGGATAATAATGTTAAAGACTTACTTGGGCACTTTTTCTATCCAATATTTGAGTAGGAGCAACAGATTTTTCTTTCGAGTTAATCCTGGTCTTTTCACCTTCAACTCGCTATGAGAACTTTCTACCTACACTACTACCTAAGAGACAGTCATCGTTCTACATTTTTTTCTAATTGTGCAGAAAAGCCACGGAAAATATCCAACATCGTTTCTTGCTGGCCTAAAAACAGTTCTCGCTTTATTGTGATCCTTACACCCCCCTAATCCCATTGCTTTGATCGAGATTTTGTCTCTGGGTTGTAATAGCGGATTCACGTCTCGTTGAAAGTCACACATCGTATCCATAAGTGTTTCAGATTTGGCCTGCACCTTTCAAACTACGGTTCTGAAATGTCTTTTCTCAAGCACTGCGGCCTACATGCCATCCATCGCGCATTCAGCTTCTTCATATACAGAACGTCTCGTATGTATTCATTTCATATAAGATGCTCTCAGTTTTAACAATCCGACAAAAACTAAAGCAACAGATTTGTCTCATGATGGGAGAAATTTTATTGATTGTTTCTTCATACGAAACACCATTTGTGTGTCGGAAAGAAGCCAGATCTGCAATGATTCTACGAGCACGTTACCTTAATTCATCCAGCAGTAAACGCTCTCGAACGCTCGTGCGTAGCCACCATGAGCACTTCTCAGTTCAGTTCATTTCTGGACGGCAGTTTGAATTTTTTGGGAATCACGTCTACACAAAGTCGCATCACTGAACAGGTTTATTGTTGTTTCGTAGAAATGTAGTACATTTCTACCTTATGAATACAACCCCGAAAAATGCCTTATAGCTGTATTACGTGAAAGAAAGCTCACTGTTCTTATAGATCACAGTTACTTGTAATGAACAAGTTCACTACACCAGTAGGAGTCACACTAATGCTCTAAGGTCATGCAGACCATTGGGAGGCGTCACATTATCGTCAGTTCCCCGTAAATTGCTACAGATATTTAGTTTCCCGTCTTGTGAATAAAGTAACAGGCTTCTGGAAAAGCAGAAGCTGTCTACATTCTATTAGGAGTTCCTAAATCATCTTGGAATCTAGTGTAGAATGGAAAGTACTTTTTATCTGGCCTTGAATTTCTTGATTGCTGAAACCAGATGATGCGTGGGAGACAGTAATAATAAAGTTCACCTCCTAAAATGCTGAAATACATAAATGTAACACCACATTTATCACAAATCATCAAGTAATACACCCATATTCTTGTTTTCGTCAGTAGAGCACATTTAGCAAAGCTGTTAAACATTGAAAAAAACTTGCTGTAGAATCTTATTTCGTAAATGGCATATCAACAATCCTGTAATGCTTAACATAACATTTTCCGCAACATTTTCCACGTCCCTAGTTCAAATCCGTCGGGGAATAGTTGTTGCGTTTGGTTTAAAAACGCTCTGCTGTGACAAGATATGAAATGTATGCCATGTAAATATGCTGTAACTATGGTTCATTGGCCAATGTGGTTAACACTTCGGTGGGCGTACCGAGGCATACGCACCGCAAATTTTAGTTTTCTGAGTGTCCACTGGCTGATGGCAGTAGTAGGATTCTATGAAATCTTGTATGATATCTTCATCATAGGTGGGGCATGTGTGACCTCGTTTGAAACCACACCTGGCCATTGTTTAGTTACAACAACCACCAGCTTTACGTGTTTAGGATTTATTACATATTTTTCAGTGTTTATTCTTATTTACAGTTACAGTTGTTTGTCTTACGGGTCCATTTATTTCCAAGGAAAGTGATGTGGTATGGGATCCTGAAGAGACACTACGAATAGTAGCAGAAATTTCGGAAGCTGTGTTGGCGTGTGATGAATCTGATGATTTTGTTATGGAGGAGGAAATTATTGAAGCTAATGATCAGAATCGTGAATCTGAACAGTTTCAGGTGGGAGATGACAGTCAGAAAACTGCCGCACATGAAATTACAGGAGATAACTTCAAATTTTATATTGGAAAAGACAATGAACTCTTTCGATCAGTCGTCCCCTAACTACATAAAAAAAGTGCTAAAAGCTCATTAGAATTTTACCTGTGCCATAAGGAACTGCCAAAAATCCACTTACACATTTAGATGCTTTTTATCTGCTCATCACTTACAACGTGTTAGAAGACATACGAGGGTTGCCCAGAAAGTAATGCACCGCATTTTTTTCTCAGCCGAAAACAATGCTACGAATGCGAAACGTTACGTATGTATTATCCGAGTCCCCTGAGTGAGCCCTCCAAGTTTCTTTCACTTCCGACAGACAGCGTAGTTGCAGGACAGTTTCAATATGGTGTCTGTAAGTGATGTACATTACAAGCAACATGCCGTGACTGAATTTCTGACTACAGAGAAAGAAAGTGCATGGAGTATTCACAAACGCTTGCGCAAGGTGTATAGAGCATCTGCTGTCGACTGAAGTACAGCTAGTCGCTGGGCACGGAGGGTGAAGTCATCAGAAGGCGGTTCGGCAGAGTTCCACGATTTGCAACGGTCGGGGAGACCATCCACGGCTGTCACACCCGACATGTTGCAGCGAGCTGATGTTATCATTCGCTATTAAAGGATGCCATTCGTGGAAGACATTCTGAGGACGATGAGGAGGTGATTCACACAGTGAAGCACTGGTTCCTCCACCAGGATAAGGATTAATACCGACAGGGCATTCTCGCTCTTGTTTCGCGCTGGAGGAAGGCCATAGAACGGGATGGAGATTGCATGAAAAAGTAGGATGTGTAGATAAAACACCATTGTTTGCGGTGCATTATTTTCTGGGCAACCCGCGTAGTATCTCATACTAACAGGCAGACTATATATATATATATATATATATATATATATATATATATATATATATATATATATATAACGATACCAACTATTCTAGAGACACTATAATAGAAGAAACTCGTGCACTTCTTGGGGCCTTGTTTTTAATTGATACTGTTGTTGTTGTGGTCCTCAGTCCTGAGACTGGTTTGATGCAGCTCTCCATGCTACTCTATCCTGTGCAAGCTTCTTCATCTCCCAGTACTTACTGCAACCTACATCCTTCTGAATCTGCTTAGTGTATTCATCTCTTGGTCTCCCTCTACGATTTTTACCTTTCACACTGCCCTCCAATGCTAAATTTGTAATCCCTTGATGCCTCAGAACATGTCCTACCAACCGGTCCCTTCTTTTTGTCAAGTTGTGCCACAAACTCCTCTTCTCCCCAATTCTATTCAATACCTCCTCATTAGTTATGTGATCTACCCATCTAATCTTCAGCATTCTTCTGAAGCACCACATTTCGAAAGCTTCTATTCTCTTCTTGTCCAAACTATTTATCGTCCATGATTCACTTCCATACATGGCTACACTCCATACAAATACTCTCAGAAACGACTTCCTGACACTTAAATCTATATTCAATGTTAACAAATTTCTCTTCTTCAGAAACGCTTTCCTTGCCATTGCCAGTCTACATTTTATATCGTCTCTACTTCGACAATCATTAGTTATTTTGCTCCCCAAATAGCAAAACTCCTTTAATACTTTAAGTGTCTCATTTCCTAATCTAATTCCCTCAGCATCACCGGACTTAATTCGGCTACATTCCATTATCCTCGTTTTGCTTTTGTTGGTGTTCATCTTATATCCTCCCTTCAAGACACTGTCCATTCCGTTCAACTGCTCTTCCAAGTCCTTTGCTGTCTATAACAGAATTACAATGTCATCAGCAAACCTCAAAGTTTTTATTTCTTCTCCCTGGATTTTAATACCCACTCCAAATTTTTCTTTTGTTTCCTTTACTGCTTGCTCAATATACAGATTGAATAATATCGGGGAGAGGCTACAACCCTGTCTCACTCCCTTCCCAACCACTGCTTCCCTTTCATGTCCCTCGACTCTTATAACTGCCATCTGGTCTCTGTACAAATTGTTAATCGCCTTTCGCTCCCTGTATTTTACCCCTGCCATCTTTAAAGTTTGAAAGAGAGTATTCCAGTCAACATTGTCAAAAGCCTTCTCTAAGTCTACAAATGCTAGAATCGTAGGTTTGCCTTTCCTTAATCTTTCTTCTAAGATAAGTCGTAAGGTCAGTATTGCCTCACGTGTTTCAACATTTCTACGGAATCCAAACTGATCTTCCCCGAGGTCGGCTTCTACCAGTTTTTCCATTCGTCTGTAAAGAATTCGCGTTAGTATTTTGCAGCTGTGACTTATTAAACTGATAGTTCGGTAATTTTCACATCTGTCAACACCTGCTTTCTTTGGGATTGGAATTATTATATTCTTCTTGAAGTCTGACGGTATTTCTCCTGTGTCATAGATCTTGTTCACCAGATGGTAAAGTTTTGTCAGGACTGGCTCTCCCAAGGCCATCAGTAGTTCTAATGGAATGTTGTCTACTCCCGCGGCCTTGTTTCGACTCAGGTCTTTCAGTGCTCTGTCAAACTCTTCACGCAGTATCATATGTCCCATTTCATCTTCATCTACCTCCTTATCGTCAATTTATTATAAACTTCTTGAAGTCTGACGGTATTTCTCCTGTCTCATAGATCTTGCTCACCAGATGGTAAAGTTTTGTCAGGACTGGCTATCCCAAGGCCATCAGAAGTTCTAATGGAATGTTGTCTACTCCCGCGGCCTTGTTTCGACTCAGGTCTTTCAATGCTCTGTCAAACTCTTCACGCAGTATCATATCTCCCATTTCATGTTCATCTACCTCCTCTTCCATTTCTATAATATTGTCCTCAAGTACATCGCCCTTGTATAGACCCTCTATATACTCCTTCCACCTTTCTGCTTTCCCTTCTTTGCTTAGAACTGGGTTTCCATCTGAGCTCTTGATATTCACACAAGTGGCTCTCTTTTCTCCAAAGGTCTCTTTAATTTTCCTGTAGGCAGTATCTATCTTGCCCCTAGTGAGATAGGCCTCTACATCCTTACATTTGTTCTGTAGCCATCCCTGCTTCGCCATTTTGCACTTCCTCTCGATCTCATTTTTGAGACGTTTGTATTCCTTTTTGCCTGTTTCATTTACTGCATTTTTATATTTTCTCCTTTTATCAATTAAATTCAATATTTCTTCTGTTACTCAAGGATTTCTACTAGCCCTTGTCTTTTTACCTACTTGATCCTCTGCTGCTTTCACTGTTTCATCCCTCAGAGCTACCCATTCTTCTTCTACTGTATTTCTTTCCCGCATTCCTGTCAATTGTTCCCTTATGCTCTCCCTGAAACTCTGTAAAACCTCTGGTTTGGTCAGTTTATCTAGGTCCCATCTCCTTAAATTCCCACCTTTTTGCAGTTTCTTCAGTTTTAATCTACAGTTCACAACCAATAGATTGTGGTGTAAAGAAAGTAAATAATGCAAATTGCTGTAAACTGCGGGCATCCGATAGGACAAAAATGGTTCAAATGGCTCGGAGCACTATGGGACTTAACATCTGAGGTCATCAGTCCCCTAGAACTTAGAACTACTTGAACCTAACTAACCCACGGACATAGCACACATTCACGTCCGAGGCCGGATTCGAACCTGCGACCGTAGCGGTCGCGTGGTTCGGGATTGTAGCGCCTATAACCGCTCGGCCACAACGGCCGGCTCCGATAGGACAGTTATGGCTAACTTACAATCAGTTTTCAATTATAAACGTCTCCGTTTTCTTCTTAGAGCAATTAAGTTTGACAATATAGAAAACAGAATTTAATGAAAATCCACAGATAATTTGGCACCTCTTCGTGAGTTTCACCAAAAAACTGCATTGCTCTCTGTAATGTCAACCAATTTGTTTCAATTGATGAAATGCTGCAGGCTTTTAGAGGCTTTGCGTTTGTACAGTGCTTTCCAAATAAGCCTGTGAAGTACGGTATCAAAATATATGCCCTTAGCGACGCAAAGACTTTTATACCCTAAATTTCGAAGTGTACTTTGGCATTACGAGTCGAATGAAGTTACGAATCTGCAAAGGGACGAGCTGTCCTGCAGCCTGCTAACCAATAGGAGGTCTTCTCAAGAGACAAACGGGGCGTAAGTCGCCTCATGACCAGAGCGGAATTTCTTACTTTTGGTCAACTGTATTCTTGTATCCATCTCCAAAGCAGATTTTCTGCAATGATACCATAGCAATGGTGGAATCTAACCGCAGGATATCATGGATAGAAGGCATATTACGTTACAGATTATGATCCATCCATCAGTTTGGGATGCTAACCTCGGCGACTGTCCTTGATGATATGTTTCACTGATGGATTTCATCCTTTCATTTCATTTCATTTCATTTCCATGCCACAAATAATACCACAAATACCGTATGGTACAAGCGTTCGATCCAGTCATGCGCATACCGAGCTGGGTGTGACTGAGTTCTCGTTGCACTTTATACTAGCTTGTCGAGGTGTTCGAGCAGTTATTGTTTAATAGAGGAACTAATATCTGGAAATGTCTCATTTTCATACTATTGGAACCAACAAGAAATGTAAGGTATTCTAGTCTCCTGTTTGCTAAGTAATAAAGTAATGATAAATGACTGTGCTTCTGCTAACTATTGCATTTGAAACAAACTTAATTGTATGGTAATAATGCCGAGTTTACAATAATACAGTAGATGAGAGAAGTGATGGGACAGCGACATGCACATATACAGATGGCGGTAGCATCGCTTGCGCAAGGATAGCAGGGCAGTGTGATGGCGGTGCTGTCGTTTGTACTCAGGTGACTCAGGCGAAAAGGTTTCCGTAGTGATTCTTGTCGCACGACGGGACAGTGAACGCGAAATGGTAGCTGGAGCTAGACTCATACGACATTCTATTTCAGAAGTTGATTCGTAATTCAATATTCCGGGATCCGCAGATGTGCTGACGGTACGAAATTTCAGGCATTACCTCTCACTACGGACAACGCAATGGCCGACGGCCTTCACTCAACGACCGAGAGCAGCGGCTTTTGCCTAGAGCTGTCAGTTCTAAGAGACAAGCAACACTGCGTGAAGTAACAGCAGAAATAAATGTGGGACATACGACGAACGTATCCGTTAGGGCAGCGCTGCGAAATATGACTTAAAGAGCTATGGTAGCAGACGACCGACGCAAGCGCCTTTGCCAATAGGACGACATGGCCTGCAGCGCCTCTCCTGAGCTCGTGACCGTATTGGTCGCACCCTAGACGATTGGAAAATCGTGACCTGGTCACGTGAGTCCCGAATGCAGTTGGCAAGAGGTGATGGTATGGTTCCAGTGGGCGCAGACCCCACGAAGCCATGGACCCAAGTTATCCACAAGGCACTGTGCTAGCTGTTGGTGACTCCCATAACGGTGTGGGTGGTATTTACGTGGAATGGACTAGGTCCTCTTGTCCAGCTGAACCGAAATGGTTATCTTCATCTACTTGGAGACCATTTGCTGCCACTTATGGAGTTCATGTCCCCAAACAACGATGGAATTTTTATGGACGACACTGTACAATGTCACCAGGCCACAATTGATCTCGACTGGTTATAAGAACATTCAGGACAAGTCGAGCGAGTTATTTGGCCACCCTTATCGCCCGACATGAATCCCGTCCAACATTTACGGGACATAATCGAGAGTTCAACACTATCGCAATTATGGGCGGCTATAGAGACAATATGGCTTAGCATGTCGGCAGGGGACTTCCAGTGACTTGTTGAGTCCATGTCATGTCGAGCTGCTGCACTACGCCAGGCAAAAGTAGGTCCGACACGATATTAGGAGGTAGCCCATGACTTTTGTCAACTCAGCGTGTAGCCTTCTTTCAAAGGCAATTTCGGGGCTTTATCCTGGGTATTTATTGCAAGTCTGAGACCAATGGGAAATTAGGAGGTGAACTTTTACTTGGGTATGTTAATTCATTTCATTGTCAGGCAATGTACGGCCAGTATGTTGACGTCGAGCAACTTGTGGCTTTCGTTCTGGGCACGTCAGATAGCAGCGTATCTGGGTACCTGGTTTTGCTTGTATGCGGCTGTAGCCATGCTCATCTGGCCCAGTCAGGCAAAGGCTATCATTAACTTCTAGTAATCGCTTACAGTCAGCAGCCTTGAGCGATTTTCTAGGAGACTACTAAGTACCTCAGTCTCTGCTCTCGTACAGAAAGCTGCTCTTCGGGAACTCATAGAAGAAAAGGTTTCGCTAAAGTCGTTCAAAAGTATGATAGCCATAAGTGGTACAAAGTTAGATATTTCAGTTAGCACGCAGAATTTATTTCAATTTAAGTATTGAATTCGGGAGCTGTGTGGTACAAGATTTTCCATGGTCTGTTTAAATTGTTTAGGGGAAGTGCCAGGATGATTATTCTGAAAGTGAAGTGGCTGATTTCATTTCTCACCATTGTCCACAGAGTGCTTGTACTCCGCCTGTAATGACCTTGTCGTCGACTGGACGTGAACCGGTTACCTTCCTTCATTTCCATTTTAATAAATCTTGCCAAGTATTTTTCTTTGAGCCAAACTTACTGATATACGAATATATTGGCTCTGCAGGAAATTCTATACAATTAGTTGTTATCATCTCCCAGACTAGAAAATCCTCAACGCCTGCCAGAATGGTGCCTTCTTGACAATCGAGATTCATCGTATGAGGTGGTTTTCGACATTGCAGTCTGTGTTCAAGCGTGAAGAGTTGAATCGCTGTGTTCCTGCGCCCGAACCAATTTCTATGCCTGCGAATTGATGCATTTGCTTTATGAGTTTTAGGTAGTACTCCAAGACGTATTTCGGGTCTTTTAAATATAAAAGCAGTGTAGTTCACAATAAATTTTAACCCTCGCATAACCAAGTGGGGTGCAGGAGGGGTAGTGGAGTACTTTATGCCCACCTTTTGAAAGTATTTTTTATTGTCTTTAACGAATTCTTCTACCAGATTCCATATGTGTTTTAAATTAAAATTTTCCCAAAAATTTAAGTCTCAGTAGTAGATGTCATTTTCCCTAGTGAAGGTCGTATTCAATATTTCCAAGTTGGGGGCCTTACTTATACATCAGTATTTCTTTAAAAAGTATTTTGAGAGTAAAATTCAACATTTATGAACGAAATCTGCATTTCTTTATGTTTTTTGTGGTGGTCGTACATGTTACCGAAAATGCGTTGATATTCCTGAGGATGTGTTGTGTTGTTGTGGTCTTCAGTCCGGAGACAGGATGTGTTATGAGGTATTTTTCACGTTCTGGACCCTAATTACACATCAGCACCTCTTTGAAAAGGATACTGTTGCTATAATAGAACAGCAATTAATTGTTCTGGCTGGGCACAAAGTACCCTCTGCCCCCCCTCCCCCTCATGTAATGCTCATTATGAAAATGCCTTGGCATTGGTAGGGTTAATTTTTATATGTGGTCACCAGTTTAGGTCTATAAAACCATCCTAAGACAAGGGCTCTGAAATGAACAATGTGTTAGGGATATAAGTGCAGATACTTTTATTGGTGACTGAGGACAGTGTACTCAGTAACAGTAAATCAATATTTACTTTATTTGCAGTCTAATAATTATCGCTATTAGGAGTAGTATGTTTTAAATTGGTTAGTACCTCCAAGTACATGTGGCAAGAGCAAGCCGTTAATGCATATTTTCCCCTGAGCAGCAGGTCAGCTGTTGAAGTTTGGATGCGTGGACGCAAAGCTCTTATTCCTTACTGACGGTGATGCAGTAACGACTGTGCACAAAACATCAGGTAGTAAATGAGGCGATGCGTTTGCGGGAAGACTGTTAGACGCAGAGAAAAAACAACTAACATACACAAGTGGTTACATATTAAAATATCAGTGATCATAATATCTGCACTTATACCTCTAACACTCTGTGTAACATTTATATTGAGTCATGTATGATAAAAACTTACCCACATTAAAACCTAATATGAATGCAACATTAGTTACGGGACAAAATCATGTGTGTTACTCACCGTTTCTCATATATTTTATACATCACACTGGCCACTAGCGACATCTAACAGACACATTAATGGACGTTTGTGTCTGTAGCTCCTCATCAACACGTTGTAGCTGCCAGTGGTTCTTTCGACCTTGGAACCATCGTCTGGTTGCCTTACACGATTCATATCGATACTCTACACGTTTCCTTGGCAACCAACGGTGTCTGTTTAGTTTATCTTCGCTGAGGTTATAGTTGATATATCGTCACCAAGTTCACTAACAGCCCACAGAGGCAATCTTCTTTCTCAGAAGCGATTCCTATTGGTTCTCTACCTGTAGTTCAAAAAAAGTAATTCAATAAACTGCTTCCTGTAGCAGTTAACTTTTGTTATTAACTTGAATACAAACTATTATTATTCCACAATAATATTTATTTAATAATTCGCTATGAATGGGCTTTTGGCTTCTTGGGCCATTGTCAGATAACTTAATTATCTGACGATGGCCTCACAAGCCGAAAGCCAGTTCATAATGAACTGTTAAATAAATATTATTGTGGAACCTTAATGCTGTGTATTCAAGTTATTAATGCGCCTACGTCCTCGAAGAACCGACGGGATATTCCATAAATATTAACTTTTGTTTTTATTTACCTTTAATTTCACTGTTTATGTTATATTTTATGCTACTCCGGTGTGCGTACTTACCGAAGCCTTTCCCACTCCATCCGTAGCGTCCCCACACTAAGCAGCAGATGACGTTCATCTCTCAACAGATGGTACCTTCATCGTTCACCACCTCCGCCTGCCACCGTTGGGCACATTTTCCTGTTCTTTTTAATTATTCTTACGATTATATCGTTCAACTAATAACTCTTGTCGTTGCATATCCCTCTAAGTCTATAAATGTACTTTTAAATCGGGGAATGGTCTGAAGATGGTCTACAAATAGACTGAAACCGATCAAATTGTAATTAATGTTTACATGCGACCAAGACCGTTTTAATTTGTAACTTTTAAATGTTGCGATGAGATCGTCGTTCTTCCAATGATGTTTACATAAATCACAGAGTCTGATTGCCAGCATTCCCTGTCTACCTGGAATCCTGGCATCTGAACAGTAGTTGGTCAGGGGAACTTTCTTCTCCGTGTTCACAGAATGCCACTCGATGCAGATGTTTGCGATATGGGGCATGACCTGTTAATACAAGCACCACACATCGACTAGGGTCAATGCCGCATATACTGGACGTGTTCGTAATGATTGGGAATATGCTGTATACTCGCCGTGCAGTGCATCTAGTTTCCGAGTGAGACTGCCCTTCGTCTAACCTCCAAGCTCGCAGATGTCTTTCGCAATCAATACCACGGTGCCCCGTATCGTACCAAGTTAGCCAACGGACATACACTCCTGGAAATTGAAATAAGAACACCGTGAATTCATTGTCCCAGGAAGGGGAAACTTTATTGACACATTCCTGGGGTCAGATACATCACATGATCACACTGACAGAACCACAGGCACATAGACACAGGCAACAGAGCATGCACAATGTCGGCACTAGTACAGTGTATATCCACCTTTCGCAGCAATGCAGGCTGCTATTCTCCCATGGAGACGATCGTAGAGAAGCTGGATGTAGTCCTGTGGAACGGCTTGCCATGCCATTTCCACCTGGCGCCTCAGTTGGACCAGCGTTCGTGCTGGACGTGCAGACCGCGTGAGACGACGCTTCATCCAGTCCCAAACATGCTCAATGGGGGACAGATCCGGAGATCTTGCTGGCCAGGGTAGTTGACTTACACCTTCTAGAGCACGTTGGGTGGCACGGGATACATGCGGACGTGCATTGTCCTGTTGGAACAGCAAGTTCCTTTGCCGGTCTAGGAATGGTAGAACGATGGGTTCGATGACGGTTTGGATGTACCGTGCACTATTCAGTGTCCCCTCGACGATCACCAGTGGTGTACGGCCAGTGTAGGAGATCGCTCCCCACACCATGATGCCGGGTGTTGGCCCTGTGTGCCTCGGTCGTATGCAGTCCTGATTGTGGCGCTCACCTGCACGGCGCCAAACACGCATACGACCATCATTGGCACCAAGGCAGAAGCGACTCTCATCGCTGAAGACGACACGTCTCCATTCGTCCCTCCATTCACGTCTCTCGCGACACCACTGGAGGCGGGCTGCACGATGTTGGGGCGTGAGCGGAAGACGGCCTAACGGTGTGCGGGACCGTAGCCCAGCTTCATGGAGACGGTTGCGAATGGTCCTCGCCGATACCCCAGGAGCAACAGTGTCCCTAATTTGCTGGGAAGTGGCGGTGCGGTCCCCTACGGCACTGCGTAGGATCCTACGGTCTTGGCGTGCATCCGTGCGTCGCTGCGGTCCGGTCCCAGGTCGACGGGCACGTGCACCTTCCGCCGACCACTGGCGACAACATTGATGTACTGTGGAGACCTCACGCCCCACGTGTTGAGCAATTCGGCGGTACGTCCACCCGGCCTCCCGCATGCCCACTATACGCCCTCGCTCAAAGTCCGTCAACTGCACATACGGTTCACGTCCACGCTGTCGCGGCATGCTACCAGTGTTAAAGACTGCGATGGAGCTCCGTATGCCACGGCAAACTGGCTGACACTGACGGCGGCGGTGCACAAATGCTGCGCAGCTAGCGCCATTCGACGGCCAACACCGCGGTTCCTGGTGTGTCCGCTGTGCCGTGCGTGTGATCATTGCTTGTACAGCCCTCTCGCAGTGTCCGGAGCAAGTATGGTGGGTCTGACACACCGGTGTCAATGTGTCCTTTTTTCCATTTCCAGGAGTGTATTCCGAGAACCATCACTAAGCCTAGTGGATAAACACGGAATGGTGGGTAGAAGTCCAGAATGTGTTTCATGAGGTACAACTCCATTTTGGAAGTGTAAGTGGCAGTGTTTTATTGCACTCAAGCCAGTCGCTAACAATTTTATGCAGTTACGATAGTAACGAAATAAGTCGTTGTGATCATTCCTCTAGATAGATCTAGAATTTTTATTTATTTTTTACAATTAAATGACTGTTTCATCTCATAAGTAACGTCATGTAAATGTCTTTTTGGCAAAAGTAAATACAAACACACCATATCCGCAGAAGATTACAAAACGTGTATGACTATTACATAAATGACTAGTACAGCATGCATATGTGGGTGACGGGGTATGTACTAGGCGAAACCAACATTAAAGTTCAAACAACCCCGAAAATGTATCGCTTGTAATGAAGTCTATGCTGCTGTAACAAACTTAACATATTGCGAAAGAAAACCACTGCAAGATCTGCATACCGCACTTCACATAACCGAAGAACAAAAACCCACCCCGGAAAAACGAAAGTACCACTGCACACACCCCCAGGACAGTATAATTTTGTATAGGCAGAAATGTCAAAATTAGATATCGAGAACATACCAGAAAAGGTGACATAAAGCCATCCACGGCCTTCGACCACATGCAAACAGAAAGCGACAATGTAAACCAAATCGAAAATGCGATGTAAATTTTGCACATAATATCAAAGGGCGTAATAATGAACTTTTTAGAAGAAACAGAAATATACATACACACACGCACATTTCCAGACAAAATTGTTAACGAACAAACCGATTTAAAACATGAAGATTATATTGACAACTTTACTGAAATTATGGAACACGATAACGATAAAACAAATTTACAGACAAAACAACACCAGCAAACATTAGCAAAAAATTTACCACTACCTCACACTCCATATATGAAAAAGTTAATTATAAACCCCTGTAACATCGATGACAGAGGAAGCACTCAAACTTACGAAAGATGCTAATCACGTCTTAGGGAATATCGTTCAGCAACAAATTCCACAGCTGAAACATACATATCTATAATTTCGTCTGCGCTACACCTACGACATGCAGCAGTAAAAGATATTAGACAACAACAGGGTTAACGATGCATTAGGGAAGAAAGTATCGTGACAGATACACACAAAACTGTTATTAGTTACGAACAGACACAGGTAAATTTACTAACAACTCTACATGTTTGCAGATAGCTTGATACGGCCATGGAGCCGAAATAAGCTTGTAGCACCAAACAATAACATCATAATAAAAAGCCTTTGACTATAAAAGTGTTTTAGCTTACTAAACATATCATGTCCTTAATAATACACTGGGCTCTTATTCGCAAGGACGACCATTCAAAGTCCCGTCCGTGCACCCACATTAAGGTTTTCCGTGATTTACGTAAACTGCATCTGACGAATGCCGGGATGGTTCCTTTGAAAGGGCACAGACAATTCCCTTCCTTACCTTTTTCTAATCTGAGCTTCTGCTTCGTCTCTAATGGCCTCGTTGTAGAAGGAACGTTGAACACTAGTCTTCCTTCTTACATTTCAACCAAACGTCGAATTTAAACGATTGCAGTAAATAACAAAGAAGATATAACCACTTCTGCAATTATTTCGACATGGTCCTCGTATTTTAGTGCGCTTGTTTATTTATTGATTCTATTTCTCTTGTTCTGGCAGCGTTGACATTCCTAGTTCTGCTTGTAGAGTCTGCCGTAGCGAAAGCTCGATAATAAGCGCCCTCTGTAGTTCCTACTAGTGGAATTACCTCGTCCCCTAATTACATTTCGTTGCAGTCCTCTTGGAATTGTTGCAGGTCGCTGGACACCTATGATTTCACCCAAGCTCCGTGATTAATGTACTCTGCGCTTTGCGGATAATCTCCTTATGATTACTGTGTAACTCCGCCTTTGGTATTTCGGCGGAGTTTCTATGACAAACGTATGAACAATTATGTCGAATCCATTCGTTCATTTATGAATACGACATTTAGCAACAGATACGTACATATGTGGCTGTTAATTAATTAACCTAGAGAGAAGTTACATATTGCCTATGAGCGCAGCGGGGTGACTACTGCGCGAGAGGTATAATACTTACGTTGAACAAAAATGACAGAAAACAATTATTCTTTTTAAAAAAGAGTGTGAAATCTAGTCGCTGTGTCTTTCATTCCGGCACATACTTCATTAGGTAACTTCCAAGCTCTTTAGCGAAATTAGCGGAAACCTACAAACTGATGCAGGTCTATACTCAATAATTAACAGTAAACATGGAACTTCAAAGTCTGTTCTTCAGCTATGAAAGAACCGTAATTAATCGAAACTTTGTTAATTATCAATCAAAAGTCTACTGGTGAACAGTAGTGACCACTGCCTTGAGAGTGAAATCTTACCAGTTCCATAGTGGAGTCGTTTCAGATTGCAACCAAGTGGAATGAGATTTCTGTATATCCGAAAACATAAAATCAATGTATTTTCAATAGATTGTAAGCCGTGACTGAAGTTTCGTGTGGTCTCATAATTATAGTGTTCTGAGAGCGTCCGAGTGCGAGCGACCATATCTGGTAGTAAAATATTTTCAAGCGGTTTTACAAACAACATGAATGATGATGAGTCAGCGTGCTCAACAGCAAAATAATCAGTGCTCTAACTGGATATCAACATACCCATGTCCTGGTCTGAACGATATTTGTTCTTCAAATGGTTCAAATGGCTCTGAGCACTATGGTCTTAACATCTGAGGTCATCAGTCCCCTAGAACTTAGAACTACTTAAACGTAACCAACCTAATGACCCACACACATCCATGCCCAAGGCAGGATTCGAACCTGCGACCGTAGCAGTCGCGCGGTTGCGGACTGAAGCGCCTAGAACCGCTCGGCCACCACGGCCGGCGATGTCTGTTCTCATAACCGAAATTATTGTTGTGATTCCCCAGGAGTTCAGTGAGCTTTTTTCTCCAACACTTCAATACATATGTGTATGTCTAAGCAGGAAAATACACATGATTGTTCAGCTTTTCCCCTCATAGGGTCTTCAGATTCCGTCTCCTGTAGTACACATAAAAACCGAAGGAATTATCTAAATGGGACGAAAATCGGTAAATGTGATGTACATGAACAGACAAACAAATGATTACAATTTCATAAAAGTTGGATGATTTATTCAAGAGAAAGAGCTTCAGTAAGTGAGCAAGCCAATAACGCGTTGGTAAACCTCTGGCTCTTATGCAAGCCGTTATTAGGCTGGCCATTGATTTACGGATTTTTTGTATGTCCTCCTGAGGGATACCGAACCAAATGCTGTCCAACTGGCGCATTAGAACTTCAAACTCCAAATCTGATTGGGGGCCGCTGTGCACAATGATTCTAACGTTCTCAACTGGGCAGAGATTCGGAAGCACTGCTGGCCAAGGTGAGGTTTGACAAGCATGAAGACAAGCAGTAGAAACTCTCGTCGTGTGTGGGCGTGCATTATCTTGTTGAAATGTAAGCCGAGGATGTCTTGCCTTGAAGGGCAACAAAAGGCTGCGTAGAATGTCGTCGACGCTCCGCTGTAAGGATGCCGCAGGTGACAACCAAAGGGGTCCTGCTACGGAAAGAAAAGGCATCTCGGACCATCACTCCTGGTTGTCGGGCCGTATGGTGGGCGTCAGTCAGCTTGGTATCCCACCGCCCAGGGGGTCTCCAGACACGTTTTCGCTCGCTAGTTCGAAGCGGAGCTCATTACTGAAGACCATTCTACTCAAGCCAATGGGATTTCAGGCCGAATGTGTCCGGCACCACAGAAAACGCGTTTGCTGGTGTACACAGGACAAAGGTAGTCGGCGCAAGGGGCGCGTGAGCTTATCCCCTCTCTGTGAGCCGGCTATTAATGGTCCGTATGGTCACTGAAGCACGAGTTGCACATCGGGTCGCTGATGATCACGCATCCGAGGCTCTGAGTGCCTGGCTCTCTGACAGCTGCTCGGCCCTCATATTCTGCCGTTTTTCTATGTCGGCCGATCCCAGCTTGATGCAGTGTTCGGGCATCATTCACCTATTCCTGCCAACATCGTCGATTAATAGCTTCGCTCCCATTCGGATGTCGAGCGATTCGCCGATTACTCCTATTGGCTTCTTTGAGCCCAATTACACGTCCTTTCCCAAATGCTCACATCTGCCTGTATGTCCACGCGGCTGTCTTCGGGGCTTAGCTAACGTCCAACTGAGTACACTTTATGAAATCTGCAAAGACTTTATGTCCTGGTATCGACATGTTTAGTGTTTACTGTTATTGCCAGCTGCGCGTTAAAATTGCCCAGCACCGTCAGACATTCAGGCATCATGTCTTAGGATGTATTTAGCAAATTATGATGCTTAGGCACACAAAGCCCCGAAGTTCTGAAACTATGGAGTGGATGAGACGCCGTCTCGGTATTCATTTTCTCATCTGATAAGGCTCTCTCAGTGCCCTGAAATCTGCACAACAGATGTAAGCAGTAGAAAAAAATATTCAGACTGCCCAAGATGTCTTACAGTAGATCAAAAACCAGGGTGTAATTCTGCTAGGTACCTCGACACATAGGAATATGGGGTAGGGAGACCTACAACGCAGTAAAACAACGGTATAGAGAAGACTTGAATCGGTGCGCGTTCCCATACACACTGTCATCTCATTGCCGTACAGAAGGATCAAGTCTCAGTGAGAAGACGAGTGGGAGGAGATGGTAAACAACAAATTGAGGTCGAGCAAATTGTCCACCCAAGCATGGCGAGCCACATGCCAGATACAACTACGGAAGGAAGACATGCTCACCACGTTAAGTAAATACAATGTCTACAGACACACAGTTTTCTCATCCGGTGGGATGATCCACCGGTATATGAATCTAACGGAATGCCACTTTCGGTGTTTCATATGCAGCACAAGGGCAACCTTCTACTTGTCTGGGGACCGGTCCACTGTGCTAACTGACAACGGCAACAGCGTAACACGTGTTTTAAAATTTTGTGAGCTGCTTGTCTGAAGCAAAACCATAGTTTTTATAAGCAAGTTAGCGTTGTGTCTCCAATGACAGTGTTTGTTGGCAGTCTGACTTACGATAGTGAGAGACAATGACTTTCTACGCAATAAACATTTAAATGCCGGTGGTTGCTCAATAGTCAGTGGGGAGATGCATGTTGGGAATTACTGGGCGAGATCTGGAAACAAAGAAATCGGAAGAGCGATTACTCAAGGAAATGAATGACAGGTGGATCTAGACAGTTTATAGCTGGGTTGCAGGAAGAGATAAGAAATCCTCGAGGCATAGATCTAAGAAAACGCGTTGGTCACGTTACAAAACACACCGAAGTAACAGGGAGGCATATGGCGTAAGTCCACAGTACATGGACAAATATGGAGGAGGATTTTAGCCCGAAGGGGATACTGTGCCAGGCTTGAAGTGTCTGCTGTACATTACGAGAAATTAGAAATAATTTTTTGGTATTTTCTGATACAGACTTTGTCCGATGTTATCCCCAATCTTGATGTAAATTTTCATGTTCATACAGCGTTCTACGATCGGTGGTAGGCCCAAGATTTTAAGCGCCGGCTGTTATTCATCATTAAAGGTGTTCGGTGAACTTCCCAAATAGTGAGTTTATTTCATGTGCACTTCGTACAGCGGCTGTGAAATCTTCATTCCAGTCTCGATAAATCTTAAGGGGAGTTGGAATGCCGGAAAATGGAAAAAATTCACATTTTCAGTTTTTAACCTTATAACTTAATTTGAAATTTTCTGCTTAAAATGGTGCAAAATTTGTTAAGAAATTCCAATTGGAAGTATTTTTATTTAATTTTTCAAAATTACATGTGCGCCCAGCAAAGTTACCCATCTTGTGATTTGTACACATTTAAATCTTCGCATTTCCGAAAACATTACATATAGAAGGCTGTGGATTTCACTCTTCAGTTGTAGAATCTTTGATCCTTCCATAGGTACCATTGTTTTTACGACTAGCTGTGTTTATTGTTCAGTTTTTGATCTGTGAGTGTTTGTTTTGAGCCTCGAGTTTAGTTTGTCGCTCATTTGGAGTTTGTTATCTGTCTTGTTTTGACTTTCAGTGGTGAGTGCGTAGTTTCTACGATGCCTAGGAGTGCATCATTATTTAAAAAGCGAAAGTTTCGCGGTAATAGATTTACAAATAACGTTTGTTCAAGTGATTCTGCTTCAGCACCTGTTGATGCTGGTGAAAGTTCTGACGTTTGTACAGCTGAGATGTGTGAAGGAGACACGCCCACCAGTGCATCAAAAAAGAAGTTATCAAACTGTGCAAGTGAAATTACAGATGAAGCTTCTAATGAACAATATGTTTTAGTCGACTTTCCTGTTTTTACTGAGTTTATGAAGAAATGTTTGTGTTGTAATCTTTGTGGAGGTTCTTTTGATATGAACATAACAAAATCTATAGGACTTTCCTGCAAAATTGCTATAGTTTGTGCCAGTTGTGAAAATGAGACCTGTTTTTGGAGCTCTAAAACATGCAGTAGCAATTTGTTTGAGAGTAATATCAGGCTAATGTATGCAATGAGAGCAATTGGTAAAGGACATACTGCTGCTCAAACATTTTGTGCCATAATGAATCTTCCACCTCCACCTGCTAAAATTGACAATTACACTGAAGTGATAGGAGATGCTGTTCAGTCTGTAGCAGATTTATCAATGAAAGCTGCTGCCAGTGAAGCAAAATATATAAATGAAGGAAACCCAGATATCCCTGTTGCTTTTGATGGAACCTGGCAGAAAAGGGGTCACACATCCAAAAATGCTGTTGCTACTGTTACTAGTGTGGACAGCGGTAAAGTTTTGGACTATGAAGTGCTCACTAAACATTGTTACCATTGTGCATCTGGTAAGATAGAAGCAGCTCACATATGTAGCAAGAATTATGAAGGTACGAGTGGAGGCATGGAGGCTGCCGCTGCTGTGAAAATGTTTAGCAGATCAGAAAAAGAATGGGGAGTATTTTACACAAAATTCCTTGGAGATGGGGACTCCAAGGCATACAAAAGTGTTACAGAATCCATGCCATATGTCAATAAGACAATAACTAAACTAGAATGTGTCGGTCATGTTCAGAAACGAATGGGCACTCGTCTAAGGAAACTGAAACAGAATCTGAAGGACAAAATTTTGTCAGATGGTAAAACCATTAGAGGTCGCCTGTCAGATAAAATTATAAATGAATTACAACAATACTATGGTATGGCAATAAGAAATAATGCAAATAATTTGCAGGAAATGAGACAAGCTGTATGGGCCACATATTTACATCGATCATCAACTGATGATAATCCTCAACATTTTGCTTGTCCAGATGGTCCTCAGTCATGGTGCAATTATAGAAAATCTCAAGCTACTGGGGATCCTTATCACCATAAAAATTATATTCCATTGGCTGTTATGGAAGTAATTAAACCAATATATAGAGACTTGGGGCATCCTGATCTTCTGCGAAAATGTCTTCATGGTTGTACCCAGAATCAAAACGAGTCGTTCAACAACCTCATTTGGACTCGTGTACCTAAGAATGTATTTGTTGGGATAAAAACATTGAAATGGGGAGTCAGTGATGCTGTTATTTCATTCAATGATGGTCATATGGGTAGGCTAAAGGTCATGGCAAGGCTCGGCATTGCTCCTGGTATCAACACCATCAGAGGTCTTCAGCTTCTGGACAGCGTGCGAGTAAGGAAGGCTCAGTATGCAGCTGAATTTAATACAAAAAAAGCAAGGGCAGCAAGGAGAAGAAAGCTTCTAGGTGAAGAAGAAGAACTAGAAGATGACCCTGATTACTCTGCTGGACACTTTTGATAATAGAATAAAAGGTATTTGTGAATTTTCATAATAAATTACTTTAATCGCATTTTCTGGCATTTGACATTTTTAGTGTTACATGTACCTTTATCTCATAAACCACTCAACCAACAACATTCAAATTTTCAGAAATGCTGCAAAACAGTTCAAAGAGGCCACTGAACTAGAATCATGACAAGAACTGGCTTATTCTCTGAACTAGGGAAGTTTATGTTATACTTTTTCCAATAAAAAATGGCTTAATGGTAAAAAATTCATAAATACTATACCAACAAAAAGAAAACATTGGTTCTAGTTCAGTGGGCTCACAATATATGCTGAAAACCTCTGCCAGAATTTCAAAGTTCTGAAGATAATAGTTCCAAAGAAAAAGGTACACAAAGTTAGCAAATTTAACATTGGCGAGATAGGGCATTCCAACTCCCCTTAAATAATCTTAGCGAATTACGAGTTTCTGAGGACAAATCACGAGCGCTTTTTCAGACTGAGTTCATTAATTTGGTTGCTATACGAGGTGGTTGTAATTAACGTGCACCCACTCACGGAGGTCCAGTGTGGGCTATAATTATCGTATGGCAGCGAAACTTGGTGGGAATGCTAATGTTATTAATGCGGAACAGATGTACTTTGAAAAAAAAAAAAGTTCCAATTTTGATCACCGCATGCAAATCTGGCGCTGTGCAGCATCTCGTGGCGTCTCTGGTGCTCAAACAATCTGTGTAAGCTGCAGTTAATAATAAAATCAACATTATTTCTTTCTCACCTGTTTGACGTCTTCTGCACACTTCCCGGTCCTAATCCAGTACATATGGAAACACTTCCATATATCTGACTTGCATTCACAGCGCCATATTTGTACGCAGTGGCCAAAACTGGAACTATTTTTTTTCCAGCGTAAATTGGTTCCACGTTTACACATTGGAATGTGTACCAAATTTCGCTGCCATACGATAATTACAGCTCATAGTGGACCTTTGTGAATAGCTGCACGTTAATTATAACCACTCGATATGTTTAGTAGTAGATCTGAAAGTCTCTGTAACGTCTAATTGAAAGCTTTAAAAAAATATATATAAATAGCTTTCACCGTAGTCCGAGATGGGACTTCAGCAAATGATATGTAAATTGAAAGGAGGGAGGAAGGAAAGGAAAGGAAAGGGAAGGGAAGGGATTACTGATGACATCTGCATCGGGACATTACGCGTAATCAGCGGCGACGAGTGAAAAAGTATACCGGACCGACACTCGAAGCTGTAAACTCCTGCTTACTGGGCAGGTGCGTTAACAACCGTGCCAACCGAGACAGAGATCACAACCGCGCGGACTGTCCCGGCACGCCTCACGGCCAACCCACACGCCCACCGAGCGCCAGCTATCCACAGTCCCTGTCCATTTCCTCCATGCTCGTTATTCTGGGATTCCCGCAGGAGGTGGAATGTAATAGCGGATCCGCAGCGAAGAAGGGGATCCATTGCCGGTTTAGGCAAATCAATTATAAACATACGTTGTGTTCGTTCTTTCGGACTTGTCCGGAAGGACAGACGTCACGCATTCATATAATTCAACAAATGACTAACAGATATCGTACCACACTATGATCACTGCACGACGAGAGCGGAGCGTTTTCAGAACAGAATATATGATCTGGATTTCCTGCAGACACAGTTCTGATGTGGTGCGGATACCAGGTGCTTCAGTTTGAAACCGCGCGACCGCTACGGTCGCAGGTTCGAATCCTGCCTCGGGCATGGATGTGTGTTAGGTTTAAGTAGTTAGTTAGTTAGGTTAGTTAGGTTTAAGTAGTTCTAACTTCTAGGGGACTGATGACCTTGGAAGTAAAGTCCCATAGTGCTCAGACCCATTTGAACCATTTTTTGATACCAGGTGCATCGAAGTGCGAGTGTGAAACGGCGTGACAAATGGAAATGTACTCTAAAGTTGTACGCGCGAGTCTACGATTCTTGTCGGCAAAATGTCTGAATTTCGTTACAGATTCACTGTGAAATTTTGGCGATGTTAGGTCAAATAGAGCGTCGCGTCCAATGGTAGTGAAAAGGTGCCAATAACTTCACCAACGCCGCAGAGATGTCGGTGATGCTGATTGGGAAGGAAGACTAACGAAATCAACCGCAGAGGAACTGATTCGCGGCAATCAAAGGTTCTCCGTCGAAGACTACGTCCTCCAATGTTTACGTGACGAATTTCTATTGCTTATAGAGACTTGGCGACTATTTTGAAAAATAGCGTCACGTATCTACGTCATTTTGAAGAGCAGTCCAGCATCCAATGAAATTTACTTGGCTTACAGTAATAATGTGTAACTTACTTTACTTTTTGAAGTCAGCGCGTAATTCATTTTTAAGGTAATGATGAAAATGTACTTAGTGGCGAAGTTATGAATGAGACCTCAATGATTCCACATGATTTTCAGACTTACGAAGTAAAACTACGTACTGTCCGGTACACGAACCCGGGTCACTGAATTACATGGGCACCTATCTGCCAGTTGCGAAGATCTTCAGTTTTCTTTTTTACCTTTCCGAACATCAGTCTCCAGCATAGGTTGTGTTACCAACTGATCCAATACGACATGCAGAAGGCTGTTTGTGCTGTGGAGCAAGACAGTGGAGAAGTGTTAGCAACTAACACCTTTTAGTAGGGGCATAAAGCGCACTCCGCAGTGTGAGTCGGTGGATCGCTTCATGCACAGCTCCAGGTTCCACATTCAGTGCGTCTTGCGTTACTCCCTTCATATCCAGCTCTAGGAGAGTCAACTCCCTCGACAATGAGTTCCTCAAAATTCATTTTTTTTATCTGGTCGTGTCATTTTCATTAGAAATGCACAGTTCGTTGACAGAAAAACGAACTCAAGAAGCCTCAGAACGTAACCCAACGATGTGTTCCGTCCCCTCTCAAAGACTTAGTTCTTCACTTGTCATGTCCAATTCACTCAATTTTATACTTTATCTATCATTTATTTATTTTTTACTTTTTGTTTATTGCCAAACATAAGAAATTCCTTGCGTATTTCTCTTCCCTCTCGTCTCCTCTGTTTGCAAATGGAAGTGATTACTGCCAAAAATTACAGTAAAGTAAGACACACTTCAGTATTTAGGTCATGATGCATGAATGGTTTGATAGTATTACGAAATTGTGGAGTATTTATGTAAGATATGAACAAGTACTAGTGGAAATTAATTAGCAAATAGTGACTTAAACTTCTTCTTCATCTTCAGGGTATCTCAATCCACTGCTGTTGAGTAGGCAGAAATCATGGGATAGCTCCTAATATCGTGGCGGACCTCCTTTAGCGCGGCATAGTGCAGCAACTTGACCTGGCATGGGCACAGCAAGTCGTTCGAAGTCCCGTGCAGGAATACTTGGATCACGCTGCCTCTATAGCCGTCCATAATTGCAAAAGTAATTGAAAGTAATAGAACCCAGTACGTTGTCCTCGATGGTGAGTGTTCATCGGAGGTGAGGGTATCATCTGGAGTGCCCCAGGGAAGTGTGGTAGGTCCGCTGTTGTTTTATATCAACATAAATGATCTTTTGGATAGGGTAGATAGCAATGTGCAGCTGTTTGCTGATGATGTTGTGGTGTACGGGAAGGTGTCGTCGTTGAGTGACTGTAGGAGGATACAAGATGACTTGGACAGGATTTGTGATTGGTGGAAAGAATGGCAGCTAACTCTAAATATAGATAAATGTAAATTAATGCAGATGAATAGGAAAAAGAATCCTGTAATGTTTGAATACTCCATTAGTAGTGTATCGCTTGACACAGTCACGTCGATTAAATATTTGGGCGTAACATTGCAGAGCGATATGAAGTGGGACAAGCACTTAATGGCAGTTGTGGGGAAGGTGGATAGTCGTCTTCGGTTCATTGGTAAAATTTTGGGAAGATGTGGTTCATCTGTAAAGGAGACCGCTTATAAAACACTAATACGACCTATTCTTGAGCACCGCTCGAGCGTTTGGGATCCCTATCAGGTCGGATTGAGGGAGGACATAGAAGCAATTTAGAGGCGAGCTGCTATATTTGTTACTGGTAGGTTTGATAATCACGCGAGTATTACGGAAATGCTTCAGGAACTCGGGTGGGAGTGTCTGGAGGAAAGGAGGCGTTCTTTTCGTGAATCGCTACTGAGGAAATTTAGAGAACCAGCATTTGAGGCTGACTGCAGTACAATTTTACTGCCACCAACTTATATTTCGCGTAAAGACCACAAAGATAAGAGAGATTAGGGCTCGTACAGAGGCATATAGGCAGTAAATTTTCCCTCGTTCTGTTTGGGAGTGGAACAGGGAGAGAAGATGCTAGTTGTGGTACGAGGTACCCTCCGCCACGCACCGTATGGTGGATTGCGGAGTATGTATGTAGATGTAGATGAAGTGTTCCCGGTTCAGCAGTTTGTGCACGAAATGGCCTCTCGATTATGACCCGTAAATATTCGATGGGTTTCATGCCCGGCGATTTGGGTGGCTCGAATTGTCCAGAATGTTCTTCGAACTAGCCGTGAACAAATGCGGCCCAGTGATAGGGTACATTGTCATCCATAAAACTTCCGCAGTTTTTTGCGAACATGAAGCTCATGAAGGCCGAATATAACCATTTCCAGTTAGCGATCCATGTAAACACACCCACACCGTTATGGAGCCACTACCAGCTTGCACTATGCCTTGTTGACAACTTTGCTCTATAGCTTCGTGGGGCCTGCGCCACACTCCACTCCTACCGTCAGCTCTTACCAACTGAAATCGAGACTTATCTGATCAGGTCGAGGTTTTTCAAGTCACGTAGGATAAAACCGATATGGAGACGAGCCCAGGAGAGGCGCTGCAGACGACGTCGTACTGTTAGCAAACATACTCGCGTCGATTGTCTGCTGCCATAGTCAATTGACGCTAAATTTTGCCTCAGTCCTAACGGATACTTTCGTCGTCCTTCACACATTGATTTATGCGGTTATTTCACGCTACGTTACTTGTCTACTAGCACTGACAACTCTACGGCAACTCCGCTGCTCTCGGTCGTTAAGTGAAAGCCGACGGCCACTGCTTTGTCCGTGGTGAGAGGCAATGCCTGAACTTGGGTATTCTCGGCGCCCTCTTGACTCTGTGGATCCCGGAATATTGAATTTCGTAACGATTTCCGAAACGGAAAGTACCTTGCGTCTAGCTCCAGCTACCATTCCAAGGTCAGAGTCCGCTAATACCGTCGTGCGGCCATAATCATGTAGGAAATCTTTTCACGTGAATCACCTGAGCACAATTGACAGCCCTGCCAATGCGCTGTCGTTTTATACCTTGTGTACGCGATACTATCGCCGTCGGTATATGTGCACAACGCTGTTCCATGACTTATGTCACATCAGCGTGGACCTCTGCCACATGCTTCTATTGTCTTCGATTTTGAGCCACTAGGTACCATCGTGTTGCAGCCATCAGCTTCACGGCATAAAGCCTTCTTGTATGCTTCTTTTGTGGGCCCATGAACAGTTAGAAAAGTCCATTAATGTGATATTGTCGGGCCACGTATCTGTCCCATCAGTTGTGCAATTCTGTATAAAACATCTATTGCCTTTGTTCTGCTTCAAATATCCTCTGGTCGAATCCCATCACTGAGGCTGGCTCCTACCTTTACTCACTCCACGGCACGTTAGGTGCTCTGCAGTTTGGAGAACTAGCCTTAGTCAGCGTCATACTTTTAGACCACAGATTATAACTGGTACTCTCCACATATTGTAGACCTTAGCCTTCAGTTTCTTTGGGGCGTCCATACTGGTCAGGATAAATCTTAGATTCCCGAAAACGCTGCTCAGCTCAGTCCTGTTCTGCGAGAATTTCTGCCTTTTCATTATTTTTCCCTAGTTTCATCTTGTGGGCAGACAGATGTATTCACTAACAGGAAGTCGAGTTTTATTTAATTGTAATCTTTTATTCATTCCAGTCTCTCCATTCTACATATTGGATTTCCATTCAGTACTACATCACACACTGTCGCATTGTTTACCGGAATATTTCAGAACAGTTCAGAACAAAGGTACAGTAGGTTCTAAACCGCCATGTTTAATTGAAGTCGCATTCAGTAGTTAAAAAGGGCGCGTACTGAACACAGGCCACCGTGGGTCCATAAGCCAACCATTAAATGTAGAATTAAATCGGCACGTTTAGATTAAAAGCGAGAACATTAAAACTGCGAGATTTTACTTTACTTTTCTTGTTATGTATTAAAACTATTACTCCAATGTATAGCGAAACAGCTTTACATCTGGTATTAATTTCGCTAGACGAATTATTAATGGAAACCTATTCCGGTACATTCTGACAAGTGAACAAATGGATGTTGCTGTATTTTATTGGTGGTCACACACACACACACACACACACACACACACACACACACACACACACACACAAAAACACACAATGGCAACCAAACTTACCTTACACACTAACTGCAAACGTACGATGTAATTTTAGCACTTGCATGGTGGGGTTAACATATTTGAACAGATTATGGTGTCTGGAACTAGAGGGATTGTTCGCTCTATCTCATTGTCATACACGCCCCAGATCGAGCTTATACCCTTGGCAAATGTGAAATTGGAGGAACGATTCGTCAGGTTTTTTATGGGAATTTCTACAACTCTAATATTTTTACACACGAAACTTCATATCAAGTTCTACATGTGACATTTGAAGTTACTATGATGCACGTAACTTGGAACCACAAGTAATTTCCTTTTCCTACTATGCCTCAATGAGTTGAGCAGATCAGGAGCAACTACACATAGCTTACATCTAATTTAACGGTTACAGTCCATGTACCTCTCTGACGATTTAATTTGGTGAAACAAAAGATACAAATACTTGCAAACATTATCAAACAAGGTTGTTCATAAATACTTCCAGCGTTTCAGAAGAAGACTGCGTGAAAACTATAACACACACAGTGAACACACACGTGGATAGAGCTACCTCCAAGTTTTTAGTTCACAATGCAGGCGCTTGTTGGGCATAAAACGTCAATTTGTGCATGAAATTCACCCTTCGTATCGTTACGAAAAACGTTCTCCACATGCATCAGGAGAGAAACGCCGCCGACTGCCCACAGAGCATCATGTATCAACCACGTTTCGTAATATGGGTTAAGGCCGCAGTGTAGCTATGAATTAATGTAATCCCTGATCATGAACGGGCGAAGAGCGCAGCGACAAATTGAATGCACGTACTAAATAATATTGCATAACATTCTTTAGTTTTAATAGTTGATACCGGAATTGGCCTTCGAAATATTTTTGGAGAAGCCACAATTTTTGAACGTTTTAATGGTCAATACATAAAAATACTGATATTTGAAGCTCCATTTCTTTTGACTAACATTGGATTCTTACATCTTTCAGGTTGGATTCATCTGTAACATCTCTTAAAAAAAAGTATTGAAAATCTCATTGTCCTGAAACTCACAGCATTCCATCTATGAATCACAGGACTTCCTTCTAATGCTGCTGTTGATGGTAATAGTGTTGAACTTAATAGTGTTCTCGTGGTAATAGAAGGCTTCGTCAGACTGAAAAGCCGTGGAGTTTTAGCAATGAAGGGAACTTCGGTCCTATTTCACGTAATTTCTCTTTAGTACCTGATAGCAAGGCTCTCATTGTAGATGATAAGTATCAGGAATATGTCATTTATCGTGTTTCGGCATCCAGTAACCAAATGCTCAGTCGTTATGCAGCTACCATGCTTCCCAACGAAATTAGTTTTATTTCAGGTCCAGCCAACTACGACACCGAATGTTTTGGGGTTTCCCTGTTCCTTAGGCTACAGTCATTCACGAAATTCAAGAATACTGCTAGACCGCGTTGCATAATTTAGCAATACGCTTGTCGTGTTCGACACAGTATCCAGAGAATAAATCACGAGAACGGAACTTCAGTTTTTCCGTGTGATGAGCTTATACGATTTAAAAGTTGGGTGACAATGAGGGCCGGCACAGACTGTATTTTAAGACCTCTCAACTTCATTGCTCTTGGTCTGTCTACGGCTTACGCCGTCCACACACTATTTCCAGAGGGAAATGTTTTCTGTTCGTAAAATTATTAGACGGCCACGGTGTTTACTACAAATATAAGATTATTACACGACAGTATTCATGTCAGAGAGATTGTAGTTGCGGATAGCACAACGTCTACATTAAGAGCAGAACGTCATGTCGGAAACACGGTTGTTCTTCTGATTGGAGAAGTTTACTCTCCCAGAGAGCATAAAAATGCACAATGATTACTATTTTCAGCGAAATTAAATCTTTAGATCATTTTTACAGAAAAAAATTTTACAGGGCCATTCCATTTCGTCGAGTGTTCCCATTAATTGGACACAAATTACAGAGGTAACATTCCATAGTACTGTCTCTCATCATACAATAAGAAAATATCTGTGCGAGCAGTTCACAGTAGTGAACACCTCACACCATTACAGAGCCTCCACCAGCTTGAACAGTCCCCTGTTGACATGCAGGGTCCATGGATTCATGAGGTTGCCGCCATACCCGTACACGTCCATCCGCTCGATACAATTTGAAACGAGACTGGTCCGACCAGGCAACGTGTTTCCAGTCATCAACGGACCAGTGTTCATTGCTGACGGGCCCAGGCGAGGCGTAAAGCTTTGTGTTGCGCAGTCATCAAGGGTACACGAGTGGGCCTTCGGCTCCGAAAGAACTCCTATACCAGTGTCTTTGGCGCTTCAGAGTATAACACGTGTATAAAATCCGTCACGATATTCCGTAGTGGTGTCTCTCTTTGTACTGTAAGAGAACAGCTGTTCCAACAGTGCACAACAGTCACAAATAAAATATATAAGACGTGCATAAAATCCTTCAGGTTTTTATACATGTCTTGAGTATTTTTTTTGTGACTATTGTACACTGTTTATGTAGCCATTGGCTTATTGTATGGCGAGAGACAGTACTAGGGAATATCGTCTCTACACGTTGTGTCCACCTAATGTGAACAGTCGACGAAACTGATTGGCTCTGTAAATTTTTTTTTTTTTTATAGAAATGATCTGAAGATCGAGCTTTAATTTCGCTGAAAACGGTGACTATTGTGTGCTTTTATGGGATCTTGCCGAATACACTTCTGCAATAAGAAGATCAACCGTGTTTATATTCTGAGATCGCCTCCAATACAGCTGACTATATCAGGTAATCATCATTTCATATTGGAGTTCTGTTAATATCGGAAGTTGAGAATCGCCTTTCTGCATGGTAATTGTGCGGATTCACTAGTTTGCTCAGCTATGATGCTTCAGTCATGCGTCTCTTTCTTCTCCGATGATACTCGTCCAAAACGAGAACACAAGATGAGAAAATTATTGTATGACTAAACTGGCCGGTAGTTGGGTTGAGTCGGTTGGTTTTCTCTCTGGTACTTTTCAAGTCGCACCGTGGCCATCGACTAAATAATTCCTTTCCTGGAGTTTCGTCGTCCATTCGTCAGTGGTGTTTCACGCGCTACTATCGGGTGGCTCAGTCGACACCCAAAGTCGTCACGAACTGTTAAGTGCCACCTGGGAGGCTCGCAGTGAATTGTCGCTGGTGGTTCCAAAAACAGCGTGGTCTATGATCGATGTTGAGTTTGGCGTGTGCCGTATACCTGGTTTCCCAAGACGTGATCGTAGTTCGGTAGATTCCAGTTTGGTAAAAGGTTTTATTGTGTGTACTGGTTAACCGCCGCCGTCTGACAGTTTAGTCGCCAGACAACGGTGAAACTACGGAGCAGTGAAATATATATATATATACATATTTGACAGTTACTAATTCATATTTAAAAATGCATCTATTGACTAGAAGGACCTGTCATTCATAAATTCTTTTATCTTGTTTTTAAATTCTGGTTGACTGTTTGTCTGACTTTTAATGCTATCTGGTAAATAAATGACCACAGACTTTTGGAGCAGCATACTTCATCCCATTCTGTGCCAAAGTCAGTTTTACCCGGAGTAGTGAAGATCATCCATTCTTCTATTGTTGCAACTATTCACTTCGCTATTATTTTTGAGTTGGAATGGGCCATTAACGACAAATTTCGTGAGTGAATGTACGTACTGTGAAGGTACTGCGAATATCCCGGGTTCTTTAAATAAATGTCTGCGAGGTGATCTTGGGTGGGCCTCAGCTTTCATTCTGATTACACTCTTCTGCGAAATGAATACTTTTTTCTTTAATAATGAATTACCCCAAAATATCCATGTTGACGAAGACCGTGACGTACTCGGCTTCTTTCCACTCTCGGAATATTGCAGGTTCCGTTCATCTCCTTCTGCACAGCTACATTCAATTGCAAAACTGTACATGACGTCGTTGAGATGTTCCCAAAGGGAGAAGTCCAGGAGTGAAGACCCAGAGATCTGGAGGGCTCAGCAACTGGTCCTGCACGACCTTCCACTTTCTGGGATAAGCAACTGTGAGATACTCTCTTGCCTCCGGGATGGAATGTGTAGGGGCACCGTCGACAAAGCAACATCTGTCGATGTGCAGGCGAACACGACATGCCAAAAGTCTGTACTGGAACATGATGTAATGCCTAACCCAAATGACATCGTGTAACATAAATCGTAAATAAGCCGTTTCACACAAAACTTTATTTTACATTTTACTCCTGTTTTGATCCATATATTACACCCACTAAGTGTGTAGAGTTACTTTTGAATCATAGTGTACATTAAGAACAATAAGGGACACAGGACTGAATCCTGTGGGACACTTTTTTGATACCTCCCCAGTTGGAGGACTGCTGACTTTTGCAGACTGTCTGTATTGTTAATTTCATCCTTCTACAGTCTTTCAGTTAAATACGAATTAAACCATTTGTACCCCATCTCATTTGTACTGCAATACTTAAGCTTATCTAGAAAAATGTCCTGATTCACACAATCAAAAGCGTTTGAGATATCACAAAAAATCCCAGTGGCTGATATTCGGTTATTCAGAGCATTTAATATTTGATCGGTGAAAGCATATATAGCATTTTCTGTTGAGAAGCCTTTCTGAAAACCAAACTGACATTTTGTTAGTACTTCATTTTTACAGACATGTGGAGCTATTCTTGAATACATCACTTTTTCAAGAATTTTGGATAAAGCTGTCAGAAGCGAAACTGGGTGCAGTTGTTAGCATTAGACCTATCCCCCTTTTTATACAATGGTTTAACGATAGCGTGTTTCAGTCTATCCAGAAAAATCTTCTGTTTCAGTGAACTACTACATATGTGGCTGGGAATCCCACTTGTCTTTTGGGAATAAGCTTTACTACTCTGTCGGAAATTCCATTAACTCCATGTGAGATTTTACTTTTGAATGAATTTATTATTTCTGTAATTTTAGTAGGATAGATGGGCTGAATTTCAGATTTATCAAATTGCATATATATAGCCTCTGCCATATATAGCCTTGCACTTTCTAAACAGCTGGATTTTATTTTCTCTACAACACCTACGAATGATTATAAAAATATTTTCTACTTCCGTGTGAACAAACTTTTCATTGAGTTTGACATAAATACAGTCATCCTGTGCTCTCGATTGCCCTGTTTTCTTTTAACAATATTACAAATTGTCTTAATTTTATTATCAGAGGTGATAATCTCAGATATTATATATTACTTCTGGAGTTTTTAATAACTTTTCTTAATACAGTGCAATAGTTTTTATAATGTTTGATTGCTTATGGATCATTATTCTTTCTGTCTGTAAGATACATTTCCCTTTTCTGTTTACAAGATATTTTTATCATTTTAGTAACGCACGGCTTTAGCTTACAGTTACATTTCGCTGTTTTTTTAGGGAAAAATAGTAAAAATAGAAAAATGGTTCAAATGGCTCTGAGTACTATGGGACTTAATTTCTGAGGTCATCAGTCCCCTAGAACTTAGAACTACTTAAATCTAACTAACCTAAGGACATCACACACATCCATGCCCGAGGCAGGATTCGAACTTGCGATCGTAGTGGTCGCGTGGTTCCAGACTGTAGCGCCTAGAACCGCTCGGCCACCCCGGGCGGCGGAAAAATGTTTTCAAATATATTCCTAATGGTATCATGAAATAGGTTAAATTTTAAATTAGCATCAGGTTCCCTGTACATCTCATCCCAGTCTAACTGTTGCAAGCATTCCCTATAATTTGCTATTGTTAAATTGTTGGTTGAATGCACTATTTTGGAGGACTGTTTTGCATTACTGTTTGGAGGTATGTCACATACTGTAACTAGCTGTGCATCATGATAGGAATGACTGTTCTTAACAGGAAAAGTTTTATTTGATTAAATTTATCTTGGTCTATAAAAGGATTATCTATTAGTATGCTGCTTTCCTGTACTACCCAAGTAAGAAAGTCAATAACTGATGTAAAGTTGAAAGCACCAAGTAATGCTTCAAGACCATTCTTTCTATCAGACTCTTTCAGAAAATCTACGTTGAAATTCCCACACATAATAATTTGCTTTACTCTGTGTGACATGTAGCTCACCAAAGAATCCAAGTTCTTTTTTAGAAATAGCTGAAAATTTCCCAATTGGGACCTATATACAGTTAAAATTGTAAAACTTCCATTATTTAATTTAAACCCAGAGGCACATGCTTCTGTATGTTGCTCTACACAAATAATTTTAGTTTCTAAATTTTTTACACTATGATAAATTTTAACATATATGACAACTCCTCTCTCCATAGTGTTTCTGCTTACACTTGCTGAAAGCGTATATTCACCTATACTTACCTTTTCCATATCTGTGGCTATATGATATTCAGACAGGCATGGTACATCTATTCCACCCCCAGTTTCTAAATATTCTAAACAATCAAAAAGCTCATCTACTTTGTTTTTTAATCCCGGAATATGCTGATGCAATATCATAACATTATTTTCACGGTACTTTTCTGAGAATCTTGTGATATTTTAACGCCTGTATTATCTGCCTGTGGGAGCTTCTCATTAAGCTTAGTTTAATTCAATGTTGAGTCTTTGGATACTGATCTTGGTCTAAAAAGGAGATACTCCCGTGAGTATAATCCGTTGTTATTGAATGGTGCTGTCGTTGCGAGTGTTCGCTGATGTGTTTGCAGCTCGGCACACGTTTTCTGGCAGAGTGGCTAGTGCTGGTTTGTAATTTACTGAGGTATGACTCAGTCATCGGATACATCGTTTTGCTTCCACTAGCTGTTGATTAACGCTTAGTTCACGTAGTTGCGCTACGGAGCCGAGTATTCGGCGTTGTTAATACCTACAAGATAAAATGGCTTTGTACTTTTGACACCTTGTATCTGGTCGTTTCCTGTAAACAATTATTTGAGTTAGTCTGGCACAGCGAAATCACTTTATCTCGGTTTGATCATGAGCCAGCGGCCTTATAGTGTGGATGGATTTCTGCGAGTCTGAATTAAGTTGTCGAACTCTCAGTCAGACGATTTCGGGAGTGGAATCGTGTTTTAAAATGAGTTGGGTCTGGTAGTGATTGAGTGGTATTGGCCCTGTTTGACTGACATCAAAGAATCTATTATCATAGGAAGGGCTTCCGAAAAGTAATGCCACGCATTTTTTCTCGTCCAATTTAGGTTGAGAAAATGCGGAATTTGGTATGGGACAGCGAAGTTCCGCGCATCCAAGTAGAGAGGAGTCATTGAGTTCCTTTTGGCACAAAACAAGAGCATCGCAGATATTCATAGGCACTTGCTGAATGCCTACGGAGACCTGACAGTGAACGAAAGCACGGTGAGCCTTTGGGCGAGGTGTCTGTCACCATCACGGCAAGGTCGCAGAAACCTGTCCTATCTCCCTCGCGCCCGCCGGTCGCAGATAGCTTTGACTTCTGCAGTGTTGGAACGTGCAGACACTCTCTTTCGAGATTATCGACGGATCATAATCAGACATCTCGGTGCACAATTGGGTATCTGTGTTGATAGAGCTAACACATTTGTCCACCAGCTGGGGTACTCAAAAGGTGTGTGTCAGCTGGGTTCCTCACCGCCTAACAGAGGACCATAATGAGCAGCGGAGTACCATGAGAGCGGAATTGTTTCCGCATTACGTGGCCGATCGTGACAATTGTCGAAACTCGTCACAGGCGATGGAAGGGGGCTCATCTCTTCGAACTGGAAACAAAACGGCCACACCACTTCTCCTCCAAAGAAAAATTTCAAAGCCACGACCCCAGGCGGTAAAATCATGGCGACAGTCTTCTGGGACTCTGAAGAGTATATTCTGTTTTATGCTCTCCATCGTGGTGAAACGATCAGCTTTGATGTGTTTTGTGCTACCCTCAGGAAACTGAAGAAACGACTTCGGCGTGTTCGAAGCCTCAAAAATGCAGCCGAACTTCTCCTTCTCCATGACAACGCAAGGCCCGATACCAGTCTGCGCACCCCAAGGGAGCTCACAAAACTTCATTGGACTGTTCTTTCTCATACACCCTACAGCCCAGAAGACGATCTTTCCGACTTCCCTCTTTTTAGCGTAATGAAGAACGCACTCAGCGGGAGGCAGTACGTGGATGATTGGAATGCTATTGATGCAGTAAGACGTTTCCTCCGATGTCGGCCAGTAGAACTCTGCCATGCGGGCGTACAGGGCGTCCCAGTACGGTGCCATAAGGACGTCGCATTGGGCACGGAGATTAAGTTAAGAGAGTATGGGATAATATGGTGTACTGCAATCCTGACGAAAGCAACGTGTTTCCAGGAAAAAAAAGTGTTACATGAATAACTGAACGCTCCTCGTACAACTGCTCTTCTTTTGTGTAGGTTGTTCTGTGTGGTACCTTATCGAAAGTACGTACACTAATCCTTGGTTACTCTAGTAGCGGTGCACCACTGTAGTTAGATATTTAAGTTACTAATTTGACGGTAACTGTTATTCTGGGTGCGGTCGCATTGAGGGGTGTTTAACCCGCACCGCGTAGTTGTTCTGATTGTTCGACCACACGTGGCAGCAGATGGGAACCGTACAGTGGCAACCCTATTACGGCGCGAGGTAGTTAGTTAAGGCGTGGAGGCCATCCTGTTATCCTAAGCAAACTTTGGGCTATGTGACTGTCTGTACTGCGCAGGCGCTGTAGAGAGTGAATTGTGCAGTTCTGTGCGGCTCAGGCTTGACGGCCTTTCTTTATCAAATTTACCGTTACCCATTTTGATATTTGTTGTAATTCTAATGGACCTAGTTCTCGTATTTGAATAGTATTTTAGTGAAATAGCCCATCTTATTCCCTTCTTGGACGTTCTGCTTTAAGACGTTACGAGTTTGCCAACTCAGCCTTGTATATTTTAGAAGTTCTTTAATTATTATCAGCTAAGTTAATTCTTATAATTTGTTTAATTAAGTTATTATTACATCTTTAATTTGTCTGACTAGTTTTATTAAACTTATTGTTGAGTTATGATGCGCCCGTTGCATTTGTAATTTTTGAGGCTGTTCTTTAATTGTACCCGCAAAATACACCGGTTATTAGTTTTACGGCGGGCTGCACAGTCTCCTTAGGTATATGTACTAACTGTTTTCCCTGAGGGAAGGATTTTGTTAAATTTACTGAGAGTTTAGTTGGAGTGCATTTTCGGACAAATTAAACTGCAGTTTTCGGTTTCTTTAACTGTAGCAGTGGGCGTCAGGATCTGTACTACGCTGTTGCCAGGACTGTGTTACAGGTTTATGTGATATTTTTTCAGGCTTCCCGGCCTGGTACACTGGAGATTCTGCAGTGTCCGATTCTCCGCAACCAGCACGGTGAAGACACCTTCCGCATCTGTGCCAATCATACGTGAGAGCTTCAGCTATTCTGTCCGAGCTTTAATTTAATAAATCAGGATCAAATTAATCTCGTCAGAATTATTATCCAACCCTCCACTCCCATCATATGGTCATATCCTGCTTCAGGGTTCTGGATGATTTTCAGTGATTTCTATCAATCTTTCGGTGACCTCCAAGACACACTGTAATGTACTTAATAGATTAGTAACAGTGTGACACTTAATATCCCTAAAACAATACCTAACCAAAGCACAGTCTACTTGTGAGCGACTGACACCCTCATCTACAAATCGATCAGTGGTTTACATGAGTACTTCATTTCCTGAATGTCGCCACTGACCTGTCTTACGCACCACTTCGCGGATGTTGCAGCGAAAAGCACACTACTGGTCGTTGTATACATGTGCGACACTCAGCGATAGAAATGTGTGCATACAATGACATATAGTGCACTTTTTGTTGAACCATCGTTTAAATGATGCGCAAGAAAACACCCACGAAAAGAAATAGTCGTGAAAACAATTAATTCGCCTCAAGTTGAGAATGTAACTTCTGGAAAGTTGTTTGGAAGACAATTAAAGTGACCGACTCAGATAATTGTTTTGTGTTTTAGTCATACAGTGTGGTGGCTAAAGTCGTGAGACACCTCTTAATATCCAGTTGGATATCCTTCTGCCCGGCTCTGTACAGCAAGTCGACGTGGCATGGACTCAAGAAATATTGAACCGTGTTACCTCTATAGCCGTCCATGATTACTAAAGTGTTGCCAGTGCTAGATATTATGTGCACGAACTGACCTCTTGTTTATGTCCGATAAATGTTCGATAGGGTTCACGTCGGGCGATGTGGGTGGCCAAATCATTCGCTAGAATTGTCCAGAATGTTCTTAAAACCAATCGCGAACAATTGTGGCCCAGTAACATGACATCTCTGTTTGCGAACATGAAGTGCATTAATAGCTGAGAATCGTCTTCATATACCCTAACATAATAATTTCCAGTCAATGATCGATTCAGTTGGATCAGAGGACCCAGTTTATTCCATGCAACCACACCCCACGCTGTTATGAGACCACCATCAGCTTGCACAGTGCCTCGTTTAAAGCCTCTGTGCATCGCTTCATGGGGCCTGTGCCACGATCGAAATCTACCATCAGCTGATACCAACTGAAATCAGGACTCGTCTCACCAGGCCACGGTTTTTAATCGTCTAGGGTCCAAACGATCTCGTCACGAGTGCAGGAAAGGTGCTGCGGGCGATGTCGTGCTGTTAGCAAAGGCACTCGCGTCGGCCGTCCGCTACCATAGTCCATTAACGCCAAATTTAGCCGCACTAACGTGTACGCTCATCGAACGTCCCACGTTGATTCCTGTGGTTATTTCATGCATTGTTGCTTGTCTCTGAGCACTGACAACTCAGTGCAAATGGCGCTGCTGTCGGCCGTTATGTGAAGGCCGTCGGCCGCTGGGTTGTCGGTGGTGAGAGATAATGTCTGAAATTTGGCATTCTCGGCACACTCTTGACACTGTGCATCTCGGAATATTGAATTGCCTAAAGATTTCCAAAATGTAATGTCCTATGCTTCTAGCTCCAGCTACCATTCCGCGTTCAAAATCTGTTAACTCCCGTCATGCGACCATAACCAGCTGACAGCTCCGCCAATGCAATGCCCTTTTATACCTTCTGTACGCGATACTACCGTCATTCGTATATGGTGCTATCGCTATCCCATGACTTCTGTCTCCTCAGTATAAACCGCCATAGTTTTCTTATAGCAGTCTATTATGGACGAAATAAGTTAACGCAGAGTCCGTAATAGGAGTTACCCTTTTGTCTCAGTTGGTTGCCAAGCTGCTGAAGTGGTGCTGTGTTGCCGGGATTTGCGTGTCATAAAACGCAGATGCAAAGAGCTTGGCCGTGAAAAAAACGCAGTGTATAATTTTTAGTTAAGATACGGTACTGTACCGGCCGTGTGCATAAATTGTAATTACACTGTTTTTTATCACAGACCGCGCGCACATACTTTTCTGTAATTAAAAGCGCGTATACATTGTGATTCAGCAACTATTACCCGGGCATTTTTCAGTAATATTACGCCACCGGAGTTGCTGATATACTACAGCCATTAACACGCTTTCGTGAGCAGCACTGCTGGGGCGGGGTAGGGTGGGCGTTTCGCAAGCACAGAAGCCGTAGTTAAACACGGCGCGGCAAAGCCATTGTCGCAATTGAAATATAAATTTTTTATGGGGCTGTATGATCGCCGTTTAAACATGATAAATTTGCTGTAACTAAGAATTACAGGGAGGATCGCACTGGCGCAGAGGGGCTGTCAGCATTTGCTTTTCACTGCATCGCAAACATTTTGAAATGAGATAATTCCGTTACAGCGGGATTAAAGCGGTATTTACTTTGCAAATTCAATTTCCCGGTGATTATCTGATGTTGGGTGACGACTCGAATGTCACTAACTGGAGCGCAGAGCGTGTAAACACTGTCGGAAACAGAACCGCGGCCCGGAATGATCGGCCAGCAGTCTTTTCACTCCCTGTTCAGCTGCGCTCGTTCATACATGTGTGGCGCAGCTTGGCAGTACGTCGACGACCAGCGCGAGGGGCAAAAGGGCGACGGGGCAGCGGGAGGGGCGTGTTTAATCTACCGTATAACGGGTTGTAAGACGACCTACAGTCCTTCTTGCAGGACACGTTGAAGGCAAGGAGCTGGGACGTTGAAAGTGTGCAGAAGCAGAAATGATGAACTCCCTTTTCAAAAATTCCTTTGCACACAAAAAATCAGGAGTTTAGACTTACGTCGTAAAGATGTTTAAGAACTCGTGACTGTCTATTAAATGTAAATACAGAAAACTACAACCAGTCACTTTTTTGAAATAGTTACACAGATGTAGAAAAATAGCAACTTAAATAATGCCTGATGTAGAGTTATGAAATTTCGGGAACACATTTATGTAGATACACTACTGGCCATTAAAATTGCTACACCACGAAGATGACGTGCTACAGACGCGAAATTTAACCGACAGGAAGAAGATGCTGTGATATGCAAATTATTAGCTTTTCAGAGCATTCACACAAGGTTGGCGCCGGTGGCGACACCTACAGCGTGCTGACATGAGGATAGTTTCCAACCGATTTCTCATACACAAACATCAGTTGACCGGCGTTGCCTGGTGAAACGTTGTTGTGATGCCTCGTGTAAGGAGGAGAAATGCCTACCATCACGTTTCCGACTTTGATAAAGGTCGGATTGTAGCCTATCGCGATTGCGGTTTATCGTGTAGCGACATTGCTGCTCGCGTTGGTCGAGATCCCATGACTGTTAGCAGAATATGGAATCGTTGGGTGCTGAATCCCAACGGCCTCGTATCACTAGCAGTCGAGATGACAGGCATCTTATCCGCAAGGCTGTAACGGACTGTGCAACCACGTCTCGATCCCTGAGTCAACAGATGCGGACGTTTGCAAGACAGCAACCATGTGCACGAACAGTTCGACAACTTTTGCAGCAGCATGGACTATAAGCTCGGAGACCATGGCTGTGGTTGCCCTTGACGCTGCATTACAGACAAGAGCGCCTGTGATGGTGTACTCAACGACGAACCTGGGTGCACGAATGTCAAAACGTCATTTTTTCGTATGAATCCACGTTCTGTTTACAGCATCATGATGGTCGCATCCGTGTTTGGCGACATCGCGGTGAACGCACATTGGAAGCGTGTATTCGTCATCGCCATATTGGCGTATCACCCGGAGTGATGGTATGGGGTGCCATTGGTTACAACACATCTCGATCACCTATTGTTCCCATTGACGGCACTTTGAACAGTTGACGTTACATTTCAGATGTGTTACGACCCGTGACTCTACCCTTCCTTCGATCCCTCCGAAACCCTACATTTCAGCATGATAATGCACGACCGCATGTTGCAGGTCCTGTACGGGCCTTTCTGGATACAGAAAATGTTCGACTGCTGGCCTGGCTAGCACATTCTCCAGATCTCTCACCAATTGAAAATGTCTGGTCAATGGTGGCCGAGCAACTGGCTCGTCACAATATGCTAGTCACTACTCTTGATAAATTGTGGTATCTTGTTGAAGCTGCATGGGCAGCTGTACCTGTACACGCCATCCAAGCTCTGTTTGACTGAATGCCCAAGTGTATCAAGGCCGTTATTACGGCCAGAGGTGGTTGTTCTGGGTACTGATTTCTCAGCATCTATGCACCCAAACTGCGTGAAAATGTAATCACATGTAAGTTCTAGTATAGTATATTTGTCCAATACCCGTTTATGATCTGCTTTTCTTCTTGGTGTAGCAATTTTAATGGCCAGTAATGTACCATATTCAAGTGACTAACACTGCAAGACCGCAGGTTAATATTAGCGTGAGATAAGCCATTGCAAATGTGAAATGCTGGTATATTAATTGCCGGTGTAACCGCCAGTGTTCAGAATGGAAGCATGCAAATGTGTACGCATTCAGGTGGCCGATGTCAGTTTCTAGGATGGCGGTCCATGCCTGTTGCACTTGGTCGGTCAATACAGGGAGGGTTAATGCTGTTTATGCGTGACGCTAGAGTTGTCCTTCCATGATGTCCCATATGTTCTCGACTGGAAACAGATCTGGTGACCGAACAGGGAAAGGAAACATGTCGACACTCTGTAGATCTTGTTGAGTTACAATAGCGGTATGTGGACGAGCGTTATCCTGTTGGATAACACTCCCTAGAATGCTGTTCATGAATGCAGAACAACAGGTCGAATCACCAGACTGATGGACAAATTTGAAGTCAGAACGCCTGAGATAACCACGAGTGTGCTCCTACTTTCGTGCGAAATCGCACGCCAGACCGTAACTCCTGGCGTAGGTCCAGCAACTGGCCTACTTCTAACCGACAGATGGCCGTCACTGGCACCAAGGTAGAAGCAGCTTTCATCAGGAAGCACAACGAACCTCCACCCTGTCCCCCTTCCCCCTAAGCCGGCCGCGGTGGTCTAGCGGTTCTAGGCGCTCAGTCCGGAACCGCGAGACTGCTACGGTCGCAGGTTCGAATCCTGCCTCGAGCATGGATGTGTGTGATGTCCTTAGGTTAGTCAGATTTAAGTAGTTCTAAGTTCTAGGGGACTGATGACCACAGATGTTAAGTCCCATAGGGCTCAGAGCCATTTGAACCACACGCCGAACTCGATGGTCTTCCCTTTCGGTAGTGCTATGTGGCCGTCCGGAGCCCGGCCATCCCGTCACTGAACATTCCCGTGACCAACGTTGCCAGCCGTCACGTGTGGTGTCACATTCCTGCCAATAGTCTTCCCAGTATCCAGAAAGAACATCCAACTTATCGTAGCCCTATTACACGACCTCGTTCAGACTAATGGATGTGCTGATAATGGCATCTTTGTCACCTTAAATGCACTCTTGACTAACATCGACTCGCCACGTCCAATCTCAAATCTAACTAACGTTCACGACCGTTACAGCGTGTATTTAAAGCAAACCTGATTTGCGTCTTCGCAGTCGCGCTACTAGCGCCACTGTTGTGCGACTGGCGCGTAATTTGAACAGACGTGATCTTTCAGATATAGAAACACTTCTACCATCTCTCAGTTATGTGGTACCACTGCTCCAGTTTTCAGATTTTTCCCCCGTCATTTTATATAGTTCGTAGTTACGAATCTTTGCCAGCATCCAGCATGTGCCGTACAACTGTTGCTTGTTACAAAGATCTTCATATGAAGATATAACATGGGCATACTTTGCTCAGAGACATTATTTGTTTTAATTTGCATGTAATAAAGTCGATATTTGGGCAAATAACTTAACATGAATGCTGAAAAATAAAACAAGTAAATGATTTACCACTGCTAACGACGTAACGCACCAACTAGACAGAATATGATACGATATCCCCCAGAAGGACACCCAACAACTCTGTCAATGTCAAGTCGATTACCCTAATAAGGTGCACCAACGCGTTATCGACCTGTTCAATTTGTGAAGCTCTTTCTGTTGAGTAAATCATCCAATTTCGAAACACTAATCATTTGTTTGCTGTACATGTGCACCACATTCACTGATTTTCTGATTATCGTCCATTCGGATAATTCCTTCGTGGAGTGTCGTATTCTTTCCTTTTTTCTTTTTCTTTTTTTTTTTTTTGTACTAGAGTGTATATAGAGAACAAAAGCATTCCTATCACATAGTATGGGGCAACCCTGTTGATAACTTTTCTTCGACGAACACTTTCCGTCTAAGGCAACGTAGTGTGTTCTGTTACTTAAAAAGTCTAAACAGTGTAGTTCCACTTAGTTTAGTAGATGTAAAAGGGTTACAGGGACGGTAATTTAATTCCACTAGCTGACGCTACATCTTGAGGTCATCTGCTGGAATTCCGATAGAGTACGTTTCAGGCAGAGTCAAGGGACGTATTACATCTTCCCACATTAACACCACGTCTCGAAAAACGCCCGCGACGAGAAAATAAGAGACATTCGAGGTCACACGGAGGTCGTTGTTGCCATGCATCATTCGCGAATGGAACATACTTGAGGGGAAATGATAATAATAAGAGAAGTACCATCCGCCACACACTGCAAGGTGACTTTCGGAGTGTATGGGTACGAAGTGTGGTCACAAAATAACGCGAGTACTGCTGTAAAACATTTTGTATCAAAAACATACATTTTTAGTTACTACCACCCTCGACATATTGCCCTGCTCCATCCCTACAACCCTCCATGCGAATTTTCCGTTTCTGGAAATAGTATTGGAAATCTTCTTCCGTGATCTCCTTGATGACATATGTAGCTTTTTCTTTCAGTGCTTCAACAGACTAAAATCTTGTTCCCTATAATGCATATCTGAACTTGGGGACTCGATAAAAATCTCACGGTGCTAGGTCGGGGATAAAAATCACATGGTGCTAGGTCAGGTGAATAAGGTGGGTCCTCTGCCGTTTGATAGAAACCTGTTAACAGAAAATGCGGCATCAGCCGGTGTTTTGTCTTGATGCAGAACCATGACTTATTCTTCCACAATTCGGGTCGCCTTCTTCTTATTTTATCACAGAGTTTAGCAAGAACCTCGTGCTAAAAATTTTGATTAATAGTTTGACCTCCAAGAACTCAGTGAAGATACTTGACTCGCTGGACAGTGTGTCTAAGGCGTCCCGTGGCTGCACGAAAAGCATTATGCAACATGGTGGCGTTGCTGTCACGATTCCTTCGAGCCATAAGCCGTAGGTATCAGTCATCCATTGCCCTTCGTCAGCCTGAGCGAGGCATGTCATCGGCATTTCCTGTCTCCCTGTATCTCCTCCATGTCCGACCAACATCGCTTTCGTTCGCTCCGAGACGCCTGGACACTTCCCTTGTTGAGAGCCCTTCCTGGCACAAAGTAACAATACGGACGCGATCGAACTGCCCTACTAACCGCCAGGCATGGTTAAATTACAGACCACACGAGCCGTGTACCTCCTTCCTGGTGGAATGACTGGAGCTGATCGGCTGTCGGACCTCCTCCGTCTAATAGGCGCTGCTCTTGTATGGTAGTTTACATCTTTGGGCGGGTTTAGTGACGTCTCTGAACAGTCAAAGGGACAGTGTCTGTGATACAATATCCACAGTGAATGCCTGTCTTCAGGAGTTCTGGGAACCGGGGTGATGCAAAGTTGTTTTTGATGTGTGTAGTTCAGACATCGATTTTTTCTGCTATTCGAGAGTTGTTCGAAGCTGAGTGACTTTTACCTGTGAGACCTCTATATTGCCCAGATGGTAAGTCGTACTTGAACGACAATCTGCCCGGATAGGACGTAGGATTGCTACTGAGAACATGAGACGGGCTCCAGACTTAGCACATCTCGCATTCCATCGACAGGGGGTTGGAAAAAAGAAATATATCGACTAAGTTAGATTACAGTGAAGGCGCAACGAGAGAGCGCAGCCATCACATCGTCCTCGATGAAAGCATTAATTTGTTTAATATTTTAGTGGGATAGATACCATCGACGCTAATTGTCACTTTTAGTGTCAACAACTATTCAACCTTTACGCAAGTTCGGTAAATAAACTCAGCAGACGAACTAGTGAGCTGCTCCCTAAAAGGAACACACTAGATGGTTTGGAATGCTGTATGTGTTATAGAACTAGAACCAGACCATCATGTGACGAACGGCAACTGACGAAGTCATGGCATGGAAATGGTGGCAGTGTGCCACTGGATTGTGTGCAACAGCGCCGTAAAACGAGTCGACAGGTATACCTGACAGAATGGCAGAAAGGAACTATAGTGTTTGACGAGCCCATGGCTACATTTTGAATGGCGTCGCCAGATTTGTTGATGTATCAACGCAGACGGTCCAACATGTCTACAAGAAATGTGTAGCACTTGCAGCCGTATAACATGGCGCAAGAATATTTTTCCGTAAGGATACCATAACTAACAGAGTTCAGAGAACGAGTGACCCGCCCAGCAATCACAATCGGCTGCTGCCAGTGAATCAACCAAAATTTATGGAATACTACAAAGGGAAGAGGAACCATTGGACCTTTGGGGGAACCATTGGACCTTTGGGGTTGCGCCCCCCGCAACAGGCCACAGCCCACAGCTGCACATAAGGCTGCGTGTCTTCAGCGGATCATACAAGACAGACACTGACCGGGATCGTGCAGTGTGGTCTAACGGGTCACTATTTTGCCTATTTTCAAACGATGCAAGACGTCGAGTGTACCGATGGCCGAATGAGACACTTGAGTCACAGTGAATGGGGGATGTATTCAATGCTGGAGGTGATTCTATGGTGTCTTGCATACCATTAGCCCACTTTGACTCATTGATACAGGTGGACATGAACCATGTTGTTTATATCTGTGACGTTCGATTCTTCGCCCACATTTCACCATCATACGCACTGCTATCCTGGCTGCGTGCACACAGACACAGAGGTTTACACACACTCTGTCTCCTGCATTGTCTTATAAACGCATACTGTCTCTCTCGACCTTAACACTCTTGTCTGAACAACATGGCAGAAACACCCGTTCCCATCACAGCGAAATCGTTTCTGTCCCACTGCATCGTTCCGTCCCTTTCTCGAAGTCCTTTTCAATAGCAGGAGCTGCATCATTCTATTACAGAACTGAATAACATCTCCAAATTCAAAAGACACTTAATGAAATATCTACTGAAGTAACAATAATGACTACCTTTGTTCCTGTGCACACTCGTTGCCTCTTTACATCCGTCTTTCGAACCACATTTTCCTCAAGCCCCAATGATCTTAGCTGGTGTAGTATCCTTAAATTTCTCTTCTGCACAACTCGGAAAATATCTGTTTTGTTTATTTATAAATTCTTTTACATCTGACCCTGTCAATGTTATTACTATTGTAATCATCATCATCATCAACAACATGGTCAGTTAGAACTATTTCTTCACTTACAGACAGTCAAATAATTTTATTGATATATGTCATACACTCATGTTCAGAAAAAAAACAGAACATATTGAACGACTAGAGACAGGACATTCACATTCAGAGGACATGCAGAAATGATTAGCATTTCAGTCACCGGTTCGGCGTGTGTCCTGTTGCCTAGTAGGCCCAGATTCCGCCATGGGCCCTGATAACTTGTTCCATGCGTGATGGCATCGACACGAATAAGGCTTGAGTGGCGTCCTAATGTATAACCATCCTTGGTGCATTCTCCTCGTTCCAAAGTTCGTCTGTGGTGGTTGGCACTAGGTCACAGCGATGCTACAGTCGTTTCACCCTATACCTCACACTTTCGATTGGTGACAAGACTGGCGATATGACGGGCCAGAGCAAAAGGCTGTCATCCCGTGACACCAAGAAGGCGCGAGTTTGTACAGCAACGTGTGGCCGTGCATTGTCTTGCTGAAAAATGGCGTCTCGGGTGTTGTGCAGAGAGGATATGGTTACGGGCCGCAGGATGTCGTTCACTTAGGTCGGCCTGATCACAGTGCCCTCGACACGCACCAAGTGTGATTTGTGGTTGTACTGACTAGCAACCCACACCAGAAGGCGCTGTATCTCTTGTGCGAATGCAGCCACTGTGATGCCGATTCTCCTGTCTGCGGCGAACCAAAATGTGGCCATCAGTTTCAAACAAACGGATCATGGTTTCGTCTGAAAACACTATCTGATGCCGTTCCTGTCCACAGTGACGTTCTTTCATACACCGTTGTCGTCTAGAATGTTTCTGCACATTCGTCAAAGGTAGGCGGAGAAGTGAACGACGCGAACATGACCCATGCCGTAATAACGACGATCGACTGTCACCCCTGATAGTGTACATTTACTGTTGCGTCAGAGCCGCGGACGAACCAGATCTGTACTGCAGTGCCATTCGAATGAGGTGGCGATCTTCTCGGGGGATGGTCTGGGTGGTGCGACCTGACCCATCTCGATGTGTTCTTCGGCCTTCCGTAAATCATTCTGCACACACTCGTTGCAGTGCCGAAACACTTGATCCTACACGAGAAGCAATTTCTCGGATGGCTGCGTGACGTTCTCTCATGCCAATAAAATTTGCCTGCGGCTCTCGTTGTCGCTATAAACCGAAGGTAATGGATCACTGTGACTTGAAAAGACGTGCAGGACACGTCTGCGAGGCATCCTGTAAGTCTGCTTAAGTCACAATGATCAATTACCTCCGGTTTATAGTGACAACGTGATCCGCTGTAACATTTTACCGGTGGGTGGTGTTGCGCCGCGATATTGATGTTGACCTTGAGCACTCTGGCCGACATGGTTCAAATGCTAATCGTTTCTGCGGAACATACTAATGTACATATTCTGTGAATATGAACGTCCTGTCTTTAGTCGTTCAAGGCGTTCTGCTTTTTCCGAAAATGAGTGTATTAAATCGTTGTTATTTCTTAGGTAACTAAGACGTAAAAGATGTACTGTGGTTGTGAATCCCTGGTCCGACGTAAGAGAGGGGCCCTAGTCTCATGATGTTAAATAAATAAATAAAATAAACAAATATTTCCGAATTATCTGCGATCAAGTATTGGCCTTTTCCTACATCTTCGTGATTGTTCTGCTGTGCACACACTCGTCTTTCAAGCTAATAAAAGCAGCTTTGTAAACAGGGCTAGCCGGCAAGTGTGGCCGAGCGGTTCTAGGCGCTACAGTCTGGAACCGCGCGACCATTACGGTCGCAGGTTCGAATCCTGCCTCGGGCATGGATGTGTGTGGTGTCCTTAGGTTGGTTAGGTTTAAGTAGTTATAAGTTCTAGGGGACTGATGACCTCAGCAGTTAAGTCCCATAGCGCTCAGAACCATTTGAACCTTTTGAACCATTTGTAAACAGGGCTACACGCATATATTCCAGTTTTGACGCAGTCAGGCACCCTATAGACCTCACCTGGCTCTCTAAATGACCTGTTCTCACTCTCATAGAAATTGTCTGGAACTACGCGGTCCAGTGATATTATTGTGACCCCCGCTTACGTTCGACGTCGATGTGCAATAACCACTCACAGACGGAAGGTGGCAGGACTGGCAATGGAGGGTATATAAAACGTGTCGAGGGGATGCGGAAACCACTGGAGTCGAAGTCGTGTTACTTATAACAGCGATGTATCTGACGCCCTAAAGGACATGGTCACTGGCTTTTGGGCCAAGGGTGGAAGCATTTCTAAACAGCGAAGTTTTTAAAACGTTCGCTTGACGCCGTGGTTAATTTGGCCGTGCACGGCAAATGGCTCTATCCAAAACTGGCGCCAAGGCAATTGTGTTGCACTACGGGCTGTAGACGGCAGGGAAAAACGATGGCTGCCGATGTATGTATGGGAAATTAGACGTGCAGCTGTAGGGTAACTGACCACTCACATGAACCAAGGGGCTGCATACAGTGGCTCCTCAACGACCGTTCAGCGAACGTTGGAGTGTATGGGCCTCCACAGCAGGTGCCTAGTTCATGCACCCTTACTGACAGCTGTTCATCGGCAACAAAGGTTTGTATTCGCAGGACAGAACCGCAGCTGTACGTCCATCGAGTGGCGACAGGTGACCTGTTCACATGATTCACGGTTTACGCGCCATCGGACAGATAGCTGTTGGCATGCGTGTCGTGGAACGTGTGAAAGCAAACACACTGCAGCAATCGTCGCCTGGAGAAGGGAGCGTTATGGTGTGGGGAATGTTCTCATTGTCTTCTTTTGGAGATCTGGCCATACAGGAAGGAACCACGGATTAACACAAGTATGCATCTATCCTCGGGAACCATCTCCACCCCTAGATGCTGTTCGTTTTTCCTCGTCACGATGGGATCTACCGGCAGGAAAATGCAAAGTGCAGCTGTCTACGTGCGTGGTTCTAAGAGCACCAGGATGAGTTTACCATCCTGCTCTGTCCACCAAACTCATCTGATTGAAGCCCAATCGTGAATCTGTGGAACCATTTCGATCGGTCTGTTAGCGTCATAGATCTTCAAGCGAGCCAAGGCACTGGAGTCCCAATCACTCCTCGTCCCTGCCGGTACCTTCCAGAATTTCATTGACATTCTTCCTCCACGTCTCGAAGCGGTCCTCGCTACAAAAGGTGGCTATTGAGGCTTATGACAGGCTGTCGCATTAATGTGACTGTACAGTGTATCTGCAACACCGATGTAAAGCAGCAATAAGCATCCTCGCATCCTGGCAGCTATTCTGGATCTAATCACCACTGAGTAACCGGAAGTCACCTGTTGGGATTTTTTGTGATCTATCAAAGGCTTTTGATTGTGTAAATCATGGAATACTTCTAGATAAGCTCAAGTACTGTGGTATGAATGCGACAGTGCCCAAATGGTTTAAATCATACCTAACGGGAAGAGTGCAGAAAGCTGAAATAAACAGTTCACATAATATGCAAAAAACTGGTGATTTCTCAAACTGGGGAACAATCAAGAATGGGGTGCCGCAAGGTTCGGTCTTGGGTCCTCTGCTGTTCTTAATATATATTAATGACTTGCCATTCTATATTAACGAAGACGCAAAGCTGGTACTTTTTGGTGATGATACAAGTATAGCTATCACACCCGACAGACAAGAGTTAACTGGTGAAATTGTAAAAGATGTTTTTCAAAAAGTCATTAAGTGGTTCTCTGCAAATGGGCTCTCATTAAACTTTGACAAAACACAGTATATACAGTTCCACACAGTAAATGGAATGACCCCATTAATAAATATAGACCTCGATCAGAACTCGGTAGCTAAGGTAGAATATTCAAAATTTCTAGGTGTATGCGTTGATGAGGGGTTGAACTGGAAAAAATACACTGAGGATCTGTTGAAACGTTTGAGTTGAGCTACTTATGCTATTAGGGTCACTGCAAATTTTGGCGATATACATCTGAGTAAATTAGCTTACCACGCCTATTTTCATTCTCTGCTTTCGTATGGCATCATATTCTGGGGTAACTCATCATTGAGTGAAAGAGTGTTCATTGCACAAAAGCGTGTAATCAGAATAATTGCTGGAGCTCATCCAAGATCATCCTGCAGACACTTATTTAAAGAGCTAGAAATCTTCACTGTAGCCTCACAATATATATATATATTCACTTATGAAATTTGTTATTAACAATCAGAACGAATTCAAAAGTAATAGCAGTGTACATGGCTACAACACTAGGAGAAAGGATGATCTTCACTACTCAAGGTTAAATCTCACTTTGGCTAAGAAGGGGGTAAATTATGCTGCCACAAAAGTCTTTGGTCACTTACCTAATAGCATCAAAAGTCTGACAGATAGCCATATAGCATTTAACAGGAAATTAAAAGAATTTCTTAATGGCAACTCCTTCTACTCATTAGATGAATTTTTGGACATATTAAGTGGGTAATTAAAAAAAATTGAGTGTCATATAATATTTTATCTAATGTAATATCTTGTATAGACACCTTTTATTTACCTGACACGTTCCACGTCATTACGAAGTGTCGTATTCATGATCTATGGAACAAGTACTAATCTAATCTAATCTAATCTGAACAGCTGCAGCTGGATGTGTTATACCTGAAGAAACTTGTGGGATCTTTTCCTGGCCGAGCTGTGACCGTGGTCATGACTGGAAAAATGGAAATGAGCGTTTGGCGTCGTTGGTCAGGAGGTCCCTTACAGGGCAGGTCCGGCCGCCTTGGTGCAGGTCTTATTACATTCGACGCCACATTGTGCGACCTGCGCGCCGGATGAGGATGAAATGATGATGAAGACAACACCCAGTCCTTGAGCGGAGAAAATCCCCGACCCAGCCAGGAATCGAACCCGGGCCCCTTAGGACCGCAGTCCGTCACGCTGACCGTATTTTTCCTTTTTTTCATTTTGTTCGTTGTGTTTGGTCGTTGCGGGCGTCGCATGACATCCGTTCAAGTTCGTTGTTGATCCTTACACTCAGGGTTTTTTTTTTTTTTTTTTTTTTTTTTTTTACAGAGGCTCACCAGCTCTCTGCCCGAACACGCTGAGCTACCATGTCAGCTAGCTGTTCAGCTATTGTGGCGGACGTCATGACTGGAGACAACGCTATACTGTAATAGATTGGTATCTGGTGGTGCTGGTTATATAATCTTACAACGAACCTATCCTAATTCTGCCATTCAATGCGTGAGCATCGCGTCTTGATGCCTGTTGTGGATAGAAGTATCTCGTGGATGACAGAATAAAGACAGCAAGACTTCAGTTTTTACTGATCTTTGATTATTTTATAAGCAATTTTCTGTCGTGATATCGAATGCACGCTTGCAATGTTTCACATGGACCGCCCTTCAATTACACACTAGCACACAATCACAGCTGGCCGAACGGGCCTTTCTCTGCGGCACCTACCTATATACGCTCCAATCCGCAAAGTAAACAAAACAGCTGCGATATGCAAATAAACGCACAGCCGATGAATTACGTCTGCGGGAATGTGAATATTGTTTTTGGTGGACACAGGCGACTGGCGCCAGCACGCGATGGAGGCATTTCTGGCGCCACGCGGCTGGCGATATAGGTGCGTTGTGCAATAATGAAATGTAAAGCCTTCTATGGCAATCACCGATGTAAATGCGCGCTCAAATAATCCCGTGTGTAAATGAATGTATTTTCGAGCCCGATGGGCTCGGGCGGACGAGAATCACTGCACTTGCACTCTCGCATCTCGCCGAGTGTGCACACAATAAACACAGATCTTTGGCGAATGCGCGGTTTTGGTTTCTGGCCACGCGTCAATGCTGTTGCTCCTATCAGCGATTTTGTGAAGGTTCTTCAAAATATTACGTAGTTTTAATCGCGAGTGCTATAAAAGTGTACGTAATGACGTCTTTCTGAGCTTTTCCTCTTCTTCCATAGTGCAGCTGAAGTCTACATCTACATGATTACTCTGTAACTCACAATTAAGCGCGAGGCAGAGGGTTCATTGAACCATCTTCAAGCTACTTCTCTGCCGTTCCATTATCTCCGTATGTAGGTGAGTTTTGTGTTAGCAGAAGAGCCAACACCGTGTTACGAGTGGAGGCCGAAATGCACGCGGTTTAGCTCAAGAACTATACTGACGTGAGGTCTGGAACACGACGAGGAATGAGAATTTAGAAAGCGGACGTAATTAGTTTGATACTTAGCTTTAATCCATTACTGATGAATGTCGCTCTTGACGGTACATGATTCACAATATTATCTGTTCAGATTATAGTAACTGAATATGGGGCCTTGCTAGGTCGTAGCAAATGTCGTAGCTGAAGGCTATGCTAAACTTTCGTCTCTGCAAATGAGAGCGTATGTAGACAGTGAACCATCGCTAGCAAAGTCGGCTGTACAACTGGGGCGAGTGCTAGGGAGTCTCTCTAGACTAGACCTGCCGTGTGGCGGCGCTCGGTTTGCAATCACTGATAGTGGCGACACGCGGGTCCGACGTATACTAACGGACCGCGGCCGGTTTAAAGGCTACCACCTAGCAAGTGTGGTGTCTGGCGGTGACACCACAGTGGGCACCAACAAAATATTTTCAACTCTGAGGAGAAAGTTGGTGATTGAAATTTCATGAGAAGGTCCTGCAGCATAGAGAAACACCTTTGTTTTAATGACTGCCATTCTACTTCTGGTATTTTATTCGTGGCACCCTCTCCCATATTTCGCGGTAACAGAAAATGAGCTGCCCTTCTTTGGACTTTTTCAGTGTCTCTGAAATAATAAAAATAGTAATAACAATTATAACATTGCCCAGGCGAACATTGAGCTAGGAGGTGCAGAGTTACCTTAGTGAGAAGATATACCGAAAATTTTCACCATATTTTTTGTTTATCAGTTCAGTTTGTTCTCTCATGATGCAAGTCAAGAGGGCCAACTGACTGGAGCTAAAACTCTCCTTCCACACAGGCCATGAAGGCCCAAAGGTACCGACAGGTCGCCATGTCATCCTCAGCCCACAGGCGTCACCGGATGCGGATTGGAGGGGCACGTGGTCAGCACACCGCTCTCCCGGCCGTATGTCACTTTACGAGACCGGAGCTGCTACTCCTCAATCAAGCAGCTCCTCAGTTTGCCTCACAAGGGCTGACTGCACCTCGCTTGCCAACAACGCTCGTCAGACCGGATGGTTACCCATCCAAGTGCTAGTCCACCCCGACAGCGCTTAACTTCGGTGATCTGATGGGAAACGGTGTTACCACTGCGGCGAGACCGTTGACCATGACTGGAGCTAGGTCCACGTTATTTTCAGTTTAGCTATATTTTACGCTATCGGTTCTGCATTATGCCTTGCCATTTTATTTTGTGTGTTCCTTAGATATGAGCTCCTCGACATACTGTGAAGGCCCAAGGGATCTCTGCCTGCCCCTGTGTCATCTCGTGACTCGCGGCGTCATGCGGATGCGGTATGGAGAAGCATGTGGTCAGCGCACCACTCTCTCATTTTGCAGAATTTTCAAACCGTGGAGCCACTACTACTCGGTAACGTGGCTCCTCAGTTGGCATCACGAGGCTGAGTGCATCCCGTACCAGTCTTCCCACCAAGGAAAACGTTTTGGCAGTTCCGGAAATCGAACCTGGGTCCTCCGCATGGCAGACATTTACGCTTACCCAGCAACGGAGACGGAGTGTGTTCATTTGGTAGTTGTCTACAACTGGCACTCTATTCGTATACATCTGGATGGCTAAAAATTATTTGCAAATACTGTATTTTTGACATTTTGTTCTCTCTTGGTGTATAATGGGTGTCCCAGGAAGAATGGTCAGTATTCAGGGATATGACAGGAACGATCATTCGAAGCAAAAAAGTCTACTAAACGTGGGCCATAAATGAGCTAAGAAGAATTCTTTAGTAGAAGAGATGTGTTCACAGTAGCAAAGATGAACAAAGGCCCGTAGGTCTTGAGGTGCGCACTTCAGAGAGCCCCTGTTTGCTGGACTTTTTTCTTTGTATTTTGGTCCTTACTACTATCCCTCAAAATACGGAAATCTAGGAGCTTCCAGTAGAAGAGACTTGTGACACAGCATCGAAGATAACGAAGTCCTCCTAGCTCTTAAGGTATGCGTTTTAGAGCCCATGTTTACTAGACTTTTTCTGCTTTGAATATTAGTTCCTTGTCATAACCCCCTGAATACTGACCATTTCTCCTGGGACGCAATGTATACATAACACTTGTTGTCAAGCCAATATGTGAGTATTCCTCGTATTTTTACTACAATTCTGAAACACCTTTTTAATTGAAGTTTTCCTGTGTACAACGTGGTCTAAAATTCCCCATAAAAACTTCTAGGACTCACAGAGGGGACTGAGTAGGCAATATTTTGAACTGGAGCCCATATCCAGAAATGTACCGTTTCCACGCTACAGCGGCAGCCGTTTGAAAACATGTTTGCTGGGTAGTTGTGCAACAGGGTATCATGGTTGACGGGAGGGGAGAGTGCTTAGTCGGATCGGCTGATGTCATTTGACGTCTGTCCTAACCCTCTGACCTGATTTGAGGCTCATTCACGTGTCTGTGAGTGTCAGAGCAACACTCCTTTAGAGCCGGCCGATGTGGCCGAGCGGTTCTAGGCGCTTCAGTCTGGAACCGCGTGACCGCTACGATCGCAGGTTCGAATCCTGCCTCGGGCATGGATGTGTGTGATGTCCGTAGGTTAGTTAGGTTTAAGTAGTTCTAAGTTCTAGGGGACTGATGACCTGAGATGTTAAGTCCCATCGTGCTCAGAGCCATTTGAACCATTTTGAACACTCCTTTAGAGACGGAAGAAAATCGGGTGGCACAAGTTGTGTTCGCTGCAGGACAGACTGCAGAGATCAGGTGTTATAGAGTGTGTGTACCGCAACATCATTCGTAGGTGAAAAGTGTCCACCGAGCATTGTGGTCGTCACATAAAACCTTGATTGTAATGGATCAGAATGCTACCCTGCCTTGAAATGGACAAAGACGGTTTAAATTTTTCTGTAAACAAAAGTGTTTGTGAAATCTGCTTAAGTTTCCATTTCCTATCTTTCGTTGTTAACGAGCGGAATTGTAAAACAAATGAAGTACTTCATCACCCTCTTCTCTGCCTCGTCATGACTGGGTGTTGTGTGATGTCCTTAGGTTAGTTAGGTTTAAGTAGTTCTAAGTTCTAGGGGACTGATGACCATAGCTGTTAAGTCCCATAGTGCTCAGAGCCTAACTTCATCACCCTCAAGAAATTACCTTCAAATGTGGTCGTGTTTGCAAAATGTTTTCAAATGGTTATAGCACGGAAACTGTACGCTTCCTGACATGGGTTCCATTTCAAAATATAATTTACTCAGTCCCCTCCACAAGTCCTAAAAGATTGTAAGGAGAGCACCCCGTATAAGGCAATTGCACAACATGTCCTGGATAATGTTCTTTGTCAGAAACCTGCCTCACATTGAGGAATAAATGAAGCAGCAGTATACAGTGTAGTATAATGACATTTCTAAACTATATCAAAGCTATGAAACACAACAAGCAAAACTTATTTTTCAGTGACGGTATGTACTATCTGGCTCCCGCTGAGTACTCTCATTGTGCGTCAGCGATGTGTCATCAGTCATGTCCCACTGTAAACACAAAATGTATACTGACACCCTCCCTTTATACCTAAGTGACAGTCAATTAACTTGTGATAGGTGAATGATAAATTCTTGCTGGAAGGGAGAAAGATCTTTCGAATAATCAGTTTAGAACCGTGCAGATACCTCACCTGGTTTAGTTACCTTTCCTGTGTTGAGCGATTTTAGTGTATTTACTGTTCCACTCCCACTTATCTAAATATCTGTCTATTCGACCTTGTGCGAGGACTAAAGAGGTACGTAATACGACCTTCCGTAGTGAAAGAATTTTCGACGACAGAATTCAATCTGTTTACTTCCATTCTTTATGATCGCTAAGCGGCTGTGTGGATCACTTTGGTCTGCTTACTCACATTCAGTACTGTCATGGTTCCTTAGAATATTTCGCCAGATCGCTGGCAGAGGCCGCGCGGTTAGAGGCGCCATGTCACGGATTACGCGGCCCCTCTCGCCGAAGCTCGAGTCCTCCCTCGCGCGTGGGTGTGCGTGTTGTTCTTAGCAAAAATTAGTTTAAGGAGTGTGTATGTCTAGGGACCGATGACCTCAGCAGTTCGGTCTCTTAGGAATCACACACATTTGAACATTTTCGCTAGCAGAGTACTATTTTCTCATTCATTGATCGCTTCTCACATTGCTCTCCTTCCACTCATTTGGCATTTGTTCGGCTTGTGTTCGTTAACAAAGCTTTGAGTTTGTTTTATCACATACTGAAGCTCTTTGATTTGGTAGCGAGGTCGTAACACGGCTATTGAACTCCGTCGGTTCTTTTCCAACGATTACAACCATTCTCGGCACTTACATAACTAAAACGTTTTGTTCAATTTTCTTGAATTTTGTTCATTAACACTCCACTTTCGTCCGAAAAGTAAATATTTTATGCTAATTTCACAGGTAATCTTCAATCTGTTACTGGTCGCACTTGGTAAGTAGAAATTCATATTTCCTTTTACATCTGTAGTCACAGATTCTGTAGCAGGCTTACAGTACATAGTTTTGATCGTATTTCATAAACTTCAGCTGTATTAAAGTTTTATGCGACAAAACAGCGTTATTTAGTTAGATTGTTAACTAATCAGCAAGTGGGGTTTTTAGTTACGTGAAGTGGTGGATGAGTTTTCCACATCACAAGAAAATTGGAACAACGAGAAGAGCATCCATGTCTAATGCGATTGATGTTTCTTTTAAACAATTGTTACGTAGTACTGAGAGTCTTGCCATTATGAGAAAGGAAGCAGTGCAACAAGAACATGAATCAAAAAGGGATGGAAAACTGAAACATAGGGTTCCTAGAATTTCCACAGGAAGCCTGTTGTAACGGGCAGTTTCGGTAAATCTATTATCCGGCAAATAAACTACGATTTCAATATAAATCGAAAAATATGTCCAAAATTGTATTTACTACTTCTTGCTGTAAAACAAAATAAAATTTTCCATGAGAAGTAGATGTTTTGTACCCGTACAAGACATTCCAGCAGAAGAACTTTTAGCGTAAGAGGTTTGGAAATTGACGAAGTATTTTCGTAGAGAGTGAGATAATCTTAATACAAGTAAGAAAATTAAGTAATGAAAGTAGATTTCCTTTTGGCACTGAAACTTGAATGGACAGCTACACTACTATTATAAAATGTTGGCAAAGCACCTCTGAATTCATGGTGTTCATAAATCTGTCTCCCTTATTCTTCATCAAATTCTGATGTTTGTTGTGTAATTACTGCTACACTTTTTTTAATTGTGGGAGAAGCTACTATATTTTGTGGCCTGCATATGTTCGCTATTTTTTTTTCGCTGGTTTTTTTTTTCTACGCAGAAAATGCAGGCTTGATGGGAGTAATATTGCCCTTCGGTTAGTGCATTAATAACGCGTGGCATACGTTCTAAAAATAGGTTTCCTCTCGGATTTTAGCTGTCGTGCTACTGGTCAAGCAACTTGCTGTTACCATTTATTATAATATCTTTGGTTTCTTTTCGAGATAGTCTGTATTTTAAATTATTTTACCTGTTGCTTGGATGAACTGACCTGAAGACGCCTTCTTGTCATTCAACATTATTGGGATGGGGTGTTGACGAGCATTTTTACCTCTAGTCTTTGTTATTTCTACAGATACCGGAGCTGCACTTCGAAATCTACAAATAAACTAAAATATTCTCATAATTTGGCAGTACCACAACACGAAAGTTTCTTGCTTTTATTAAACTATTTACTAGTCTTGTAATCGCCTGTCATACAGTACGGTTAGAAACCCCCAATATCGTCTAAAACCTATACATTAGATGTGGCAACATTTATGTTCAGCTATCGCTAATAAAGGCTACTGACTACCTATACCAGCAGTATTTTAACATCATACAAGATGAAATTCTGCCGTACGCAAAATAGAAGTGCTATAAAAGTGCTGTCATTTATATGATTTTGTTTTTCTGTGAATCGAAAGTTCTGGGAAGAAATTTGTGAGAAAGTGACTGTCACTGTTTTGATCTAAAGATAGAAATCTCTAACCCTTATGAGTGAGAGTCATAAAAAATGTGACAAGAATTGCTGTTAAGGGAAACGGAAGTGTATTAATAGTATTACTTAATTCCAAACGGTTAAAGATTAGGAGCCACAAGTATGTGTTCTCTCATTTATCGGAATTACAAAATGATAATTAATTGAAACCCTCAGCTGCCGACAGGTGTTGTTGATATACCTCGATGGAGGCAGATGAAAATGTGTGGCCCGACCGGGACTCGAACCAGGGATCTCCTGCTTACACGGCAGACGCTCTATCCATCTTTTTTTTTAATTCCACAAAAACAGTAACAAAAGTGGCTACAATGAAATGACATAAATAAGGTGACAGATAATTGAAGTCATAAATTACAGCATTCAATCTGAGCCACCGAGGAAACATGAATAGCGCCACTGCAGGAACTTATCCCTTGCACGCCTCCCGTCGGACCCACATTCCCAGCTGTCCACAATCAACATAGGTAATGTTCCTAATAGATATTTGCCCATCCACTCATTACTCGCGCCAACTAAGGTGACGATTCCCGTAAGAGTTCGGGCAACCTGTGCACGTTCGCACAGACGAAGGTCAATGGCCGGGTAGCCTTTAACTATGTATGGAGATAGTAACTGTTTTCGAAATAACAATACCATTGATGGCCGTGCAGCTTCTCTAAAATAAATTATAATTAATTGAAACCCTCAGCTGCCGACAGATGTTGATATATGGGGACAGCTGAAAATGTGTGCCCCGACCGGGTCTCGATCCCGGGATCTCCTGCTTACATGGCAGGCGCCCTATCCATCTGAGCCACCGAGGACACAGATGAATAGCGCGACTGCAGGAGTTACAAAATGCGGTGCATGGTACTAGGTGTGCTGACGAGCGACAATTAAAAACGCAATCACACAAAAAGTTTTCACGCTCACACGAACATTGATTCTTTGTCAGCTTGAAGACTATGGAAATTCTTAGACACTAGTGAAAGTTTTACTATTATTGATGAGTGTTTGACGATCTACCTCATTAGTAACGTGCTACAACATGAATGTTACGCTCTTTGGTGATGACAGAGGCAAAGGTAGACACGAATATATGGCAGACAGGTCTTCTGAAAGAGTGCCTCGCGGTACTAAACCGAAGAAAGAGTGAGATCATGGGTTTGGAAAATAATGATGAGCCTCTATGTAACGGATAGATGGAAGTAAGGCGGTTAACTGGGAAGTGAACCACATTATGTAGTTTTTATTTACAATATATGACTACCGAAGACTGTGAGATGTTTTTACGACGGTTATCGTTTTACTTGACGGGTACTGTGTGCCTAATACAGCAAGCGTGTATCATACTGAGTTAAAAAAAAACAAGAAAATCAGTGGAATTGCTACTAAGATGTGTAACATATCACGTGTCCCTGGACAAGACGAGAGACTAAGTTCGTGGTTTTCGTCTGCTCGGTTGACACACCGTTTGATGTAGTCACTCAAGGCCGGTAGCAGCTAATGGCCTTTTAGCGAGTGAAAGCTGTTTCTTTCGTGGCACGCAGGTGGCCACAGCTAACAAAAAAATGTCGCTGCCGATCCGACCAACGCTCGTTACTTGCGTGAGTTTCCAGTGTGAATGGGAATGCCTGTCCTCTTGGGAAAGTTACGGTATTTTGTTGAAAGATAGAGAGGAATGAAATAATTACCTCACTATCTGTACAGTTCACTACTGTAAACATTACTGTAAATGTCGAAATGTCGATATATAAAATATCGCCCCTCAATTTCTCTTGGCCACGGAAAAAAGTAGAACTTAAATGCATTTTCTACTCTACTCTACCCCTCTTCGGACATAATGCTTTTCCTCCACCAAATTCATCTCTGGGAATGCTCCAAACCACTCTCCTATCTCACCCCCATTGCCGTTCTTCATTGGCGGTCAAGTTATGCAGCCTCATCCCACACATGTAATCCTATGTGAGTACGAAACCACCTCCCGCACCCTCCATCAAATGGTACTTCGTTATTCACGCTTCCTAGTGCCTACGATTCGCTTCATGTCTTACTTAAGTCTTTACGTTAATCTACACCTTCCACGCATATCTTCTCCCTGCTGAAGTTATTAATATTTTTGCGTGAAAACCCTTCAGCTTAACGACGAATATTACAACAAAATCAATGGCTTCTTTGATCTTTTTCAGTCCCGACACTCTCTCGAACGTATATCAACAGATTCTCCCTTCCCTTCACCCCTATACTTCCCTTTCGTTTCCTAGGCAAACTTCAAGACTCATTTTCTTACTATCAATTCTGTCCCATCATCTACAGGATAAAATTTTGGATGCTGTGGATCAAAGGTTTTTTATCCTTCCTCATCTGCTGTAGTTCTTCCATCCAAGGTGTTCTGAGTTCTCTATCGCACAACGAGGACGATTCGGCGTGATCCCTCTACATTATCCCACCTTCCGCTACCCTTCATTCACTCAGTTACCGGAAGCTAGCCATCATCTACAACTACAACTACCGTTGTCCAGTCACCATCAGCAGCTTCATAAACACCCAGATACGGCTGAAGCCGGTCCCTCCATCCCTACCCATCGAGGAACTAATAAAAATAATGTCGAAACAACACAAAAGGCTCCCATATGTAATTATAAGAAGTGCAACGTTCGACATGATATCGTCGCAATTTGGAATAGAACGAACAGCACAGCTTAAGTATTATTTCTATAAAGCATCGAATCGCAACCTTTCCCGGAACATCATCCCCTTTTCGAAGAAAAAATTATCCAGTGAAAGGAAATCAGGCACAATCCCGATCTATAAATAAATATCACAAAGTTTTCCAAATAGCTCTGATCATAACGCACTTCTCGAACAATAATTCAATAGCTTCAGTCTTAATCCAAGGATACCGTATTACAGAAGTTTGGAAATATATGGAGAGGTAATGGAAGATTAAATTGTGTATTATCGTGGGTTATGCCTCAGTTGATGAATTAGTAAGAGCACTGCTTTAAAGAAGCAGGCATCTGTGTTTAGATTTCACCTGGTTTACAAATTTCATTTTCCAAATAATGTTTCTTAATTGAAATTGAAAAATGATGCATTTTGCAGATTAATTAATTCTAAAACGTCGAATATGGATTTAAGTGTCAGGAAGTCCTTCCTGAAAGTGTTTGTGTTGAGTGTACCCATGTATGGAAGTGAAACATAGACGACAATGTTTAAACAAGAAGAGAACAGAAGCTTTTGAGATGTGGTGCTTCAAAACAATGCTGAAGATTAGATGGGAAGGTCACGTAACAGATGAGGAGGTACTGAATAGAATTAGGGAAAACAGAAATTTTGTGGTACAACCTGACTAGAAGAAGGGATCCGTTGGTAGGACACATTCTGAGGTATCAAAGGATCACCAATTTAATACTGGAGGGAAGTATGGAGGGTAAAAATCGTAGAGGGAGACCAATAGATTAATACAGTAAGCAGATTCGGAAGGATGTAGGTTGTCGCAGTTACTCGGAGATAAAGAGGCTTACAAAGGATAGAGTAGCATGAACAGGTGCATCAAACCAGTCTTTGGACTGAAGATCACAACATCAGCAACGTGTTAACAATATTGATGTCATTTTCAAAGGTTGTTTAACAAATATATATTTAAAAATTTTAGTGAGAGGGTGAAACTTCGTGTAATGGCAATAATCTTTCAATGTCGGTTTTACGTCACATGCGTCAAATAGTAGGGCTCATCAAAACTTGTACCGAAGGAAAGGCAGCAACATAAAAGAGGCAGTTTATACTCGCTAAGTTAACTGATGTGTGCTTGTCAAAAATACTGTAAGGATGAAAGCTATACTTACAAGCAGACTAATTTAGCTTGGAAGTAATTTAGAAATTTTTTAAAACAAGTGTTTAATAACTTTTGATCATAGTGTATCTTTCCACCCTCCCTCCTCCCCCCCTCCCCCCTCCTCCACCCCACTCTTCCCCCCCCCTCCCCCCACATCCCCCACACTTGGGAATCGCTGATGTAGAGTATAAACAAGCGAGTTACTTCTCTTCCTAGTTCGACCTGGAACAGCAGTCATTCGTGGCTGTCAACCATCACTTATATGACTTTTGTGCCGTTCTCCGTAAACATACCTGCACACACTGTTTCTCTTATCCTATTTCCTCTCGACACTGATCTATGGCGCCTATCTTACTCTTAAGTAATTAGTAATATTTGACCATTGCAACTGTAGATGCCAGAACACATCGCAGTTCTCCGTTTATCTGCGGGTCCTGAACTGTTTCCCTCTCCATTTAGTTATTTTTAGCTCCAAGCTTAAAAAGAAAAAGATTGTCTCATCATCCTGTCACCTCCACCTTTAAGATCCATACTATTTACCTTATTCATTAAAAACAAACAAACATCGGTCTTTTACAGAACAATTGCATATATAGAGGTGAGGTATGTACCCTTGTTTTGTGTACTGTCTTGACCCCTTCGTTCTTCCTTTACCATTTAGGCTGTTTCCATTTCCTACTGTTAAGATCCCGCTTCTGTTTCACAGTATGGTTCTCAAATATAAAAGGACTGAATGCACTTTCTTTGCTGTTTTTAAAACGGTTTGCATTAGAATTCCCGCACAGTACCCATTGTATCTAAACTGTCTTGGGTCCCACTTCTCCCTCCTGTATTTCAATTCATTTTCATGTCAGACATAACATAATGTTGTCGCAGAAAGTATAGTGTTTACGGTTCTTTAATTTGAATCGAAAATTACTTCGTATTACTTTGGCAAAGAGGAAAATTTGTGGTAGTATGTGTGATCAAAGAAGCTCTCTTTACGTGACCGTCCTCATCTTTTTTACCGGTTTGTATGAAAAACGGAGTTTTCAGCCGGTAACCTTTGTCAATTCTGACAAAGTAATAAGTTAGGGAACATTCTCTGCAACAAAACAACAACTACCTGAGAGATATATATTGGATGTGAAGGTTACACGAAAACAAGGAAGAAGGGGAGAGACGCGGAGAGCAAGTAACTCACTGTGCGCTGCGCGGCAAACCTACCTACAAGGCGCCTACTTCATTCGCAAACAGCGCTGTCACCAACGTACCTGGAACAAGCAAACGAACAGCATGACTTTAAGACATGGAAAAGGGGAATCAATGAAATAGCAGTTGTCACTCACATTTATTTTATATTATTTATGTATTTACTACTTCACTCTAATGATATCTGTGCTAAGACCTTTAAAGAAAGTTGAAATGTTAGATCATGAGTAACGACTCTCAACGGTCGGCAACACATTTGCAAAATAAACTAAAACAAGGTAGAAAACAGTGACACCTGCCTCAAAAACATCGCAGGTATTAGCTGACATCGAGGAGTGAGAAATTGTCTTCAGTTCTGGGATATTCCAGTCGAACCGTTATGACACAGTTGTTTATTTATTTAATTTTACCTGGCAGGATTAAGGCCTTCAGGCCTTCTCTTACATTTAATCAGATATCCTCAGTGAGTTAAAAATATAATACGTGTAGCACATGAGCAGTAGATTATAACGATAATGATAACTGATGTGTCGTGCGTTAGGGAACTTCTTACCTCGCTCTGGATGGTGGAAGTACAACAGATAAGGAAGGATAAGAAACCTGTGATCTACAGTACCCAGAATTTTGTCCTACAGATGGTGGAACAGAGTACAGGATCAGATCATTCACAATAATAAAAACTAATGAATATGTGACGTTTCATAAATACCTGTCTGCTTAACACTGTGTGAAGTAATTTATCGTTATATTTGTGATGACATCTAACAGAAATGTGTGACAGGACTATAAAAAGCAATGAAATCTGAACAAGTAGTTGACTGGTCTGGAAAACAGCAAGAAATAATAGGGTAAGTGGGTAAGTTTAACAGATGACGTGGTGGAAAGAAAATAGAAATAGATAGAAATGAGGGAAGCATTGATAGTGTTGGTAGAAATACTGATAAGCTGTCGACCAAACAGAAGACCGTCGAGATATTCTGAGAGGGACGCTACGAGGATGATAAGCTATTGCATTAACTCAGCGAACGCTAATTAACGGATAATTAACAAAGCAGCGTTGACAGAAGAATCTAAGACAATTGCAATACCGCAATCTAACGTAAACAAATCGGAAGAAGTGAAAAAAGCAAGAGTATCATTTTAGGCCTAACTTAACGGTAAATGTATGTAAGATGATGTTGTGAGATCCTGATTAGTTGCAGATGACAAACTGGAGCCAACTGGAAATAGAAATCAAGTAAAGTAAATAGTAAACAGAACTAAGTGAAAAACTGGCATGAGACTGGGCTGTGCGCGCCACAACAAAATGGGCAGACAGTTGTCGCGCCCCGCAACTTCCGCCTTACGCAGCTCAGCGAACCACTTACTGAACCTCAGTTATGCTTGTATCATCAGACAACTAAACAGTTTTACAGCTACCTGGACGTGTATACCTGCTTGTATAGCTTAACCTGCTTTGCGCTAACTTGCGAGGGAGAAAGGTGAGTCAAACTCGCGCGGCGAGGGAGAAATGTGAGTCAAACTCGCGCGGCGCGGTCTTTTACACCGGGCAGCGTGAGTGTGGTTTTGGACCGGGTTTCCATCCTCATTTAGGTAGCTGCTGGGCTAGAGCCCAATGTCTTTCCAAAAAAATATGAAATATAAAGAGTTTAAAAAAGCGATAACCCACAAAGATTGCACAGTTCAGGGACAGATGGCGAACACCTCAGGTTAACCGGCGGTTGTGGCGACAAAAAGGATATTCAGCCAAAAAACTAAAATAAAATAAATCTGTCGAATCACGAAAACGGTGGACGCCATACGACACGATAAACGAGAAGAACGAGAGAGAGTCATCGGAAAGTATACAGAACAGTGCATGCGCTGAAACATCTCTGCTCTTCTGTAATGACTGTGCTGGCCGGTGTGGCCGAGCGGTTCTAGGCGCTTCAGCCTGCCTCGAGCATGGATGCGTGTAATGTGCTTAGGATAGTTAGGTTTAAGTAGTTCTAAGTTCAAGGGGACTGATGACCTCAGATTTAAGTCCCATAGTGCTCAGAGCCATCTGAACCATTTGTAATGACTGTATTTGCGAATAGCCACCACTGACGGAGATAATTCAGTCTGTTTCAAAATAAAATCATTTAATTTGGATTTTGTGTAGAAATATTGGCGAACAGATTCTGGTACTACTTCAGCGATACAGACTAGCTGGTAAAAAGTATCAAAAATGTGTGTGAATTCCTAAGGGACCAAACTGCTGAGGTCATCGGTCCCTAGACTTACACACTACTTAAACTAATGTAAAGTAACTTATGCTAAGAATAACACAAACAGCCATGCCCGAGGAAGGACTCGGACCTCCGGCGGGAGGGGCCACGCCATCCGTGACATGGCGCCTCAAACCGCGCGGCCACGCCGCGCGGCTAAACAGTATCCGGACACCCCAAAGTAACGCTGAATTGACGACTATATGTCATGGGAGACGGAGCCACCAGTGTAGTAGGAGCTGGGGATTGCACGGGAGCAGTTCCAGCAGAATTGTCGGCCAGGAGAGCTCGATGACTACGAACGTGGACTTGCCATTAGATGCCACCCGAGTAACAGATCCTTCGGGGATATCTCAATCCTTCTAAAGCTGCCCAAGTCGACTGCTGATGATGTGATTGCGAAGGGGAAACGTGAAGGAGCAACCGCAGCTAAACCAAGATCAGACAGACCTCGTCAGGGATGGTTCAAAATGGTTCAAATGGCTCTGAGCACTATGGGACTTAACTGCTAAGGTCATCAGTCCCCTAGAACTTAGAACTACTTAAACCTAACTAACCTAAGGACATCACACACATCCATGCCCGAGGCAGGATTCGAACCTGCGACCGTAGCAGCCGCGCGGTTCCAGACTGTAGCGCCCTTAACCGCTTGGCCACCACGGCCGGCCCTCGTCAGGGACTGCCCAGCATTGCTGAGGGGGGGTTGTAAAAAATCGCATGGAATCAGAGGAAGGAATCACTTGTGACTTTCAAAGTGCTACCAGCAGTCCGCCTAACGCAATGATAGAGCGCAAGGGATTAAAAATAATGGGACACAATGTTCGAACAGCTCCTCACAAGACACACAACAATGTAGTCAGTGCTAAGTGACGATTGAGTTCTAAAGAGCGACGTCACTGTACATGGGAAGACTGGAAAAAACTGACCTGGAGTGATGACTCACGCTATACACTGTGGCAATCCGACGCAAGGGTTTAGGTTTGGCGAATGAGTGGATAACATTGTCTGCCGTTATGTGTAGTACGGAGGAGATGACGTTGCGGTGTGGGCGTGTTTTTCGTGCCTATGATGTGGTCCCCTTACTGCACCTAAGTAAACGCTAAATTCGGAAGACTATGATCACATTTTACAGCATTGTGTACTGCGTATGGTAGAGGAAGAGTTCGAAGCTGACGGTTGTATCAGTATGAGAAATCCTCGTTGATCCATTATGGATCATGCGACAAACGGCTGGCACGTATTTCTTGAAGCAATAATTTAGCAACAGCCGTATGTATTGTAGAAATTTATTTGATGAACATCTTATGCGCAACCAGTTTCGGCATTACATTGATGCCATCTTCAGGCCACACACGTCATAGTCGTAAAATCGCTATACACGGAAGGAGCCATATAACTGGATCCGTGAATCAAATCGTTATGCAGCAGCTCTTGGTGGCCAGGCGACACAGTCTATGACGTGTGGGACCTGCAGATGGCATCAATATAATCCCGTAACTGGTAGCGCATAAGAAGTTCATAAAATAAATTTCTACAATACATACGGCTGTTTGGTAAATTATTGCATCAAGAAACAGTATGACAAAGGACGTTGTCGTGAAGCAACATCTGTGAGGCAATGGCTTGTGGGCAATAAAATTCCTGGAATGGACTGGTTTCCGCAGTGTCGCGATCTGAACCCAACGGGACACTTTTGGGTGAATTACAACGTCTATTTCGCTCCAAACCGCAGTGTCCAATATTACTACTTACTTAACTGTCTCTGGTTTCGGCTCTTGAGGAAGAAGAGGCTACCATTCCTCGAAAGACCTTCAGACGACTCACTGAAAGTGTCCCGAGCTGAGTTCGAGTTATCCTTAAGGCGAAGGATGGACACAGCCCATATTAATGCCCGCTAATAGGTGTCCGGATAGTTTTGATCACACACTGCATGGAAGAGGTTGAGATGTGTAATTGTGTCTTTTGTCCATGGAATCGCTAATACGGCTTGGCGGAAGTCAAATTAACATCACAGCCAATAGAACGCTCGTTCCCCTTACCCTGCTCGCGTCAAACAGTCACAACGCTAACGACGACTCAAAAACACGATGGTAGCGACACGGAGACGTGGTAGTAAATTTAATTGGAAATCTATGTCGGTCAGTGATACAGTGTCATCACTACATATAACACATACATGAACAAAAATGAAAGATAATAATGAAAAGTGGAACTATAAACAGCCAAAATAAAAGTAAAGTAATAACAACAACAACAGTAATGACTTGAAAATTGCAAGAAACCTGCCTTAAAGTTCCGGAGGCACAAAAATATTCATTAGGCACGATATGTCCACTACATTGCCGAGACAGAATTTTTGAGCTTCTTTTGCCGATATCATTTCAGGTCACCGAATACACACTGATTTCATCCATAATATAACTCATTTATTATACAGTATGTAACATAATTAACAACGAAATCTGAAGCGAATGAAAGAATACAAAAATGGAAGCAAAAATATTCCAATAAACATGATATGTGAATGCTGACTTCACTTTGACATGTTGCCGTACTTAGTACAAATAAAGTTGGAAAGTATACTTTTCGTTTAAATACCAATCTGCAGTAATTCGGTATGGCCTTGTTGTGCTTCTAGTGTAGTCCTCTCATCTGGATGCAATACTGCACTCATGTTTGCTGTGAGTAAGGAATTCTTTCACCCACCCCGGATTATCTCATACATCTCGAAAGACTGCGCAATTGGGTGTTGCAGTTCATCAACTGTATCAAAGAGAGTGCTGTAACTTCACTTTTGAGATTCATTCTTAACAGGCAGAAATTTTCAGGCGTAAAAGTAACTTTGTACAGTGATACAGGACCATTACTTTTCACAATATATGAAACTGACCTAGAGGATAACGTCGAAAGTTCAACGAGACTTTTCACGTATGATGTACACAGTGAAGTCACATCGCTAGAAAATTGTAGAAAAATGCTGGAAAACCTGCGGAGGACCATCAACTGGTGTAAGAATTGTCAGTTGACATTAGCTGATGAACTGTATTGCGCATAAACAGGCAGAGAAACCTATTATTGTTTGATTACACGTTTACAGAACAATCATTGGAACAGTCACATGCGTTATACATCTGAGTGTATGAGTACGGGGTGATTTAACGTGGCCGGCCGTGGTGGCCGTGCGGTTCTAGGCGCTGCAGTCTGGAACCGAGCGACCGCTACGGTCGCAGGTTCGAATCCTGCCTCGGGCATGGATGTGTGTGATGTCCTTAGGTTAGTTCGGTTTAAGTAGTTCTAAGTTCTAGGGGACTGATGACCTCAGATGTTAAGTCCCATAGTGCTCAGAGCCATTTGAACCATTGATTTAACGTGGAACGATCATCTAAAACTAACCACAGGTAAGGCAAGTCCCACACTGAGATTCAGTGGAAGAATTTCTGGTAAAGGTAATCCACCCAGAGTGGAGGTAGCTTCCATAACCCTCATTCGACCAATATCTGAATACCGCTCGTCAGTGTGGGAGCCGTGCCAGATCGGAATTATCTGAGGACACAGATAAGACTTAAGTAAGAGTAGTATGTTTTGTCATAAGTTCATTTAGCTAGTGCGAAAGCGTTACGGACATGCCCATCCAACTCTAATGGCAGAAGCAACACGACAGGAGTTGAGCATCACAGTGTGGTTTACTGTCAAAATTCATAGAGCACACATTCCTAGAAGAGTCGAGCAATACATTGCTTCCTTCTAGTTATCTACAGGTGGGGAGTGGCAATGGTGCAGAAGGTACCCTCCGCCACACAGCACACGGTGGCTTTCGCAGTATAGATGCAGGCATAGAAGTAGACCTCTTGCAGAAAAATCCGTAGGACTGAGATCAGATGATACTTGAGGCAGAGGAACTGGGTCCACCCAGTCAAGCCATCCTGAACCATATTGGCGCGTTGGATGTCGTATCACCAGCAAAAGTATTCCGGTACCCCATCACACATTCACCACGTTCCCCAACCGAAGGATGCGTGAAATTGGAACCCAATTTCATGGGCTTAGTCGAAACGTTTACATTTCAAACAGATTTGTGCTAATTCGAATATTATTTCATAATAAAGTCAGTGGAGGCCCATAACCACATATCGCCATTTGTGGACCCATGTGTAAAGGAAATTTCTTGCGTTTTGCTATCGTATAGATTCACCTGTGTCAGTTTTCGTTATTAATTATGCTACACCCTGTAGAGAACTGTTAAAAGCAAGTCATTGACACGTATCAAGAAAAGAAATGGCTCTAATATTGAACCCTGTGGAACACTCTACTTTACCTTATCTCATTCGGAAGCAAGATCAATTTTCGTTACATGGTTGTACACATCGTAACGTACAGAGTGGCGTCTGCACTAGCAGTCAAAAATACACTATTAGGGGTCTGCACACCCAGAATAAATTCGTTGAGTCTGTCTGTCTGTCGCAAGGCTATTGGTCTGACTGGGAGTACAGTGCAGCCTTTCTCTCCCGCTGTACTATGAGGGAGAGGATGACGTACTTATCGCCCCAGCCGCCTTTTGTCTCCGGGAAAGATCGCTTGTATCCATTTGATAGTATGCGAGTGGATCTGGCCGTCTTGGGAGACTGGAATGAGGAAAAATTACTGCCCCTATCTGGGACTGAATCCCAGACTTCCAAAGTCGAAGACTACTGCTCTGCCCACTTGAATCTGACTACATCGTGGAACCTTGCTGTTATTTCATTTCTTCCTGTCAAATGGGATAGTATTTTGAGGGAACAAAGTAGTTCATTAGTTATATAAAAGGACAGTAATGGGGTAAAGGAAACTAAGAATATTGGTTGTAGTCAGTACCACAAGGAAGTGAGCGGAGTGGAAAATCCACAGCCGCGGAATGTTATCAAATTTTATGGCTAGCAGTTGCTAGCATGTAGAACGGGGTCTAGAGCAATTAGTACAATATCGGTAAGAATAAGCGCGCTGGACATTGCAACAGCGTCGCAGAGCAGGCCAAATGCGAGTAGAGATGTGTTCGCCGAAATAATGAGGCGGCCGTCGGCCGGTATGAGCGGCTGTACCGCTGCCAAAGGCGGCGCGAAGCGGAGCCAGTAGCCGGCACAAGCAGCGCGGAGGGTCCCCCACTCCACGGCACAGCACAGCACAGCACAGCACAAGGCCGCGGCGGCAGGCGGCTGGCCGCGCGCCAGCTGGGCGTGCAATTACCGCATTGCAGCGCCCAGGCGCCGCTTGCACAGATACGCCGCGCTGCTTGCGACACCCAGTTTCCAAACACCCCTCTACAAACACGTCAGCCCTCGCGCTCTGTCTCTCTCTCTCTCTCCTGTCTCATTCATTCATAGCCGCTAACCGAGCGAGAGATGTGGTGGCTAAAACGATGTGCTTCTACATCGACATCTAAGCTCTGCAAATCACTGAAAAAAGATGTTTCCCAATGTACCACGTATTAAGATTTCCTTCCTGATCTGTTCACTCGTGGAGCGCTGGAAGAATGATTGCTTAAACGGATCTCACTGCGCTTAATTACATCTACATCTACATACATACTCCGCAATCCACCATACGGTGTGTGGCGGAGGGTACCTCGTACCACAACTAGCATCTTCTCTCCCTGTTCCACTCCCAAACAGAACGAGGGAAAAATGACTGCCTATATGCCTCTGTACGAGCCCCAACCTCTCTTATCTTATCTTTGTGGTCTTTCCGCGAAATGTAAGTTGGCGACAGTAAAATTGTACTGCAGTCAGCCTCAAATGCTGGTTCTCTAAATTTCCTCAGTAGCGTTTCACGAAAAGAACGCCTCCTTTCCTCGACTCTCCCACCCGAGTTCCTGAAGTATTTCCATAACACTCGCGTGATGATCAAACCCACCAGTAACAAATCTAGCAGCCCGCCTCTGAATTGCCTCTAAGTCCTCCCTCAATCCGACCTGATAGGGATCCCAAACGCTCGAGCAATACCCAAGAATAGGTCGCATTAGTGTTTTATAAGCGGTCTCCTTTACAGATGAACCACATTTCCCTAAATTCTACCAATGAACCGAAGACGACTATCCGCCTTCCCCACAACTGCTATTACATGCTTGTCCCACTTCATATCGCTCTGCAATGTTACGCCCAAATATTTAATCGACGTGACTGTGTCAAGCGCTACACTACTAATGGAGTAGTCAAACATTGCGGGATTCTTTTTCTTATTCAGCTGCATTAATTTGCTTTTATCTATATTTAGAGTTACCTGCCATTCTTTACACCAATCACAAATCCTGTCCAAGTCATCTTGTATCGTCCGACAGTCACTCAACGACGGCATCTTCCCGTACACCACAGCATCATCAGCAAACAGCTGCACATTGCTATCCACCCTATCCAAAAGATCATTTATGTAGATAGAAAACAACAGCGGATCTACCACACTTCCCTGGGGCACTCCAGATGATACCCTCACCTCAGATGAACACTCATCATCGAGGACAACGTACTGGGTTCTATTACTTAAGAAGTCTTCGAGCCACACACATATTTGGGAACCAATACCATATGCTCGTACCTTAGTTAGGAGTCCGCAGTGGGGCACCGAGTCAAACGCTTTCCGGATTATGGCATCCGTCTGATACCCTTCATCCATGGTTCGCAAGATTTCATGTGAGATAAGGGCGAGTTGCGTTTGGCAGGAGAGATGCTTTCTAAAGCCGTGCTGATGCATGGACAGCAACTTCTCTTCTCAAGGAAATTCATTATATTCGAACTGAGAATATGTTTGAGAATCCTGCTCTTATCTTCTCTATACGTATGAGGTTGTGCTATATTTCTTTTCCCTAGATTCCTCACTTAAGGCTATTTCTGGAAACTTAGTAAATATTAATTGGCAAGTTAGCTGCTGTCTATCTTCAACCGTCTGTCAGTTCCAGTTTTCCAGCATCTCACTGACGTTCTCTCACGGTTCAGACAAGCATATCTCCATTCATGCTGCCTTCTTTCTATACACTGCTAATCTCTACTTTATTTCTATCTGGTAGGCGCACCACATACACTCTCTGTAGGGGCCCACATACACTCTCTGGTAGGGGCTCCACATACACTCTAAGACAAAAGAAAGGCAGACCACGAAGGAGTTACCCTAATGGGGCGGAAATCGATAGATGTGATGTGCATGTGCAGACAGTCAAAAGATTACAATTAAAAAAAGGATGATTTATTCAAGATAAATAGATTCACAGATTGAATAAGTCACTAACACGTTGGTCCACCTCTGGCCGTTATGCAAGCAGTTATTCGAGTTGGAACTGCTTGACAGAGTTGTTGTGTGTCCTCTTGAGGGACATAGTCCCTAATTCTGTCCAACGGGCACCTTAGATCGTCAAAATCTTGAGATGTTTGAGAATACTGCCCGTAATGCTTCAAACGTTCACAGTTGGCGAGAGATTCGGATGGGTTTGGCAGGCACGAATACAAATTCCGGCTCTAATGACCTTCATGTCGACAGTACGTTAAACTCAAATCTTCCTTCTTCACGAACAGAAGCAGTACGAACTCTTGCCGTATTCCGGTAGGTATTATCTTGGTCTAATGCAAGTCTAGAATGTCTTGCCATAAGCCCAGGATGTCTTGCCATGAAGGACAACAAAACGGGGTGTAGAATACCGTCGACGTAACATTGTGTTGTGAGACGGCGGCCGATGACAACCAAAGCGATCTTGCTACGAAATGAAATGGCACCCCAGACTATCACCCCTACTTCTCGTGCAGTATAGGGCGCAAGAGTCAGGTTGCTATCCCACCGTTGTCCGAGAGCCCTCCAGACACGTCTTCACCGGTTATCAGCGCTCAGTTCAAAGTGAGACTCATCACTGAAGACAATTCTACTCCAATCAATGAGATTCCAGGCCGAATGTTCCCGACACCACCACAAACACGCTTATCGGTGTATAGAGGTCAACGGGAGCCGGTGCAAGGGGCGTCGTGAACTCAAACCCCTCTCTGTGAACCGCCTGTTAATGGTTCTTGTGGTCACTGAAGCACCATTTGCACGTCGGATCGATTATAATGGTGAATCTGTCGACTGTTCGGTCATCAGGTTCTGTGGTTCCTCTAGATGGACCACATCTTTCTTGAAGCTCTGTTCGGCCATGGTTCTTCCATTCCCGCCAACACTGTCGGGTAGTGGCGTCGCTCCTACGTAATGTCTTGCGATTTGTCGATTACTGTGACCGGCGTCTTTGAACTAAACTACACGCCCAAACATTCTTTCATTCCTAGGCTTTACCCCATAGTTCGCTTTCTGTTGTTTGCGTGATTTGGCAATATTTATTTTCCCCTGTGCCCTTATTGAAAAAAAGGTTCAAATGGCTCTAAGCACTATGGGACTTAACATGTGAGGTCATCAGTCCCCTAGACTTAGAGCTACTTAAACTTAACTAACCTAAGGACATCACACACATCCATGCCCGAGGTAGGATTCGAACCTGCGACCGTAGCAGCAGCGGATTGAAGCGCCTAGAACCGCTCGGCCACAGTGGCCGGCATGCCCTTCATGAAGCCGTAGTCGTTAGAATACTTGACGTAGAGAAGTGTGCGCCATATACCCGTGAATCACATGAACTTTGTTACACATGTTATCGTATCTGAACTGTTGTTGTATCGCATTTTCTGAGGCGATGATTCGTGACTAGCCCAACATTTTCCGAAACCGCCCAAAAGGAAAGGATGAAAGGTAACCTCAGATAATTTTGCCAGTTTCTTAAAAAAAAAAGTTCAAATCTGTGTGAATTCTTAAGAGATCAAACTGCTTAGGTCATCGCTCCCTTGACTTACACACTACTTAAACTAGCGTATGCTAAGAGCAACATAAATACCCATGTCCGAAGGAGGATTCGAACCTCCGGCGGGAGGGACCGCGCAGGCCGTGACACGGCGCCCTAGACCGAGCAGCCACTCCGCATGGCCCAGTTTCTTCAACACATCTCAATCAAACCAAAACCTGAGCTGCCTTAGAGATCTTATTTTTATTCTGTGTGGCACAATGGGTAAATGCCAGGATTCAAATTCAAGGGTCTGGTGTTCGATCGCTGGGACGTTCTGTCACATGTTTTATTTTTGTCAATGATTTGTTTATTTGACAAATACTACGCTTTGCTGTGGTTCGATCACGATAAACTATATATACCGTTGTTAGTGGTTCACGAAATCAGTTATCTGAAGTCATTTGTACTACATTCGGTAGGATTATGCCAGGTATAGTGCTGTGGTATTAAAACCAACCTAACGGTTCATAAAAATTTTTCCTTTCGTCATTGGTTTCACATCAATTCAAATTACAGTTTTCTAAACTTCTAACTGCTTAGGCAGATACAACGAGTGAGGAGCTGGAATTAGTGACAAGGACGGTCTTTTTACGGCAAAACTAGATCTGTATCTGATAATGTAAAAGCTTTCGTAATGAGAATACAACGTTTCCGCATTTCTAAAGTTGTTGATTACGGCAGGAAATAACTAACGGCGGTGCTGCAACCTGTTCGCATCAGCACACGCTGTTCTCGTGCACGGAGAAATCTGCACAAAAAAGCACGCTCCCTTCACTACTGGCGTTGACACATGTAAAGGGGAAAGGCGGGGCAGAAGAGCTGCGCGGCTGAGACGGATGGTGGGAAGGAGGAGGGGCTGTGGAAGTGGGGGGTGGTGGGATGTGCGACATTTGCGCGCGCGAGGGAAGCGAAGAGCGTGGGCGCTTTCACTGTGTCGAGCCGCGCGCCGGCCGTGGCGCAAGTGTGTCAAGGTAGCGCTGGCGGTAGCCGGGGGGAGCAGGCGTTACGTGAGCTGCCGTAACAGCCAGACCGCGGCGAAAGCTGCCGCGCCGCTGTGCAACCGTGGGGGACGGGCTGTGCGGGCCGCAGTTTACCAAGCGCTGTGATCTAGACCGGGAGACGGAGGCGGTGCAATGCAGGGCTCTACGGTCGTGAAAAGGTGGTACTCCCTCAGAGAGGTGGTCTCACTTAAAACAGAGTCTCGAGTGCTGTAACAGAAAGAGGTTCCTCAAGGTTCGATTCTAGAGATACTTCTGTTTTGTGCATATTCCAGACTGACACTTAACTATAGTACGTAACTTCCATCCACACTCCGCAAGCCACCTGACGGTGTGTGGCGGAGGGTACTTCGAGTACCTCTATCGGTTCTCCCTCCTATTCCAGTCTCGTATTGTTCGTGGAAAGAAAGATTGTCGGTATGCCTGGGTGTGGGCTCTAATCTCTCTGATTTTATCCTCATGGTCTCTTCGCGAAATATACGTAGGAGGGAGCAATATTCTGCTTGACTCCTCGGTGAAGGTATGTTCTCGAAACTTCAACAAAAGCCCGTACTGCGATACTGAGCATCTCTCCTGCAGAGGTTATCTATCATCTCCGTAACTCTTTCGCGATTACTAAATGACCCTGTAACGCAACGCGCTGCTCTCTGTTGGATCTTCTCTATCTCTTCTATCAACCGTATCTGTAACGGATCCCACACTGGTGAACAATATTCAAGCAGTGGGCGAACAAGTGTGCTGTAACCTACTTCCTTTGTTTTCGGATTATATTTCCTTAGGATTCTTTCAATGAATCTCAGTCTGGCATCTGCTTTACCAACGATCAACTTTATATGATCATTCCATTTTAAATCACTCCTAATGCCTACTCCCAGATAATTTATGGAATTAACCGCTTCGCCGCACGGGATTAGCCGAGCGGTCTCAGGCGCTGCAGTCATGGACTGTGCGGCTGGTCCCGGCGGTGGTTCGAGCCCTCCCTCGGGCATGGATGTGTGTATTTGTCCTTAGGATAATTTAGGTTAAGTAGTGTGTAAGCTTAGGGACTGATGACCTTAGCAGTTAAGTCCCATAAGATTAAAAAAAAAAATTAACTGCTTGCAGTTGCTGATCTGCTACATTGTAGCTAAATGAGAATAGGACTTTCTTTCTATGTATTCGCAGAACATTACACTTGTCTACATTGAGATTCAATTACCATTCCCTGCACCATGCGTCAATTTGCTGCAGATCCTCCTGCATTTCAGTACAATTTTCCATTCTTGCAACCTCTCGATATACTACAGCATTATCCGCAAAAAGCTTCAGTGAACTTCCGATGTTATCCACAAGGCCATTTATGTATATTGTGAATAGCAACGGTCCTACGACACTCCCCTGCGGCACACTTGAAATCACTCTTACTTCGGAAGACCTCTCTCCATTGAGAATGACATGCTGCGTTCTGTTATCTAGGAACTCTTCAATCCAATCACACAATTGGTCTGATAGTCCATATGCTCTTACTTTGTTCATTAAACGACTGTGGGGAACTGTATCGAACGCCTTGCGGAAGTCAAGAAACACGGCATCTACCTGGGAACCCGTCTCTATGGCCCTCTGAGTCTCGTGGACGAATAGCGACTTCAAAGTTAGTTCGCCTGCAAATGACTCAAGCGCACTGGTTACAGACACAGGCGGCATCCTACGGAAAAGTCTTCGTCTCTGCATAACTGTCACAATCTACTCCCACTTGACCTGCTTATGTAATCGAGCTTTGGGGACCCCCCCCCCCCCCAGTCTTCCTTTATGCCTCACACTTTACTCCATAACCAATATGACGATTCGTCGATGCCTCAGGATGTATCCTATCAACCAATCCTGTCTTTTAGTCAATTTGTGCTCAATACACCTTTCTCTAAACTTCGATTCTGTACTTCTTTAGTTATTTAAATTTGACTCTTCGAAACAGGAAGTGCTCAGTGAACATACTTGTACTAATTAACTGCGTGGGTGACCGTAAGCACGACTAGGTGCGCGCAGTGCTATATCTAATATTGTGATTTTAATATAATCCTCTTTCAACTGCTGTTGTTAAATTTTATGGAAACCAGTGAACAGTAATTACGTTCATATCAATAGCCACCTATACGAAGTACTTCACGTTACTACCATAGTGAGTGTAAAGAATTTTTACTGCTTTAACATCACTCACTGTTGTAGTCGCTTAGCCGGCCGCAGTGGCCGAGTTCTAGGCGCTACAGTCTGGAACCGCGCGACCGCTACGGTCGCAGGTTCGAATCCTGCCTCGGGCATGGATGTGTGTGATGTCCTTAGGTTAGTTAGGTTTAAGTAGTTCTAAGTTCTAGGGGACTGATGACCTCAGCAGTTGAGTCCCATAGTGCTCAGAGCTATTTGAACCATTTGATTTGTAGTCGGTTCTTTTGTATATCGACAAAGAATGTATTTCGTTAAATCGGCTATTCTTGTGATAATATAAATAATCAACTACAAACTGTAAAAATGAAGCTTCTGTAAAGGGAGCCATAGTCACGTCTGACGTACATTGAGGCTAGCTTTAACATAACAGCGGCCACAGTGCAATATGAACTCCTGACGTGTTTAGTCTAAGAAGGAGTTGTTGTTGTGGTCTTCAGTCCTAAGACTGGTTTGATGCAGCTCGCCATGCTACTCAATCCTGTGCAAGCTTCTTCATCACCCAGTACCAACTACAACCAACATCCTTCTGAATCTGCTCGGTGTATTCATCTCTTGGTCTCCCTCTACGATTTTTACCCTCCACGCTGCCCTCCAATACTAAATTGGTGATCCCATGATGCCTCAGAACGTGTCCTACCAAACGATCCCTTCTGCTAGTCAATTTGTGCCACAAACTTCTCTTCTCTCCAATTCTATTCAATACCTCCTCATTAATTATGTGATCTACCCATCTAATCTTCAGCATTCTTCTGTAGCACCACATTTCGAAAGCTTCTATTCTCTTCTTGTCTAAACTATTTATTGTCCATGTTTCACTTCCATTCATGGCTACACTCCATACAAATACTTTCAGAAACGACTTCCTGACACTTAAATCTGTACTTGATGTTAACAAATATTTCTTCTTCAGAAACGCTTTCCTTGCCATTGCCAGTCCACATTTTATATCCTCTCTACTTCGACCATCATCAGTTATTTTGCTCCCCAAATAGCAAAACTCCTTTCCAACTTTAAGTGTCTCATTTCCTAACCTAATACCCTCAGCATCACCCGACTTAATTCGACTACATTCCATTATCCTCGTTTTACTTTTGTTGATGTTCATCTTACATCCTCCTTTCAAGACACTATCCATTCCGTTCAACTGCTTTTCCACGTCCTTTGCTGTCTCTGACAGAATTACAATGTCATCGATGAACCTCAAAGGTTTTAGTTCTTCTCCTTGAATTTTAATACCTACTCCGAATTTTTCTTTCGTTTCCTTCACTGCTTGCTCAATATACAGATTGAATAACATCGGGGAGGGGCTACAACCCTGTCTCACTCCCTTCCCAACCACTGCTTCCCTTTCATGCCCCTCAACTCTTATAACTGCCATCTGGTTTCTGTACAAATTGTAAATAGCCTTTCGCTCCCTTTATTTTACCCCTGCCACCTTCAGAATTTGAAAGAGAGTATTCCAGTCAACATTTTCAAAAGCTTTCTCTAAGTCTACAAATGCTAGAAATGTAAGTTTGCCTTTCCTTAATCTAGCTTCTAAGATAAGTCGTATTTTGCATGTATGATGAACACTCCTATTTTATTATAAACATGTGTAACATGACTAACACGAGGACAGTGTCTTCTTATAGGGTACTACACACTGACGCATATTATACAATTTTATCTTTATTAAATGCTAGCTTTCTATCGGCAGCTTCACCCACGACGCTTATGTCACTTATAGTGCACACATCTCTCCTTCCTTCCTTTTCTCTGTCGATATCCTCCTACCCCCCCCCCCCCTCCCTCTCTCTATCCATTTGCTCCTCCTCCCTCTGTTCATTTCTCCCCCCCTCCCCCACCTCTCTCGGTCCATCTCCTGCTCCTCTTCCCTCTGTCCATCTCTCATTAACCCCAATCTCTGTTCATTTTATCTTCCACCACTCTCCATCCATCTCCTCCCCCCCCCCCCCCCACTCTCTGTCCATCTCCTTACCCTGCTCTCTTTGTCCATATCCTCCTTCTCCCTCTCCCTGTCCTGTCCACCACACCAACCGCAACAACAGGAGGCGGTTGTTACCACCACACTATTTATTTTCAGACAACTAGTGTATCAATTTTTACTGAAATCGATCCAGTGGTAGGGGAGATGTGGAGAATTCACACATACCTGCATTTTTATAATAAACATAGATTTTTAGCATAGAATGTATTCACAAACATATACTGTTGTTTAAGCAATTTTTGTTCTTACAGCTACCACTTGAAAATGTTATATTAGGCCGAAACAGCGATAGTTGTAAATAAACTTTTTACTGTTCCATTATACGGATTTCTAGACTCTGCTGACTGTGTATGTAGACAGACTTGACTGCCAGCTTTATAAGAATGTGGAAATTCGTGAGTCACACGAAGATCACTTTATCAGTATATACACCTGCGCGCAGTTCACTGTGCAAAGAAACTGTGTATACTGGTGCAAACAGAACAATGTGAACACCGTTTCTCGTGCACTTAGAGATCATTTAGTTAGACCTTGAGTCAGAGGAAGGCAATTCAAATCCACTTCATTCCACGTCAATGGCTCAAACGAGCGAGAAATTGCCCTCATTGGCCAAGCGCTCCGTTCCCCAGCCTCGCGCGCTCCTATCCCCATATGCAGCTGCTTATTCAGAGCGAGCCCTGCAATACCTGGTGACGGAATTCGTCTATGATCTTCATCATAACCTGGAACTATTACCTGCGTTGTAGGCCTCATTAATATTGTTCATATTGAAACTGCAAGGCAAGCTAAAATTTTTGGTGGAAGGATCCTTACTTAAATGGCATGGTATGTTAAAAATCGGTACACCCACATGAGTAGGGAGGAATCAGTCGAAAAATTCCGTGCAGTGGTGAACATATTAAGTGGACCCGGTTCCAGAAAATAACTTCATATAGGAAGTTACGAATTCACTTCAACCGTCGCAAATCTGTCTTCAGTTGAACGTATATTGTGTCCGTGAACACTCGCATAATAGCGTACAGGAACAACACAAGAACTGAAACTTCCTGGCGGATTAAAACTGTGTGCCGGACCGAGACTCGAACTCGGGACCTTTGCCTTTCGTGGCAAGTGCTCTACCAACTTAGTTACCCAAGCACGACTCGCGCCCCGTCCTCACAGCTTTAATTCCGCCATTACCTCGCCTCCTACCTTCCAAACTTCAGGCTGTGGCTAAGCCATGTCTACGCAGTATCCTTTCTTTCAGGAGTGCTAGTTATGCAAGGTTCGCAGGAGAGCTTCTGTGAAGTTTGGAAGGTAGGAGACGAGGTACTGGCGGAATTAAAGCTGTGAGGACGGGGCGTGAGTCGTGCTTGGGTAGCTCAGTTGGTAGAGCACTTGCCCGCGAAAGGCAGAGGTCCCGAGTTCGAGTCTAGGTCCGGCACACAGTTTTAACCTGCCAGGAAGTTTCAAATCAGCACACACTCCGCTGTAGAGTGAAAATTTCTTTCTAGAAACACAAGAACTGTTTGTTACAGATTAACGAAAATGATAACACAGATACATGTGTATGGAACAGAAACCGCGAGCAAAGTTTTGTCAGTGATTCAAACGCTTTCGGTAGATAAATGAAACTATCAAAAATTATCAGATTCGGAGATACCGTCTGCAAGCGTGAGGGCAGACCATAATGTTAATACCATAAATTAAAGATGTGACTAAAAGGAAGATCTGTCCCCCATTTCTGCCCCAGAAACTGATTAACGAACAGAAGCCTAAACGGTTGGAAACTAACGCATGTACCATGTATTTAGTTGTTGAGCATGTTTATTCATTTATTTGTTCTAGCAATATGATGGGCATAATGCTCTAAGTGTGATCTAATAATGAGTTATTCATGTTTTACGTCACATACGTTATGACTCACCTGCTATAAGACCTCTTAAATTTAGTGTGGAATCTAATACTTGGAAACAGTTATGATGGAAATTTTAAAAGCAGTAATATCAAGAACAAGAAGAACAACTTGATCTTACAGTTGTTTGTGAAGAGGAGAATAATAAAAATTATCTCCCAGCAAGTGGAACTCCACAGGCAGTCATGTAAGCCAAAATGCAGACTTGTACAACCAAGGCCTCCACAAAGTCATCGGTACTGGGAAAGATGTGTAGCATTGAAGGGTGAAGATATAGAAGAGAGCAAAGACTAAACCCAACTCTAATAGCCGCTGTCTGATTTTCTTTTTAGAGATAATAATTAAAACCTTATTCCTCTGAAGCGAAGGTGATCTTTTTGGGTCGATGGCTAGTAATTCGGAAAGCTGCTAACAAATACAGTTCGCTGGACAGTAGCGGACACTTGAGTCCCAGATTTCCAAACGCGGCAGTTACGGCAACTTGGCGGAGTTGCAACACAGAACACCCGGCCCGGAACGCTACTATCCTGGCGGCACGCAACTACGAATCGCACAGAGCGCCGAGGCAGCACATTCTGGACTGCCAGCAACGCCGCTTTCTAATACCGCTATCCTGTCATACTTCTGTCGCTGCTCACGCCATATTCTTCACAAGTCCACAAAGAGCCATCTGTCTTAGTTAGGGTCGTCCTCTTTACTGCCTTAGTCAATACCATTTATTTCCAGCAATGACTAACTCCTGTTTCTGGAACCGACATGTCTCCACCTTGGACTGTTTCATTATATTTTTTTCAGTTATTCGTTGTCTTTTTCTTGCAGGTCATTTTGAGAGCTTGTCCAGCGCTCTCGTCGAATGCCTCCTTGCCAAAGGCCGTAAATGCCTTTCGCTCGTTGCAGCCTGTCCTTGGATTCTCTTTGTTCATTGTATCACTACTTGCGGCTGCTTGAAAATGGTGTTCTTTCCCGCTCTCTTTCTTGCTCAGTACAGACGGAATTCTAACTTCCTAGCTCTCTTTTTTTTCGTACTTCCAAGGTTTCGATAATACGCACTGCTTTCCACTGATGTAACTGGTTTTTAAAAAGCTTTATTACAATATAGATTTCATATATGACACTGCGCTCTCCCGAGATCTTTTCTCTTCTTAGTTATTTCTCATGTTCACGATAACGGCGTCCTTGATTTTTTAGAGGGTACGCACGTCTCCTTATCCTCGTAACCAAAATAAACAAATTGTTGTGTGTCTTATTGCCTAGGACAATTATTTCGACATGAGGGCCACTTCCATTACTTGCGAGCCAGTCTCAGTCCTCATTGGTGATTGATATCGCTGGGGTCTAAATCATGCAGCAACAGCAACCTCTCTCCCTCCTTACGACTCTATCTTATTCTCTCACCCCTCCCCAACATCGCTTATGTTGGGCACAGTAGACACAGCTAGTATCAAGGGAACGTTCCTGCTCTCATTTCAAAATGTGACACTTATCTTTCACGCTCATAATTTTTGTTGGAACTCTATTGAAAATGGGACCTTAATAACAGCGTATATATTTAGCTACTTATTCTTCTAACGCCTTTCTTATTAACAGGACTTCAACGAATATCAAAGAAGGAGAAATAAATTGATCAAACTATGACGCTATTTCTAGTTGCTCCTGGGTGTCTCTTACTCCACACACCGTCTACAAGCTACACTTTGCCGAGGAGCGAACATGTAGTATACAAGATGCAGCCTCTGGTCACAGTATTTACATTCAACTGGACGCTGCTGACAGCAGACCTCTTCTGTCAGTACTTAAACAGCTACACTTACCCTTGAAAACGGATGCCTTGTGGATCACTTAAGAGGGTGTAAATACTTAATAGCGAGCTTAAGTACTATTAACATGAGACGGCACTACACTGAAGCACCAAAGAAAGTGGTATAGGCATGCGCATTCAAATACAGAGCTACGTAAAGAGGGAGAACACGGCACTGCGGTCAGCAACGCCTACATAAGGCAACAAGTGTCTGGTGCAGTTGTTAGATCGGTTACTGCTGCTACAATGGCAGGTTACCAAGATTTACGTGAGTCAGAACGTGGTGCTATACTCGGCGCACGAGCGATGGGACACAACATCTCCGAGGTAGCGATGAAGCGGGTATTTTCCCGTATGATCATTTCACCAGTGTAGCGCGAATACCAGGAATCCGGTGAAACATCAAATCTCCGACATTGCTGCGGCTGGAAAAAGAACCTGCAAGAACGTGACCAACGACGGCTGAAGAGAATCATCCAACGTGACAGAAATGCAGCCCTTCCGCAAATTGCTGCAGATTTCAATGCTGGACCAACAGCAAGTGTCAGCATGCAAACCATTCAACGAAACATCATCGATATGGACTTACGGAGCCGAAGGCCCACTCGGGTATCCTTGATGAATGCACTACACAAAGCTTTACGCCTTGCCTGGGTCCGTCAACACCGACATTGGGCTATCAATGACTGGAAACATGTTGCCTGGTCTGAGGAGTCTCGTTTCATATTGTATCGAGCAGATGGACATGTACTGGTATGGGGACAATCTCATGAATCCATGGACCCTGCATGTCAGCAGAGGACTGATCAAGATGGCAGAGTCTCTATAACAGTGTGGGGCGTGTGCTGTTGGAGTGATAGGGGAACCCTGATACGTCTGGGTACTACTCTGACAGGTGGCACATACGTAAGCATCCTGTCTGATCACCTGCATCTATTCATGTCCATTATGCATTAAGACGGATTAGGCAATTCCAGCAGGACAATGCGATATCCTACACGTTCAGAACTGCAGCAGAGTGGTTCCAGGAACACTCTTCGGAGTTTAAACACTTCACTGGCCACCACATTCCCCAGGCATGAATATTATGGAGCATATCTGGGATGCCTTGCAATGCGCTGTTCCGAAGAGACCTCCACCCCCTCGTACTCTTATAGATTTATGGACAGCCCTGCAGGTTTCATGGTGTCATTTCCCTCCAGAACTATTTTAGACAGAAGTCAATGCCACGTCGTGTTGCTGCACTTCTGCGTGCTCGCGGGGGACCGAAACGATAACAGGCAGGTGTACCAGTTTCTCTGGCTCTACAGTGTATTTGGCTTGCCGGGGACAGCACGCGGAGCTGGTATTAATGTGAGGCGTGAACGTGTGTGTGAGACGAACTTAAGTCGATAAACTGGAGAATGGAGAAGATACCGCGAACAAAATGCCGTGCTGAGGGTTCTTGATCCAAAACTGACACTGCTTCTCAGGAGGTGCAGTGACAGGAATCATCGGATGTGAAATGCGAATGTAATTATGTCACGTGTCTAAACTCTCTACCCGCCACTCTTGTACTGGACTCAGACACAACAGTACACGAAGAAATTTCAGATTTGCAATGAAGTATCGCGATCATAGTTCCTGCTCTGCAGTGCTTCTGCTGTTAGCATAAAATCTAATAATAGTGAAACATCAACACTTGAGCTGTCACAGATGTGTGAAGTGGGTTGTTCATCACGTTCTATTTACTAGAGATGTCGCATTCCAGCAATAAATTGGATGCAGCTCTGAATTACCACAGTTTGTGACTACAGAGGTGAATAGTTGTAAAATATTCTTTTTAAAAAAAGTCTGTTTCTTTATAGTGAGTACACACGAGGCGACAGTGCTGTGAAACTTGCTTAATATTTGTTTTCACTGCGACGTAAGAACTTCCTGCCTGTGTGGCCCTATCAACAGTAGCATCTCCATCATAAAATCGTAGTACTGAAGGCAGCAGCCAAATGCAGCAGGGAAAAAGGTAAAAAAAAATCAACCTCCTGAAGCAATGGTCGCAATAAATGATATCATTCTCAGATATTCTACGTGCTGTACACTGATATGATCGTAATCACAGGGTCATACATCTACAGATAGAAACGCGAAGGTACGGGCCCTGTCCGATCTATGCATGTAGGATTGTACTCGCGCGTTAGATGACTTACAGCAAAAGCAAAATGTAACGTTGTCTAGCCACATTCCTCAGGCATTGCACGCGGTTGAGATATAAGACCAAATAGTAGGGACTTAATCAAAAACTGTAAATTTAAAATACTTTGTACTAGTTAGGACAATACTTCATACTAACGAGACATTCGTAAGTTTGCTCGCAAACGCTAGTTCAGGGATCTACGTTTAGTGGAATGTTTGTGCTTCTATTACCGCTTGTCCGCAGCTCGTGGTCTCGCGGTCGCGTTCTCGCTTCCCGAGCACGGGGTCCCGGTTTCGATTCCCGGCGGGGTCAGGGATTTTCACCTGCCTCGAGATGACTGGGTCTTTGTGTTGCCTCATCATTTCGTCAGCGTTCATGAAGGTGGCGAGACTGGACTGAGCAATGGTTGGGAATTTGCACGGGCGCTGATAACCACGCAGTTGAGCGCCCAACAAACCAAATATCATCATCATCTATTGTCGCTTGTATGCTTTCATCTGTGTCAGTTTTTACTGTTAGTTATCATACACCGTGTAGATGTTCAGGACCAGAAACAGATGTATTGCGTAACGACACCACATATTTAGTGTGTTCACTTTTCATTTATCACAACTGCATCATGAACCTCTGACGACAGCAGTGAAATGTTAATTCACCTAATCTCCACTAAAGCTGCCTTCATTATAAATGGAATAGGGAAAAACTCGTCTATGTCCTTCATGGTTCAAACGGCTCTGAGCACTATGCGACTTAACTTCTGAGGTCATCAATCGCCTACAACTTAGAACTAATTAAACCTAACTAACGTAAGGAAATGACACACATCCATGCCCGAGGCAGGATTCGAACCTGCGACCGTAGCGGTCGATCGGTTCCAGACTGTAGCGCTTAGAACCGCACGGCCACTCCGGCCGGCTGTCCTTCATGTTCTATGATCTGTTGGTCATAAGGTATATGTAAAATTTATTTGGAAACGAATTCGTATACATTGGAGTTATCGCTCCGAACTTCTGACAGACACAACGAGAGAAACAATATGAAGAAAACTGGAGGTTAAAGCGACGCGTATCGCTGACGGTAATACGCTGACGGAAAAAAATCGTAACACCAAAAATTGTTGCTACAGAGTAATGAAATTTCGGGAGTACGTTTGTCTAGGTAAGATCGAGCTATACCATTGCAGCTGTGAAATGTTGGTACATTACTATCCGCTGTAACCGCCAGAACGTTGAATGCAAGAACGCAAACGTGCATGAATTGCGCTGTACATGGGGCGTCGGATGACAGTTTGTGGGATGGAGCTCCATAACTGTTGCAGTTGGTCTGTCAATGCAGGGACGGTTACTGCTGTATGAGGATTAAGCTGGAATTCTCGGCCGATGACGTCCCATATATGCTTGATTGGAGACAGATCTGGTGATCGAGCAAGCCAAGCCAAAATATCGACACTCTATAGAGCATGTTGGATTACAACAGCGGTATGTGGTCGAGCGTTATCCTGCTGGAAAATATCCGCTGGAATACTGCTCATGAATGGCTGCACAACAAATCGATTCACCAAACTGACGTATAAATTTACAGTGTGCGTGCTCCTGCTGTTACACTCCAGACCATAACTCCAGGTGTATGTACAGTGTTTTCAGCACGCAGACAGGATGGTTGCAGGACATCAACTAGCCTCCTCCCAACCAACAGATGACCATCACTGGTATTGAGGCAGAACCGGCTTTCATCAGAAAACAGAAACGATCTCCACTCCGCCCTCCAATAAGCTCTCGCTTGTCACCGCTGAAGTCGCAAATGGCGGTAGCGTGAGGTCAATGAAACGCACGATACAGGGCGCCTGTCTCGGAGCTGTCCTTGAAGTAACCGATTTTTAACCGTTCGTTGTGTCACTGTGGTGCCAACTGCCGCTCAAATTGCTGCTGCAGATGCAGTACGATGAGCCAGAGCAATACGCCGAACTCGATGGTATTCCCTCTCGGTAGTGCCACGTGGCCGTCCGGAGTCGGGTTTTCTCATGACCACCACTGCCAGCAGTCATTTCAGTGTCTACGTTCCTGCCAAGTCCTACTGCAATATCGCAGAAGGTCATCCAGCTTCTTTTAGCCCTATTACACGTTCTTGTTCAAACTCAGTGAGGCTTTGATAATGGTGTCTTTGTCACCGGAAGGCATTCTTGAATAGCATCAACTCACCATGTCCAATCTCAGAGATCGTTAACGCTCACGACCATTACACCGTGTATTTCACGCAAATCTGATTTGCATCCTCATAGTGGCAATACAAGTGCCACTCTTATACGACTAGCACAAAATCTGAATGCATATAATTTTTCAGATGTGGAAACTCGCCTACCAACTTTTGTTTATGCCGCACAACTCTTTCGTGGTGTTGCGATTTTTTTCCGTTCGTGTATTAACGCGGGTAGATCGGAAACAGAACGACTATACCACGCAGACGAGAGTGCTGACAGATGAATGACCTCCACGTGAACGTAAAAGCCACTTCACAACTGGAGCGGAGAATCAGCAGCGGCAAGAGAAAAGCATAATAAGCGCTTCGGACGGCTGACGCAGCCGCCGAAAGGGCTGAACCACTGTGCCCAGAGCCAGGACTGATCAATTATGTCCAATCCCCGTGGAAACGTTTGCCCTCTCAACGTATCCAATGGCGATAAATTCGATGGCTGGCCTGACATAAATCTCCAAGTGGCCGATGGCCGGTCCCTCTGTATGGCTGTACGGCTGCCGGTCGATGATTTATCGCCCGTGGATAAATCACACGGCCCGAACGGCGACAACAAGGCACCCTGTTTGGATTACCCGCATAAATTAGCAAGCGGCGCAGTTTTGAAGCGCGCCCCGTACTTGCTATGTGCATATCGATGCGAGCCGTTCTGCCCCATTCCCTCCCGGCATATCTTGCTGTTTGTAGCCCACCTGCTCGTACGTAGTCTGCCTGAGCGCTCCTATTGTAATCCAGTGTGCTGCCTGCAATAACCCGGTGATAATGTTCTTGCAGGCACAACAAAACAGAAAAGTAGAAGAGCGCATTACCACTATATTTACATGAATGTCTTCTGGGTGCATCAGTGTCTCACGATCTTAATTCCTCTCTTAGTTCGGTCGCTATGAAATGTGGTCTTCTTCAGGATACCTACAAGGCGAACAAAAAGCCTCACCTTTTAGAAACTCCGTAATTGTCTCACTTTGCAACGCATAAGTTTGAAATTTGGCTTAAAGATGCCTTCAAAGTTCCTCTGTAATGTTACAAAAGCATGGCACCCTGCGATGTCACCCTCGGGCTCGGTGACGCTGCTAACAAGATGTCGACACAAGCGAAAATAGACCGCAGCTCAGAAGTTCACCTGACGTGTAAGATGAGTATATGATGTCACGTTGGCACCAAGTTTCACCCCAATTCTGCCTAACGCCTTCGACAAGTCACTGTGCGTTTGCTTGCTCTCAGGCGCTACAGTACCCGCGAGCACCACTCAGCTGAATGGGTGTCAACAACTCTGACAGGTACATTTTTTTTAACGTGTTCAACAAAGGTGCGTGAGTGGCTCCGAGGATGTTGCCGAACTGAGGGTACTTAGAGGGACCATTTGCTGTTTTATTCATGCAAATGCCGATGTTTGACCCCTCCCTGCTCACGTCACAGGAATGCATGAAACAGGAGGGCTGAAATAACATAAACACCCTTTGCTGCTTCTGATCAGTTTTAAAATTTTGTCGAATGGTTTTTAACGGTCCCTAGTGGTTCCAGCCTGTATACTAGAGCAAAAATTGCGATCGCACTACACACCTAGGCCGTCAGATCACGGTAAATGGAGTTATACTCTCACGATGTCCTCAGAGCAGTGGTAAATCATCAGCAGCGTCGAAAGTTGTCAAGAATTTCGTCGTGTTGCTCATCGCACTGCGAACCGTCATATTCGACTGTGAAATGAGTGGAAATCGACTCCTGAAGGAAAGGGGTGGTTTCACTGACACCCTTTATGCCACCTACTGAGGGATTCTCTTGTCGATTCTGAGTGGCGGTGTTTCTGCAATGTTTTCCTCGGCCTTCCGTAAGAAAACCGCGTCATTTCAACGCTGCGTGTCGCGGTTCAACCACCATTGCAGAGTCGTCAAGAGAAGTGGTGAAACGTGGGTAGGACGGGGGCCTCACGACCTTCTCATCATGTGACACGTTCACAACGGCAATAGTTGGAATTCTGGTGAAATTTAGTGCCAATGTGACATAATTAACCTACCTTAGACCTCAAATGAACTTCTGAGTTGTGGCCTTTTCTTTTGCATGTACCGAGACACTGCTGCCTGAGGCGCCACCGAACACGAGGCTTACGTCGCAGAGCGCCACGCTTTTGCTTCATTGCTAAGGAAAGCTCTGAGCCAAATTTCTAACTTACCTGTTGCAGTGGGAGGTTTCGAAACAATTGTCCTTTCTGGGGTAAAATACATACAGGGTGCCACAGGAGGACACGTCAATATTCACGGATATAACAGGAAAGATCATTTGAAGCAGAAAACTTCGTATGGACATATGCCCCATTCCGAATGTCATACGAGACAGGACACGTTTAATTAATGGAAGCAAGTGACAATTCTTATTTAATCAGTGACAAAACTCAAGTCGTGTGGCATTGTCGCCGATGTGCAGATTCTCGACGTGCTATATGTGAAATGTTCGCCATACACTTGTTCGTGGGACACTGATACGTGCAGAAAGTCGCCCTTTGCGTGTAGCAGACTAAGTTGCACCATTTCGACAATGCGTTGCTGTCCGTGTACGTGTTGTTGAACTACACGTTGTAAGTAGGCTGTTTAGGTTTTTATATTGGTAACGTCACGTAGCGCTCTGTATGAAAATCAGTCTGTGGCTGGTTTGCATTGTTGGAATTTGTTATTGTAGTGTTGGGCAGTTGTCTGTTAACAGCGCGTAGCGTTGCGCAGTTGGAGGTGAGCCGCCAGCAGTGGTGGATGTGGGGAGTGAGATGGCGGAGTTTTGAGAGCGGATGATCTAGACTATATATATATGATGACTTTTGAATATTATTAAGGTAAATACATTGTTTGTTCTTTATCAAAATCTTTAATTTCGTAACTATGCCTATCAGTAGTTAGTGACTTCAGTAGTTTGAATCTTTTATTTAGCTGGCAGTATTGGCGCTCGCTATATTGCAGTAGTTCGAGTAACGAAGATTTTTGTGAGGTAAGTGATTCATGAAAGGTATAGGTTATTGTTAGTCAGGGCCATTCTTTTGTAGGGATTATTGGAAGTCAGATTGCGTTGCGCTAAAAATATTGTGTGTCAGTTTAGTGATGATCAGAATAAGTAAAGAGAGAAATGTCTGAGTACCTTCAGTTTTGCTCAGCTGTTTGAAAATCAACTAACGTAAGGGGTTTACCAGCACAGTCAGTCATAAATTTTTCTAAGGGGACGTTTCAACGTCGAGAACCAAAATGGGAACTTGGAAGACTACCTATTTTACGCAATGTTCTAAAAAATTTGGTGAACACTCTACGACCAGGACTACGATGTGTCGGAGAGCGCGGACGGTGTTCTTGGACAGCAACAGGAGCACTGCCTTCGCACAAGACGTAAACACACAACATAGCTGTACATTCTTCATTTAGTGTACATGTGTGTCATTTTAACCAGCGCACGTATGAACTCATTTAAACGATGCTGCTCTCTGACACACTCTCAGTCCCTTGAACTGCTTTATTCACAATACATCGTGGACGACTGTGCGTTCAACGGGCTAATTCAATGACAGAGAGACATTTAGAGCAAAGAGGTTAAAAGCAATTAGGTAGGATGGGTGAGAATAAAACGTCAAACAGGTTTAGTGGGCAAGATATATACTCGAGTGCCTTTAGCCCGCAAACATATTTATGTTATATGTAGTCTTTTTCGGAAACCATTCGGAATAGTGTTTTACTCCCATACGAAGTCTTTTACTCAAAACGAACGTTGCTGTCATGGCCTTCAATACTGATCATTTCTACTGGGACATCCTATATAGCGCGTGGCTCTCATTTTTTAAGTTTTATTTTTCTTTGTCTTCCCCACCTTCCAGTCAGGATATATTACACTAAAAAAATAGCTGTGTGTCATTTGGGCTTAATAGGAAAAGAAGAATGGAAACCCCTCGGCCCCTACACATGGAAAAAAAGAAGAGAAAAATCGCACAAGAATTCATTTATATTTTATCTCAATAAGTATTGTACAAAAGAGGCCTCTTTGGTTCATTTGGTGAAGTTTTAGGGCGCAAAAAATCTGAGATCGTAAGTGTCCATGTCGTGACTGAAAAGGGGCCGTTTTCTAAGGAAAGTGCTCCGTGGTTCTTGAATTTAGGTAACACATTTGTCTAAATAATAGTAGTAGCCAGATACAAGTGTAATGAGTGTTATGAATAATGGTAGTTTAGAGGTCGTTTGGTAGGAGTTTCTAGGACAACCAGAGTCCAAGGTCGAAAATTAACCCTGTGGCGTCAAGTTGCTACGGTGAGTAAAGGATAGAAAGCATCCTACGGTCTGTGCTGTATCTGGTAAAACCTCAGGTGCCTCAGACGACAAAAACATATTAAAGTGTACCAAAGGAAAGTACCACATCCTGGCAATGAGAGACTAATCGGGACCGACGGACCTCCACGTCAACATCTGTCAGTAGCGTCACTGGATGTGATATAGAGGGCGCGGGACGAGCACACCGTTCTCCCGGTCGTCGTCGGCTTTCCTGGCCTTGGAGCCGCTGCTTCTCACCAAAGTAACTCCTCAGTTGGCATCATGAGGCTGAGTATAGCCGTTCAAATCCTCCCTCCTGGGAAAAATACTTGGCAGTACTGGGAATCAAAAACTCGGGTCCTCCACATAGCAGCCATACACGCTGCCCTCTGAGCCACGGAAGCAGACCATTAAAGTGTAAGGGGTTAAAAAAATAACTCTGTATTGGAAAGTGGAGCACTGTCAATGGTTCGTTACAGTGAGAAGAAAGAAGTGCAGAGTCCCTGCTTAACAGATGACGGTGACTGGGAAGACAGTGTCCAATACGTACTTTTGTTGAGGTTATCTTCTCATGACGAAATGGAAGAGAAGAAGTCACCAAAGACATAGGGAGGGGTTTATCTTTCTGAGTTTTGAGTTGGTTCCCTCAGGAAGGTGACCACTGTTAGTGCCAGAGTGATAGAGTGTTCCTAGGTATAGCAATGCTGAGATCGTCCAATGTGTAGTGCTGCTACCTGGGTTTGGTGAAATTCATGAGAAGTGGTACGAAAGCCACCGCGGATTATTACAGTAGCAGCCGGGGTTGGTAGCCACAGTGTGGCGACATGTGGGTCAGAATAATATGTACGCAGACGATTTGTGAACACTGAATGGGAAACTGCACTATGCGGCAGTAATTATGTGAACACTGAATGGGAAACTGCACTATGCGGCAGTAATGGCTGTAGCAGATGGGTTGATGTCACTACACAGGGGAAAGACTCTTGTTGTGGGCTAAGTGACTAGTTGCCAGGTTTTAGTGTAAAAAAAAAATTGCGCCAGAACAGTGTAAATAGGTCCGAATTTTGAGGCACAGGCACTTCTTCCTCAAAGTCCAGCTGCACCACCATGATGCCAGGACCACGCCAGATGGCGAGACGGCTTGGCATTATCAGTAACAGATGCGAGTTCGAGTCGAGGTTGGGACATTCGCCAAGACTGTGGAGTTCCTTGCGGGACTTGCCTCAGCGCCAGCCGCCGTCCGACTCCCACCAGAGTAACATCCTCGCGTACAGCAGTCACCACACGCTGCCGCAGTGGGTGTATGCGCGATGAGTCACAAGAAGATGCCTTCCTCATGTGGAACGCCATCTCAGCACAATACGTATCGTCACTGATGCAACGGCCATTGTCTACTGGTGCTGGCTGTCGCCAGCGCCGCAGAGTGCCTACGTGAGCATCGCCTGACCAGACAGAAGCATCCGGTCACGAACCAACGCGGACCAGGGTCAGTGGAGTGAGGTGTATTTGCCTCGCTGAGCTAACAATGTATTGTGGAGCAATTTTTTTTGTCAGCAGTGTTTCCTCTGGGCCTCCCAGCCCGCTGTCGCCACCATTCACCCTACTGAGCGCAACCGCACCCAACGGAATGCTGAACGGTACGGGTAGTAGAGTTGCAGCCTTAGCAGCAGCGTTAGCAGCTTCATTTCCCAACAGGCCGGCAAGTCCAGGAACCGATACGAAAGATACATTGGTGCCAGCATCAGCGAACGAGTGAAAGCATTCCTGGATTCGTTGCACTAAAGGGTGGTGTGTGTACAGAGGCTCTGGAGAGCAACGAGGGAGTCGATACACCACAGAGGTATCGATACCTAAACCCTTCTTTAGAAGAGCAGTTGAACGGAATGGACAGTGTCTTGAAAGGAGGATATAAGATGAACATCAACAAAAGCAAAACAAGGATAATGGAATGTAGTCGAATTAAGTCGGGTGATTTTGAGGGAATTAGATTAGGAAATGAGACAGTTAAACTAGTAAAGGAGTTTTGCTATTTGGGGAGCAAAATAACTGATGATGGTAGAAGTAGAGAGGATATAAAATGTAGACTGGCAATGGCAAGGAAAGCGTTTCTGAAGAAGAGAAATTTGTTAACATCGAGTATATATTTAAGTGTCAGGAAGTCGTTTCTGAAAGTGTTTGTATGGAGTGTAGCCATGTATGGAACTGAAACATGGACGATAAATAGTTTGGACAAGAAGAGAATAGAAGCTTTCGAAATGTGGTGCTACAGAAGAATGCTGAAGATTAGATGGGTAGATCACATAATTAATGAGGAGGTATTGAATAGAACTGGGGAGAAGAAGAGTTTGTGGCACCTCTTGACTAAAAGAAGGAACCGGTTGATAGGACATGTTCTGAGGCATCAAAGGATCACAAATTTAGCATTGGACGGCAGCGTGGAGGGTAAAAATCGTAGAGGGAGACCAAGAGATGAATACACTAAACAGATTCAGAAGGATGTAGGTTGCAGTAGGTACTGGGAGAAGAAGAAGCTTGCACAGGATAGAGTAGCATGGAGAGCTGCATCAAACCAGTCTCAGGACTGAAGACGACAACAACAACAACACCCTTACAACACTAATATAATGCTTAACCCCTTAGCTTACAATGTCGTATGAGAGACGTAGCGTGCCGACCTGGCCGAACATCAACTGGACGTATCAGAGACGTGGTACGTCTACCGTGCCGAATAAGAGCATGTCATTGTGAAGACGTAGCGTTTGAAAATATGTTTGCCAAGGTACCAACGTAACAGGTCCCAGAATGTTTTGAACAAAATATTATGCAGTCTTAGATCATTGCATTATTATTAAGATGTATTTCATCAATGTATGTTTGCTTGTAAAGGGTAATAAAACGTTTGTGAATATATCGTTGCGTTTGAGACAATGAATGTTTGGTTTCCAATGTGCAACTAATCGTCATTATTTATGATACCAGTAGAAAAGTCACGTTACTGGTATCTCACACAATTACTTGCCAATCCCGAGGGCGTCTGCACGACTTCGGACGCCACCAGTCGTAGTGCACCGCAGCCTTAGCGTGTGTAAGCGCCGGGAATCGTAAGGCGCAGCCACTTACGGCTCATGCTAACGGAACTTAAACCGTAAGGCAAAGGGTTAAATTTTTGTCAATACCGTGTTTTCGTTAAGTTTTTGAACAACCTTGGGAAGTACCTGGATTTTTTTTTCCCTAACGCTCGTTAGGAAGACAGGTAGAAAGGGGGAACATGGGGTGGGTGTCTTGAAAAGGGTGTGTTGTACTACTGTTCGGAGAAAGTTCCCCCTGGAAACAAGGGCCAAGCGGGCTGCTATGGAGAACAGGGACCCGCTATAGGCGCAATATAGGATTGGGAGATTCGCGGACACAGCCGGTCCTTGATATACGAGGCATACATCTGGCAGTAAACACGGACCGCGCTCGAGCGCGGTACGGCACAGCGTTAAACTGCTCGGGGGCCGCCCCCAGCCGCCAGGCAATAAACTCCGCGACCGTCTCAGCCGTCATAAAATATTTATGGAGCGTTGCGTTATTCATTAGAGGTCGCGCTCTTAGGCCCTACAGATCTTAACCCGCGCCCTCCTTGCGGGACTACGCCGCTCCGCCGGGCACGGTCGGGTCGCCACGCACGTCTCTCGCACCGCACAGCTGCCGCCGCCTAACGCGTTTGTCACACGGCACGGCAAGGCAAAGCACGCAGCCCACTTATTTACGCCGGCGACGGTTTTTCCGGCTCGCTGCTTTTCCTGAGTGGCATCAAAAGTATCTCTGCTGGGAGCATTTCTGAAAAAATTACAGGCATCCCCCGTTGAGTTGCCTTCCGCCTCGCATTGACATCGGGGCAATTCTCCAGTTAACGGAGTAGCAATAATATTTACGTTTCGTTTTTCTTTATGAATTAGTTAGGGACGCGCTTCTTGTTCGCACTCATTTCGCTATTTACGGCCGACGGTTGTCTAGCTGTTTCTCGGCATTCCGGCTGTACCCGTGACTCAGTTTCTCGAGGGTTCAATTTTTGTTTAACCGTTCCGAAAAATTTCAGCAAAGTGGACAAAAGTATTTTGTTCAAGTGGTTCAAATGACTCTGAGCACTATGGGACTTAACATCTGAGGTCATCAGTCCCCTAGAACTACTTAAACCTAAGGAACCTAAAGACATCAAACAAACCCATGCCCGAGGCAGGATTCCAATCTGCGACCGCAGCGGTCGCGCGGTTCCAGACTAAAGCGCCTAGAACTGCTTGGCCACACCGGCAGGCAAGTATTTTGTTTTATTCCGACTAAGATGGAAGACGGTGTAAGTGTCACCTGGGATTAAAATGGAGCCAAAGTTCAGGACAGCGAACAAAACACGATCTGGTGGATTAAATTTCCCTGGAGACATATGAGCCTCAACTTTACCTCCGATAAGGATAGAAGCTGAAGTAATGAATTAAAATTTGTGCCACGGCCGGGACTCACATGTCTCGAGAAAAATATGATTTTATCAAGTCAATAGATCCCCCATGTCTCAGGTACAGGTGAGATTTCCAGACTAACTACGAAGCAGGGCTCCTATTCCAATATTGGAGAGCCTCGGCAAAACTGACGATTTAACGAGGGGAAAACGGGCTAAGGGGGTGAACTGAAGTCTGTGTTGGGGAGGTCACTGAACAAGGGAAGTCTGTGCGGGGGTGGTAGCCACAGTGCTGCAGTGGTGTATTGTTTAGCACATGTGCCTATTGAGTAGGAGCCCCGAGGTCGTCGGCGACAGTGGCATACTTTTAATTCGTTACTTCATCTTCTGTTCTTATTGAACGAAACACGTTGAAAATATTGAACCTGTCTGCTACGATCCATACTCTTCTTATTGTTTGCTTTTACCTTTTTTACTAGTTATGGACTGTGCTGTACGCAAGATTTGACAATTTGATTTTTGTTATCTCTGCAGCCGGATACCGTACCTGTTGCCTCAGTAGTCACTTCCCCAGGAAGGGAATAGTCCGCGCCACATGTAAGTCAATGGTGTAACCTTTTTTTGAGTGTGATCACATTTTAATTGTTTTTGTTTAGCATATTTTGAGGCGAAAAGTAGCGAGCAGACCATTGTTTTTCTAAACGAGGTTGGGAAAGTTCTTGAAAGCAACACGCAGGTTGACCGGCGCACTAGCCAACGACGTTAATCCGCCACCCAGATTCGATTTAGAAATGAGAAATCTACTACGGATTGCTAAACGAAGAGGCCTAGGTTCGATTGCCAGCCGGGACGGACATTTTCTCCGCTCAGGAACTAGGTCTTGTGTTGTCCTTACGTTCTTACCGCTATAAATAACATTCCACAGTTCCGAGATGGCTGTGTAGGCACGATCCGAAAGCCAATAAGTTAAAAAAAAATTTCAGGAGTCTTATGACGTCACTTCCGAACACTCCGACTCAGTGTGCCTGTAGACTCGACTCGCGAGTCTCCGCCGCTGCCTGTGGTCACCTGAGTCTGTTGTCGGGTACAACTTGACTCGACTCGCTCAGAAACGAGAGCGAGTACACGTGTTCGTAAATATAGCCGCGGACCCGTGGCGTTCCCGCTACACACACAACCGTCTTCAATGAGCTCTTCCCCGTTAAAGTATAAATTGTTATTCATTTGTTTCACACAACCATCATTTTGGCTTTATTGCCATTCTCAGGTGCAAGCTGAAATGTCACAAAATGCCTGAACTGCCTAAGTGACACAAGCAAGCTATACCAATATAACGACTGATAAGCTATCAGCGAATGTTATTCTGTTTGTGCATACGTTTATATAGATATAACTTCTTCGAAGACTGCTGTAGATTTATTTTAATATTTAATATCTATTCAGAGAATGTCCAACAGTTACGTCGACATATACCCACTTCCGAGCCGTTATAGAGTCTGTAACGACATACCGAAAAACGTGACATGGGGATGAAGTGTAATTTCTAAATTGTGATAAATTATCGAAATAAATTGCTGAAATGAATGATAGGATACACAAAACGCTGTTAGCCCGTAGACACACGGTGCCATGACCTTTATTAATGAAGAATTGGCACGCTTTTTGTCGCAGTGACGTCACGCTGTGCCCAGTTTTCGTTTGACGTGGCACATATGTTTTTCATGGTGGATGTGGAATAAAGAAGAATGCAACCATTTTGTTTGCCGTGGACGAAATTTTTGTGTTTTTCGCCTGACGCGTGGACTATAGCATGAAACTTATTCTAGATATCATTCCTCCTCTAATGGAACACATTTTCAGTTGTGTGCATTGCGTCAGTTAATTTTTGTCTTACATCATCCTTATTCTCAGAAGACAAAGCTTCGTTAAAGGCCATCTGAACGCGGCAGTCGGTCGTTTCGCCTTGTCAGTGCTGCTTCACAGCAGCAATGTCGTGCACGCGTCTTCCGTACTAATAACAAGCCTTACACTTCTGCACGCTTCGGTAAGAGTTTGAAGCGACCGCAGCGCCACATTTCTCAGACTCGTCATACTCGCCGAAATGCAGCGGGTGGAACGGAAGCCAGTTAACACCAATGCAACAGCGACGCTATGGTTTGTGACGTATGCAACCCGCAACATGTGACTCATACTTGATCCGGGTCTCGCTCACCATTTCGTCTCGCAAACTAGTGCGTTGTGTGTCGTGTTATGCTGTACCGGCAGGTTCTGCTACGAGTGATGAAGCATTAAAAACATCGCGCGTAACCCATTCGTTGAAACAGACTTTGCACAGAGTATGCTTCGTAACAAGAATTTTAGTTTCCTGACTGAATCTTTTATTGTACAGCAGAGTGCACTTGTCACTGGATAGCTCAGCATTGGCCATGAAAGGCAGCCTTCTGGGTCGCGTCCAGGTTTTAATTTTCCAGGAAATTTCAGAACTACAGATGGCTTCGTCATCTGACATGAGGTCAGTTTTCTGTTGTATTTCTGATTGCAAACATATGACTTAAAACACCACAACTTTATTATCTCATGCGTGAAAGCTGGCATCTGATACCAGCAGTCTGAACTCATCTATTGCATTTACGATTGATGCTTGGATTAAACGCCAAAATTCAGAAGCAGCAGCACACAGCACATTTATTTTACAAAACTGGCTATGGTTTCGATTGAATTAAATTGTATAGTGGCTGAGGCCACTGTTACTATAGTCTGTCTGTAAACTGAAGTGTGAGCAGCAGCGCAGCAATAATTGTGGGGGTAATAGCCTTTTCCAAAGAAAGCTATAATTGCTGTACAGGAATGTTAATCTTGAGTTTCCCGTCTAGTAGTGCAGCGCAGCGTGTGGTGCTTTACGTAGTTGTGTTTGTGGGGGTTTCTTATATTAGTTACTGATTCCGCGGTATGTCGGTGGTTGCTGCGCTAACACTTTCCCCACGTACGCATACACCATAATTACTCTACCATTCAAACATTGGGGCTACACTCATCTGGTGTGAGACGTTCCCCGGAGGTCCACGGGGGGCCGAACAGCACAATAACTGTGGGTTCGGTGTGGGGCGGCAGTGGGGTGAGTGGACTGATATAGCCTCTTGTGGGGTTGTGTACCACTGCGGGCTACGGCGGGGACGAAGCCTTTTCGTCGTTTCTAGATCCCCAGTTCTATACAATACAATACTGATTACGTGCAGTGTTGACAAATTTAGTAGAAAATAAACACTCCCAGTGTACCAGGGATCGTGGTATGAAATTAAATGGCACCATGGACCATCATTCCTGTTCGTCGGGCCATATGGTAGGCAACAGTCAGGTTGATATCATACCGGTGCCTAGGTCGTCTCCATAGTCCTCTTCGCTGGTCATTGTGGCTCAGTTCGAAGCTGTACTCATCAGTGAAGACAATTCTACTCCAGTCAATGGGGTTCCAGGCTGAAGTCAAGTCGGGAGACTCTCCGAACAGTGGTAAGATATTTACTATTATTTACTCTTAAAAACAGTCTTGATCACGATTTATTTATCAAGGTGACCGGTTTCGACCACTACTGTGGTCATATTCAAACATACAAGTTGTATACACAGTTTTAATTAGGGGCTACATACATTAAAGAAAATACATAAAGTTATAAAGCTATAAAACGATGAATTACCGTTGAGTAGGAGCCTCTTTCTGTTGGAGAATCACTACTGGAGAAACCAGTGCACGTCTTACTATATATAATGGAGGCTCCACCCACTTTTGACTGCATGATGTCATCACTAACCAATGAGTTATAAGTCGAATTACAATTTAAAATTTCTTAGTTAAAAGAACATTGTCAAGAATTAAAAATAAATACACACTAAACTTAGCTTATTAAACAGATATTGTCAATTAAGAAGCGTTAAAATATTTAAATATGTAGGAAAAATGAACTTCGGTTTGGCAGTACATGGGTTGCCCTCTTAAGGCCCGTTAGTGAACCATTTGGAACCAGTGGTTGCCATGGTGAAGTTGGACGCCGTTGCAACGATGAGGCAGCAGGCTTCTTTCCACTGAAGTTGTTGTAAAGTCGATAGTCGAACTAGTGGTTGCCATGGCGAGGACATACGCCAGTGCAAAGATGTGGTGAGATACCATCCTAGCTGTCGCCCGCCATTCGGCCCCACAACTAGGAGTGATGGTTTGGGGAGCCATTTCTTTTCATAGCGGAACCTCTTTGGTTGTCATCCGAGGGGCCCTTAGAACACAGCGGTACCTCGACGATATTCTAGGCCCCATTTGTTGACCTTCATGGAAAGCCGTCCTGAGCTTACATTTCAGCAAGATACTGCCAGCCCTGAGAGAGTTTTTATCGCTTGTCTTTCTGCTTGCCATACACTGCCTTGGCCAACAAAGTCGCTGCATCTCTCCCCAGTTGAGAACATTTGGAGCATTAAGACATGGCCTTCAAACCACAGAGGGTTTTTGACGATCTAACGCCCATATTCGACAGAACTTGGCACGATATGCCACAGGACGGCATCCTGCTTGCATAAGGACCAGAGGTGTACTAACGCGTTACTGACCTACTCAGTTTGTGAAGCCCTTCCTCCTGTATAAATCATCCAGTTTTTCTGGAATTGTCATCATTTATTTGTCTGTTCATGTACATTACATCTAGCGATTTCCATCCCAGTTTCTTCGTGGTGCGTTACTTTTTCTTATCTTGAGGCATGTATGGTACGTAAGCTCTGATGGGATGGAGATTGGGAAGATAACCGGCCGTGTCCATTCCAAAGTACCTCTTTCGTCAATTGTCTTAACTGATTTAGGATAACCACGTGAAACATCAAGCAGGGTGACCGTACCAGAATTTGTACGCCGCTCTGCTTGAATTTGTGTTCACTGTGCTGACTGGTGCACTCGATGTCATTGGACAACGCTAATACTGTCTGACAGACCATTTTCACGTCGTTTGCGAAAACATGTGGTGTTTGTGTATGGAGGTCTCTGCAATAGTAAGGACGAAGTTTCATAACGTTTCATTGACCTATTACAGCTCTCTACGAAAGTACTAAACATGTCGATAAAAGACATCACGTTGTGAACCGTGAACTGCACTTCAAAAATACCTGTTTGCCAGACCGGTATACTGGTCTGCAGCCCATCATTCACCGTCCTTCAGTCACTTTGTATAGATGCTCACGACAGCAGCACGCGAAATGCCTACCGGTTTTGCCATTTCCGAGAAGCTGGTTCCCAGCTGCTGTGCCGTGATATTCTGCCCTTTGTTAAAAACGCGGGCCCGTATCAGCGCTACAACGATTCCTCAATCATACCTGCTCCGCCTTTATGCTTTCATTACTGCGTCCTGTGATCGTAAAGTCACCATGCGTCTTTCAGTGTCGTTGTGAACAGTGGATGTACTTTTTTTTAGATGCAAGTTCCGTTAATTAAGTGTATAAATCGTTGACTCTGCTGTACAATAATGACTTCGACCTTTGGCCATTTTCTAGTACCACAATATTGTGTGTAGGTATATATATATATATATATATATATATATATATATATATATATATATATACCTTGGTCGTATAATACAGGTGTCACGGAATAATTGTGCCATAAGATTGGACGTCGTAGCATGACGTAATGGTGTGACCATCTCATGGTACATATAACAAATGTATGACGTACATGTTTGTTTTACTTCTACCTGACACTTTCTTAATATTTTCTCGTTTTCACGCCGACATCTGCATTATACAACCAATTCTGATATATGTAGACGATGAGTTCATTTATAGAAGTTGACCCTGCACTACATTGTGGTACATGAAAATGGCGGAAGGTCGATATCAGTATTGTACAGGAGAATAAACGATTTATACAGTCAAATGGCGGAACATTTATTTAAAAAATATTATTTTACTTGGCTCCAGACACGGTAAAATGATTAGTAGTCATAATATTTTAGCACATCAGGGCATAATTAATGGACGGAATGAGGAATTACTAACCGAAGGCGTGCAAAATGGAATTAGATAATTCAGTATCGGTTAACAGGACACGCAGCTGCCGCAAATGCACGTAGAATGATAGAGAGATCCTCAATGCTACTGAAAGCAGTAAAAGAGATTTAAGTAACTGAACTGGACTTGAAGTGAAACGGTAGGATAAACAACAGACTGTCTAGAGGGTAAGGCAGAGCGTACTTGTCGATCTGCCGTGAGATCTCGCTTCAGACGCCCGCTTTCAGATTTACAGCCTCACTCTGGCTAAACTGCATCCCTGAAACAATTGTTCTGTGCCGACTAAGTTTTCCGCAGTGCCGTAAACGCCCCAGACGATTTTCTCGTTACTCTGCGGTGTCGAGACAAGAAACTGCTACTGACGCTGCCTGTAAATGGTTTCTCTAGTAGCGCAGCGCCGGTCAATATGGAAAGAACGAGCATGCAATTGCGTGTTTATCAGGTGACACGTTCCGAATGAATGTATTTCCGCATATACGTTAGACGTAGGTCGGAAGACATTTTCTAACACTTTGTACCAGACCGAGAAACGAATTTGAGTCTCTTACTTTCGTTCGTGTGTTTAACCGTGTACTGGAAGCCCATCGGTTGATGCCTTGCCATCGTAGCGACTAAACAACTTGTTCGTGAAGCTGTTCAGACTTTCGTAATATACACACATCAGAAAAAGTTTTGTATCACCTCGGTTCCGAGAGTTCCGGAACCTGTACAGAAAACTGGAACAGCGATCAACACAAACATTTCCGCCCTTTTTATTGCTCATGAAAACTACACATTGCATGTTGTACCACCATACAGCGAGACCTCCAGAGGTCGTAGTCCAGACTGCTATACACGCCGGTACCTCTGATATCCAGTAGCACGTCCTCTTGCATTGATGCATGCCTGTATTCGTCGTGGCGTACTATCCACAAGTTCATCAAGGCACTGTGGTCCAGAACGTCCCAATCCTCAACGGCGATACGGCGTAGATCCCTCAGAGTGGTTGGTGGGTCACGCCGTCCATAAACAGCCCTTTTCAGTCTATCCCATGCATGTTCGATAGGGTTCATGTCTGGAGAACATGGTGGCTACTCTAGTCGAGCGATGTCGTTATCCTGATGGAAGTCATTCGCAAGATGTGGACGACGGGGGGCGCGACTTGTCGTCCATGAACATGAATGCCTCGCCAATATGCTGCCGATATGATCGCACTATCGGTCGGAGTATGTCATTCAGGCATCTTACAGCCATTACGGTGCCTTCCATGACCACCAGTGGCGTACGTCGGCCACACGTTATGCCGCCCCAGAACAGTACGGAACCTCCACCTTGCTGCACTCACTGGGCATTGTGTCTAAGGCGTTCAGCCTTACCGGGTTGCCTCCAAACACGTCTCTGACGATTGTCTGGTTGAAGGCATATGCGACACTCATCGGTGAAGAGAACGTGATGCCAATCCTGAGCGGTCCATTCGGCATATTGTTGCATGATGTCGTGGTTGCAAATATGGACCTCGCCATGCACGTCGGGAGTGAAGTTGCGCATCATGCAGCTTATTGCTCACAGTTTGAGTCGTAACACGACGTCCTGTGGCTGCACGAAAAGCATTATTCAACATGGTGGCGTTGATGGCAGGGTTCCTTCGAGCCATAATCCGTAGGTAGCGGTCATCCACTGTAGTAATAGCGCTTGGGAGGCCTGAGTGAGGCATGTCATCGACAGTTCCTGTCTCTTTGTATCTCCTCCATGTCCGAACAACACTGCTTTGGTTCACTCCGAGTCGCTGGGCATTTCCATTGTTGAGAGCCCTTCCTGACCCAAAGTAACAATGCAGACACGATAGAACCGTAGTATTGTCCGTCTAGGCACGGTTGAACTACAGACAACACGAGCCGTGTACCTCCTTCCTGGTGGAATGAGTGGAACTGATCGGTTGTTGGACCCCCTCCGTCTAATAGGCGCTGCTCATGCATGGTTGTTTACATCTTTGAGCATGTTTAATGATATCTCTGAACAGTCAAAGGGACTGTGTCTGTGATACAATATACAGAGTAAACGTCTATCTTCAGGAGTTCTGGCAACCGAGGTGATAGAAAACTGTTTTTAATGTGTGTATATGACAGCCGAAAATGTTGATGTGGTTTACGTTTGCGACGAGTGTCGCCAAAGTGTTGGAGTTGCGGTGGGATTACACGCTGCAAGCTTTCTTGTTCGTGTGAAACCCTAACAGTCTTTCATTGCAGTTACAGGACTACTGTAAATGATGTATTCGTCTTCAGAGCTCCACAGTTTCCGATGTATTACGTGTACAAATATGACCTATGCATGAACAGAGCCGTTGAGTCACTAAGTTTTGCATTTTGCACTCTAAAAATTTTCTATCACTGTCTCTCTGGTCACACCGTACGTCCATGTGATAGTCAAATTCATTCCATACCTTACGCAGCAACACATTGTTTTTGGTCATCACAGCAGCATTTATGCATTCTCTGAGCTGTTCCAGCGTTCTTGGCAGTGGGGCTAAGTGAACACGGTACTTAATGTACCCCAAAGGAAAAAGTCACAAAACGATATGTGAGACGACCTGTGGGGCCATGGGAACAGAGTCACACGACCCCTCCACACTGCGCCCATTCAAGCGATGCGGAAGTCCATCGTTTAGGTAGCGGGCACAGTCTTCTCACAGAAGAAAACGGCCAAGAGAGCTTCGCCTGTGACATTGCAGAGTAAACATTAATCTTCGGCGAATCTCGTGAATACGCCACAATACCATGCTGTCCCTTATTCACATTTTGGAGATTAACCTTCCAAGACAAACTGAAGTTTTCTACGCCGCCGAATGTTAGCTTGGAAACGAAGTGTTCATCGTCAAGTACTTCCCGCCATGTGCTGGCTGTTATCTTCCGGTTTAAGCTGTTGCGCGACACTGCAGACGGTACGGTTTGAAACTTAACCGCCGTCGCAAAATCTCCCACACAGTTTGTTACGGTATTTCAGATCGAGTGAAGTGGTGCAATGATTAGCACACTGGACTCGCTTTCTGGAGGACGACGGTTTAAACCGGCGTCCGGCCGTCCCGATCTAGGTTTTCCGTGATTTCCGTAAATCGCTTCATGCAAATGCAGGTATGGTTCCCTTGAAAGAGCACGGCCGACATTCTTCCCCATTCTTCCCTAATCCGATGGGTCCGATGACCTCGCTGTTTGGTCCCCTGCTCCATATCAATCAACGAACTAACTGCATTCCAGGTTCGTAGCTTGCGCGGACTGTTGATATTTTTTGGTCTGCCTTCGGAACATTCCCTTTCCCTCTCCACTGTTGCATCTGGCGCAGTCCGTCGACCGGTAATTTTCTGTTTACAGAGAAGACCAGTGTCCTTAAATTGTCGATACCAATGCTCTATTTACACGACGGTTTTTTTCCACAGTTCCTTCTGTAGGGAAGCTGCATTGTTGTAACAGATAAACATCGCGTACATCCCAACACACAAAAACTCATTTTCTGCTTTGCCGCTATTTTGTCAGGGCATTCCACTCGTAACGCAAACTGGTGGGCACAATGCAAACTGGCGTGTCTATGGTTTTATTCATGCAACCATCATATTTGTACACGTAATACCGTCAAAAATATAGAACTTCCAAAGCGAAGGAATCATTTATAGTAGCCTCGTATTTAAAGAAAATAAAAAAAGCAAGGATCTGGAAGTATAACTAACAAAATATGGTGAGGAAAAAACGAATAGGAGCTGATGAGAGAAATGTAGCTGACTTATTAGTAGCGGTAGCACACAACATCCACAGGTCGCTACGATGGAAACATGAATCTACGAGTGCGATCTGCCTTTCTTCGAACGTAACATTCCAATGTATTTCATCTTTTCTCATTTAGCTCCCTCAACAGCTTTGTGGCAATGGTTTTCAAAATCGGTTGCAGCTCTTCGAATGGTGTCTATGTCAGCAAAGTGACGCTGCATTTCTCTCCAGATTTTGTTTCAGTATAAAGCGTTATTTACAAACCACGAGAAAAACAATCTTCGCAATAAGCGCTACTTGTCAGTTCGCAATTTACGCTCGCTAAGAGGAGTGGTCTCCAGAATCTATTTCCACTCTGCAGCGCTGATTTGAAACTTCCTGGGAGATTAAAGCTGTATGCCGAACCGGGAAGTTCCCTACAGACTGTGTTGTCCAGGAATGACTCAAGAGTCATGAGTCGTGCTTGGATAGCTAAGTCGGTAGACCACCTGCGCGCGAAATGAAAAGATCTCAGGTTCGAGGCCCGGTCCGGCACACAGTTTCAGTGTGACAGGAATTTCAATAACCTCGATCTGCCAATGAGCGTCGTGACTCTGAATAGCTTCAGTTATCTACAGTTCCTGACGTGTAAGCTGCCACAGTTATTGGGTGACATCCCACTGGACAGTCGGCAATCAATGACATATTTCCCACCTGTTCTACATAGGTAACAGGTGACCTTTTTAATAGACATCTGGAGATCATTGGCTCGGTCTTCCATGAAACACAAAATGCTCTGCACGCTCATCAGTCTTAACAACAACTCTGGACTTCTATCTGCGTGGAAAATTAAAACAGGAGCTCTACGGAGAAACACCGACGATTCCCGAAACCATGGCCTGCCTTGTAAAACGGGCCTGTGCTGCATTTAAGACGGGATGAAATTCGACGTTCGGTACTGTCTTCGCGGAATCGCTTAATAGTATTAATCAGTGCTCATGGCCAGTATTTTGAGCCTTGATATGTCTTAGTAATAAACATACGAACTATCCGAGTTACGTATTTGCTTATATACTGAAGCGCCAAAGAAACTGGTATAGGCTTGCTTATTCAAATACAGAGATACGTAAACAAGCAGAATACGGCACTGGGGTCGGCAACGTCTGTGTAAGACGACAAGTGTCTGGCGCGTTTGTTAGATCGATTACTACTGCTACAATGGCAGGTTATCAAGATTTAAGTGAGTTTGAACATGGTGAATAGTCGGTATACTAGCGATGGGACACAGCATCTCCGAGTAGCGACGAAGTGGGGATTTTCCCGTATGACCATTTCACGAGTGTACCGTGAATATCAAGAACCTGGTAAAATATCGAATCTCCGACATCGCTACGGTCGGAAAAAGATCATGAAAGAACGGGACCAACGACGGCTGAAGAGACTGAAGAGAATCGTGTATGGGTATGGAGATAACTTCATGAATCCATGGACCCTGCATGTTAGCAGTGGACTGTTCAAGCTGCTGGAGGCTCTGTAATGGTGTGGGGCGTGTGCAGTTGGAATCCTATGGGACCCCTGATACGTCTAGATACGACTCTGACAGGTGACACGCATGTAAGCATCCGGTCTGATCATCTGCATCCACTCATGTCTGTTTTGCATTCCGACGGACTTGGGCAGTTGTGACAGGATCATGCGACACCTCACACGCCTTCTATTGCTACAGCGTGTCTCTAGGAACACTCTTCTGAGTTAAGACACTTCCGCTGGCCACTAAACTCCCCAGATTTGAATCTTATTGAGCATATCTGGGATGCCTTGCAAAGTTTAGTTCACAAGAGATCTCCACTCTTACGATTTTATGGACAGCGCTGCAGGATTCATGGTGAGAATTCCCACCTGAACTACTTCAGACATTAGTCGAGTCCAGGCCACGTCATGCTGCTGCATTTCTGCGTGCTCGCGGGGGTCCTACACGATATCAGGTAAATGTACCAGTTTCTCTGGCTCTTGAGTGTATTTGATACTGTAGGGCAGACATCTCTGCGACCTTTTCTAGACACCGGGACAGTTGTTACAATTTGATCATGTTCAATACATGTTGTGTCATTGAAGACTTTTCCAGTTTGCGCTAGAAAATGAGTATATAGTTCGATTAAAGAAACAAAATTAATGGTATAATTTAGCAGCAATTAACGTTAAAATTTAAATGCGAACGTCCAAAATTTTGCCAGACAACATGTAGGAAAAATTCATTCGATCTGTAAATCTCTGGGGAGGTTTGTCTCGGCTGCCTCTTCCTATACAGCAAAAACGTTCACCACAGTTATTCGCACGGTACATACTACTCAGCTACTTTGATGGAGGGACCAACTTCCTTATTTCAGTGTTCCCTGCGGACACCGATGGAAGTGAGTAATGACCTGCGTCTCAGATTACTGTCTGTGCGTGGTAGCTTCTGGAAATTCTCTCTCGTGAAACAACTGAAATCAGATAAGGCTCAGATTATCTTAATGCATTTCTAACGACTTCTACAGACAGTATGACTAAGAGGAAAGAAAAAGAAAATCGTCGCTCTTGTTTATTAATGATTCTTCCCGTACACGACCTCGGTACAGGGATAAAAGGAAGGAAGATCCGGCAGTGAAGCCGCGCAGTTCATCGCATTTAGGTCTTCGTCGCACCTCTTCTTTAACATCATAGAGTTTCACGTTAGTTACTAATATTGTGGTGGAACGTTAATTTAAACACAGTATCACAATCTACCTGTAATTTTTACTACTTTTAATTTCAGATCTGATCTTTCAGGGTAAACTGCTGAGATTTACGACAGCCTTTAAAATAATGCTAACAATCACCTGAAATAACTCCGGACTGGAGGCAGGACAGATGGTCCAAATTTGTTCCATCTGTGTACCAGAGTTTAGTCTAAGATAAGTTTTAACCGTACGAAAAAATCTTGCTTCTTTTAGGTTTTACGTGCAAAAAACACGTTTTCTGGGAGGTTTTGAAGCACGCCATTTCTATGCTGTTTAACTTGTACAAAACGGTTCAAAATTTGTTCGAAAATAGATAATGGATAAAGTCGAAACGAATTTTTATTTTATCCAGTAATCTTTTTCCATTGTCGAGATACGATGGCTTAATATCGAGCTAAATGTAGCTCTTCAAATTCGATCGAACGTGAACTGAATACGCGGAAACGGTTAAAGTGAATCAAATGAAAGAAAAATGCATTCTTACGATAAAATTAAAAACTCTATTTCAAACATATAACTTCAGTCGGATTTTACGTGCAAAAACTACGTTTTTATGAGGTTTTTACACGAGCCAGTTCTGTGTCTCAAATTTGTGCGAATCGGTTCAAATTCTGTAAGAAGGCAGACAAAAACATGCAATTAATGATCATCCTGTTGTTCTGTGAACGCTTTATCTGTTATCACGATGTAATCAACATGGTTCGAAAGATAATAAAAAACCTAAGCTATGGCGTTCTAATGTCAAAATTGTGGTAGAGTATAAGCTGGGAACTAGAATGTAAAATTCTTCTATTGTAGCTAAAAACATGCTTCAAAGGTGTTTAAAACAAAACGTTTTAGGATATTCACACTTTTTTACGAGTTAACCCTACTTCCTCAGCGCAGTGAGCTCTCTAAGACCCATCCACTGTTACAAGTATGGTGAGAGCTTGAAAGGGTACAGTACCGCCCGACATTGAAAATAGGTACAACATTCTTCGTTATTCTTGTCAGTACAACATATTTTTTCTAATAATAATTCAATTTCAATTAATACAGCGAAGCCAGATACCAGTGTGCGAAAGAATGATAATTTATTTATTTAATTGATCACATGTGCACTCCCACAAGATAAATCCCTACATCCAGTTTGGTGAGATCTGTGAAATGAATGAATGTATGGTCGTCTGCTAACCGCAGATAGTGAATGTGAATATATGATCATCTTTGAGACGATCTTTTGGTCACCTTTGGTGGAACCAAAGATATGAAATTTACCAGAGCTTTGAGCGCCTGAAATGTGGCTGACCAATGGGTAGCATGGTCTTCCCCACCTCGACGGAGGTGCGAGATGACCTGAAGAATGGCCATGTTTCAGCACTCTGCCGCTGGATCTAGTGTTGGTAAGACCTGTCTTAGGTGTGCTCCGTAAAGACAAAAGAGTGGAGACATGGTACGCATGTGAAATACTTAAAGAGTAGTTTGGAACGATAATTTCTCTATTTGAGGAACTTTTGTGGGGAGAATTAAATGACAGGCAGGTAATATTAAGGGGATCGTAGTAAACTTCTGAAGTGACCAACGGTCACAATGAAACCACGTGTAGCAATAAGTTGAAATACTTCCGAGTGCTTAAGTTAAGCTGAATTACTGGCGTGTGTACTATAAGTTGGAAATATTTAAGAAATGGCGTGTGCAGGACTTGAAATTAGAGACGAGTACTTCCACGTGGTGAGTACTGTGTGAGTCTCAATCTGTGTATGAGACAAAGGATAAAGAGAAGTACTCGTCCATGGTATCAGTTGAGGACTCGTGAGTGTGACGAATATGTTCTTAATATTACTTTGCGTGTTGTGTTTCCGTGTGACGCTTGATTCAAACTATAATACTATGAGAGTGAAGCAAGGTGAGTCAGCCGTCTATCCAGGAACGCCACTTGGCTTGCATTGCACAGGAAGACGTGCATATATCCTCCAGAGTTCGTAGCAGGAAAGAAAAGTTACGAAGTGGGGCAGTGTCGTGTGAAACTGGCATGAATTTTAATTGAAGTGGGAAAGCTAAAAGTGATGTGATTATAACGTTATGACTATTCTTTGTATTGTATGTTGCCAGTGTGATGTATTTCATGAAATTTAAGAATGTGTGGCTGGCATGGGAGAGTAACAAGATAGTTTCAGAGGCAGTGGGTTATGCATGTTCCTTTTGTACCGCTCGGTCTGGAGGAAAGTTTCGTGATAATGGGTGTGAGAGTCGAAGTGTGAGATATAGCAAAGGATCCACCATCCTATCCAGAAAGTGCACTGTAGCGTTAAATAATTACGAGACCATAAGATAGAGAATCACCAATGTAAAGCCATGCCCACTGGGCGGAATTTCTCATGTGTTATTGTTATAGGTTATAGAATTTGTGTGTTTAGGTTATAGAATTTATCGGAATAAATAAGATGGTGAAAAGAAAGAGATTGGTGGCCTTTTCTTTCGAATAGTATGTTGGCATTCTACCCAGATGGCCACGTGTTGTTCTAAGCCGTTGAATGAGAAAGAAAATGTGGTATTGCCAGTGCGTAGTGAACAGTCAGAGTTGTGTAAATTACTAACAGTCAGATGTGCGCTATCCGTTGCGTAATATTCATACAGGAGGATAATTTGTAACTTAATTGTGAGTACGAGAGTTCATGTTGCTCGATAAATAAGAATGAATCCACTCGCTTGGCAGACCACTCATCTTGCAGGCGTGACTGCTTGATGCCACAGTATGAGCAAGGCATGTGGGTGCCTCTGAAGGTGTAACTATCCGAGAGTGGAGGTCCATCTATAATAGGAAGTATCGCAGAGCGGGGATGCATGCGTCCGAAACTTGAATGACACGTTATGTTATATTGCACGAGAAATAGCATGTTGATGACATGATGATACGTATCATGTTATACGAGGTGACATCATGTATCATGTTAATTTACTTGCCGGCCGGAGTGGCCGAGCGGTTCTAGGCGCTACAGTCTGGAACCGCGCGACCGCTACGGTCGCAGGTTCGAATCCTGCCGCGGGCATGGATGTGTGTGATGTCCTTAGGTTAGTTAGGTTTAAGTAGTTCGAAGTTCTAGGGGACTGATGACCTCAGAAATTGAGTCCCATAGTGCTCAGAGCCATTTGAACCATTACTTTACTTGACGAGGTGCATTTTGTGACATAACATGGTTAGTAGTATTAACAAGTACAAAGGCGCGAATATGTCGACTTGTTTTGATTTAAATGTTTTTAATGCTGTTGTTGTTGTTGTTGTGGTATGCAGTCCTGAGACTGGTTTGATGCAGCTCTCCATGCTACTCTATCCTGTGCAAGCTTCTTCATCTCCCAGTACTTACTGCAACCTATATCCTTCTGAATCTGCTTAGTGTATTCATCCTTGGTCTCCCTCTATCATTTTTACCTTCCACGCTGCCCTCCAATGCTAAATTTGTGATCCCTTGATGCCTCAGAACATGTCCTACCAAATTCTGCTAGGTAGCCGAAAAGCTAGTTCCCTTCTACTGTATGCCAAACTCTGCCCAGGGCATATTCGTCTCCTTTTGTGCTACGATAGGAGCATTTTTCATTCTGGTGCTTGAATATTTTTGTTACGTTCCAATTAATACTGAGGTTGTGTTATTAAATTTTACAGTATTAATTATGAACCTGCTCGTACATTATAATTATGTTTCTCGTGATTTTTCCTAATCGCTCCAGGAAAATGCCGAAATGGGTCCTTTGAAACGGGCGCGGCCGGTTTCCTTCCCCATTCTTTGGTAATCCGAGCTTGTACTCCGTCTCTCATGACCTCGCTGTCGGCGGGACGTGTAAATCTAATGTGCTTTCGTTTTTTCGTATGGTTTAACGCACAGCTCGCGAGTTTGAAAGCCACAAAGGCCCAGTAGGCCTGGACTGAATTCACGTGGCGGTCTGACGACCGCGGTTGGTATACCAGCGAGCCTGATTATGGGTGTGGTGTTTTCGCGGTTTCACATACTCGTTTAGGCTATTGTTGGGTTACGCCCGATTCAGAAAATACAATACAGAAACGTCTAAAATACGATCAGACACGGATCAAAGTTTACTCGATTCAGAGACAGGTGGTGTACACTGCTTCCCTACCCTAAGTAAGTGACGCATGTGGCGATTGGGAGAGCACCCGGACACAAAGGTAAATAAAATGGGTTTGCCAGAACTTGAGTACAGCTGAGCCCATAACTAGATGGGATTAACTCTAAGAAGATGATGATGATGAACGGTACTAATCACGAAAAATGGAAAGGAAACGATCGAATTGTGCAGCTACTCCACTACGTTTCAGTCTCTCTCTGTGCCCAATATTTGTGTTATATGTGCTGTGTAGAGTTGTGCTCTACCAAAACTACCGTTCGGCATTTTTGGTGCATTATATAAATGACGTAGTAAATGTTAGATTACCGGTTATATTGGTAACATTGGTATCGCTCGCCCGGTTGGCCGTGCGGTCTAACACACGGCTTTCCGGACGGGAAGGTGCGCCGGTCCCCGGCAGCAATCCGCCCGGGTTAGGTTAGGTTAGGTTAGGATGGTTTTTAGGCGGTTTTCCATTTACCTCTGCGAATGCGGGCTGGTTCCACTTACTCCGCCTGAGCTACACTATGTCGGCGATTGCTGCGCAAACAAGTTCTCCACGTACGCGTACACCACCATTACTCTACCACGCAAACATAGGGGTTACACTCGTCTTATGTGAGACGTTCTCTGGGGGGGGAGGGGGGGGGGGTCCACCGGGGGCCGAACCGCACAACAACACTGGGTTCGGTGTGGGACGGCGGTGGGGGTGAAGTGGACTGCGGTGGTCGTCGTGGTGTTGTGGACCACTGCGGCTGCAGCGGGGACGGAGCCTCCCCATAGTTTCTAGGTCCCCGGTTAACATTGGTAGCATTGGTAGGGAAAGAAACATGAATGGATATTTGAGGGAGAAACTGCTGGTAGTGGCAGTAGTAGTAGTAGCAGTAGCTTTATTCACTCGTAGATCACTTTTTCCAAGATATTGGACATGTCAAAGTACTGACAAGTTTAGACCAATTTAAAATAGGCTCATTCGTATGCACATACATTTACAGACTTCTAGTTAGAGACAATCATTAGATTTACTCTTGGTATACAATACTTTGTTTACAAATAACTTATTAAATAATGTAATGCCACACTGTTCACTCATATCTCACTAGCAGTCACTGTACACCCTTTACACACATTGCTTCATAACACTTCACTCACTACACACACAAACACGAACACACTGGTGATCTCTGGGCCATTTTCTGTACCGCAACTTCCGATTTGCTATCTTGAAAAACTGAGTCAGCATCCTTCTACAATGAGTGAGATGTTGAGCTCAGAAAGAGGAAGAGGTGTTAGTATTGTGCGATGCATAGCTTGGGGATAAGTTTTTCTAGAAAAGTAAAAAAGAAGGAAAAAAACAGTGTGAAAGTGTTATGTGGAATGTTGGATGTTTTATAATCATTATTATTATTTATTTGTAAAACTTTTTTTTAACAAACCTCTACACTGTTTTATTTAACTAATCCTTCAATGAATAAAATGTATTGCATAACAGGTACTTTTTAGCTGTTTTTTAAATAAGTGTATTTTTGCAATTTCTTTTATCTCTTTTGATAATTTATTGTACAGTTTTATTCTTTCGTAGAAAATGCTGTTTTGGGTTTTATGTTTATTTTTTTCTTGACAAATGTAAGTTGAGGGTAGCTCTTGTTCCATGGTAATGGACAGAACTGTTTGTGCAGTAATTACCAATGTTATTTTTTATGAGTACAACTGACTGATAAATTTATTCACACGGAGCAGTTAAAATCCCCTGTGTTTTGAAGAGATCGTTACAATGAAGTCGACTACCATTTTTGGTTTTGATTCTTATGGCTCTTTTCTGGAACCGGCGAATTTTTGTTTTTTTGTTGTTTTTTTTGCACACAATTAGGTCCGGATATTATTCAGTGTTAGTAAATTATATATTTTACGTCCTTACAAAACATAAGTTGCATTATATAAGTACAAAAAATTAGTTGATCGTGTAACTTCTGTGCTATTACGTAACCAGAGCAATTATTTTTGAAAGAAGCACAAACGTATAATTAGTGTGGTTATTTTGTCCTCAATAGGACATTAGTCATAAAGACCAAGGGCAAGAGTTTTCTGTCACTCTTGAAAAGTGCGAAAGTTGTTTATGAATAACAGAAACATGTTTTATATAAGCTCGACGAAGTACTGGGCGATGTCTGATACTGTTTTGCATAATTCCTTTTTTAATTTCACCTTTCTTGGGAAACTGCGTTTGCTAGCGCTATATGGTAAGTCTGTTTTCCTTTTATTTATTTTTACTACAACATTCCTCTGTTTCAAGTTACAAATCAACAATTTTCAGATAAAACCTGAATTAAACATTGACAGTTTCAATCTTGCTATAAATACTGTTTATTTATAAGTAACAGACAGGCGGGTAAGTACGTAGAACAAAAATGTTCCATATGTTCCGTGGCTCTTTACAGGGTTTCGCAGGGATCGAGTGAAGGGTAGAGCCACGGGTCATAACACATCATTTTGTACGGTATTCACCGCTTCCAGTTTCTAGGGGAACATACACTACTGGCCATTAAAATTGCTACACCAAGAAGAAATGCTGATGATAAACGAGTATTCATTGGACAAATATATTTTACTAGAACTGACGTGTGATTACATTTTCACGCGATTTGGTTGCATAGATCCTGAGAAATCAGTACCCAGAACAACCACCTCTGGTCGTAATAACGGCCTTGATACGCCTCGGCATTGAGTCAAACAGAGCTTGGATGGCGTGTAAAGGTACAGATGCCCACGCAGCTTCAACACGATACCACAGTTCATCAAGAGTAGCCACTGGCGTATTGTGACGAGCCAGTTGCTCGGCCACCATTGACCAGACGTTTTCAATTGGTGAGGGATCTGGAGAATGTGCTGGCCAGGGCAGCAGTAGAACATTTCCTGTATTCAGAAAGGCCCGTACAGGACCTGCAACATGCCATCGTGCATTATCCTGCTGAAATGTAGGGTTTCGTAGGGATCGAGTGAAGGGGAGAGCCACGGGTCGTAACACATCTGAAATGTAACGTCCACTGCTCAAAGTGCCGTCAATGCGAACAAGAGGTGACCGAGATGTGTAACCAATGGCACCCCATACCATCACGCCAGGTGATACGCCAGTATGGCGATGATGAATACACGCTTTCAGGGTGAGTTCACCGCGATGTCACCAAACACGGATGCGATCATCATGATACTGTAAACAGGACCTATATTCATCCGGATAAAATGACGTTTTGGCATTCGTGCACCCAGGTTCGTCGTTGAGTACACCATCGCAGGCGCTCCTGTCTGTGATGCAGCGTCAAGGGTAACCGCAGCCATGGTCTCCGAGCTGATAGTCCATGCTGCTGCAAACGTCGTCGAACTGTTCGTGCAGATGGTTGTTGTCTTGTAAACGTCCCCATCTGTTGACTCAGGGATCGAGACGTGGCTGCACGATCCGTTACAGTCATGCGGATAAGATGCCTGTCATCTCGACTGCTAGTGATACGAGGGCGTTGGGATCCAGCACGGCGTTCCTTATTAGCGTCCTGAACCCACCGATTCCATATTCTGCTAACAGTCATTGGAACTCGACCAACGCGAGCAGCTATGTCGCGATACGATAAACCACAATCGCGATACGCTACAATTCGATCTTTATCAAAGTCGGAAACGTGATGGTATGCATTTCTCCTCCTTACACGAGGCATCACAACAACGTTTCACTAGACAACGCTGGTCAACTGCTGTTTGTGTATGAGAAATCGGTTGGAAACTTTCCTCATGTCAGCACGTTGTAGGTGTCGCCACCGGCACAAACCTTGTGTGAATGCTCAGAAAAGCAAATCATTTGCAAATCACAGCATCTTCTTCCTGTCGGATAAATTTCGCGTCTGTAGCACGTCATCTTCGTGGTGTAGCAATTTTATTGGCCAGTAGTGTAGTAAGACGCCGGTTGCATACAGAAACTAGAGGATCGAAATGAAGTACACCCGGTAGGTATGCAACACACCTAACTTACAGGTAATGCAGTTACGATCATAACTGACCTACGCTACTAGGAAAACTACCTTAGTCTACACTTACTTGTGACAGTCTACGGTACCTATGGTAGTTTTACAGCTCTAGTGGTGTGTCACACTACTTTTTTCACTTTCACCTCCATTTACATATACAGCGCAAGGTGTCTCCTGTCTGTTTTCCCTTCGCCTACGGCGCATGCGCCTCAAGTGACGTGGAGCTTCTGCAACACACGCGACACCAGAGGCGGAAGGAAGGAGAAGCACAGAGGCGGCATACCTGATTAGAGCCCCGGGCACGCCCCGCAGATCAGCATACAAAGTACAATCAGCGGCGCGTCCATTGTCTGCCCTCGCTCGTTCGGCTTATCCGGCTCTATCCGCGTCCCAGATGTCTCACTGACGAATCTCCCGCGGAGATCGCGATCACTTATCTGAATCCTAAGAAGAAGTGGCTTTCTCCACCGGCAAGAAACCCAGTCCAGTCTCACATCTTAAAACTTTCTAGTATGAAAGCGGGTTTTATCCATGAGGTAGGTAGTACACACTTCTGAAAAGACTGGCATTACACTTTCGTTCATTTTGATTGGTATGTTTGGTGTGTCTCTGCTCATCAACAAACTGTTTCGTCCAAATTTCTGATAAATTTGCTTTTTATTGCAGTGCACTGCAGGATTCAAATAAATAAATAGGATGATGCAACGAAATATGTAAATTGCTTCGGTGAAACATCAGCTGCAAGGGTTGTGATGTTTTCTGAGCTCATCTCGTCCGTCGGACGCAAAACAGTTGCACAGTTGTTTCTTTTACCTACCCCGCGGCTCAGGTGATACAGTTGTTGAGCAGTTCAAAGCGTCTCATTTCAAACAGATACCCCAGTAATACTATTATAGTTGCTGGTGACTTCAATCTATCCTTGTGTAGGCATGAAATATCACTGTACTGAATTCTTTCTCCGAAAATTATTTTGAGCAATTAGTTCAGAAACCCACTTTTAAGTGCAAATGGTTGCGAAACGTACTTGACCTCTCAGCAACAAATAGTTCTGGGAAAATAGGGCACATCAAGACTGATACAGGCATTAGTGTCAAAAATGGCTCTGAGCACTATGGGACTTGACTTCTGAGGTCATCAGTCCCCTAGAACTTAGAACTACTTAAACCTAACTAACCTAAGGACATCACACACATCCATGCCCGAGGCAGGATTCGAACCTGCTATCGTAGCGGTCGCGCGGTTCCAGACTGTAGCGCCTAGAACCGCTCTGCCACTCCGGCCGGCGCGTTAGTGTCCACGAGATCGTTGTACCAAGACTAAATAATACCACAACAATCAAACCCATCAAAAATAAATAAATGCAAAATATATGTATTTAAAATACATAAACATTCGCTTCACAGTTCCTGACAGACAGTCTCCACTCATTCCAAATTGACTTTGTAAGGGAAGACCAGAATATATATATATATATATATATATATATATATATATATATATATATATATATGTGTGTGTGTGTGTGTGTGTGTGTTCACAAAATGAATTAATAGAAGTTGCTAGTGATCCCCTGTACTACACAAAACAGGTGAGAAGACTCTTGCGAAATCAACGAAAAAAGCACGCCAAGTTTACAAAAGAAATGGAAAATCTCCGAGGTTGGAGAAGTGTCACTGTACTCACAATTTAGCGCGAACTACAATGCAAGATGCTTTAAATAGTTTTCACAACGAAAATCTGTTTTAAAATTTGGTAGAAAAATCCAGAGTCATACGTAAAATATACCACAGGCAAGACAGAAAGAAAATGTTCAATGCACGATAGCGATTTTAATGTTACTTACGGCAGAAGTACTACATCGGGTTACCAAACTAAAGGAGACGCCGTAAATATTCCAGAATTAGAATCAAGTACAGCTAACAACATGAGTAGTTTGGAACTGATACCCTCAGCGAAGCAAAACGACTTATGTTACTTAATAAAAGCAAGTCTTCTGGTTCAGATTGTAGACCAGTTACGTGCCGTTCGGAGTATATTGATGAAATACCTCCAATTTCAGCTATCATATCCAACAGCTTGCTCGACGAAATAACAATATCTGAAGACTAGAAAGTTGAACTGGTCATATCAGTACACCAAGAAAATAGAAGTAATCCGATGAATCATATAACCAAATCATATGCAGCGATTTGTAGCAGGATTTTGGAACATAGATGTGCTCCTACATTAACAGTTACCTTGATATATTGACACGTAACCAACACGGATTTAGAAAACATCGTCGTTGTGAAACGCAACTGGCTCTTTTTCATATCAAGTAATGAGTACTACCAACAGGGATCTCATTTTGACTCCACATTCCTAGATTTCAACAAATTTTTTAGCACCGGTATGGCGTTTAGAGTTTACTGTACTCAGCGGCATCGGGCACGAACAGGCGCACGGGGAATTCTACGTCATCCACTAGGTTATTCAAATGTTCCGTAATTAGTACCGGCTCTACAACGCTAACTTGGGCTAAACCTGAATTCATATCATATATGACGATTTTTCGCCGTAAGTGGTCTCGTCCAGCCTTGGTTTATCTACCTATTATCAATAATCTTAGCAGTCATTAAAATCTGTGCTAAAGCTCTTTTTGTTTTTGCGTCTTCATTCGTATCCCTCACAATGTTGGTCGGTACATACCTGTACATGTCCAAAGCACATTACAAAATTCTCTTGAATTTTATTCGTATATTCTCACCACTTAAGCCACAGAGTTTTGCCGTCGATTACTCAGGTAAACTGCAGTCTGTTTCTTCTTGCAGTTTCTTAGCATACACGCTTGCCTGAATTTATTACCATTCGTTTCAGTACCTGTAGAAACGGAAGTTACAACAACCTCACTGTCACTGTTTCCCCGGTCTATGTTAACTGACTCAGAAAATTCGGGTCGTTTGGTCACTTCGAGATCTAAGACGCCACCTTGACAAGTCAGTTCTGCAACAAACTGTCCAACGTTACTTTTGGGTAATATATTTAATAAATTATAACTCAAATCCCTCTCGCTGGCGCATGTTTTAAGCATGCGAGTTTCCCAGTGTGTTGCTGGTAAATTTAAAATGTCCTTCTATTATAACACGATCTGGAAATTTATGCCAGACATTTCCCACGTTTTTCTCTAATCGTTACGCCACTACCCTTCCTGAACCAGGTTGCCTGCATTTGCATCTGAATACCGTGATTGAACCTCCTTTGAGGCTTAGCTGCACACGAATTATTTGACATTCGGCGTCTGCAGCAACCTCACAATAGGATTAACGCATTTATGACAGTGTATGCTCCACCAACATAGGCATCTAGCATATCATAATCGTCAACACACAAATCGCCGAAAAACGGGTAGCAGATAATGGTGAGTAGTAAACCAGAAGACGGACCGCTAAAGCTCATGTCCGAGTAGTTTCCATACACTGCTACAGCATTATTTGAATCATTTTAAACAACAAGATTGTTCTTCGTGCATCACCACTTCATTGTCTACCAGTTGTGATAAACTCTGTCGTGCTCGCCGTTCTTTTCATGAATCCGAGATCGACCACTCGAGCTATCCCAAATCGCTTGCTTCAGATGAAAACTGCTTTGTTTTTTAACTTAATTAGTCGTAATAATTCTTCTAATGTAACATTACTCATGCTTTCGGCCGCTACATGAAATAGCTTCAACTTATCCATCACTTTCCAGATCGACATGTTTACTTACATTTACTGTATCAGCCTTTTTCGTGTGGTTCAAGTTTTCGAGTTTGTTTGTCGTTTAGAAATGATCTCCAACTATATTAACAACGAACGACCTATTATTCGCCACGACGTATTAGGTTTTCTTATGGACAGCTACTATCAAGTGATCCGCTTACGTGTGACATCAGAGCACTATTCAACTTAGTTTTGACTCTTTTTCAGAAAATTATTTTGGTGCAATTTATCTATTTCAGTCGAAACACGAGATCAAAATACCTCTGATAATTGTTAGTATTTAATTAAAACATCAAAACAGATAAATCAATGACCAATCCGAAATCGTCAATACAATAAAATGAAATCATTGTATTTTTAATATTTGTTTATATTTTATTTTCAATATTATTTTATATTTACTTTTTTAAACTTTCCTCAACTATGCGCGTGAATATACAGTCGTGGCATTTACAACTATTATTCTATTTATTCTATGCTTAGCTTCACTCTTTGTAAATGTCCAGCTGTCAAACCAACGAGACAGCAACTGTGAACCAAAACGATTAGTAACCACAACTTTAGAGACGCCGACATCTCAGTATTTAATGCACAGTTTTCAATTACAGGTAAATAAATTTCAAATATGTGTACATTCACATCATTACATTCCTATTCGTTGAGGTGACATAATATATTATGCTTTTTAGAGCCACAAAATTGCTTTCGAACGGCCTGGAAGGCTGAAACTAGTCATAAATAGAATTAATACAGGAAAAGTGGAAAATGCCACCTTCTTTTAATAAATTCGTGGCTGTGGTACCCGCTATGAAGAAAAAGAACTCTTGTAATATTTTGCTGCTCTTTGTTTTCTCATGCTTTGAGGGCTTCCACCCTATCTCAACTGGCTCAGTCAGTCTGTTATAAACACGAAGAACCATGACTTCTCGATAGACTCCTAATGACACTTCTACGCGGCCGGCCGTGGTGGCCGAGCGGTTCTAGGTGCTCAGTCCGGAACCGCACGACTGCTACGGTCGCAGGTTCGAATCCTGCCTCGGGCATGGATGTGTATGTTGTCCTTAGGTTAGTTAGGTTTAAGTAGTTCTAAGTTCTAGGGGACTGATGAGCACAGATGTTAAGTCCCATAGCGCTCAGAGCCATTTGAACCATTTGAACACTTCTACGCACTGAATTATCAGTATAATTAATGATAAACGTACCTTACAAGGAGACTGTGTCTAGTCGTCATCATCGATTTCATCCAGGATTACGATACATACAGGGCTTGGCCAGCAATGAAACTAACAAAAGTGGGAGCACCAGATGGTCAAGCTTTTAGAAGAAACAGCATTTTTGGTGCGGGACGGATGGGGCATGAGCTGTTTATATTATCGTAGTTGCCAGGTAGCGGATGGCACAGCGAATGATAGCAGAACGGTGATCCGATTGTTTTGGGATCGAATACCTGTGCAGAAATCTTTTTTTTTTTTTTTTTTACGTTACTTACACTGCACGCAAACGTTACTTACATTGCAAATAGACCGAAGCAATGTTAAGTATGTTGTATTTATTAATATTTTCATAAAGGGTATGAAAAGGAAAGGCAACAGAAAATCTGAAATTGTAAATAAATTTCCAGGAAGGGACTGTAATGCGTACACGAGAACTTCACATATACAATTAGATACTTTTATTGTTTTACAGTAGTTATAGACTTCCACCGGTTCCCGTCAGATCACCGTAGTTAAGCACTGTCGGGCTGGGCCAGTACTTGGAGGGTGGCCATCAGGTCTGCCTGAGCGCTGTTGGAAAACCTGGGTGCTCTCAGCTCTCGTGAGGCAAACTGCGGAGTTACTTGACTGAGAGGTAGCGGCTCCGGGCTCGGAAACTGACATACGGCAGGGAGAGCGGTGTGCTGACTACATGCCCCTCCGTATCTGCATTAGATGACGCTTATGGGCTTAGGATGACATGGCGACCGGTCGGTGCAGTCAGACCTTCATGGCCAACTGGCCATGGACGGGTGGAATTTAGCTTTAGTCAGTTAATGACTTTCATTTGCGTGGGTGATATTCATTGTAAACGTAGGGGAAGCAGTAATTGTCTCGGCATCTTGCTCACGTTATAAACGCCACATTTTTACAGTTACATGGTTGTTACAAAGTTTCTACAGGAAAACAAACTCGGGTTACGGTCATAACAGATTCTCCCTCGTTGTCCGGTTCGGCAGCACATCACGCATAACGCATCCTTTCGCAAAAATTGGCAAGGACAGCTGGTGATGTACAAGGGAATGTATTTTGATGCAGTGTTCTCGGGACGCGATTTCATTTTCTCTCTTGATGGACCGATTTTACCTGCATTGTGGACCTATTGTTCACGTGTAGCGGCCGAGAGTTGCTCTAATGTCAAAATGAAACTGATGGAATAGGAAATCTTCCATGATTTAATTACAAACCCTTCTTGGAAAGTTATTTCAGAGTTTTCGTGGACACTGTGAGTACATTTCTTTCTTGGAAATTTATCTGCAATCCAAAATTTTCTTTGTCTTTCCTTTTCGCATCCTTCACGAAAATATTAATAACACAATATATTGAGCATTATTTCAGTTTGTTTGCAGAATAAGTAACGTAAAAATTGAAAATAAAAATAATAGTTTCCATATAGAGACTCTACCGCATGACCTTCGGATTACCGTTCTATAAGCTCTCCAAATGGTATTTTTTCGAAACGTTTGACCAGCTGGAACTCCCTCCTCTGTCAGTTTCACTTCTGGCAAAACTCTGCATGTATCATAAATGTGGATGAAGTCGGAAATGACTAGGCGCGGTCCACTTGTTAAATTTACATATAAAGTATTTTATAAGACACGAAGTAGTTCTGACGGTGAGCCTGCTGGACGCGAGGGCAATGAGTCGCTAGCCACTACAACAAAAGCAACAGCCAGGGCTGAAGGCGGACGTCTGGAGACCATACTGATAGGGGCTGAAAACAGACGCTTCGACAGCCATAAATGTGCGTATTTTTCCCTAGATGGCGCTTTATTGTTTTTGCTTTGCGTGAAGGTGGCAACACTGATGCAGCAAGAAATTTGAGAGAGCCTGACTGGTGTTGCTCTTCTTATTTTTGAAGCCACATAAACAAATATCTTGAAAAATTTTCATTTGTATTTATGGAATTAAAGGCACCTCAAACGGCTTACAAAACCGCGGACCTGCAAACCTGGACAACAGACAACTACAAGATAAGGTACATCCGCCGGATTTATGGATTTCGGATTCTATATTGTTAGCTGCTGCTTGCTTTAATGCCGCATTAAATAGTCTATAGGCACATCTGACAGTATTGCTGATATCCGAAACGTTGATGTATTTTACTCCGCATATTCATCACCGTTGTGTTGAAGGATAGCGACAACAGTGATAGAAACGATCCTGACATGCTATACACCAAAGATAATTTTAATATTCTTAGAAGTGACCTCTATTGGGAATCAGGAAGGAACAGCTTGAATTCTTACCGATGTGTCATTTGTCTGTTGGACGTGGTCGACGTGAGGTCACAGAGTGGTGTGTGCGCCCGACTTCGCTATGGAGACCAGGAAAGAGAAATAGCGAGGTGTAGTGTTGTTTCTCACTGTGAAAAGACTCCGAGGATGTAAAATTAATGCTCGAATGTCTGCTATACATGGCGAGCAAAGTATGTCACGTGTGTGTGTTTATTTGTGTGGATTATACTACTTCTAGCAGGTCGGTTGTCACTGGAAGATAGCAGTAGGCCAGGACATGCTCATCATGTCATTATTCCATCTGTCATTGCTACGGTGGATACTGCCATCAAAAAAAGACTGACCATGGATGGTGGACGACAATCGTCTCACGTTTGGCATCAGCCACGATTTCGCTCACGCCATTACAACAGAGGACCTAAAATTTCGGAAAATCTGTTCGCAATGGATAACCCACAGCCGGACGAAGGAGTAGAAGTTGAGCAGAATGTCGTTCATCACTGCAGCACCTGGAACGGTTGCACGATGGAGAATACCGTTTCCTGAGCATATTGCCAGAGGAGGTGAAATATGATATCATTCTGACCCGGAGAGCAAGCACCAGAGCCAAGAATGGAAGCACATGGGCTCAAACCCACCGAAAATAATTCAAAGCCCTGCACACTAGCTCCGGGAAACTCTTTCTTGACTGCAAGGTCCCGCTGCTCATTGACTTTCTGAAATACGGCCCCGCAATTAACGCACAGTGGTAGGTGGACACTTTACAAAGATCGACGAGCGCCGTCAACGCCAAACGCCCAGGAAAACTGACGGACGGCATTAATCTGTTGTAGGAGAATGCCCGCCAACATGTCAAGATTGTTTTGACTGCAGACGTTTCGCTGGGAAGCCCTAACATATCCTTCATACAGTCCCGATCTTTCCCCATGCAATTTCTATATCTTTGGAGCCCTGAAGAAAAACATTCGTGGTCGTTGATTTGCTTCGGGCGAAGAGGTGCACACCTGGGCACAATCATGGTCCCGTAGGCAACGGCAAACATTTTTCCACGAAGTCACTAACTGCCTGGTCTCATAGTGGGATAAATGTACTGACAGTTATGGATGTTTCTTTTGAAATAATAAGTAGTTTAATTGCTTTTAGGGTCCCATACCTCAATCGCTAAAAACGAAACCCTTTAGGATTACTTTGTTGCATATCTGCCTGTCTGCCCGACTGTTAAAAATCCATAATTCTCAGGAACGAGTAGAAGTATCTAGTTGGAATTGATGGCACATACTAACGTCTAAAGTCTTTCGGCCGTCAAAAATATTGAAGCATCCAAGTCAATGAAATATACGAGGGTCACTCCAAAAGAAATGCACTCTATTTTTGTAAAAATACAGTTTTCATTCTGCATTTGTGAAAGTTTTATAGTATCTAGATACATCCTTCCCGCTTGTTTTCAAACTTAGTTCAACCTGTTCCCGTGAGTGGCACCGTCTTCAAGATGACTGCTACACTTGACGCTCGTCAGAAGCAATGTGCTGTCATAGAATTCCTGTGCTGTGAAAACAAGATAGTGGGAAACATCCACAAGAGGTTGAAAAAGGTGTATGGAGATGCTGCTGTCGATAGCAGTACAGTTAGTCGGTGGGCAAGCAGGTTACGTGATGAAAGCGGACACGGCATTATTGAGGATTGTCCTCGCAGCGGCAGGCCTCGTACTGCACACACTCCAGACTATGTGCAGAGAGTTAACGAATTTGTGACTGCTGATAGACGCATCACAGTGAACGAATTGTCACGCTACGTCGGGATAAGGGAAGGAAGTGTTTGCAGAATACTGAAAGTATTGGCGTTAAAAAGGTTTGTGCCAGGTGGGTTTCCAGGATGTTGACAGTGGCTCAGAAAGAAACAAGAAAAACGGTATGCAGCGAACTTTTGGAACAGCACGAGAGTGGTGGAGATGAATTTCTTGGAAGAATTGTGACAAGTGATGAAACAAGGCTTCATCATTTTTCACCAGAGAGGAAGAGGCAATCAATGGAGTGGCATCATGCAAATTCACCCAAGAAAAAAATTCAAAACCACACCTTCTGCTGGAAAAGTTATGGCTACGGTATTTTTCGATTCCGAAGGACTCTTGCTTGTGGACATCATGCCAAGGGGAACTATCATATATTCTGGTGCATATGTGAGGACACAGGATGTTTTGCTGTTGCACGACAATGCACAGTCAAAAAACCATGGAAGCGATCACAAAACTCGGATGGACAACACTGAAACACCTGCCTTACAGTCCTGACCTGGCTCCATGTGACTATCATCTCTTTGGGAAACTGAAAGACTCTCTTCGTGGAACAAGGTTTGAAGATGATGACTCCCTTGTGCACGCTGCCAAACAGTGGCTTCAACAGTTTGGTCCAGAATTTTACCATGTGGGTATACAGGTGCTGGTTCAAAGTTGGCATAAGGCAGTTCAGAGGGATGGAAATTATGTGGAGAAATGAAAATACTGTTCCTAAAGGATGCATCTACACACTGTAAAACTTTCAAACATGTAGAATAAAAGATGGATTAAAAAAAATAGTGTGCATTTCTTTTGGAGTGACCCTCGTACTACATATGTCACATATTTAGATATTCGCAAACTCACTCATTAAAACCCACTTGGTACTTCCCGTTGACCAAGAATCGTGAAATTTTGCAAGAAGTTTCAAAGTACAAGTACAGGAAAAAAATACCAAAATTGTTTGTTTGTAATTATATCACACAAAAATTTCTTTTTTCATTTTTTTTATCGGACTTGGGTTTTAAAATTAGAATATTCTCGAAAGTCTCGGAATTCCCGTACCGATATCTTGCCAGAATCAATGTCGATAACATGAAAAAAATCGTCGAAGCGCGAATCCTACATTCACTTAGTCGTATCGTTTAAGGCAAATACCAAAGAAGCTTCCTGTGAAAGCGCGTGGTCGATTTCCTGGACTTAACATCTGAGGTCATCAGTGGCCTAGAACTTAGAACTACTTAAACCTAGCCAACCTAAGGACATCACACACATCCATGCCCGACGCAGGATTCGAACCTGCGACCGTAGCGGTCGCGCGATTCCGGACTGAAGCGCCTAGAACCGCTCGGCCACTCCGGCCGGCTGCACATTCCTCACGCCTGGCAGTTGTCTGCAGAGGTAAATCTGATTGCGGCCCTTACTGGCCACAAAGGTCCCCTGGTGAGTGATTACTTTGTGTGGGAAGCCCTCAAGTATAGGTGTATCTCAACAATCCTCATCTCTTCAAGAACTGCAGCAGAACATTTCGGACGAGACTGCAGCAGTTACACCAGTCCAGCTTCGGTACGCCTTCAGCAAGTTTCTGACACGGCTCGAAAGTGCCAAAATATGAATGATGGTCTCTTTCAACATCTGCTATAGTTAGGTTAGGACCATATTTCCTTTCCTTTGCTGTGTTCCTTTTTACTATGAGACTCTGTTCTCCGGGCCACTTTTGTTTGCCTTAACGTGTACTTAACTGGACACTAAGTTCTACTCATCCTTCCTTCCTTCCTTCCTTCCATTACACGCCACTTACGCAAGCAAACATGTGTAACTTTTTAATTTTCTATTTGTCCCGTTTTCATTGGCCTGCAAAGCTACAAATGAATGTACCGGGTGATCAAAAAGCCAGTATAAATTTGAAAACTGAATAAATCACGGTATAATGTAGATAGAGAGGTACAAATTGACACATATGCTTGGAATGACATGGGGTTTTATTAGAACCAAAAAAATACAAAAGTTCAAAAAATGTCCGACAGACGGCGCTTCATCTGATCAGAATAGCAACAATTAGCATAACAAAGCAAGACAAAGCAAAGATGATGTTCTTTACAGGAAACGCTCAATATGTCCACCATCATACCTCAACAATAGCTGAGGTCGAGAAATAACGTTGTGAACAGCACTGTAAAGCATGTCCGGAGTTATGGTGAGGCATTGGCGTCGGATGTTGTCTTTCACCATCCCTAGAGATGACAGTCGAACACGATACACTTGCGACTTCAGGTAACCCCACAGCCAATAATCGCACGGACTGAGGTCTGGGGACCTGGGAGGCCAATCATGACGAAAGTGGCGGCTGAGCACACAATCATTACCGAACGACACGCGCAAGAGATCTTTCACGCGTCCAGCAGTATGGGGTGGAGCGGCATCCTGCATAAACATCGTACGTTCCAGCAGGTGTTTATCAGCCAGGCTGGGGATGATGCGATTCTGTAACATATCGGCGTACCTCTCACCCGTCACGGTAGCAGTTACAAAACCAGAATCACGCATTTCCTCGAAGAAAAAAGGCCCGATAACTGTAGATGTGGTAAATCCAACCCATACCGTGACTTTCTCGTCGTGCAATGGAGTTTCCAGGACAGTTCTAGGATTTTCGGTAGCCCAAATTCTGCAACTGTGGGCGTTGACAGACCCTCAGAGCGTGAAATGGGCTTCGTCTGTCGACAACACGTTACTCAACCAATCGTCATCTTCTGCCCTCCGCTTCACTAAATCGCCAGGTAACAGATCATGACGCCGATAGCATCGGAGGGTACGGCTAAGTGACAACCAAACAGTAGTGTATGGATTGCCGGTGCTACGTGCGACTGCACGAGCGCTGACTTCCCCGTGCATAGACGAACCCGCTAGTCTCCATTTCTTCCTGAACTGTCTCAGCAGCATTATGCCCTGTGCTCGGTCGGCCACTACGGGGTCTATCGTCTAAACAACCCGTGGCTTGAACTTCGAAATCACTCTCGCCACAGCTGCATTTGTCAACTAACCTTTAACCGTTCGAATCCCCTTCCTATGGCTATAGAATCGTAACGCTGAACTAGCACATTCCCCACTCTGATAATATAGCTTCACTAAAAGTGCCTTTTCAGGTAACGTCAACATGCTGCGACTACTGGCGAATCTGATTCTCTCTTTCATTACAGCTCCTTTTATACACGATTGTCATGCGCAGTCACTGACGTTTTGCTGTCCAGCGCCATCTGTCGGAAATTTTGTGAACTTTTTTTTTTTTTTTTGTTCTAGTAAAACCCCATGTCATTCCAAGCATGTTTGTCAATGTTTACCTCTCTACCTACATTATTCCATGGTTTATTACATTTTCAAATTTATACTGAGTTTTTGATATTGTATGCTAGCAAACAGCACCTAAGCGAAGCTACTTCAAAGAAATCAACAGGGAAGTGTAGCGGTTGAAGTTTTAAACTTCTCAAAATATACCAAGCAGCAGTAGCGCGGAGGCGGTTCTAAATGAGAACAGCGGTCGACTGCCAGTCGCCAGTTAGATAGCGGCTAACGGAAGCGGCTGACCTTCAGACAACCGCGGGCGCTCTGGAGCTGACGACCGGAATACCACCGGCTCTCTGATAAGCCCATGTTTGTGGAGGCTGCTGCTGCTGCGGGAGGCGGCTTGCGGCGAACCGGCGAACCGTCCGCTGCCCGGCAACGAGCAGGGATTGTTGTGGCGCAATGCCTGCGCCCCTCAGCAACCCCCGTCCTCCTGCATTCGTAATGGTTTTGTGCCATAGCTGCGGACTATATACGTGAGCTCTTCAGTACATGCTTGCCACTGCTGCCTGTTTAATGTAGAACGCAAATAACAACGGCGAACTTTTAAGCCTGAGGGGTGGAATGCTCACCCGCAACTGGGAGTGACTAATGAAGAAAGATTAAACAATACTCTCTGTTAGTTACTCCAGGAGAATTACCTGTGTCACATTAGCGATTAAGGGGGGTAGGACGTCAAACGGGCCGACTTGGAGCAGGAGAGGCACCACGGGACATTTTAATTTCCACTGTCTATTCTTTTAGAAATAAATTCATAAAACTTTGTCAACATGACCAGGAAGGATTCAGAATTCACACTCATAGCAGTGGAATTTCGAAAACAAAACGAAGTAATTTTTTTTTTTTACATGTGAAATTTCATCATTTTCTTCACTTACTAATGGCAGCATTTGTTGCTATAGGTACATTTTGCTTCATAAGTAAGACAGGTGGTTCGATGAATTTTGCACAGCATACAAACCATACTTGAAGGCGTATGAAACTCTAGAATTTTCTTAATCTATTAAAAATTGTGGTAAAAATTGAGGTAATTAACTACAAAATTTGTGTTTTTTTTCTAAACATGAAGTTTAAAATACAACACATCATTCGTTTTTTCATAAATTAAATAAATTCTAGAGTTTCATACAACTGAAAGTATGGTATTAATGCTCTGCAAAATTCATCGAAGAATCTCTCTTGCTTATGAATAAAAGTGTACCTATAGCAACAAATGCAGCCATTAGTAGGTGAAAAAATGATGAAATTTCACACTTAAAAAAATTATTTTGCTATGTTTTCGAACTTCTACTGCAACGAGAGTTAATCCTGAATCCTTCCTGGTGATGCTGACAAAGTTTTATGAATTTATTTGTAATAGTATAGACACTGGAAATTAAAATGTCCTGTGATGCCTCTCCTGCTCCAAGTCGGCCCGTTTGAGGTCCTACCCCCCTTAAGCTAAGTTACGTTCCAGTCGTCATTCGGCTGTTCTAAAAGACATGAATTAATCGGTGTGTGTATACAGGGTCATTCAAAAGTAACTGTACACACTTTGTGGGTGTATTGCTTGTACGAGGGTAATCCCAAAAGTATGGTCTCCTATTTTTTTATAAATCCATAGACCTGTTTATTTCTACAATGGTTTACATCAGTTTACAGCTTGAACATTTAGCTATTTTTCGACATAATCACTATCCCTGTTGATGCATTTTTGTAGACGCTGTAGCAGTTTGTGTATGCCCATGTCATACTAGCTCGCCGCCATGCTGTTCAGAAAGTTATGAACCTCTTCCTTCACCTCGTCGTCGGAGCTGAATCGCTTTCCGGCCAAATGTTCCTTTAACCTAGGGAACACGCGATAGTCACTGGGCGCCAAGTCAGGACTATAGGGTGGGTGGCTGATTATGCAACGGTTCGCCGAGCGATGTGTGGGTGAGCGTTGTCATGGAGAATGTGTACGCCCTTGCTCAACATTCCTCTTCTCCGGTTCTGAATTGCCCGTTTGAGTTCGTTTTAGAGTGTCATAGTACCTGTCAGCGTTAATTGTGGTCCCAGTGATTCAGCTCCGATGACGAGGTGAAAGAAGAGGTTCACAACAATCTGAACAGCATGGCGGCGAGCTGGTATGACATGGGCATACAAAAATTCATCGACAGGAACGGTGATTATGTCGAAAACTTGCTAAATGTTCAAGCTGTAAACTGATGTAAACCATTTCAGAAACAGACAGGTCTATGTACTCATAAAAAATAGGAGACATTACTTTTGGGATTACCATCGTATCAAAATACGAGTAGAATGTTAAATAAAATTACTGTTTGAAATTGCTTTATTTCAGAAGTATGCAGTAGATTAAGGATCACAAACAACACAAAGTTAAATTATTCTCAGAAAGCAACGACACGAATGGACCTAAAATGCAACACAACTACGTACTGTACATTTACCCAGAACATGTTTAAACTCATGTCCATGTACATCTACATCTACACCTACATTTATACTCCGCAAGCCACCCAACGGTGTGTGGCCGAGGGCACTTTACGTGCCACTGTAATTACCTCCCTTTCCTGTTCCAGTCGCGTATGGTTCGCGGGAAGAACGACTGCCAGAAAGCCTCCGTGCGCGCTCGAATCTCTCTAATTTTGCATTCGTGATCTCCTCGGGAGGTACAAGAAGGGGAAGCAATATGTTCGATACCTCATCCAGAAACGCATCCTCTCGAAACGTGGACAGCAAGCTACACCGCGATGCAGAGCGCCTCTCTTGCAGAGTCTGCCAATTGAGTCTGCTAAACATCTCTGTAACGCTATCACGATTACCAAATAACTCTGTGACGAAACGCGCCGCTCTTGTTTGGATCTTCTCTATCTCCTCCGTCAACCCGACCTGGTACGGATCCCACACTGATGAGCAATACTCAAGTATAGGTCGAACGAGTGTTTTGTAAGCCACCTCCTTTGTTGATGGACTACGTTTTCTAAGGACTCTCCCAATGAATCTCAACCTGGTACCCGCCTTATCAACAATTAATTTTATATGATCATTCCACTTCAAATCGTTCCGCAGGCATACTCCCAGATATTTTACAGAAATAGCTGCTACCAGTGTTTGTTCCGCAAAGAGGAAGAAGGTGACGTGCTCGACGTCTTACTGCTCTCGGAATGTTGCAGACTTCTCATCTCAGCCGGCCGCTATGGCCGAGCGGTTCTAGGTGCTTCAGTCTGGAACCGCGCAACCGCTACGGTCGCAGGTTCGAATCCTGCCTCGGGCATGGATGTGTGTTATGTCCTTAGGTTAGTTAGGTTTAAGTAGTTCTAAGTTATAGGGGACTGATGACCTCAGATGTTAAGTCCCATAGTTTTCAGAGCCATGTGAACCATTTTTTCCTCTTCTCATTCCGCACAGTTTCACAGATATTTTCATTTCGCTGCTGCTATTGTGCCACATTCTCAGTTGCAACATCATAAACGAGTTCCTCGAAACGACCCCAAAGGTACAAGTCCATAGGATTAGCATCCGGATATCTGGCGTGCCACGAAAACGGCCCTGCACGTCCTATCCACTTACGGCGATAAGCAATACTGAGATACTTTCTTGCCTTTCGACTGAAATGTGCAAGGGTGCCATCGTGCATAAACCGTAAGTTGGTTAGTGTAACGAGTGAGGCATCATGAAACAGACCATCCAATACATGTTTCAAAAACTTCCCATACTCTGCCAGTCGGGCACGATGAAATAACATGCCAGCCGAGTAACGGATTGTCCACTATAGCACTCCAACAATTCACTGCAAAACGATGTTGATGTCCCCGTACTGTAGTTACGCGAAGATTCTCCTAGGTCCATTTTTTTTTTGTCATCAGTCTACTGACTGGTTTGATGCGGCCCGCCACGAATTCCTTTCCTGTGCTAACCTCTTCATCTCGGAGTAGCACTTGCAACCAACGTCCTCAATTATTTGCTTGACATATTCCAATCTCTGTCTTCCTCTACAGTTTTTGCCCTCTACAGCTCCCTCTAGTACCATAGAAGTCATTCCTCATGTCTTAGCAGATGTCCTATCATCCTGTCCCTTCTCCTTATCACTGTTTTCCACATATTCCTTTCCTCTCTGATTCTGCGTAAAACCTCCTCATTCCTTACCTTATCAGTCCACCTAATTTTCAACATTCGTCTATAGCACCACATCTCAAATGCTTCGATTCTCTTCTGTTCCGGTTTTCCCACAGTCCATGTTTCACTACCATACAATGCTGTACTCCAGACGTACATCCTCAGAAATTTCTTCCTCAAATTAAGGTCGGTATTCGATATTAGTAGACTTCTCTTGGCCAGAAATGCCTTTTTTGCCATAGCGAGTCTGCTTTTGATGTCCTCCTTGCTCCGTCCGTCATTGGTTATTTTACTGCCTAGGTAGCAGAATTCCTTAACTTCATTGACTTCGTGACCATCAATCCTGATGTTAAGTTTCTCGCTGTTCTCATATCTACTACTCCTCATTACCTTCGTCTTTCTCCGATTTACTCTCAAACCATACTGTGTACTCATTAGACGGTTCATTCCGTTCAGCAGATCATTTAATTCTTCTTCACTTTCACTCAGGATAGCAATGTCATCAGCGAATCGTATCATTGATATCCTTTCACCTTGCATTTTAATTCCACTCCTAAACCTTTCTTTTATTTCCATCATTGCTTCCTCGATGTACAGATTGAAGAGTAGGGGCGAAAGGCTACAGCCTTGTCTTACACCCTTCTTAATACGAGCACTTCGTTCTTGATCGTCCACTCTTATTATTCCCTCTTGGTTGTTGTACATATTGTATATGACCCGTCTCTCCCTATAGCTTACCCCTACTTTTTTCAGAATCTCGAACAGCTTGCACCATTTTATATTGTCGAACGGTTTTTCCAGGTCGAGAAATCATATGAAAGTGTATTGATTTTTCTTTAGCCTTGCTACCGTTATTAGCCGTAACGTCAGAATTGCCTCTCTCGTCCCTTTACTTTTCCTAAAGCCAAACTGATCGTCACCTAGCGCATTCTCAATTTTCTTTTCCATTCTTCTGTATATTATTCTTGTAAGCAGCTTCGATGCATGAGCTGTTAAGCTGATTGTGCGATAATTCTCGCACTTGTCAGCTCTTGCTATTCTAATACAGGATCCCCTATCTCTTCTAAATCGACTCCTGTTTCTTCTTCTATCACATCAGACAAATCGTCACCCTCATAGAGGCTTTCAATGTATTCTTTCCACCTATCTGCTCTCTCCTCTGCATTTAACAGTGGAATTCCCGTTGCACTCTTAATGTTACCACCGTTGCTTTTAATGTCACGTCCATATGTGCTTGTCATGAGGGTTCGCGATACCCACACAGGTGAAGAGGGTCTCATCCATAAACGGTACCCGACGACAAACCGTGGTTCAGCAGCATGACACCCGAGTAGTAACTGACAAAAATTCTGACTAGTAGGTACCTTACAGAGGTCAGCTCCAGTACCTTCTGCAGGAGAAATGTGTGGAACTGCTGTCTCCGAAGCAGGAGTCATACAGTTGTTGAGGAGCCCCCACAGCAGCACTTATACAGCACATCTTATGGTCGTATCTTCATCAATCATTTCCAGGATGTTCTCAACCTAACTCTATCCAACTGATTCTGACCCAACCGTGTCGAACCACGAATGCCGTATTCCCTTAATCGCCTGTCCGCACTTGTGAAAGTCTGATGCTTTGGTATTCTTCTGTTTGAAAAAGTCCCATATACCGCCATCTTGGCTGCTCGTGCATTGCCTTATGTTGCGCCGTAAAATAGGTGCATTGCCGCTTATTCACTGTTTGAGTTTGTCATCGCACCGTACACATCGACTGCAGTCTATGAACTACTGACAGAATGAATGTACGTAGAAAGTCTAATGCCGCTACACTACATCAGCGCCATAGAGTGCAACAGATCACATTGAAGTCAGGTAAAAAAAAAAAAAAAAAAAAAAAAAAAAAAAAGACATTTCGTGCCAGAAACAACCGAGTAGTGCAGAGGAGTGTACAAAGCAACATCAGTCGATGTACTGGCGAACACGACACGCCAAAAGCCTGCAGTCGCCCGCGATGTACCACAAATGACGTTACGCATCACAACTCGTAAATGAAACCATTTCAGACAAAACTTTGTTTAACATTTTACTCTCATTTTGATGCTTAAATTAGACCCACGAAGTGTGTACAGTTACTTCTCAATCACCCTGTATAATCGCTGGACAGAGTAACAGGAGGCGGTCAGACGCAGGGTGAGATAGCGGCGTGAAGTGAGTGAGAAGTGGTGCTCTGGAAGTAACTGTTGTCACCGACAGAGAGCGTGCCGCTGCGAGACTAGCCGTCCCTCTGCGCGTAGAGATAGAGGCCAAGGTGTGGACTCAGCGACTGGACGCGAGGCAAGTGTCTTGTCCTTTGGCGACGGCGCCACAGGTCCAGATTACAGATATGGAATGTATCCACCATCAATGATGAAAATTGAAGTTGATGATCTTCTACGCTGCGTAAACAAACAGTACGTTCAACTTGACAAAAAAAGATTTAAAGTAAGGGTATCGATGTTACGTCACACCAGTAGGAAGTGTTTCTTTTCGAAAACGTAACTGAATTGTATTACGGACGTGTTTCCATAGAAGTGTAAGAATAGTGCGCTCAGTTTAAGAATAATTAAGACTGGTAGTAAGACGACCTGCTCCGAACTTTGGGTCTTATTCACTAATACACCTCGTTAATGTTAATACCAGGGAGAGACTATACTAGAACTGCCGTGAACCGGACCGATCAAGAAGGGAGGGTAGATATTAAGAGATCAGATTAAATTTTTATCCTATAGGTCAATGCTAAAGGCAGAACGTATATGTACATGAAAGTTGTCATTGGGCGTAAGCCTGTTTATGATAAAAGTCTTTATTGAAGTTTCTGCAGTATAATATATACTTTTGTTTTACCACATTTGTCTAAAGATAATTCCAACTTGTGGAAAAATCAGTTTAATACATTTTTAAATATGAAAAGGTTTTTATGTTTGCGGAGGTTACTAGTTTAATGTGATTCTGTTTGTGTACATACTACTTGAAGTGAGCTTTAGTAATTTCTCATGCAGACTGAATCGCCAAATATTAGTTAACTTGTAAGTTATCAAATTACATTCACTGAAAGTTTAAAGCACTAATAGTGATGTGAAGCTCATCAGCAATGTTGTATTTATGTCGGATTTCCGAGTGTTAAATTAAGTGTTTAAAAGTATTTATTTGATAACCAGTAATCTCCAGTATGTGAAACTTCCCAGAATCCGCGTCTTTGCTCAGCTTAGAGAATTCCGGAAAACCACGTTCTAAACGGAAAAAATGTAATTGCTATTCTCATCTCTGACAAGGGTTGTAACGTATCATTTTCTGACTTCCACAAACTGCGACATAGTCGCGTATACAGTGATCCAATACTGTCAAATGTTTTTTATTCCAGCCTTTCATCACAATCTCAATTCCTTAGACGATGACCGGTTTCAGTCCGCAATGACCATCCTCAGATGTATTTTACACCATCTGAGGATGGTCATTACGGACTGAAACCGGTCATCATCTAAAGAATTGATATTGTGATCAAACACTGGGATAAAAAACATTTGTTTTTCTGACTTAACCTGTGTGTGTTTCATGTTCGCAATTATGCATATTGGAGTCGGTTTCCGGTTTAGCCCTGCACGGATGCGATGTGCCGCTCCTTCGGTGAACCTCCGAAATGGGTTGTGGTCAAGGTCTTTGAGGCTGGCTTAAAGGCTTGTGGCTTTTCCATGGTGGAAGCTGTTTTCGACCACCTGTTGTAAATTACTTTCAGGAAGATTCCGTGAGCTGTCTATTGGATCGGAAAATGACAGCGCTGCCTCTAACAAATTTCCTCCAGCTTGCTCCTAGTAAAATCGTGCCGATGATCTCCACAACAATAAGTCCGCCTCGTTTGTTGAACAACACCTTCCAGGTAGCTAGTATTCCCGTGATGCGACAAAAGGCAACTGCCTGCTGACCACCTGCCGCCATAGGACCGGAACGCTCACATACATGGCCGGAAAAACTCGGTTATAATGTTTCATTCGTACACTGGAGTGCAGGTACGAACGTCTTCCATGGCTTGCCGCACTGCCAGGACAACTTTAGGAATCACTCACTCTCGAATTCGTACTCGCAATACTCAAATGTACCACCTGCGTTCCACAGGACACACGGCTCGCGTTTTTCCCTCACGTGGGCTGTAAGTCGATTCCACGAGCACCAAAACCTCTCCAAGAAATTGTTTCAGCAATCACGCCTTTCAACGATCCAGAATCAGCAGCGGAATAAAGACAGTTCCCCGCATCCTCACTGGCTGGACCACCAGTTCTCGTCGCTAATCCATGAGGTGGATTGTAACTGGGTCAGGTTCGCCTCTCAGTGTCCCGGAAGCGAGGCGTTGACGTGCTTGGCAAATCCAGGCGGTTATCCTTGGCAGGTCTTCCTGTAATTTGGTGTAGGTTTCTAGCGTTGCTATGTTCTTATAGACACCTGTAGCGTCTGAGAACAGCCTCATGGAGCATATGACGCTTGCTCAGACACGAAGACCAATGGACCATGTTAAAGACATTCACTGACGATATATCCAAAGCGACCTATAGAGAGCCGGCCGAAGTGGCCGAGCGGTTCTAAGCGCTACAGTCTGGAATTGCGCGACCGCTACGGTCGCAGGTTCGAATCCTGCCTCGGGCATGGATGTGTGTGATGTCCTTAGGTTAGCTAGGTTAACGTAGTTCTAAGTTCTAGGGACTGATGACCTCAAGAGTTAAGTCCCATACTGCTCAGAGCCATTTGAACCATTTCTGAATCAAGAAGCTTTTGCGACAAAGCGTATTAGAAACAATAGAGGCGAGTCATAAATGAAGTATAACTTAGAATTGAATTTTTCGAGAGTTAAATTTAGTGACATTGTTACTTGACGCACAAAAAATCTATTTCAGGTATATGTGTGAAAATTTTCAGGATGTTTCACGGTGCTATTTGGAGGAAAATAGACTACAGACGCTGACGTACTATCAGCAGGAGGGAAGATACACGACGATTAATTACAAATAAAGAAGATGTAATTATTTCTAGAATAAAAACTTGTGGTTGAAGTGCTATGACTGTAACGGACGTTTTAGATGGAGATGTTGTTAAAGTTTCAAGCATATAAGTGAGGTATTCGGTGTATGCATTCCAAGTATGTGTCGGAATATAAAATTGTTATTTATTGATCTTCACAAAAAATAATAAAGACAACGTGTGAACTAACGTGATTAAGTATATATTAGAATATTTTACAAGAATTATCCCTATTGTATTACAGTTTTCATCCTACTAAGAATTCACGTTTCTTGTAAGATCTGTGTAAGCTTCAATAAAACTCTTAGAGTTACACGGCCCTTCAGGAAAAAAAAAAAAAAAAAAAATGATCATGTGGCATTGTTGCCCCTTCGGGGAAGTTCGGCCGCCGGGTGCAAGTCTTACTTCATGTGACGCCACATTGGGCGGCTTGTGCGTCTGTAATAATGAGGTTATGATGATGATGAAGACAACACAACACCCAGTTCAGAGGCGGAGAAAAATCCCCAAACCGTCCGGGAATCGAACCCGGGAGCGCTGCATGGTAAGCAAACATCTTACCACTCGCCGATCAGAAGCAAATTACCTTAAGAGCGACGTGTTACATTGTACGAGTATCTGTGACTATGTCCTGAAACCTATCATGAATCTGTTCTGTACCCGTAAGCTCGTACACTGCTGGCCATTAAAATTTCTACACCAAGAAGAAATGCAGATGATCAAAGGGTATTCATTGGACAAATATATTATACTAGAACTGACATTTGATTACATTTTCACTCATTTTGGGTGCATAGATCCTGAGAAATCAGTACCCAGAACAACCACCTCTGGCCGTAATAACGGCCTTGATACGCCTGGGCATTGAGTCAAACAGAGCTTGGATGGCGTGTACAGGTACAGCTGCCCATACAGCTTCAACACGATACCACAGTCCATCAAAAGTAGTGACTGGCGTATTGTGACTAGCCAAGTGCTCGGCCACCATTGACCAGATGTTTTCAATTGGTGAGAGCTCTGGAGAATGTGCTGACCAGGGCAGCAGTCGAACATTTTCTGTATCCACAAAGGCCCGTACAGGACCTACAACATGCGGTCGTGCATTATCCTGCTGAAATGTAGGGTTTCGCAGGGATCGAATGAAAGGTAGAGCCACGGGTCGTAACACATCCGATATGCAACGTCCACTGTTCAAAGTGCCGTCAATGCGAACAATATGTGACCGAGACGTGTAACCAATGGCACCCCATACCATCACGCCGGGTGATACGCCACTATGGCGATGACGACTACACGCTTCCAATGTGCGCTCACCGCGATGTCGCCAGTCACGGATGCGACCATCATGATGCTGTAAACAGAACCTGGATTCATCCGAAAAACTGACCTTTTGCCATTCGTGCATCCAGGTTCGTCGTTGAGTACACCGTGACAGGCGTCAATGGTAGCCGCAGCCATGGTCTCCGAGCTGATGGTCAATGCTACTGCAAACGTCGTCTAACTGTTCGTGTAGATGGTTGTTGTCCTGCAAACGTCCCCATCTGTTGACTCAGGGATCAAGACGTGGCTGCACGATCCGTTACAGCCATGCGGATAAGATGCCTGTCATCTCGACTGCTAGTGATACGAGGCCGTTGGGATCCAGCACGGCGTTCCGTATTACCCTACTGACCCCACCGATTCCATGTTCTGTTAACAGTCATTGGATGTCGACCAACGCGAGCAGCAATGTCGCGATACGATAAACCGCAATCGCGGTAGGCTACAATCCGACCTTTATCAAAGTCGGAAACGCGATGGTACGCATTTCTCCTACTTACACGAGGCATCACAACAACGTTTCACCAGGAAACGCCGGTCAATTGCTGTTTGTGTATGAGAAATCGGTTGGAAACTTTCCTCATGTCAGCACGTTGTAGGTGTCGCCACCGGCGCCAACCTTGTGTGAATGCTCTGAAAAGCTAATCATTTGCATACCTCGTCCAACGCGAGCAGCAATGATACGATAAACGACAATCGCGATAGGCTACAATCCGACCTTTATCAAAGTCGGAAACGCGATGGTACGTATTTCTCCTCCTTACACGAGGCTTCACGACACCGTTTCACCAGGCAACGCCGGTCAATTGCTGTTTGTGTATGAGAAATCGGTTGGAAACTTTCCTCATGTCAGCACGTTGTAGGTGTCGCCACCGGCGCCAGGCTTGCGTGAATGCTCTGAAAAGCTAAACATTTGCATATCACAGCATCTCCTTCCTGTCGGATAAATTTCGCGTCTGTAGCACGTCATCTTCGTGGTGTAGCAATTTTAATGGGCAGTAGTGTATTTTGTTCGCTAAACGACAGGGCGAATGCTTTCCCGAAATCATGGAAGATGGCGTCAGCCTGGGCGCCGATGTCAGCGGCGTTGTGAATATTTGTGGACGCCGGACAGGGGGAAACATCGCTGGCTTCCACGACAGAGAGAGGACGAGCACACCGGCTCGGCGACGAAACGATATGTTACACGAGGCTGGTGCGGTTATTTTTTCGGGTAGTGTAGCCAGCGGAACAAAGGCGCCCTTGGCGGACAAACGGCATGCTGTGACTACCGCAGCTGGAGACGGAAGCAGTGCGGCCGCCAGCTCAGCCGCGGCCACCGGCCAGGCAGTCAGGGCTGCGGCCTCAGGGCAAGCTCTGGGGAGCTGCGCGGCAGCAGGCAGTGGGAGGCAGGCGGGCGCACACAGCCTCGCCTCGCGTCTCCGTGCCTCGCTGCACCCCGCGGCCCCACGCCTCGCTGGGGCGAGGTCGCAGTTGTGAATGCGTGTCGCGCGCTGCAGCCGGGCCCGCCGCTGAAAGGCGCTCCATTAGCAATTCAATGGCCGCCCACGGTCCGGACCTGGCGAGTCGCCGGCACAGGCTGCGCGCCCTCACACAGTTTCGGCAGCGCGTATCACTCGCCGGGGCACGCAGGCCTGCTTGCTTACGCAGATGCGATACGGGGCGGCGTCAGCTTGTTGGGAATCGAGCACCTCTTCTCTCACCATTGGCCGAGCTGCAACAACGGGCACACGACGAAGACAAAGCATTCTCCCTCCTTTCCTCGCACTAGCGTCCCCCTCCCCCAGTGCCCCTACTCAAAGTACAGGAATACCGGACACCTGCCAGGCCGGACATTTGCCACACTTACCCCTTTGCCAGCAAGCGATCCCTCAGGTAAGGGACGCCCTTCCTCATACTACTTATGTCCGCTTTCAAACCGCCATCTCCACATCTTACTCGATACTGCAACGTCCCCTTAGAAAAATTATAAATGACTGTGCTGAAACTGACACACAATATTTTTAGCGCAACGCAGTCTGACTTTTAATAATCCCTACAAAAGAATGGCCCTGACTAACAATAAGCTATACATTTCATAAATCACTTACCTCACAAAAATCTTCGTTACTCAAACTACTGAAATACAGCGAGTGCCAATACTGCCAGCTAAATAAAGATTCTAACTACTGAAGTCACGAACTACCGATAGGCATAGTTCGCAAATGAAAGATTTTGATAAAGAACAAACAATGTATTGACCTTAACACTGTTCAAAAGTCATTATATATATATATATATATATATATATATATATATATATATATATATCAGTTCATGACATCCAGTCTTTCAAATTTACTGTCTCTGATGGACACACGTCCAGATCATCCGCTCTCAAAACTCCGCCATCTCTCCCCACATCCGCCACTGCTGGCGGCTCACCTCCAACTGCCCAACGATACGCGCTGTTCACATCTCACTGCCCACTACAATAGAGAATTTTTCAACAATGCAAACCAGACACAGACTGCACACAGCACAGCCAGTGATTTTCATACACAGCGCTACTTGGCGTTGTTGCTGTTGTGGTTTGATGCAGCTCTCCATGCTGCTCTATCCTGTGCAAGCTTCTTCATCTCCCAGTACCTACTGCAACCTACATCCTTCTGAATCTGCTTAGTGTATTCATCTCTTGGTCTCCCTCTACGATTTTTACCCTCCACGCTGCCGTCCAATGCTAAATTTGTGATCCCTTGACGCCTCAGAACATGTCCTACCAACCGGTCCCTTCTTCTAGTCAAGTTGTGCCACGAACTTCTCTTCTCCCCAATCCTATTCATCCTGTTCATCTTATAACCTCGTTTCAAGACACTGTCCATTCCGTTCAACTGCTCTTCCAAGTCCTTTGCTATCTCTGACAGAATTGCAATGTCATCGGCGAACCTCAAAGTTTTCATTTCTTCTCCCCTGATTTTAATACCTACACCAAGTTTTTCTTTTGTTTCCTTTACTGCTTGCTCAATATACAGATTGAATAACATCGGGGAGAGGCTACAACCCTGTCTTACTCCCTTCCCAGCCACTGCTTCCCTTTCATGCCCCTCGACTCTTGTTAATGTCATCTGGTTTCTGTACAAATTGTAAATAGCCTTTCGCTCCCTCTATTTTACCCCTGCCACCTTTACAGTTTGAAAGAGTGTATTCCAGTCAACACTGTCAAAAGCTTTCTCTAAGTCTACAAATTCTAGAAACGTAGGTTTGCCTTTCCTTAATCTTTCTTCTAAGATAAGCGCAAGGTCAGTATTGCCTCACGTGTTCCAACAATTCTACGGAATCCAAACTGATCTTCCCCAAGGTCGGCTTCTACCAGTTTTGCCATTCGTCTGTAAAGAATTCGCGTTAGTATTTTGCAGCTGTGACTTATCAAACTGATAGTTCGGTAATTTTCACATCTGTCAACACCTGCTTTCTTTGGGATTGGAATTATTATACTCTTCTTGAAGTCTGAGGGTATTTCGCCTGTCTCATACATCTTCCTCACCAGATGGTAGAGTTGTATCAGGACTGGCTCTCCTAAAGCCGTCAGTAGTTCTAAGGGAATGTTGTCTACTCCCCTATTCCCGGGGCCTTGTTTCGACTCAGGTCTTTCAGTTCTCTGTCAAACTCTTCACGCAGTATCTTATCTCCCATTTCATCTTCATCTACATCCTCTTCCATTTCCATCATATTGTCCTCAAGTACATCGCCCTTGTATAAACCCTCTATATACTCCTTTCACCTTTCTGCCTTCCCTTCTTTGCTTAGAACTGGGTTTCCATCTGAGCTCTTGATATTCATACAAGTGGTTCTCTTCTCTCCAAAGGTCTCTTTAATTTTCCTGTAGGCAGTATCTATCTTACCCCTAGTGAGACAAGCCTCTACATCCTTACATTTGTCCTCTAGCCATCCCTGCTTAGCCATTTTGCACTTCCTGTCGATCTCATTTTTGAGACGTTTGTATTCCTTTTTGCCTGCTTCATTTACTGCATTTTTATATTTTCTCCTTTCATCAATTAAATTCAATATTTCTTCTGTTACCCAAGGATTTCTATTAGCCCTCGTCTTTTTACCTACTTGATCCTCTGCTGCCTTCACTACTTCATCCCTCAGAGCGACCCATTCTTCTTCTACTGTATTTCTTTCCCCCATTCCTGTCAATTGTTCCCTTATGCTCTCCCTGAAACTCTGTACAACCTCTGGTTCTTTCAGTTTATCCAGGTCCCATCACCTTAAATTCCCGCCTTTTTGCAGTTTCTTCAGTTTCAATCTGCAGTTCATAACCAATAGATTGTGGTCAGAATCCTCATCTGCCCCTGGAAATGTCTTACAATTTAAAACCTGGTTCCTAAATCTCTGTCTTACCATTATGTAATCTATCTGATACCTTTTAGTATCTCCAGGATTCTTCCAGGTATACAACCTTCTTTCATGATTCTTGAACCATGTGTTAGCTATGATTAAGTTATGCTCTGTGCAAAATTCTACAAGGCGGCTTCCTCTTTCATTTCTTCCCCCCAATCCATATTCACCTACTATGTTTCCTTCTCCCCCTTTTCCTACTGACGAATTCCAGTCACCCATGACTATTAAATTTTCGTCTCCCTTCACTACCTGAATAATTTCTTTTATCTCGTCATACATTTCATCAATTTCCTCATCATCTGCAGAGTATTACGTACTGTATTACTCTTTAAATATCCTCAAATACTTTATCTCTTCATCTTCAGCTTTCTGTGTCGGCTTGCTGTCGGTTCTGATAACAACAACCCTATCAGTGAGCTGTTCTAAGTAACACACTCCCTGCCCTACCTTCCTATTCATAACGAATCCCAGTCCCGTTATACCGTTTTCTGCTGCTGTTGATATTACTCTATCCTCATCTGACCAGAAATACTTGTCTCTTTCCAGTTCACCTCAATGATCACTACTATATCTGGGGTTATTGCAAGAGACAGTTAACAGAGAAAATAGAGAATACCTTAAGAAAAGTCCCACATTTCATGATGGGTTCGTCTAGGAAAGACGAGAACATTACAGAGCTGTTCATCAAAATTCCAGTGGTGTAAGCTCCATAGATTGTTGTGCCTTGTGGAGAGGCTTACAGTTAAAATTCCAAGAGCGCACCTTCCAGGAAGAGTCATGTAAAATGTAACTAATAGTACTTCTTCCCACAAACACCTCGCGAGATAAGCACGAAGGAAAAAATAGAGTAATTCGACCTCATAAAGAAGGTTGCCGACAACCGGCCTTCCCTTGCACCCTTCGCGAATGGAACATGAAAAAGGAGAAATGATTGTGAGTCGGAATTACTCTACGCTACGTCTGGGCATTGACTCAAACAGAGCTTGGATGGCGTGTACAGGTACAGCTGCCCATGTAGCTTCAACACGATACCACAGTTCATCAAGAGTAGTGACTGGCATATTGTGACGAGCCAGTTGCTCGGCCACCATTGACCAGACATTTTCAATTGGTGAGAGATCTGGAGAATGTGCTGGCCAGGGCAGCAGTCGAACATTTCCTGTATCCACAAAGGCCCGTACAGGATCTGCAACTTGCCGTCGTGCATTATCCTGCTGAAATGTAGGGTTTCGCAGGGATGGAATGAAGGGTAGAGCCACGGGTCGTAACACGTCTGAAATGTAACGTCCACTGTTCAAAGTGCCGTCAATGGGAACAAGAGGTGAACGAGACGTGTAACCAAAGGCACCCCATACCATCACGCCGGGTGATACGCCACTATGGCGATGACGAATTCACGCTTCCAATGTGCGTTGACCGCGATGTCGCCAAACACGGATGCGGCCATCATGAAGTTGTAAATAGAACCTTGATTCATCCGAAAAAATGACGTTTTGCAATTCGTGCACCCAGGTTCGTCCTTGAGTACACCATCGCAGACGCCCCTGTCTGTGATGCAGCGTCAAGGGTAACCGCAGTCATGGTCTCCGAGCTGATAGTCCATGCTGCTGCAAACGTCGTCGAACTGTTCGTGCAGGTGGTTGTTGTCTTGCAAGCGTCCCCATCTGTTGACTCAGGGATTGAAACGTGGCTGCACAATCAGTTACAGCCATGCGGATAAGATGCCTGTCATCTCGACTGCTAGAGATACGAGGCCGTTGGGATCCAGCATGGCGTTCCGTATTACCCTCCTGAACCCACTGATTCCATATTCTGCTAACAGTCATTGGATCTCGACCAACGCGAATAGCAATGTCGCGATACGATAAACCGCAATCGCGATAGGCTACACTCCGACCGTTATTCTAGTCGGATACGTGATAGTACGCATTTCTCCTCCTTACAAGTGGCATCACAACAACGTTTAACCAGGCAACGCCGGTCATCTTCATCCTGTCGGTTAAATTTCGCGTCTGTAGCACGTCATCTTCGTGGTGTAGCAATTTTAATGGCCAGTAGTGTATACGATGACACTAACTTGGTAGTAAAGGATGTTATGTGCAACATTGGCTCGGTTTCAAACAGTGCAGTACATGACCTAAGTTCATGGCTTGTAGAAAATTAAATAACGCTAAATCACAGTAAGACTCAGTTTTTACATTTTCTAACATACAGATCAACAAAACCTGACGTTTTAATTTCACAGAATGGGCGTATGATTAGTGAAACTGAACAGTTCAGATATCTAGGTGTTCAGATAGATAGTAAGCTGTCGTGGCAAGCCCTCCAAGCCCACGTTCAGGATCTTGTTCAAAGACTTAATACTGCCATTTTTACTATCCGAACTGTATCTGAAGTGAGTGATCGTTCGACACGAAAATTAGCCTACTTTGCTTGTTTTCATTCGCTTATGTCATATGGTATTATATTTTGGGGTAACTCTTCCAAATCTAAAAGGATATTTTTGGCTCAGAAACGGGCGATTCGGGCAATAAGTGGTGTGAGTTCACGGACCTCTTGTCGACCCCTGTTCACCAGTTTGGGTATTTTGACATTGGCCTCTCAATATATATATATATATATATATATATATATATATATATATATATATATATATATATATATATATATATATTCCTGACTATCATTTCTTGTTGACAGTATTAGCTTATTCCCAAGAATAAGCAGCTTTCACTCGGTTAATACTCGGCAGAAATCAAACCCGCATTTGAATCGGAGTTCCTTAACTGTTGTGCAGAAAGGTGTGCAGTATATTGCTGCATCCATTTTCAATAAGCTACCATTTGAATTCAAAAATCTTAGCAGTAATCCACGAGCTTTCAAATCGAAACTGAAGAGTTTCCTCATGGGTCACTCCTTCTATTCTGTTGAGGAGTTCCTTGAAAAATTAAGCTGATTCTTGTTGTATTGTTGACTGCGTTTACTTAAACTTGTGGTCCGACTTTTTTAGGTTTCATAAACATTTATTTTTATCTGTTATTACTTTTATGTTGTAATTTCTTGTACTGACACGTTCCATGACCTTGGAGATTTGCTCCTCAATTTGGTCCTACGCAACTTGACGTGTAAATAAATAAATAAACAACCGCTTGCTCGACGGAAGACCCATGCCTAAAGACTGGAAAGCAGCAGAGACCACACCAATATACGAGAAAGGGAGTAGGAGTGATCCGATGACTTATAGACTCATATCACTGACGTCGATTTGCAGTAGAATTCTGTAACCTATACTGTGCTTGAACGTTATGAAATACCTGAAGAAAATGATCTGTTGACACGTAGCAGGGATTCAGAAAATATCGTTCTTGTGAAGCACAACTAGTTCCTTATGCTCACGAAGAAATGGATGCTATCGATACGTAATCTCAAATTGATTCAAAGTTTCTAGATTTCCAGAAATCTTTTGATACCGTCCCTCAAAAGAGATTTATAATCAAGTTGCGTGTCTATGGAGTATCGTCACAGTTGTGCGACTGGATTCGTGAGTTCCTGTCGGACAGATCACAGTTCGTAGTAACTGACGGTAAGTCATCGAGTAAAACAGAAGTGATATCTGGCGTTCCCCGGAAGTATTATAGGCCATCTGCTGTTCCTGATCCATATAACCGATTCAGGAGGCAATATGAGTAGTCATCTTAAGACTGTTTGCAGATGATGCTGTCATTTACCGTCTAGTATCTGTATGGTTCGAAAAGTGGCAACGGACCCTGAATAGCGAAAAGTGCGAAGTCATCTACATGAGCACTAAAAGGAATCCAATGAATTTCGGTTACATAATAAATCTCACAAACGTAAAGGCTGACAATTCAACTAAGTATCGGGAACTACAATTACGAGCAACTTAAATTGGATTAATCATATAGATAAATGTTCTGAAGAATGCAAACCAAAGATTGCGTTTTATTAACAGAACACTTAGAAGATGCAACAGGTCTAGTAAAGAGGCTGGCTACACTACGATTGTTAGTCCTCTTCTAGAGTGCTGCTGTGCAGTATTGGATCCTTACCAGATTGGATTGCAAAGGACACTGAAAAAGTTCAAAGAAGGGCAACTTTTTCTTTATCATCCAGAAACAGGGGAGAGAGTGTCACGGAGATAATACGTGATTTGAGGTGACGATCATTAACCCGTTACTTACTAATATATGTATTATTTAAACTTACGAAAATCTGCATATTTGGTTTTTCAAACTCTCATCAAAATTTTGTGTCTTTTTTGACAGGAATTCTGTATATATCTGTCCTTACTATGTATTGAAGTGATGAGGAGTAAAGATAATCCTGTTTTAGGAATTCTTGTTGGTGTAGTATACCCGAAAAAATACAAGCTTGTACAACGCCACTGAACATTTCTCACACTCATATCGTGTATCACTTTCTGCCTTCCTTGCTTTGCACACTACACAATTTCTGGAGGTTGTTTTCTTGACGAGGTTGGGGGGGGGATAAACCTAACAAAACCTGAAAACGACTGCTTATAACTCGCAAAATATCGAAAGAAATCGGGTGTGTTATACACCACTAAATAGATAGATACACCAGCTTTCCAGTGTTACATAATATGTCATGTATGTATTAACATAGAAGAAGAAACACTAAGAAGAAGCTATAGCAGCTTGGCCCGTCTCACAGCCAGTAATGTAATAACGGACTTGAAATCTGCGGCCGATTGTGAGCTGGCTATATAAGCCAATGGGTTAAAGCAAAGGCGTTTTCCGTTGCAGAAATTTCACGAAATTTCATTCTTCCAAGTTGTCCTACATGGGGAGAAATAATCATTGTAATAAAATAACAGAAAACAGAGCTCGCACGGTAAGTGTTCGTTACCTGCGCGCGCTGTTAGAGAGTGGAACGCTCGAGAGACAGTGTGAAAGTGGTTCGATGACCCCTCTACCAGGCGCTTAATTGTGAACTGCAGAGCAATCATGTGCGTGTACCCGCCTCGTTCCATTGTGCAGGAATGATCGGAATCTCCTTCCGTGGTGCGCACTTCTGGAACAGTTAGCGACTGCACAAAGTTCCCGAGCACAGAGCATTCTTCCATTTCCGCACCAAGCTCTGTAGGTCGGCAATTTCGGAATCGAAAACTTGTTCCGAACGCTTTTACCAAAAGCAGTCACTATCGGCGCCATAAAATCCCTCCAATTAGTCGACTGTCCTTTCGGGGGCATTGCAATAAATAAAACGACACGAGTTTCATTTTTGTGCCGCCTATAGTAAGGCGGGCTGGCGGGCTTTGTGGCAAGTGCCGCCTGCCCGCGGCTGCGCCCTCTCAGCAGTGGCTGCGGCCCGCGCCACAAACGCCGCGGCGATTTAAAACCGCATTTGCATGAGGGCCGGATTACCCGCCAGCGCCCGGAAACTAAAACAGCGAAACAAAACTGGCGCCGCCCGGTGGATGCGCCGACCGCGCGCCCCGGCAAAGCTGTTCCGGGCGCTGATTTCAGGCCGTCGGCAACATTTACCGATACGCTCGCCACTGCACGACTCCATCCACAAATTTATTTCCCACAAACTTCATCATCCTGGCAGTTTCTGGTCCCTCTTAGCGCCGTTTACGAAACAGATCTCTCTCTCTCTCGCTCTGTCTCTCCTTCTCCGCCTTTCTCTCTGTCTCTATCTCTGCCTTTCTCTCTCGCTCCTTCTGTGTCACTACCGTTCATATTCAGTTTTTGGTTCTGGCTCTTTATTCTGATTTTCACTTCACATCCTCAGACATTTATCCACACAGAAATTTTGTCCTTAGGAAAGCTCTGTGGTGGAGGAATTTTTTAAAGCACCATGTTGGGCGCTATCCAATGTCATTGGCGCTGTAGTAACACCGGTTCCCGTCAGATTACCGAAGTTAAGTGCTATCCGGCTTGGCTAGCACTCGGATGGGTCACCGTACTGGTCTGCCGAACGCTGTTAGAAAGCATGGTGCACTCAGCCGTTCTGCGGCCAATTGAGGAGCTAAATGATTGGGAAGTGGCGGCTCCCGTCATGGAAACTGGCAACGGTGTGTTGACCACACCTCCCTCCAGTGATGCCTATCGACTGAGTACGACACGGCGGTTGGTCGGTCCGATGGGACTTCCGAGGCCTGTCCGGGCGGAGAGTATGTTGAGCATAAAGTGCGTGGAGATGGAATTTTTAGTGTAATCAAGGTTTTTGTAACGCACAAGATTCAAACACTGTCCGTTGCTCACGCTCCAAAGTAGTACTCGGGTACAAGTCCTCAGTCAGCAGAACGAAGGTCCTGCAAAGCCTAGCGAAGTGATGTTCGGTTTCGACATCTACATCAGTACTTCGCAGACCACCTTATGGTGTGTGGTGGAGGTTATTTTACGTACCACTGCACTTCTCCCCGGCCCTGTTAGCGTTATGAACGGTTCGAGGGAAGAATGATTTTAGTTAGCCTCCGTCTGAGTTCGAATCTCTCTAATTTCGACTTCATGATCTTTTTGCGAGATATGCGAAGGGGGAACCAAACTATTCGTTGGTCCCTCCAGGAAATAACCCATTCGGAACTTCAATAGCAAGTGACACCGCGATGCAGGATGCCTCTCTTGCAACATCTGCCACTGGAGTTGCACTTTCGCTTTTGCTAAATGCACCTGTATCAAATGTGCTGCTTTTATTTAGATCTGCTCTGTTCCCTCTATCAATCCAAGTGCACAATCAAAAGACCTAGGGTCGGCAGGAGTGACCGAGCGGTTCTAGGCACTTCAGTTTGCAACCGCGCGACCGCTACGGTCGCAGGTTCGAATCCTGCCTCGGGCATGGATGTGCGTGACGTCCTGAGGTTAGTTAGGTTTAAGTAGTTCTAAGTTCTAGGGGACTGATGACCTCAGCTGTTAAGTCCCATAGTGCTCAGAGCCATTTGAACAGACCTAGAGTCCTACAAATCGGTACTCAGGTTCAACTTCACAACCAACAAACCATGATTCTCATAAAGTGGAGCTCAGCTTCGAGTCCTCAATCAACAGAACGTGAGTCCCACGACGTGTACTCAGGGTCAAGATGACTATCAACCGAACGTGAGTCCCGCAGAGCAGTGCTCAGGTTCAAGTTCTCAATCAGGACAACGAGAGGCCTGAAAAATGGAGATCGGCTTCAAGTTCTTAACCAGTAGAATGTGTAACCCAAAAATCAGTGCGTGAGTTTAAGTCCTCGACCAAGACAACGGGGAGTCCCGCAAAGTGGCGCTTGGTTTCAAATCAGCAGACAACATAACAAGAGTCGCAAAAAGCGGTGCACAGTTTCATGTCCTAAGTTAAAAGAACAAGAGCCCCACAATGTGATGCTATGGTTGAAGTTCTCAGTCAACAGAACGACCGTCTCACGACTGGACAGTCAACTTGACGAGAGTACCGCAAAGTCGGGTCGGACTCGAGTCCTCAGTCAACACAATGAGAGTCACACACAGCGGAGCTCGAGTTCAAGTCCTCAATCAGAAGAACGAAAGCAGAACTCCGGCTGAAGTTCTTTACGGAGGACTTTTATAGGCCGCTTAAAAAATACCATAGGGTTTGGTCAAAGCTGTTGGCTCCTGAATCAATAATCAACGGGCGAGTTGGCACAAACTCCGTATTTAACTCACGAACGCCTTCTCAAACTCAATAAATTTATAAAATCCATTATGTTTCTTCAACTACACTGAATAGCCAAGGAATACCTGCCTAATATAGGGCCCACGCGAGCACGCAGAAGTGGCGCAACACGACGTGGCATCGACTCGATTAATGTCTCAAGTAGTGCTGGAGGGAACTGACACCATGAATCCTACAGGCTGTACATAAATCCGCAAGAGTACAGAGGTGGAGATCTCTTCCGTACAGCACGTTGCAAGGCATCCCGGATATGTTCGTTAATGTTCATTTCTGGAGTGTTTGGTGGCCAGCGAAAGTGTTTAAACTCAGAAGAGTGTTCCTGGATCCATTCTGTAGCAATTCTGGACGTGTGGGGTGTCACATTGTCCTGCTGGAACTACCCAAGTCCGTCGGAATGCACAATGGATATGAATGGATGCAGGTGATCAGACAGGATGCTTATGTACGTGTCACCTGTCGGAGTCCTATCTAGACATTCACTCCAAGTGCACACGGCCCACACCATTACAGAGTCCACCAGCTTGAACAGTCCCGTGCTGACATACAGAGTCCAGGAATTCAAGAGGTTGTACACGAGTGGGCCGTCGGCTCCGAAAGCCCATATCGATGATTGAATGATTCGGACTCTGACACTTGTTGATCGCCCAGCACTGAAATCTCTAGCAATTTGGGGAAGGGTTGCACTTCTGTCATGTTGAATTTTTCTCTTCAGTCGTCGTTGGTCCCGTTCTTGCAGCATATTTTTCCGGCAGCAGCCATGTTGGAGAAATTGATGTTGTACCGGATTCCTGATATTCACGGTGCACTCGTGAAATGGTCATATGGAAAAATCCCCACTTCATCCTTACCTCGGAGATGCTGTGTCCCACCGCTCATGCGCCCAATATAACACCAAATTCAATTAAATATTGATAACATGCCACTGTAGCAGCAGTAACCAATCTAACAACTGATCCAGACACTTGTTGTCTTATACAGGCATTGCAGACTTCAGTATCGAATTCTGCCTGTTTACATATCTCTGTATTGAGTACGCCTGCCTACCCTAGTTATTTGGCGGTCCAGTGTATAACAAAGTGAAACTACCCAAAACGCCAGACGTTTTACGTTAGAAGTGACAGTTTATGCTACCTCACCCGCTGTTTATTCTGTTGATAACCTCTGACGTCGGTAATCTTTGGTTTGTGATGGCGCTAGTGTTCACAGTGTGTGTGTGTGTGTGCGTGCGCGTGCGTACGTATGTTAACTTTATGGAGTATATCTGAAATCTGAGGATTTGGATTCGCCTGCACAGCGCTTACTTGCTGCAGTTTTTCCCCTTGAAAACGGCAGTGTATGCCCCCGTCGAAATATCGACAGTTGTCGACGTCACCCTGCTGCATTCTCGTAAGTTATTTGAACAAGGTATCCGTCGGGAGTCACAAAGGTCTCACATACACTGGAAACTGTCTAAACATGGTTAATTAGTCGGTGAAACGGTACTGACAGCGATTAATGCAATGTCAGTAATTACGGTGTACAATTGTCGAAGGTGGCAGCTGCCTTTTCACGTTTCTGGAGCGCAGCACTGTGTTCTTCCGTGTCCGGTGATGCCCACGCCGGACATTAGGTTTGTTCACAGCCGTTACGGAGGTTATCCTGCACCCTTGGCGGAACTGTCAAAGCTGCCCCCCCTCTCCCCCTCAGAAAATCTGCTATTCTAAAAATTTTTCTCCGCATACTTAAGAAATTATGTAATTTATAGGCTGGTTTAATAAAAATGAAGCGATATTAATAACACTGCTTAAATGAGTTGTATAAATGAAACGTATTCATCACAAAAATGAGCTGTATCACTTTAATAAATAACAAATTTTATAAACATTATAAAAAAGATCAATGCATAACAAAATACGTGTCTTATTGTTTATGGCAGCTACTGTATTTTAGTATGATGTATAATGAAGAACATATTTAATTCCTCCTCGCAAATTATTAAATCGAATTGAAAGAGGAAGGGCCATAATTAAGTTCTGAGACCACGTTCCTTTCCAAGAACTGACCTTTTAATATAATTTTACTTTCCTCTGCCTTTGAGTGAAGCAAACACATTGATTACATCATTGAAGTCAAATTTAAAAGCCGTGTCGTATTCTATTGATAAGATAATTGAATTTAACAGTCTCCTTCATCTATAGTAGAACTTGAGTAGTTTTTATCATATTTAATCAGTTGAAACTGCATTGACAACATACTTTAATTACTGGAACTGTCATAAATATAGTCAGATTTACTTCAATGTTTGGACAAGGACCTCGTCATGCATGGTTAAAAGAAAAAAAACTCATGCTATCCATATGGGAAGCGACGTCAGAGCTCTTCGTCAACTCTTTCTACTAAAATTTGAAACCCACTATTTCGTTAACTAGCTCAGCCGCATTGATATTTCTGCTGTAATTGGCACCAAAATCTGTAGTTAATTTTAGAAAATAAGATAGAGAACTGTCATTTAAGGCGTTCCGAACAGTAAATGAAAGTGAGAGGAAATGGTTTGTTTTATGTGAGACCTGTTTCTCCGTTCACTTACTATTGTATAAAATACTTTGAAGCATCCGAGCCTAAACATTTTCACTCCAGTCCTCAGCTGGCAGAAATTGGCAAAAATCAGAAGTCTTATTTCGAATAGTACAGGGTGTCCATAAATTACCTTTTCCACTTAGACTTTAATAACTGTAAAACTATATTAGATATTAACAAATGGTTTTCAACATGTAATAAGGTAACTCATAAAGCGTCTTTTACGTTCCAAGTGACGCAGAATTCAACCTGAAAACCGTATAAGATGTAGTATCCAGCCTGGAAGGCGGCGCGTGGGTAGGAGCAGGAAAAGGTAATATACGTCGGTACTGAGGTATCAGTTTAAATCACCTTTACTAATGTATAAACATATGCAAATATATTACATAATTTGCAAGGTGGTGCGAAGTCGAAGCTTAGTGTCCTGGCCGGCTGCATCTGACGAAAAGGGCCGAATCTGTAGCTGAGCTCGTAGAGCTCCACAGCACCAGCTAGAGGGCGCTGCCGTCGGTGTCTCGTGGTAGTGCCAACCTTTGAAGCTATGTGGCATCGTTACTATCGATACCACAGACAATACAGTAGAAAGCTCAGTGTGTGGCCTGGTTCATACAGACGAGTCCAATACTCACATGCAATGAAACCTTCGAACACGGTATGGAAGGCAACCACCGGCCCGACAAACTTTTCGGGCTTGCCTTACGTCATTTATGAACGCCCTGTATATTTGCTTCAGCATCCACTCGCAAACTGATATCCTACAATACGGTAGCAAAGTTGCAGCAAAAGCTCCATTGGTGAAAATGAGTTAACTGTTTGGACGGCACCTGTATGAACCACGTGCACTGTTGACCCACCGTCCATATGACACCTGTTCGATAGTAGTAGTTTGTGTTGGTACTTGACGAAATGACACCGTAACAACAATGTACGTTTACAGTCTCTGACTGAGGGAAAGGATGCCTCTCGCAGGCAGAGGATAAGAACACGAGTGGTAGGAGAACTCACTACGTCTTTGGTTAATTCTTATATCGTCTGTCTTTTTTAGGGAGTGGGGGTTCACACTTTGCACCCCCTCTGCGCCTGCGCCCTAGGCTGCTGCCTGTCTCGCCGTGACGTCGGTACGATCCTGTTTGTCGACTGTTTCCCGCTTCCTTGGGGTTTGCGTAGAGATACCGAACCGACGAGGATGCAGGCCTGTTTGCAGAGGAAATTCCCCCCTGTCGAGGATAGCCGGGACACGACCGCAGCTTCCGAGTTGGGCAATGAGGGTACGCCGCGCCACACCCACCCAAGCCGACTCGAGCCGCTGGTGTTTCCGCCAAGTTCGGCGGCAGACCAGGTCGGTGGCGGGCCGAGCACACCCCTCTGGGCAGCGCCACTTGCTGGCGCGATAAACTCGCTTAACCTGATTCTTCCCGGGGGCCGCAGCCACCAAGCCTTGTCTTCGCGGTGTTTATTGAAGACCTAAGAGGTGATAAAGCAAACGTAGCAACTACAGTGTGCGTATTGTGTTCCGCAATGACGTACTAGCACTGAGCGAGGTGGTGCGGTGATTAGCTCACTGAACTCGCGTTCGGGAGAGCGTCAGTTCAAACCCGCGTTCGGCCATTCTCATTTAGATTTTCCGTGATTTCCCTAAATCGCTTCAGGTAAACGCATTTGAAAGAGCACGGCGATTTCCTTCTCCATCCTTCACTAATCCGAGGTTCAGGTCCGTCTCTAACGACCTCGTTGTGGACGGAATATTAAACACTAATCACCTCCTCCTCCACCATAATCACTTTATGCTGCCTCTTATGCCTCTCTGGTCTGCAGCAAGCTGCGGAGCCAATAACATTCTCGCCTTTCCTGTATGGGCTTCGAAGGTATATCTCTTCCGCAGAGGTGCTTCTACGGTAAGCAGACAGGCAACTGGTGGTAAAAGGTGCGCCATTACTGCAAATGACAGACTAGCCTTCCCCACCAACAGGACTGGTACTACCTTTGTACGAGAGCAATACACCCTAATTAGAGTAGGCACCTAATCTCTAAGTGTGAAAGGAAATGTCCTGACTAACTGACTGACTCATCATCGCCCAGCTCAAACTGCTAAACATAAAAAACTTGACATTTGGAGAGGATATTGATCTTGTGCTGAAGGCGTTGTTTAGTGCTGTATTGTTCGAAATTTAATCCCTTAGGGGGTGAAATGGAGAATGAAAGGTTTTCTGAAAAATACCGCTATTAAGGCAATTTTGATACTCGAGCTACGAGAACTGGTTCAAACACGGTTCAAATGGCTCTGAGCACTATGGGACTGAGCATCTGAGGTCATCAGTCCACCTAAGTAACCTAAGGACATCACACACACTCATGCCCGAGGCAGGATTCGAACCTGCGACCGTAGCAGTCGCGGGGTTCCGGACTGAGGCGCCTAGAACCGCTCTGCCACCGCGGCCGGCTACAGCTACCAGAAATGCTTTTCGATCAGAAGTACATGCGCAAAAGACCGTGCTTCTGTAGCCTTAATTTACGTGAAAAGTTGAGATGATGTAATTTATGAACAACATAAAAGTTCGATTAAAGAAAAACAGAAAAGTAAAGTCCATGCAGACGATACAGTCTACGCGAGGGAATCAGTTGGCGCTTAACTAGTTAAAGCATAACGAAAAGCACTGCTCACAAAAAAACGACTGAACCAGTTGCAAACAAATTTTATGTTCTGTTCTTGGCAAAGTCATCTGTCTCAATCTTTCTCTTCCATTATATTCAATTTTTACATAAGCTAACATGTTTTTATTTATTCTATTCCCGTCGTATCTATAAGAGGCAGTCAAAAAGTTCCCGTTCGGAGGCCGTGCAATCGAGAATCGATATGCCAATCAGGCAAAATCGCCTCGACCATTGCGGCAATCATCCCTCCGACGCACCAGGATGAAGACAGCCGTTTGGCAAAATACCTCGTTTTGCTGCGTGAAGGAGTGCGCAACTGCAGGAGTGCGCAACTGGCTGTGTCACTTCCTCGCCCGACAGGAATCGTCGATTCTTCAAGGCTCTTTTCAAAGGATCCAAGGCGCGATAATCGCATGGACAGAGACCAGGACTATATGGCGGAAGCTTGAGTGTCTCCCAGTCGAGTTGGCATAGCTGCTAAGACTGACCTCCCAAGATCAGCCGGCCGTTGTGGCCGTGCGGCTCTAGGCGCTTCAGTCTGGAACCGCGTGACTGCTACGGTCGTAGATTCGAATCCTGCCTCGGGCATGGATGTGTGTAATGTCCTTAGGTTAGTTAGGTTTAATTAGTTCTAAGTTCTAGGGGACTTATGACCTCAGAAGTTAAGTCGCATAGTGCTCAGAGCCATTTGACCTCCCAGATCGAACTTGTGTCGACTCGTGATCAATATGGAACTTGTCACTCCATTCCACAACGGGGATTTTCCACAGACATGCTGTCCCACACACATTTTTCGTTCTCCGTTGGATGTCTACTGGTGCTTGTCCTTCGGCTGCCAAGAAAAGAATAACAGCACGTTCGTCCTGTTTGGACCCGTTTGGTAATAACGTCACCGTATTTCACATATCCGCATTTACCGCACACACGCCGGAAAGGCACGAATGACACACTAATAATACCTTGCCTTGCCCCCAAACGTAATTTTCTCGATCGTCCCTTGCACTGGTTGCGAGATTAACAGCGGAGAGTGTTGAGAGTTCCGAAAAGTTTTATAAAAGAAGCTTATACAACTTAATATCTATGATATGACTGCATTTGTCATTTCATAACATATCACAGCGTAAGTGTAGAGAATAAAAAATATATTTACATGAATGCAGGCTCACACTGTACAAACACTTAGAGGTCCTTTTATACTTGATTACATACCTTGTGAGAAAATTTGATGTCTTAAATTTACTTTACAAACGTTGTCTAATTCTGTGAATATATTTTTCTATCAATACACTTTTATGATGTTTTTAAAGAGCTTAATTTTTAACTGAGAAACTTAAAAAACCATTCTTCCTCGCCGGCCGCGGTGGCCGAGCGGTTCTAGGCGCTTCATTCCGGAACCGCGCGATTGCTACGGTCGCAGGTTCGAATCCTGCCTCGGGCATGGATGTGTGTGATGCCCTTAGGTTAGTTAGGTTTAAGTAGTTCTAAGTTCTAGGGGACTGATGACCTCAGACGTTAAGTCCCATAGTGCTCAGAGCCATTTGAACCATTTTTGAACCATTCTGCCTCCTTTTCCTGGTACGATAATTCTCTTTTTCACATTTCGTTTTGTTAAACAGTAGTTCTCCCTTCCTTGCATTCCATAGTCAAGTATGTCCACACTGGGAAGATGTGTTTCGCTATCCCTTATAGCGGTAACAATCTGAGATACTACCTAATCAGAAGTACCCAGACACCCCTGTGCCGGCCGCGGTGGTCTCGCGGTTAAGGTGCTCAGTCCGGAACCGCGTGACTGCTACGGTCGCAGGTTCGAATCCTGCCTCGGGCATGGATGTGTGTGATGTCCTTAGGTTAGTTAGGTTTAAGTAGTTCTAAGTTCTAGGAGACTGATGACCACAGAAGTTAAGTCCCATAGTGCTCAGAGCCATTTTGAACACCCCTGTGTAACTAGGAACTGACCACTAGATGTCAGAAGACGCGGACTTGCCAGTGTAAAAGGCGATGGGGAATGTTGTATTCTCAGTAGAAAACCGGTAACAACAGAATGAGTCGATCAGGAGATCTCAGTGATTTCGAACGTGGACTAGGCATTGGATGTCACCTCAGTAACAAATGAATCAGTGACATTCCAACCCCTCTAAAGCTGCAAGTTCACTGCTGGTGGTGTGGTTGCGAAGTGCAAACGAGAAGGAATATCCACAGTTAAACCGAGGTCAAAGAGGTCAAAGTGACTGGGCGTAGGGAGTTAAAAAGAATGGGGAGCAATGGTCGAGCCGCTAATCATAAACCACGTGGACTAGGCATTGGATGTCGCCTCAGTAACAAATGAATCAGTCACATTCCAACCCCTCTAAAGCTGCAAGTTCACTGCTGGTGGTGTGGTTGCGAAGTGCAAACGAGAAGGAATATCCACAGTTAAACCGAGGTCAAAGTGACTGGGCGTAGGGAGTTAAAAAGAATGGGGAGCAATGGTCGAGCCGCTAATCATAAACCACGTGGACTAGGCATTGGATGTCACCTCAGTAACAAATGAATCAGTGACATTCCAACCCCTCTAAAGCTGCAAGTTCACTGCTGGTGGTGTGGTTGCGAAGTGCAAACGAGAAGGAATATCCACAGTTAAACCGAGGTCAAAGAGTCCTCATGCGCTGACAGACAGGGACAGTCAAGCGACGCGGTGGGTACTTGAAAAAACCGTATGAAATCAGAAGAAGGAATCATTCGTGAGTTTCAAAATGCTACGATCAGTCCAGCTAGTGCAGTGACTGGGCGTAGGGAGTTAAAAAGAATGGGGAGCAATGGTCGAACCGCCAATCATAAACCACACATTTCTGTAGACAATGGTAAGAGGTGATTCAGGTGTTTTCAAGAGCAACGCCACTCGACAATGAATGAATGGAAACGAGTGATCTGTAGCGATGAATCACGCTCTTCCTACGACAATCCGATCAAAAGGTTTGTATTCGGCGAATGGAGAACGTTACATGCCATTACGTGTAATGCCAAATGCCAACAGAGAAGTCCAGTGGAGATGTTGTCACGATAAGGTGGTGATTTTTGTGATCAGAGTGCGATCCCCTTGCTGCGCTTAAGAAAATGCCAAGTGCAGAAGCATTTGAGCACAGTTTACAGCTCTGAGTACAGCGTACAGCAGAGGAACAGTTCGGAGACGACGATTGGTCGTATCAGTGGCTGCACCCTGACATAAAGCGGCATCTGTGAGGAAACTGTTTGTGGATAATAATGCATCTGATATCGACTAACATAACCAGACTCCGGTGTGCACTCGATGGGACAAAATGGTTCAAATGGCTCTGAGCACTATGAGACTTAACTTCTGAGGTCATCAGTCCCCTAGAACTTTGAACTAGTTAAACCTAACTAACCTAAGGACATCACACACACCCATGCCCGAGGCAGGATTCGAACCTGCGACCGTAGCAGTCGCGCGGTTCCAGACTGTAGCACCTAGAACCGCTCGGACACTCCGGCTCGCTCGATGGAACACCTTTGAGACGAGTTAGAATATCTATTTCTCTCCACATCCCAGCGTCCAGTGTCATTAACTCCCCTGGTTTCGGCTTTTGGGGAAAAACGGGCTGCCGCTCCCCCACAGCCACTGAGACATCTCCTTGAAAGTTTCTCAAGCGGGTTCCAGGCCGCCACGAAGGCGAAGGAAGGGTGAACCCATCCCTTATTAATGTCGACTAATAGTTGCCCAGATTCCTCAGCCATTTTGATCAGCCATTCAGAAATCTCAGTGAAAAATTTTTCCCAGCAGGATTCAGGCAATGATGAAGACGAATGATAGATGTCCGGATAGGTAGTGTATGTTCCAAGACCGCCAGTATGTTGACAGATGAGCATCATGCCCTTTACAAGGCAAATCAGCAGGATGTAAACGCTGTACATGTGAACCTCAGTTGGCACAGCATTTCCGGAAACATAACACGCCCAGTAATCACTAGCGCCACCACACGAATCGTTCAAATGGCTCTAAGTGCTATGGAACTTAACATCTGAGGTCATCAGTCCCCTAGACTTAGAACTACTTAAACCTAACTAACATAAGGACACCACACACATCCATGCCCGAGGCAGGATTCGAACCTGCGATCGTAGCAGCAGCGCGGTTCCGGACTAAAGCGCCTAGAACCGCTCGGCCACAGCGGCTAGAGCCACCACACGAACATGACCGACGCCAGAAGTTACCAATAGTGAAAATTACTATACAACGGGTAAGGTAGCACTAAATGTCCGTCTTTTTGACAAAGGAGGAACAGAATTTCGCCCAAAATTTGAGCAAAAACCTACATCTCTATTTACAATGTTACTTGATAATTTTATTTCGAGTGCTTACTTAATAACAATAACCCAACAGCTGGAAGTGCACACCAGAGTCTCGGTGTTGCCATATTCTATGGGAAGGCCGGCGCCGCTGAAGTTCTGCAACAGCCGATTTGCTCGTCTACTGTAAGCGTGTATAATGCTTATGCTCTTTACAGAAGTCCTCCAAGGTCGTGATAGTCTGACCAATATATGACATGCCACAGCAGCAAGGAACAAAATAAAAACCTGCTTTACGCAGGCCAAGATCATCCTCAACGGTACCTAAAGTGAACCTTATCTTAGGTTGAGATCGCCGGACGGTGTACCCTAGCGGTTCTAGGCGTTTCAGTCCGCGACCACGCTGCTACAGGGGTCGCAAGTTCGAATCCTGCCTCGGGTATGCATGGGTGTGATGTCTTTAGGTTAGTTAGGTTAAGTAGTTCTATATCTAGGGTACTGATGATCTCGCATGTTAAGTCCAATAGTGCTTAGTGCCATTTTTTAGGTGGAGATCGGAAAACAAATGGCATTTCCACAAAATACGTCGAGTCATGATGTAGACACGAAGATGCTCCCTGTGTAGGGCAGAAGGGCTGAAGACCTCGGTACTAACTTGGTATTATGTTCACTCACCCGTTGCAAGGTTGGTCGGTAGCGCAACGTACGTTTGATATGTCTTTCACTATATCAATTCTGTCGGATGGTGACCTCAAGACGGGTTAACTCACTAACTCTCAGGGTCTGAAATGAATTGGACCCTGTGAACCAGGGTGGGTAGTACCCCTTCACGCCGGGTCGGATGGTCACAACTATCGTCCTGTAGATACAAGTCAGTATGAGTAGGTTTCCTGTAAACAGCATGTCTCAAGATAACATCAACCTGCCTCCTGATCAACACATCAAGGAAGGGAAGGCAGGGAACCTTATCCACCTCACCTTGCTGCATCCTCGTACTTAATTTGAACGCTCTGTACGCCGGGAGAAATTCAGTTCTCACAGGCAATGTATTTTTTACAAAATGGTGCGTGCAAGACTGTCCGGGTGCTACATTTTCAGTACAAATTTCATTTACTTTATGGTCACAAATTTTTGTCATCAGACTATATGTTTCGATCTATAATGACCATCTTCCACATCTGTTTTCTAAAAACATGTTCTAATGTAGCCATAGTGGCTGCAGTACCTTAGGACATGTTTTTATAAGGCAGATCTGGAGATGGTCAATATAGACCGAAACCGGTTTGGAGTACACCTCAGAATTTTTTTCTGAAGTACAACACTTCTTTCTATGTAAATAATTTGCGCAATTTTCCATAGATCAGTACGACACAAATTTTCACTTTCACCAGGTGCAGCGGGAGGGGGGGGGGGGGGGGCTGAAAAGTTGGTGCGGGGGGAAGAGACACACTAGTGTGCTGTGTGCTACTTACCGCTTTTGATGAGTCTCTTCGCTTGTGCCCGCTGCATTTGAACATGCGTAGCCGGTTTTATAAAGGCGGATTTCATCAAACTTGACGGACGTACAATCGTTATGTGCCCTATACAAAACTAGCGTATCTATCTTCTTCAAAATCGTCCTGCGTCCGAACATACATTCTACACCTGGATAAATGCTTTCATACTTTATCTCTGCGCTAAAAAAACTGCCGTGTCTGTTTTACAGATTCCACATCTGAATGCGTGCTTCCGTAGTTTGTCTATGCCCTGTCGTGTGGGCTGCACTTAGTTGAGTTTCATGACACTAGAAATTGTCATTCTCGCTGTTTCCTTTAGTTGAGACGAATCAGAGCGGAGTGCAGTGCGTTTTGAAGGCCCCGCTTTTCCACACTGCTGTGTGTGTGTGTGTGTGTGTGTGTGTGTGTGTGTGTGTGTGTGTGTGTGTGAGTGCGCGCGCACGCTCAGCGAACGAGGCGTGCATCCTCCACCTCGCCCGCGTCTGCTGCCGCTTCCCACTTGTAATTGCGGCGCGTGTTTGCACGGGGGCGGCAGCGACGCGGATAAATCAACGAGACGTGTGGCGTGTCCCCTTGTTACCTGCCCGCATTCAAGAACACCCGCTCGTTTGCACACGTGTCCGCGCTGTTGCGCTCCAGTTGCGCTTCTGCACGACACGTGCGAAACAACTCGATTCTTGTCTCAGCTTGTTCTGTACGGAAGCAATTAATCCAGCGTTCTTTCAGCCCACTATACGAAGCGCGAAGAACGGTTGCAGCTGTCTGTCTGTGCGCTGTCTAGCCTGTCTTCGTTAATAAAGTGTGCGATGCAGCTGCACTGGAGAGGGCACAAGTGGAAGATGCAAAGGTGAGCACGGCTCCATGCGTCTCTGAGCGTAATTACTGTGGCATCACCTGCGAGACAGCTATGTGCAGAGAGAAACATTCTGACACATAGCACCGATTCAGCAAATATCGTTCTTGTGAAACGCAACTAGCTCTTTGTTGTTGTGAGGCGGGAAGCGAAAATGTGCCTCTTTCAGAAAAGTTTGGATTTTGAGTTATTGTAATTTTTACGTTCAACCTTAAATTGTGAATAATTTATAAAAAAAATTCAAATCTATCTCTAAATTTGTGTATGTTATAACAGACTGAATATTTGTATGGAAAATAGGTGTTTTGAGATATTGCGTTTTAAAGTTTTACTTTATTACCATTTCTTAATGTAATATATTTAAGAAACAAATTCTCCAAGTATATATTACCTTTAAAATTGCCTTTGTCAAATCGTACAGTCTTTTTTTTTTAAAAAAAAAGATTACACATTACGCGGTTAATCCCTTCAGATGTATAGCACATTACAATGTACAAAAATTAAAAAAAAAGAAACTGGTCCCAAATTGAGAAAAATCAGCATACCCTGCATAGCCTTCTGACCCCTTAAAAATATTGGTATTTTTTTCTCTTTGTTAGGAAATATTTCAGACCAAATTTTTATTATGAAGCCATTATTGGGGTCAAAACCAACTAAAATTTTGAGTTCACAAAACCCCGAAAAATTTACTGAGATTCCATGTTTCATAGTGGCCAAAGCATGTGATTTTCTACATCTAAACTTCCAGTGTTGAACTGGTCCAAGAGCGTTCAAAAACAGCTTTTCGTCTGTTCTTCTTTGGTTCTGGAATATCTAGCCGATAACATTCTTTATAAGGATCCTCATTATCACTGACTTGAGGTTCTGGTTCAGTTTCTGTTTCTGTTTAAAGACAGAGAGTGTGTTTTTATTCCTTTCTGCAACAGGTTCTGATGTATTCTAAAAGAGATAATATTTTCAATGTTTTATCAGTTCTACTGAAATTCTTACATCAGGAAACCCAAAGGGTCCATTTTCTTCGGGAAAGACGCAGTGCGCAAATTCATTACAATCATTGTCCAGTTTGTAATGTACACTAACGAGGAACTCAAATTAAATATATTTAGGAGTGTGAGGTACTTTGTTGGCATCGCCGTTCTTCAAGACCGTTGCATTAACAGCAACTTCGCCTTTTTCATTTCTTACAGCAAAAGCAGAGTTAACATGCGTAGGTTTTGTTGCTGCAGTGACATAACTCTCATATAAAAGGGAGCTTACGTCTTTTTTAGCACTACTGTACTCACAAAACGTTCCTTACACAAAACTACTCTGAGTTCATTAATGCCTATAAAATTTAATATATACTCTTTGGGAAGAATAGCGCGCACAGCTGCGAGATTGAAAAGTGGCCTCTCGTGGGGCGAATGTTATTTCCCCATAGCGACTGCTTTTAATGATTTATTGGCTCTTGATGGATTGAAACAGCTTTCAAATCGGTACGAGCGTTTACAAAGTCAAATAAATTACTACAATATACAAAAAAAGAAACAAAGTGGATATTTTAGACATTGTCGAATGTTTCTGCTTGTCCTGAAAAATTTATTTCTTCGATAAGAGGGCCCTTTTCGCTTTCCGCCTCAGATTTCCAGGTTACCAGAAGGCTTTTGACACCGTTCCTCGCAAGAGACTTCTAATCAAATTGCGTGTCTGTGCAGCATAGTCTCTGTTCGGCTACTGGATTCGTGATTTCCTGTCAGAAAGATCACAGTTCGCAGTAACTGACGGAAAGTCATCGAGCAAAAAGTGGCATCTGGTGTTCCCATTGGAAGTGTTACAGAACCTCTGCTCCTCCTCGTCTTTATAAACGATTTAGGAAACAATCTGAACAGCCCTCTTAGATTGTTTGCAGATGATGCTGTCATTTTCCATAAAGTAAAGTCATTAAAATATCGAACCGAATTGCGAAGTGACTTACATACGATATCTGTATGGCGTGAAAAGCTGCAGTTTTCTCCGAATAAGGAAAAGTGTGATGTCATAAGTAAGAGGAGAAATCCGTTAAATTTCGGTTACACGATAAATCACACAAATTCAGAGGCTGTCAAATCAACTAAATACCTAGGAATTACAATAACGAACGACTTAAATCAGAAGGATCACGTAAATAATGTTGTGGGCAAGGCAAACCAAATACTGCGTTTTACTGAGAGAGCACTTAGATTGAACAGGTCCATTAAAGATACTGCTTACATTACACCTTGTCGTCCCTCGGCTAGAATACTGCTGTGCGGTATTGCATCCTTACCAATTAAGTCGGGTGATGCTAAGGGAATTAGATTAGGAAATGAGACCAAGTAGTAAAGGAGTTTTGCTATTTGGGGAGCAAAATAACTGATGATGGTCGAAGTAGAGAGGATATAAAATGTAGACTGGCAATGGCAAGGAAAGCGTTTCTGAAGAAGAGAAATTTGTTAACACCGAGTACAGGTTTAAGTGTCAGGAAGTCGTTTCTGAAAGTATTTGTATGGAGTGTAGCCATGTATGGAAGTGAAACGTGGACGATAAACAGTTTAGACAAGAAGAGAATAGAAGCCTTCGATATGTGGTGCTATAGAAGAATGCTGAAGATTAGACGTGTAGATCACATAACTAGTGAGGAGGTATTGAATAGAATTGGGGAGAAGAGGAGTTTGTGGCACAACTTGACAAGAAGAAGGGGCCGGTTGGTAGGACATGTTCTGATGCATCAAGGGATCACAAATTTAGCATTGGAGGGCACCGTGGAGGGTAAAAATCGTAGAGCGAGACCAAGAGATGAATACACTAAGCAGATTCAGAAGGATGTAGGTTGCAGTAAGTACTGGGAGAGGAAGAAGCCTGCACAGGATAAAGTAGCATTGAGAGCTGCATCAAACCAGTCTCAGGACTGAGGACAACAACAACAACAACAACAACAATCAAATAAGAAAAATCAGAAGTCGAACAGAAAGGTTAGTGTTCATTTTTCCCAGCACGCTGTTAGCAGAACGGTAGAGAAATAATCTGAAGGTGAGTCGGAGACACTTCTGCCAGGCACTTAAGTGTGAAATGCAAACTAGTGATGTAGGCGTAAATGTAGAAACAGGTTTGGGTTGACATAAGACAGCGACCGTGGGGAGAAGGGGGGGGGGGGGCAGTGTTGCCGGACGGCCACTCCTGATTCCAAAGTGCTGCGGGATAGGGTCTGCAGTATCTCGGCCAGTGGGGAATCAAGAGTGCTTACGCAGTAACAACATTCTTTATTATTCAGTGCTGTTGTTGTGCAGGAGCCGACTACAGATAGCAGGCAGCGAGCGACTACACTGAGGAAGCGGGGTGCCGAAGCAGCATGACGAAGCCCTTGCCGACGAAAGTCGGTTATGAACTCCACAGGAAGACTTCGCGTCTGGACTACTGTGTAGTGCACGAGGTCCAAGACGGCTGGCAGGGACATGCAGACGCTCCAGGACCTTCAGAGGCTGCCTGGAGAGTCAGGCGATGACACATATTGGGTGGTCTCGCCTCCGTGGATCCAGCTCGAAGCCCGGACCCATCAGAGCTGGGTGACGTCTCACAGACAACGCCCCTAGATGGGGAAACAAGATACTTGAGTGTTGAGGTTCTTGGACTTCGATGGCTAGCAGTAGCAGTTCGGGCGGTGGCTGCCCAGGAACGTTCCTTCATGTTTTTGTCAGGTACTCCTCTGGCATACTATCGGTAGTGGCAGCTGGGTGACGCTCGACAAATCTGCACTCCTTCGTATCTTCTTAAAACAAGAAATTTTAATTTTAGGCGTTTAAAGTTACAGCTCAGCAAAACACTAAGAAACCAAACTAGCTTTGAGTACTCGTACAATCTGGTATTGTGAAAACACGTGTTAGTCACTAGGTGGCAGGTCACACGTTTTCAAGGCTGTGTCGCCGGTAAGCCCTTACACGTGTTACAGACAGTTCCGATCCCTCTCCGTGTGATTTCCATATTTTTGGAACTCTGAAGAAAGACTTCGTGGCCGTCGATTCGCTTCGAACGAAGAGGTGCACGTCTGGATGCATTTATGGTTCCGTAGGCAAATGGTTCAAATGGCTCTGTGCACTATGGGACTTAACTTCTGAGGTCATCAGTGCCCTAGAACTCAGAACTACTTAAACCTAACTAACCTAAGAACATAACACACATCCATGCCAGAGGCAGGATTCGAACGTGCGACCGTAGTGGTTGCGAAGCTCCAGACTGTAGCGCCTAGAACCGCTCGGCCACTCCAGCCGGCTTCCGTGGGCAATTGCAAACATTTCTCCATGATGGCGCTGAACGGCTTGTCTCACAGTGGGTCATATGTATTGTCATGGCGATTACTTTTGGTCCGCAGCTCGTGGTCGTGCGGTAGCGTTCTCGCTTCCCGCGCCCGGGTTCCCGGGTTCGATTCCCGGCGGGATCAGGGATTTTCTCTGCCTCGTGATGACTGGGTGTTGTGTGCTGTCCTTGGGTTCGTTAGGTTAAAGTAGTTCTGAGTTCTAGGGGACTGATGACCATAGATGTTAAGTCCCGTGGTGTTCAGAGCCATTTGATTACTTTTGAAATAATAAACAATTTATTTAATTTTTCTTGATCTCTCTCGTTTTCATCTAGTTGCTCTTATAATTCACCAGCAACTCTAGGTGATTTTGAGTGTGATTTTTCATGTACTGAGGGGCACCACCTGCACGAAATACATCTCTTATGGAGGCTTATCGTCTCGGTTTTGTATTGGAGCAATCAACTAACATATGTGTCAAAAAGTACTGGTACGGCGTGGGATGAATCAGAACCTGGTACAGCTTAAATTTGAACGACTAACTATTACTACAGTAAAATGAGACATAGCGTTACACCTGCATAGACATGTCAACTACTTACGTGGTTTGCAAGTCAGGCAGTGATCAGTTGGAACTCCAGGGACCGCGCGTCTCGCTTCGATGCGCGCAAAGTCTGTGCAGCGTCGCAGCGACGCGATTTGCCGGAATATGCGACGACCAAAGCCACTGGAGGAACAGAGCGTGAGGCAGCAATCGCTATTGGCGCACCTCACAATGTAAGTCATCGACCGTGGAGGCGCTTTCAAATAACGGTATACGTACGACGAAATCAGGCCAAGGGTATCTGCAAGCAACTTCAGCCGCAGCCGACGCTTTACCTCATGTTTGCTGCTCGCCAGCGGCAACAATTTAACTCGGTGCAGTGAGGCAGTAGAACAGAAGCCGTTGCCACAACAGGAAAATAACTTTTTCACTATTGTTTTCATGAAGTATTTATCTGTGTAGGAATGGAGTATGTGTGTCCTATAAATATGTGCCTGGATGGAAGGAATGAAGAAAAGAAGGAAGGAAGCAAACATGGCTCTGAACGAACTCGTCGATGACGATGTCGTTATACGTAATTTCGGAGAGGAAACGGTGTAGAAGGGTATCAGTGAGGTGCTTCTCAGTGGGACCGTTTGCCTTCACTGACTAAGGAAAACCATGGCAAATTGGCGCCACAATTGCCGGGCGGAGATCTGAACACCGCTTGCCCCGAATGCGAATACCGCTGTATTCAGGGGAGGTTTACTATCTTTTGGTTCAAAACATTAATTTTTTAAAAAAATTGCAATTTTGGATCCATAGAAGTGTTTAGAATCCACCCCTGAAACGGTTTTTCCGAATACGGAACGGAAATGTTTGTTATTCGCGGTTGAACAGAAATAAATGCACTGCCTGAAATCGGCCTTCTTCACGTACCAGTTTGTTTTTCTTTCGGAGGACGAGTTATTGTACCGGTGCTTGGGAGGAAACACATAAAATTCAAACGAAAGTTTGAACGCGTGTGTTTGGAAGTTACCCCCCTAGCATTTGCATTCTGCGAAGACTGTGGAGACTGCGAATTTTCTGTCAGTGAGCAGGTTCACCGAAGGGTATTCAGCAATTCTGAAGACCATGACAACGATGGACGACCACGGGATTCAAGCGGCCGAAAACCGCTTATCACCGGCCGTACGAGCGTCTCTGGAGCAGGGCAGGATGGCCCAGATCGAGCAGAACGCCCTCTACGAGGAAGAGGAAGGACTAGTTTATGGACCCGGAAAAGCAGATTGAAGGTACGTTGCATAATATTGCTTTTTTTTTTTTTCATCAGTCTACTGACTGGTTTGATGCGGCCGGCCACGAATTCCTTTCCTGTGCTAACCTCTTCATCTCAGAGTAGCACTTGCAACCTACGTCCTCAATTATTTGCTTGACGTATTCCAATCTCTGTCTTCCTCTACAGTTTTTGCCCTCTACAGCTCCCTCTAGTACCATGGAAGTCATTCCCTCATGTTTTAGCAGATGTCCTATCATCCTGTCCCTTCTCCTTATCAGTGTTTTCCACATATTCCTTTCCTCTCCGATTCTGCGTAAAACCTCCTTATTCCTTACCTTATCAGTCCACCTAATTTTCAACATTCGTCTATAGCACCACATCTCAAATGCTTCGATTCTCTTCTGTTCCGGTTTTCCCACAGTCCATGTTTCACTACCATACAATGCTGTACTCCAGATGTACATCCTCAGAAATTTCTTCCTCAAATTAAGGCCGGTATTTGATATTAGTAGATTTCTCTTGGCCAGAAATGCCTTTTTTGCCATAGCGAGTCTGCTTTTGATGTCCTCCTTGCTCCGTCCGTCATTGGTTATTTTACTGCCTGGGTAGCAGAATTCCTTAACTTCATTGACTTCGTGACCATCAATCCTGATGTTAAGTTTCTCGCTGTTCTCGTTTCTACTACTTCTCATTACCTTCGTCTTTCTCCGATTTACTCTCAAACCATACTGTGTACTCATTAGACTGTTCATTCCGTTCAGCAGATCATTTAATTCTTCTTCACTTTCACTCAGGATAGCAATGTCATCAGCGAATCGTATCATTAATATCCTTTCACTCTGTATTTTAATTCCACTCCTGAACCTTTCTTTTATTTCCATCATTGCTTCCTCGATGTACAGATTGAAGAGTAGGGGCGAAAGGCTACAGCCTTGTCTTACGCCCTTCTTAATACGAGCACTTCGTTCTTGATCGTCCACTCTTATTATTCCCTCTTGGTTGTTGTGCATATTGTGTATGACCCGTCTCTCCCTATAGCTTACCCCTACTTTTTTCAGAATCTCGAACAGCTTGCACCATTTTATATTGTCGAACGGTTTTTCCAGGTCGACAAATCCTATGAAAGTGTCTTGATTTTTCTTTAGCCTTGCTTCCATTATTAGCCGTAACGTCAGAATTGCCTCTCACGTCCCTTTACTTTTCCTAAAGCCAAACTGATCGTCACCTAGCGCATTCTCAATTTTCTTTTCCATTCTTCTGTATATTATTCTTGTAAGCAGCTTCGATGCATGAGCTGTTAAGCTGATTGTGCCATAATTCTCGCACTTGTCAGCTCTTGCCGCCTTCGGAATTGTGTGGATGGTGCTTTTCCAAAAGTCAGATGGTATATCGCCAGACTCATATATTCTAGAAACCAACGTGAATAGTCGTTTTGTTGCCACTTCCCCCAACGATTTTAGAAATTCTGATGGAATGTTATCTGTCCCTTCTGCCTTATTTGACCGTTAGTCTTCCAAAGCTCTTTTAAATTCCGATTCTAATACTGGATCCCTATCTCTTCTAAATCGACTCCTGTTTCTTCTTCTATCACATCAGACAAATCTTCACCCTCCTAAAGGCTTTCAATGTATTCTTTCCACCTATCTGCTCTCTCCTCTGCATTTAACAGTGGAATTCCCGTTGCACTCTTAATGTTACCACCGTTGCTTTTAATGTCACCAAAGGTTGTTTTGACTTTCCTGTATGCTGAGTCTGTCCTTCCGACATTCATATCTTTTTCGATGTCTTCACATTTTTCCTGCAGCCATTTCGTCTTAGCTTCCCTGCACTTCCTATTTATTTCATTCCTCAGCGACTTGTATTTCTGTATTCCTGATTTTCCCGGAACATGTTTGTACTTCTTCCTTTCATCAATAAACTGAAGTATTTCTTCTGTTACCCATGGTTTCTTCGCAGCTACCTTCTTTGTACCTATATTTTCTTTCGAAACTTCTGTGATGGCCCTTTTTAGAGATGTCCATTCCTCTACAACTGTACTGCCTACTGCTCTATTCCTTATTGCTGTATCTATAGCGTTAGAGAACTTCAAACGTATCTCGTCATTCCTTAGTACTTCCGTATCCCACTTCCTTGCGTATTGATTCTTCCTGACTAATGTCTTGAACTTCAGCCTGCTCTTCATCACTACTATATTGTGATCTGAGTCTATATCTGCTCCTGGGTACGCCTTACAATCCAGTATCTGATTTCGGAATCTCTGTCTGACCATGATGTAATCTAGTTGAAAACTTCCCGTATCTCCAGGCCTTTTCCAAGTATACCTCCTCCTCTTGTGCTTCTTGAACAGGGTATTCGCTATTACTAGCTGCATTTACATGCAGTCAAATCTTCAAACACGTTTTTCTCGAAATGGCGTTTCTTTTAACGCGCCGTATGGTACCTTCAAATCTACTGAAACGATTGTTATGATTCTTTGTTTCCGACGAAGCTAATTAAATTGTCTAGGAGTTGTACCACTTTTATTCCGATCCATCAACTATAAATATTTTTACTTGGCCGAAGAAGTCGAAAAATCGATGAAAAAAATCCCTTTCTTCCAATGGCTGCCATTTTGTTTCCTTTGGTCCAAATAACTTAAGCGAGGTACAACTCATAAAGACTCTTACACACTTCACCGACGTCAACTCAGTTTTGATTTCAGACGAGCCAGCTGATCTGACATACCGGGCGTGCCGGTCTACATCGAAATTTTGTTTCGTTCCGACGGCACTTCCGCCTTTGCTATTCGACATTTCCGGTCGAAAAAATTCCAGTTTGTATAGGAAATATTAATAAACATTTTGACCAAATTTGACATTGATCTCTACAATACATAACGAGAAAAAATTTCTCAAAGAACATGCTTTATTCTGGCCAAAGATAGTAAACCTCCCCTTAATCACTTCGTGATCTCGGTCGCTTGCAGCGCCTGTAGACGCTGGATGGGGAATGATCGTGCATTGGACACCTGCAGACGAGTCAAGATACAATTCGGTGCCTGAAAATCCATGAATTTACTTGTGGAAATGACACGCAAAAGAAATAGTTGCTTACGATACATCTTAATTTCACAATAAAGGCCTGACTGTTCGGATAGACGTGTCTGCGCACGCATTATTGGATCCTGTGGAGTTTTGTCCCTCAAATGTTTCGAACGATGCTGTTCTTTCTAGATCTCAGTTGACTGAGCGACGTCTTACGTGGTAGCAACACTCGAAACCTGTGGAAATATTGTGCTCCGTGGAGATGTATGCTATCGAAAGGGAGGATCGTAGCTCCAGCTATCTTCGAGGCAGATGCCACACTCAGATTTATTGACAGAAAAATATGTAAAGCATCTTAACATAAAATTAAAATCCTCTGCTGTAGACACATTTGATGCTATGTATTTGAGTAGTTTTCTGTCTCAAAACTCTCCCGTTATTCATTCCGCTGCTGGAATAGCTTGTCTTTCGTTGGGATCAGCAAGGGCATTCTTAAGTAAGTCGCCTAAACCTTGACGTGATTCGCCACCCAATAGAATTACTTCTCAGGCGGAATAGCTTAGTGAGGGCTACATGGCCGGTGGACAAAGAGGCGCCACACGCTCTGACCACCTCCTCGCTGCCGTCTGAACGTGTCGGCCTGTTTGTACCTTATAATCATGACATGGGCACACATGAAGCGACATCGGTCGGGGTTACGGAGCTGTGGTTGCTCGCTTGCGCTTAATTTTGTTTTATGGCACATCAGATTTAATAATGCGACATATTTTGCAGTCGACTCGTTCTCTGTTCGAATGCGAGGTTTCCTTAGGAAGTGTCGGAACCAATATCTAACTTTTATTTCGTCATACGAAGTTTCAAGATGCTTATGCCATTGATTTTCCATTCAGTAACTGGTATTACGGGCGTTAATGTTAACAGATGCTCATTTTCCTTGTCTTTTGTAAAAGCGTATTCGTGGCAAAGCCACGTGCTCCATTGAAGAGCACTTATATGCGAGATTTTTGTATTAAGTTTCCGAACAATATAACAATATATATTCACCATTCATTTAATTTGGGGTTCTTAAGAACTTATTTTTTATTCCTCTGACTGGGTTCACTTCAGAACTACACTCCTGGAAATGGAAAAAAGAACACATTGACACCGGTGTGTCAGACCCACCATACTTGCTCCGGACACTGCGAGAGGGCTGTACAAGCAATGATCACACGCACGGCACAGCGGACACACCAGGAACCGCGGTGTTGGCCGTCGAATGGCGCTAGCTGCGCAGCATTTGTGCACCGCCGCCGTCAGTGTCAGCCAGTTTGCCGTGGCATACGGAGCTCCATCGCAGTCTTTAACACTGGTAGCATGCCGCGACAGCGTGGACGTGAACCGTATGTGCAGTTGACGGACTTTGAGCGAGGGCGTATAGTGGGCATGCGGGAGGCCGGGTGGACGTACCGCCGAATTGCTCAACACGTGGGGCGTGAGGTCTCCACAGTACATCGATGTTGTCGCCAGTGGTCGGCGGAAGGTGCACGTGCCCGTCGACCTGGGACCGGACCGCAGCGACGCACGGATGCACGCCAAGACCGTAGGATCCTACGCAGTGCCGTAGGGGACCGCACCGCCAATTCCCAGCAAATTAGGGACACTGTTGCTCCTGGGGAATCGGCGAGGACCATTCGCAACCGTCTCCATGAAGCTGGGCTACGGTCCCGCACACCGTTAGGCCGTCTTCCGCTCACGCCCCAACACCGTGCAGCCCGCCTCCAGTGGTGTCGCGACAGGCGTGAATGGAGGGACGAATGGAGACGTGTCGTCTTCAGCGATGAGAGTCGCTTCTGCCTTGGTGCCAATGATGGTCGTATGCGTGTTTGGCGCCGTGCAGGTGAGCGCCACAATCAGGACTGCATACGACCGAGGCACACAGGGCCAACACCCGGCATCATGGTGTGGGGAGCGATCTCCTACACTGGCCGTACACCACTGGTGATCGTCGAGGGGACACTGAATAGTGCACGGTACATCCAAACCGTCATCGAACCCATCGTTCTACCATTCCTAGACCGGCAAGGGAACTTGTTGTTCCAACAGGACAATGCACGTCCACATGTATCCCGTGCCACCCAACGTGCTCTAGAAGGTGTAAGTCAACTACCCTGGCCAGCAAGATCTCCGGATCTGTCCCCCATTGAGCGTGTTTGGGACTGGATGAAGCGTCGTCTCACGCGGTCTGCACGTCCAGCACGAACGCTGGTCCAACTGAGGCGCCAGGTGGAAATGGCATGGCAAGACGTTCCACAGGACTACATCCAGCATCTCTACGATCGTCTCCATGGGAGAATACCAGCCTGCATTGCTGCGAAAGGTGGATATACACTGTACTAGTGCCGACATTGTGCATGCTCTGTTGCCTGTGTCTATGTGCCTGTGGTTCTGTCAGTGTGATCATGTGATGTATCTGACCCCAGGAATGTGTCAATAAAGTTTCCCCTTCCTGGGACAATGAATTCACGGTGTTCTTATTTCAATTTCAAGGTTTATGTTCTCCAACAAACTACGTTTCGTTTTCACCGTGTTTAAAGTAGACAGAAAATAAACTGCTTGCAGCAAAGATGAGACTCCCTTATTTTTAAGTGAAGTTTTCAGGTAGCCAGGTAAGTTTCTTTTGAAGTGGAACAACAACGCACATGATTGCAGTGACGGAGACTGCGATATTTTACTATCACAACAGCTCAGATTTTATTTTTTAGTTTAGTAAGTGCTATGGAATACAGAGTGCAAAAACATTTGCTTTTCACGAAGTCAGCCTATGTTGCGTAGTTCATGTACATATATACTTAGCAGCTGCATGTTATCTTTTGTAAGGATTTTGGTTTCATCCTTGCTATGCTGCAACTTCCACTAAACTCCCCTCTGAATTATTCCGTTGCACTATGAGGAAGATCCTTCTCAATACGAACGTAAAATAAAGTCAATCAGATTTCTCAGATAATATTTGGAAAATGAGGTAGCATGACAATTTAGGATTTCCCAACAGATGTGGAAACGACTGAAAGAAAAAGGTTGCAAAGGTTTGAAATTACGTGTGAACTTTGTCGCTAAGTACTCCCATTCACATGAATGAAGACCCGGTATTTGCCCGCCGTCAGCTATATTTCCTCAAGACAAACACACAATTCCTAACTATAATATTTCTTTTATTGTGGCAGAATTTTAACACACTATTACACCTCACAGTAAGTAGATTATGATAAAATTTTACATTTTTAAATGACGTCAATAATTGTACCAAATAATGAAAATAAAATTTTTGTTGCTCATTGAAGTAGACAGGTAGGAATCCTGGAAGTACTGCTGGGTTCCCCGATATTCGCTTAACAATAACAGAAGATTATTATTTGTAAGATAACCTGAGAAGTTATTTCGCTGTTTATTAGGTCCGAAAATGAGTTTACCTTTACTTTTGTGCTCTGTACAGTAATAGCAAACTACCTGTCCGACTTCGTCGACGCAGGAAAAGCGCCTGCCCATAACGTATTTCTTCATTTTAAGTTGGAAGTTGTGGATATGTGTAGAACGAGGGGCGAGTTGCAATTTCGAGGTCGTGAAACGTAGAAAGAAATAGGTGCACGTCTGGCACAGACAGTTTCGCACCCGTCCACCGCACAGAGGTGAGTTTACGTCTGCGGAAACGAGGGACCATTAGCGCAGAGAACTGTCAGAGGCGTCGGATCGACGTTCAGTGAATTACTTTGGTGGACATGAACGACTCAGCAGATGAAAGACGCGAAAACAGTAATAATTTTATTCACGGCGGGCGGTTAGACTTGCTCGCAATTTTCTAATAGGTAATGGAATAATGGCAGCGATCACTCATTGATCTGATCGACTATCTTACTTGACGAAACTATTTCGAGCGTGCAATGTCATTTTTAGTGTGCATTCTACCTTGATATTTGCTGCGCATTTTAATCAAGTACAAGTATGTGCTTCCACGTTACATACATGTAATTGCCTTTACGAGGTTAAATCTTTTTCTCTGTCTGTATCGTAGCACGATGCAATCAAGACAACACAGACCGTTACTACGTGCTTCTAAGTGCTTAAAAATGTAAAAGAAGCTGCATGTAACATCGAAGATTGGTTGCAGTTGGAGACGGGTTTGGGGAAATTGAAGTGACCCGTTGTTATCCTTAAAAGTCAGAGACTGAAAAAGAATATTTTGCACATTATCGCGTATTAATATCTTATGCCATAAAGTTCTACGGTAATTAGCCAGAAGACGAAGACCTTTGCTTTTGATAAAAAGATGAAATGTTTAGTTCTTATATTATATTTTAACTAGCGACAGAGTTTGTAAGACTAGTATGTATATGGCAGTTACAACCGAAATTTTGTGCGGGATCGAGATACGAACCGGATTTCCTGATTATCACGGCCTGTCGCCTTAAACGTTACGCGCCTCCAAGCCACTGTCTCTAATGTTACCACCTGTTGTTCGTGTGAGGCTGGAAGACGCAGGAAACTCTTGTTGGAGCAGCGGTCTGCCAAACAATTTTCTATCGCCACAACATATTCATAACGTCGCAGGTTTGGAGTATTTTGAAGGTTTTTACTGATACTGTGCATGACGTACCACCTGCACTGATTTCTTTCCATGGATCCTTTCGTTTCAATCCAGTGCTTTTAATTCATTTAGAAGTCTCATATAGCCATTTTCACAAAGACATGTTAGTGTTAGTTCACTGAGTATACTTCTTATATGTTGACTTTCAACACTGTTTTCGAGGGCATAACGTATGTACAGGTTGGGGCAATAATATTGGCCCAGACTAGGCGATCATATTGGACGCTGCATTAACGGAGGAGGAGAAGACCTACAATTACTTCCAACAGGAAGTACAGCCAGCCTAAACTTGGAGCAAATTTACACGATCTTCATACCTCACAGAGTTATTAGCAGAGGTCAGTCTAGTCGCGGGCCTAGCTGGCCACCTAGGTCACCTGATTTGTTAGTGTGCGATTACTTTGTCTGGGGAGCCCTCAAGTCCAAGGTGTATAGCAGCAACTATCACAGTCTTCAATAACTGCAGCAGAACATTTCGAATGAGACTGTAGCAATTCCAGCAGTCCATCTGCGATCCGTCTTTAGCATCTTACTGACCATGGCCCAGAAGTGCCAAGGCATGATTGGTTGTCACTTTCAGTATATTCTATAGTCAGGTTAGTACTGTATTTCGTTTTCTCTTCTGTGTTTCTTTGTATCCTGGAACTACGTTCTATGGGCTACTTTTATTTGCCCTCCCTGTATATACAAGATGTCCCATTTATATTGACCTCTCAAAATAACTTGTTGCCAAGAAGCAAATAAAAATGAATGAAGCAAATATTGTTTAGTTACCAGGGTGATCTCGGAATTTTGTTCATTATGAAGATGGAACAAGACGACGTCTTTTTAAAAGTTAACAAATCAGTAAGTGCTCTGTTGAGTCAATATATCATTTAAAAGCACTCCAGTGCTGTATTACATGTACCAGTATAGTAAGTTAGAAAATATTATTGCAGTTATTGCTCTCCATACACGAGTAGCATTTATACCTTCTATTCGTTAGTCCATTTCTCTTCAACTGAAGACTTAGTGAATGATCGGAGTGCCTTTTGTTTGTGTTTCAATTTGTTTACCGTCAACTCCGGCACGAGGATGAGTTACGTTATCCCTCGAACCTGGAATGAGTGCTGGTACAAGACAGGCGAAGTCAATTTTTTGTTACGTTTTTAATAAGGCCTTGTTTACATAAGAGGTACGCTGCGATAAGTTAATGAACAGGTCTTGAGGAATGGAAATGGATTACCGAACAAAAAATGTAGGGTACTCTTTAAAAAAAAGTGTACCCCACAGTTCAAATCTTCGTAACGAGCGAAGTTACAAGAAAGGCAATCATGCTCCTAAAATCCCTCAGTTTGTATTCTGCTGCTGGACAAAAACCGACAAACTTAGGGTTCACGTTCCCTCAGCAAAACAAGAAACAATGTACAGTAAGCATACCTTAAGGGCTATAAGCAGTTGTTCTGCTTTTTATGTTTTGGGAGGGAGATGTTACGAACCAAACTAATAAAAAAATTTCCGGTAAACATGGGGTCCAAAATACATCCTTTTACGGGGCATGGGTTCAAAATGGTTCAAATGGCTTTGAGCACTATGGGACTCAACTGCTGAGGTCATTAGTCCCCTAGAACTTAGAACTAGTTAAAACTAACTAACCTAAGGACATCACAAACATCCATGCCCGAGGCAGGATTCGAACCTGCGACCGTAGCGGTCTTGCGGTTCCAGACTGCAGCGCCTTTAACCGCACGGGGCATGGGCACTTGATCAGTTTCGATAGTGTGAAATACTTCTCTTCTACTGAATGAGTGTTCATAGTTATTAAGACATGCGTTTTAGAGCCTATGTTTCAAAAAATGGTTCAAATGGCTCTAAACACTATGGTACTTAACATCTGAGGTCATCAGTCCCGTAGACTTAGAATTACTTAAACGTAACGAACCTAAGTACATCACACACAACCATGCCCGAGGCAGGATTCGAGTCTGCGACCGTAGCAGCAGGCGGTTCCGGACTAAAGCGCCTAGAACCGCTCGGCCACAGTGGCCGGCAGCCTATGTTTACTAGACCTTTTTTTCCTTGTTTTGGTGTAAGGAACCTGTCTCTAAAGCTTGTCGGTGTTTCTTTGGGACACCCCATACTCAGGGTGTCCCCTGATGTTTAGGTAGACATTTGCACTTTTGATTTTTTCATGTGTCCAAACAAATACTACTCATCACGTCTTTTATGTGACGCCCAATGACGACGGGAAGGCGTCGATCTGTTACCAGTTACAAACAAAATGATTTTTAAGGCGCAATTTAACGTCCCCATTCGAAAGGGCGGTCCCAATTTAGTCTAGTGCGATATTCAGTTTAGAGACCTGTATTAACAGCGACAGAAAAACGGTAAGAAAAGGCACCTCACTGGGCAGCGTTGTCTCCTACCGCCGCGAAGCAGGGCTATTCAGTCGCTGCTGTAGTACTGGCTATGCTTCGTGTTTTACTGTCTCTGTTAACACATATCTGAGGCAGATCGCTGGTCGACCATCAGCGATCGGCTTGTTATCTTTGGCGCGTCCCCGGGCATGAGCATCTTTGCGTTTTCGGCTGGGGCGCGCGGGACGGCGAGAGGCGGTTTGGGGCGGCCGTTGAGACTGGCGGAGTTGTTGCTCGGGCGTAAGCAGATGTGTGATGTCTGTTACGCTGGGGCTGTTAGCTAATCGTGAAATTCCTGCGGCGGTTACTGGTTGCCTGGAAGGCATTTCATATAAACTGTGCCAAGCCTCGCAGTGAGAGGGAGTCCGGATTTGGTGTTGGCCTAGATGTTTGTACAAATTGAGGTGCCTGTGTGAGAAGCACGGCGCGGGCCTGTCGGTTGCTTCGTCCTTCTGGTAGCCACCGCAAGCGGATGTTCGGCCGGAATGTCTATAATTTGCGGTGAGCATAGTGTGAACAAGTTCTCGTAGGATGTGCTCCCAGCCTGACTCTTACCCTGCGTTATTTGTGGGTGCCGACCCCTTGTCTGTTAATGCTTCCGGGTGTCCTGTAGGATTTCACAGCAAAACTGTGCTTTTGTGACATTCTGTGTTTCTGGCTCGGCCTCCGCCTAGAAAGGGGAAAGATTTGTGACTCAACTGAAAGTGGGGGGGGGGGTTCCTCATTTTGAAGTGTTCTGTCGGGTGAATGACTGCTCCTCACTTCCGTGTATTCTTTTGAGTAGTATTGTAAGGTTTTTTGGATATTTGTCAGTGGGGCGTATTGATTCAATTTTGTTCTCCTCTTTCTTTTGAATTACGGAGAATTGTTTAGTTTATCTGGTTACTGGCTACCTCGCGCTTCACGCACTAAATCAGCTGATATTGAAATTGTCTTTTTTTTTTTTAAATTCCTGTTTAATGTCAGACAGATTCAAATGTAACTTCATTTATGTTATTTGAAATAAATGTGTTGGATTGACCTTAATAAATTATGTGCAATCGAAGTAAGGGACTTAGTCCTTCATTAGTGCTTAACAGTGGCGTGTGGTTCGGGTTGTGAGCTCCGTCCTCGGACCAATATCGATAAAAAAGATCCAACTAGGCTAATTTGGAAACAGACTGTCGAATGGGCACCTAAAATTCCACTTTAAAAATAATTTTATTTGCAATGGGAAAAAAAGACCGGCACTTTATACATTTGAGGTGACTCTAGCTGCAAACTAAAATGAAAGAATGTGCGAAAACACCAGACAACATGCGGCTGTCGACTCTCAGGAGAGACACACAAACGCAAGCCCACGCTCGCGCAAGTACACACACACACACACACACACACACACACACACACACACAATTCTGTGTGTGTCCCGTTCACTCCGTGTCCCGCGGCGGTTAACGAGAAGTACCGAACACCTCGGATGAGCAGCCCGCTGGCCGGCGGCGGTGCATTTGCAACCCGTCGCGTGGCAGCACTAGCAGGATGAGGGCGTGTGTTAGCGTGGACAAGCGCCAGGAGGCTGGCCGTGACGCGGCGCCTGTGATTTGTGGGCCTCGGCCGCGCCGCCGTACATGTCCCACATTCATCTGGCCGCCGCGGCCAGCTGCCGCTGCCGCCGCCTCCACCGGCCGCGCACCGCACGCGCCCTGCCGATTCTTCCGGCGGGCGGTGTGGCCATTTCTGCCTCTGCACTTGCTGGTGCCACATGTGGACGGGGGCGAATGACGGACAGAGACGGCGCAGGAAGTGCGACAGCATGCGACGGTGATCGAAATACATTGTACGACAAGCAGGTGAAGCACACAGAAAACATGGGCAAATGTCGATGTAACTTCGTGTGCGCATGCGTCATCGGCGGGTATTTACACTACTGGCCATTAAAATTGCTACACCAAGAAAAAATGCCGATGATAAACGGGTTTTCATTGGACAAATATATTATACTAGAACTGACATGTGATTACATTTTCACGTAATTTGGGGTCATAGATCCTGATACATCAGTACCCAGAACAACCACCTCTGTCCGCAATAACGGCCTTGATACTCCAGGGCATTGAGCCAAGCAGAGCTTGAATGGTGTGTACAGGTACAGCTGCCCATGCAGCTTCTACACGATACCACAGTTCATCAAGAATAGTGGCTAGCGTATTGTGACGAGCCAGTTGCTCGGCCATCATTGACCAGACATTTTCAATTGGTGAGAGATCTGGAGAATGTGCTGGCCAGGGCAGCAGTCGAACATTTCATGTATCCAGAAAGGCCCGTACAGGACCTGCAACATGCGGTTGTGCATTATCCGGCTGAAATGTAGCGTTTCGCAGAGATCGAATTATAGGTAGAGCCACGGGTCGTAACAAATGTTAAATGTAACGTCCACTCTTCAAAGTGCCGTCAATGCGAACAAGAGGTGACCGAGACCCCATACCATCACGCCGGGTGATACGCCAGTATGGCGATGACGAATACACGCTTCCAATGTGCGTTCACCGCGACGTCGCCAAACACGGATGCGACCATCATGATGCTGTAAACAGAACCTGGATTCATCCGAAAAACTGACTTTTTGCCATTCGTGAATCCAGGTTCGTCGTTGAGTACACTACCGCAGGCGCTCCTGTCTGTGATGCAGCGTCAAGGGCAACCGCAGCCATGGTCTCCGAGCTGATAGTCCATGCTGCTGCAAACTTCGTCGAACTGTTCGTGCAGATGTTTGTTCTCTTGCAAACGTCCGTATCTGTTGACTCAGCGATCGAGGCGTGGCTGCACGATCCATTACAGCCATGCGGATAAGATGCCTGTCATCTCGACTGCTAGTGATACGAGGCCGTTGGGATCCAGCATGGCGTTCCGTATTACCCTCCTGAACCCACCGATTCCATATTCTGCTAACAGTCATTGGATCTCGACCAACGCGAGTAGCAATGTCGCGATACGATAAACCGCAATCGCGATAGGCTACACTCCGACCGTTATTCTAGTCGGAAACGTGATGGTACGTATTTCTCCTCCTTACAAGAGGCATTACAACAAAGTTTCACCTGGCAACACTGGTCATCTTCTTCCTGTCGGTTAAATTTCGCGTCTGTAGCAGGTCATCTTCGTGGTGCAGTAATTTTAATGGCCAGTAGTGTAAATAATTAGAATTCTCAGTGACAGAGCATCCACCAGAGGGCAGTGGTTTTCTCATCGTGTTGTTACGATGCTTGGTAGTGTATATATGGGCGTCATATGTTCAATGATCACTGTCAGAGACACGGAGATTGCTCTGTATGCGTGTGAGACAGCGTCATTAGCACCTAACATGGTTTGCAAGGACCCTCACTGTGTGGATCTCCTTTTGGCTGGCTGGTCTAATGGTGTAACACCCAGCTTTTTGGGGCATTCACGTGAGACAGTGGCCCGATATTGCGAATGCATGTGAACGCAAGGACATACTCATCTTCAAAGTTGTGTTCGACCACGTCTGACCACCATTAGAGAGAATCGCCGTACTGTGCACTAAACTGATCGCGACCCCTTCACTTCTTCTCCTGCCAGCCGAGAACAAGTATCGGATTCCCTGCAACGCTCTGTGTCATCCTGGACCATTGAACAGATGCCAACAGCAGCCAGATTGAGGAATTACCGAGCAGTGCGTAGGCTGCTGTTGACACCAGAACACAACTACTGCATTTGCAGTGGTGCTATGATGAGGAAGCACGAATTGTTGAAGAATGATTTCACACTGTGTTCGTCGTTGTATGATCAACGTGGGCAGTACGGAAGCGACCCTGGGAGACATTACGTTCCTCGAGTTACGTGGGGAGGCTCCTAGCGTCATGGTGTGAAGCTCTCAGGTATAAACTTCAGGTCACGACTGCTGACGGTACAACGGTATGTTACGAACACTCCAAGACCCCCCGCATTACCTCCCACGCGACAGTATCGCGATGCTATTTTGCAACAGGACAGTGATCGCCCACACGTGGCAGACGTTTCTATCAACTGTCTGCTTGATATTGAGGTACTTCCGTGGCAGGCCGGCCTCTATGGACGAGCGGTTCTAGGCGCTTCAGTCCGGCACCGCGTAACCACTACTGTCGCAAGTTCGAATCCTGCCTCGGGCATGGATGTGTGTGATATCCTTAGGTTAGTTAGGTTTAAGTACTTCTAAGTTCTAGGGGACTGATGACCTCAGATGTTAAGAAAGGATTCAACGGCCTTACGATATCCTTCCGATCCAAAACTTTGTGTGCGTCCACTCCAGGGGTGTTGCAACGTCATACTGATAACTGGGCTTTTACTGACAAGTTCATTGTAAGTTTGATCACCGAAATGACACCGCACGCGCTCTCAAGCCCTGCCGTTCTGGGTGCTTCATTTTCTTTCTCATAAACTGTGGCTACAGCTCGGAAGACTGGGGTTCAGTTCCCGGTAGTGGGAGGGATGTTAGGTTGTTGGGAAGACTGGACCGGAGTGCTAGCTGAATATTAGATATTAGCTTCAGTGAGAATCAGCGGCTCCAAAGTCAAGGAAACAGACGAGAGTGCGGTGTGCTAGTACCATGTCGCTCCATACTTCATCCGCATGACGCCGGCGGCAAAGGATGATACGGCGTTCGGTCGGTGCTGATTGACCCATTTTTGAACAAAGAGATGTGCTTGTTTTGTTCGAGGGTTTTAACTAAGCATTTTTGTATTTATTCGTCTTACTCTGTTAGATCCATTATGAACAATAATCTTTAGAGCTGTGGGAGAAAACAAAACACTGGCCTTGTATGCGTCAGGTTGGATTCTCGGTCCGTTTGTGAAAACGACTGCTGACGTTGCTGACCGGTGTGACGGAACGGTGAGTATTCCTGCTGGCTGTCCTGGTCGTTGCCAAAAACATCCAACTCTTCTTACGTAATCTTGACGTCACTCTTGTCCACAGTAATGGTGGTCAAACGTGATTAAAATTAAGGACAGGAGTGGACAGCACATCTCTCTACTCAAAAAGAATTGACTGCAGACTCAAAGAGACGTTTTGTTCACAGATATCCCTTGAACACAGTGTCCAGAAGTGGCTCACACATTTAATTAATCAGGATGTACAGACATGAGTGGCAAAAGTGCTGTTATTCTAATCAACTGATAAGTGACGAACAGGCGGAGCTGTGTCAACAAGAAAAAGGCCACACGCACCGTATTCCGGAACAACGCGATCATAGAATAATTGGGAGATGCTAGCTAGAGTGGTACAAGGCAGTCGAACACAGGAAATTAGCTTAAGAGTGGCATTTCCAACTAAACAGAATTAGTTTTATGTGCTATCATTATCTTTCAGCTGGCACAAATCGCCACAGTAAAATTAACAGAAAAAAGGCCAAGTTAAAAAACCAATTGTTTCATTCCTAAAAATATTACATAACTGAGTAAAATTAACAGAAAAAAGCCACGTTAAAAAAAACAGAAGTTTCTTTCCTAAAAATGTTACATAACTGTTGTTTAATTATTACAGCTTGCTTAGTAATTTTTTGTGCGCGCACTTATCTGTTATCAGAGGATACCACTCATTTACATCCTGTAAGATGGTAGGCCCATGTATAAATGTGCACTGACACGTATCACACGAAAAATCTGAATCGTATGAATATTAAAATGATTTTAACCTTTTCTCTGAAGTGATAATATCTTGCCTTGTAAGTTGAATAACTTTCTTAACGACGTTTTCGTATGGACCGCATTTTGCTCTGGATAATGAGGAAACAACATCGACAAGGAAATTATTTTCACGATTCGTGCTGTGGGTGTATAAATCGCAGTTTATGCAAAAAATTCCTATATTATGACATTAAGGCATGAATCATTGTATCCTCATCCTTCAAATGCAATCATTAGTCCACTAGTGCGCCTGAAGACAACACTACAATTTACGACGTAAAAGCATAAATTAAACTTCCTAATTTGTACAGACGCCGCCTGTTAAACTAGAACACTTCTGAGCCTTCAGTGACAGTGCCCGTTGAAAGAGAATACCACCGTAGTATTTTAATGGATAAAGCGGCAACGGTTGAATAAGGAAGCCTGTGTAAAATACATTATGTACAATGAACGTTACGAAGAGTATATTGTGTTATCAATGGAACAAATGCATCACCAGTTGCTCGTGGGAACTGTGGGGTGTATAATTTACATGAAAACCCAGTTGAGGATGCGAACTGGCGTAGTTCCAGCAGCGACGAAACGCCGGGTAACCCGACGATCGACTAGCTGTTCTGGTCAATGTAGGTTAACGGCAGGACATCGTATATTGAGCTTTTATAAAATGGCTCCGAGAGACAATGAACGACGTCATTTCCGAGAAGATAGGGTTTTATGCTCTTACTGTGAAGCCTTGGTGCTAGCAATTTCCCTGCTGAATATACAAATAATCTAATATTTCCTCCATCACATTCTTATTGGCAAATGAGGGGTTCACATGTTGGGATATTCTGAAGTTTAAAACCAGAAAATAGCTTCCCAAAAGGCAATTTTGGCGCGAATCATGTGAAAATATTACGTACAGTTAAATTTTTCGAATTAGAATCTTTCACAGTCACATTTGTCAAAACAGTAACACAGTCAAGCAATTATTAGAGAGCACGAAATTTATGTCGCTTAAGAGTGAAGCAGATACAAAGAAACGCAGTAAGTTTGAGGACTATATAGCGATGTGACTGACACATAGTCGGCAGTTTCTGGGACACCCAAAAAATAAGAAAACGTAGAAATGTTAACATTTTCACGTCATGAGTTTCAGCGTTCTCTATCATTCAGCTCAATACTCGCTCCCTTATCTATCATTCGGTACGTACGATGTTTACCGAGTGAGGTGGCGCAGTCGATGGCTCACTGGGCATGCATTCGGGAGGACGATGGTTCAAACCCGCGTCCGGACTTCCCGATTTAGGTTTTCGGTGATTTCCCTAAATCACTTCAAGCAAATGCCGGCATGGTTCTCTTTGAAAGGGTACGGCCGACTTTTGGCCTCATTCTTCGCTAACCCGATGGGACCGATGACCTCACTGTTTGATCCCCTCATCCAAATCAAGCAACCAACGAACATGTAGTGTTTGTCTCAATGTCTCATTGTATTAATAGTGTTTATCGATGGTATCTTATGATCCGTGAGAAAGTATACAATTTTGGAAGATCGTATATCATTTGTTGATTTTACATTTATTTAAGGAATCTTCACACCAAAATTGTGATTTTCTTTTTTACATGTTAATAAAGGCAACACACACTAGTGATCTGCCCTCGACTGCATACCACTCCGTGATGTTTCGTCTTATACAATTCATGTTGTGTTTTCTGCAATTACATGGACCTATCAGGGAAAGGTTTTGCATCTATTCGCCGGTCGTTGTGGCCGAGCGGTTCTAGGCACTTCAGTCCGGAACCGCGCTGCTGCTACGGTCGCAGGTTCGAATCCTGCCTCGGGCATGGATGTGTGTGATGTCCTTAGATTAGTTAAGTTTAAGTAGTTTCTAAGTCTAGAGGACTGATGACCTCCGATGTTAAGTCCCATAGTGCTTAGAGCCATTTGAACCATTTTTTGTGTCTGTTCCTATCGGTAAATCCTTATGTATCCGTTCTAGCAGTACATCCAAATTGAGTCCTAATGATACGAGTAGAGGGTATTCGCAAATTCCAGTTACAAACTTGTAGGACTTACAGAGGGGACTGAGAAGACAATATTTCGATCTGGAACCTAAGTCCAGAACCGTACCGTCTCCGCGCTACAGCCGTTTGAAAACATGTTTGCTAGGTATGTCTGCAACAGGGTAACGGAGGATGCATACGTCGGATCCGCTGATGTATTTGACGTCTGTCCTATTTCTCTGACCTGGGCGAGCTTCATTCACGTGTATGTGAGTGTTTGAGCAACGTGGTTGAGTACACATTTGCAGAATACACCATCATGACAGTAGTGGAAAAGCTGCTCGTCGCCTTTTCAAGGTCGCCATCCACAACATCTGACTCCATCGCATACCCTTTTCGCCACAATTACGCAACGTCTTCAAGAAAGGGGTAACTTCACTGTCAACAGGCGTGGCTGTGGTACTCCAAGGAGACACAGCACACACGAAATGGAACAGGCCAGACTGTAGACAACAGTTTTCACAAAAACTGATTAAGTTTTTGTTTGTTTCGTTACCAGTGACTGGAACTGTAGAACAATTGATGCACGGGGTCATGCCTAGTAAATTACTTGTAAAAGTGGTAGCATTACCAACATGTTTTGAAATGGTTGTAGTACGGAAATGGTACTTTTCCGGACATGAATTATAGTTCAAAATAGTATCTACTCAGTCCCTTCTACAAGTCCTAGAAGTTTTTAGCGGGAATTTCCGGAAACCCTGTATAATCTACATCAAGCCACTTAATGACGTTTATGGAGGTCCTACTATTGATGTGTCTATGGTATGTTTGAAAACTGCCAGCTGTCGACATTCTCACAGAATTATGAGGTCGCTTGTTTGAGAGGTAGGTTACTGGTGAGGAATGTAGAAGGCTACTCCTATGTTGTTTCGTATTTAAGGCCCATACGAGCATAGCAAGTGGTATCAGGTAATTCCTCAGGAATAACGTTGTCATTGCTACTGCGCAGTCCTTTCCTGACCGCGATTTTAATTTTGTGTTACTGTGGAAATTCCTCATCGTATTACAGTTCTTAGATGTGTTAAGTCTTTTAGTACAGTTGTAAAGAAAATAACAACTGATTGTTCCCAACGAACGGGGCTCCAGAAAAGGAAAATTTAGGGGCGCAAGGGTGGGAGTTGGGAGTAGAAGCACTTTGCCTGGTTGAATACTTGCGTGTCGTTTTGTCCAACTCAAGTCAGTTTATGAGTAAAGTTCTGGAATTCTTAGTCTTTACGGCGCACATTTTCTGTTCGAAGGTAATGCGAATAAGCAAAACCATCGTTTGAGTTCATCATTAAACCTGTGGTTCTGCAAGTTGTCCCAGGAGAAATGGTCGATAATCAGGGATATAACAGAAACGATCATTCGAAGCAAAAACCTCCAGTAAACACGGTCTCTAAAATGCGTACCTTATAAGCAATCGGAATTGGTTCATCTTCGCTATTGTGAAAACATCTCTTCTGCAGGATGTTTAACAATTCATGTTACACACTTCTAGAGGCTGTAGACGGGACTTGGTAGCACATATTTTACTTAGGAACCCATGCCTGAAAACGCATCCAACGGCGCTACAGAACGCTAAAGTTGTGTACATCGGCGCCTGCAAATGTATTTATATATAGGGTGATTCCGTGATGATGTTACAAACTTTCTAGAATGATGAAGAAGTATAAATGTATCAATTTGAGGTAAGGGTCCCGGTTCGAGAGTTATAAGAGAAAACCATTCCGATCTTGTATTTGAACATTATGAATCACGGTCTATTGACACATAGTCAAAACTAATTTAGAAAATGTCGTTCTGGTGAAACACAACTAGCTCTTTACACACACGAGGTATTTAGTGCTGTTGACAATGGATTTCAAATTAATTCCGCATTTTTAGATTTCCATAAGGCTTTTGACACTGTATCACACAAGCAGCTTTTAGTAAAATTGCGTGCTCGTGAAATATCGTCTCAGTAATGTGACTGGTTCGTGATTTCCTGTAGGAGAGGTAACTGTTCGCAGTAATTGACAGAAAGTCATCGAGTACAACAGATGTGATTTCTGGCGTTCCCCAAAGTAGTATTATAGGCCCTCTGCTGTTCCTTATGTATATAAATGATTTAGGGGACAATCTGAGCAGCCGTCTTAGGTTGTTTGCGGATGATGCTGTAGTGTATTGTGTAGTAAAATCATCAGAAGATCAAAAAAATTGCAAAATGGTTCAGAAAAGATACCTGCTATGATGCGAAATTGGCCGTCGACCCTAAATAATGACACGTGTGTGGTCATGGACATGAGTGCTAAAAGCAATCCGTTAAACCTCGGTTACACGGCCGGCCGAAGTGGCCGTGCGGTTCTAGGCGCTGCAGTCTGGAACCGCGAGACCGCTACGGTCGCAGGTTCGAATCCTGCCTCGGGCATGGATGTGTGTGATGTCCTTAGGTTAGTTAGGTTTAACTAGTTCTAAGTTCTACGGGACTAATGACCTCAGAAGTTGAGTCCCATAGTGCTCAGAGCAATTTTTTTCGGTTACACGATAAATCAATGAAATCTAAAGGCCGTATATTCAACTAAATATGTTGGAATTACAATTACAAACAACTTAAGTTGGAAAGAACACGCCGCGCGGGATTAGCCGAGCGGCCTAAGGCGCTCCAGTCATGGACTGTGCGGCTGGTCCCGGCGGAGGTTCGAGTCCTCCCTCGGGCATTGATGTGTGTGTTTGCCCTTAGGATAATTTAGGTTAAGTAGTGTGTAAGCTTAGGGACTGATGACCTTAGCAGTTAGGTCCCATAAGATTTCACACACATTTGAACATTTTTTGGAAAGAACACGTATAAAATGTTTTGGGGAAGGCAAAGCAAAGACTGCGTTTTACCGGTAGAACTGTTAGAAAGTGTAACAGGTGTACTAAAGACACTGCCTACGCTAGGCTTGTCCGTCCTCTTTTGGAATACTGCTGCTCGGTCTGGGATCCTTACCAGATAGGATTAACGGAGTGCATTGAGAAAGTTCAAAGAAGAACAACACGTTGTATTAACGTCATGTGTCACTGACATGATACATGATTTGGGGTGAACATCATTAAGACAAAGGCGTTTTTCGTTGCGGCAGAAGCTTCTCACGAACGTTCAAACACTAGCTCCCTCCTCTGAATGCAAAAATATTTTGTTGACGTCGACTTACGACCTACGACCTACACAGGGAGAAACTATGATCATAATAAATTAAGGTTGGTTCAAATGGCTCTGAGCACTGTGGGACTTAACATCTTAGGTCATCAGTCCCCTAGAACTTAGAACTACTTAAACCTAACTAACCTAAGCACATTACACTCATCCATGCCCGAGGCAGGATTCGAACCTGCGACCGTAGCAGTCACGCGGTTCCAGACTGAAGCGCCTAGAACCGCACGGCCACTGCGGCCGGCAATAAATCAAGGGAAGTCGGAGCTCACGCAAGATATAGGTGTTCGTTTTTTCCGCGCGCTGTTCACGATTGGAATAATAGAGAATTGTTGTGAAGGTGGTTCGATGAATCCTCTTCCAGGCTCTTAAGTGTCATTTGCGGAGTACCCACGTAGATGCCATTGGTACCTCTGACAGTGGAATACGTGTACCAGTACTGTTGTTGCTAAGATTGTAGGGTAGGAACTTCCACAGATGGTAGTATGGACCAAAACAAGAAAAAGTGACCAGTAAACATTGGGTCTAATGTGCATACCTTAATAGCTATGAGCACTTGTTCAATAGATGTGTTTCATAGTAGCGAAGATGAAGAAGTGCTCATAGCTCCTCACGTATGCATTTTAAAGCCCTTGTTTACTGGACATATTTTTCCTTGGTTTGGCCCATACTAGAACCTCTGAAAGTTATCTACCCTATAATCTTAGCAACGACAGTGCTAATACATGTATTCCACTGTCAGAGGTACCAGAACGGTTTTCCCTTATAACTTGCGACTCATTCGTTTCTGGTACAAGGACCTTTACCTCAAATTGATACACACATATTTTCCATCGTCCTAGAAAGTTTGCAACATGATCACGGTGTCACCCTTAATGTACACACATTTAGAGGCGCCGGCCCCTAAACGGTCGACGCTCTGTAGCGTAGTTAGATGTCGTTTCGGACATGGCTTCATGCGTAAAACTTGATCTATTAAGTCCCTTCTACAGTCGCTGGAAGTGTATAATATGAATGGTGAAACACCCTGTATTGAACAAGTGCTCATTGCTCTTAAGGTATGCATTTTAGAGCCCATGTTTACTTTTTTGCTTCGAATGCTCGTTCATATCATATTACTGAATATTGACCGTTCCTGAGAACGAAGTCTTTCGCGACGGCATTATTGCACAAAGCATTCTCCGACTTCTTGGCGCGTTATTTCAGGGTAAAACCTCCAGCTTTCGACGATTTCCACCGTCGTCGTCGTCAGGAACAACTGACTGTCAAAGTCTCTGCTGTGATGGCCTTCTGTAGCCCAAAGACGGCTTCTGATCGGTCGCTAGTTACGTCAAGCTGCCGCGGATGGGGTCCACGTCTGTGCTGGTTGCGTCACCGCTCCCGACGTAGCGTAAACATTGCGACAGGTATCTATAGCTCTTCACTGCATTAAGAGATCGCTTCCATGCAGTGCTAAGATTATATCCGCCGTCACGGTTGCATTTTTTCTCACACATTCTTGTTTATACAGCCTCTTTAATTATAGAGTGCCAGTATGTGGGAGCCTGGAACAAAAATTTTGTTTCCTCAAACAGTATTTCATATTTGTTTGTGAGGATGTGACCAGTAACTGCAGATTTCTCCAGCTCACGATTTTTAATTTGCCGTTGATGTTCCGCACAGCGGTCGGAAACGATGCGGATGGACTGACTGCTGTAATTGCTTTCGCATGGGATGTTGTAAAATCCAGAAATCCTGAGGCAGAGACTGTCCTTAATAGGGCGTAGCATCTGCTTTGTCTTCTCAGTAGGTCGGAAAACAGACCTGACGTCTCGTCTTCCCAGGACTCTGCCTATTTTGCTTGATGTAATGCCGCAGAAGGAAAGGAATGCAATCGATGGCTCATAACGTGAATGTTCAACACTATTACAATTGACCAGTACTCCTGGAACATATTGTTGACTGTCCTAGAGAAACAGTTTAATGTTGCGTTTCGAATGTTAAAGAGGAGGCTGTAACACATTGCTTTCGATTTGATATGCCGGTATGTTATACGTTCTTTGGGTGAAGAACTTGAAAGGCAACGGCACTACGAGAAGATACTACAAATGTACATGCAGATATCTGTGTTGTAAGGATGGAGTTTTCGACAAGTTGTTCTACATGAGAGATATCATTTTTAGGCATACTCTGAAATCAACGTACATTTAAAGGCGACGTCTTTTCGCTTCATAAAAAGTTCTTACAATACATCAGTGAAGAAAAGTAGTGTTGTTTTGTATTATCATTACCACATATAGGTATACAGCTTACAGCTTTTCGTCAGTTACCGCGCTTGGATGCAGTGCACAAAAATGGGCATAAGGAGAAATAACTGACGTTCTATGTGCTGCCACAGAAACAATACAATCATGCGGCGTCTGACGTACCAGAGGACCTTTTGAATAGTCTCTTCCACTCGCAGTAATTTAACCAGCAGTCTGCAGGATTTATCCGTTCTCTCTTCTTACTGTTTTTGCTTCAGTTAGTCATAACACTGAACTCAAAAATTAATGGCATCTTCACTAACAATAGGGTGGTGTTTATTTACGTGTCTCTCAATATATAATTAACACGAATGTCCTGGGAGCTAACAGCTGTTATTTAATAGACTACCGGTGAATATTGTTCGGACTGTCTATAGAGAGTCCTGCAGTGTTTTCCTCACAAGAGCTGGTGACGAAGCAATACACAAACACACAATGCTTCGGCATTAACAGTACCGCGTACAGTCGGATAGCGAAGAATGGTCTGCGCTATTCACAGGAGCCTTTTAGTGCGTCTCTTTGAAAACACAATAAGTGTCTGTCATAATGACGTCTATTGAGCTCGACAGTACCTTTACAAGATTCATACTGCGCTGTCGCACTTCCTTCTGCCATCTCTTTCCTTATTAGTCTGTTTATTACGAAATGCTGCTACCGTAATTTTTACGCTATAATGGACGATATAAGCTAAAGAAGAAAGGAAATTTTATCTTCATTAGCTTCAAACGTTTATTTGCTTCGTATTACTTGTCTTTCTCCAATACCTCCAAGATGAACTTAATTTTAAAATATGTGTAGCAGAAGGTTTAAGACTCATGGGGTTCTCTGGCAAACTATGGCTCTAGTTCCACATTTTGTTAGGGAAGACAGGGCTACTGCATATTACCGAAGCACCCTTGGGAGTACACTAACCGCATTACGAAATGTCGAGTCAATGAACAGGGCACTAAACATGTGCTCTCAGGACGTATGTAAGACATAGTGTATTATCCTGCGTTTAACATTCGGACAAATGCACCAGCGAAGAACGAAGTTTCGAGAGTTATACGTGGTCTTTCAACAGGCATGATATGTTCATAAACTGCAAACTTGGTAGGAGCAGTTGGTAATGCGTGACAGGTGTACCGTATGCCCAACGAAAGCCGCATCAATAGCCCTCGACGGTCTTATTTGCTATAGCGACTAAGCTGACACGTATAACAGTGTCATCAGACACCACCTAGGGGCTGCCAAGTATCCAACTCGGGCGCACATTAGCAATCAAGGCTGCAACCCGCATGAGTCACTGGACCCTGACAGCTACCACCCAAAATCCGACCAACAAGTGAACTCACGATCTTGTCACCAGTGCAAGCTGGGTCCTGTTAAGCATCGTAATTACGAGTCAGATAAGCGGTAGACCCAAAAAGGTGGCCGAGGGTGCCATTTCAGTTGCCTGAAAACTCAAGTCATTTTTTAATAACAGACGGAATTTGTTGAATATGACAGAGATCTTGGTGAAATTTTAAGGGAAATAAGTTGAAGAAATCTGTATTACTGCATCGTGGAAAGCCCAAAACTTGAAACTGCTTCAATTTGATATATTGGCTATGTGAATGTACTTAATTTCATGTATATGACGATAACTGCAGCGGAAATAACATAAAGGTAGCTTATGAAGTTGATCATGCACAACTGAGGTTACATAACATGTTACCCTTGTACTCGCTTCACCGATGAAAATTGTGTGAACTGAACGCGCATCCCAGATATTTGAGTCAGATATCGTACCGCTACAGCAACTTACTGCTGCACGTTTCACTTTCCGTAAGACACGTCACACAATTGATTGTTAATTTAAATTGTGTATTTTGTAGAACGGAATCGAAACCTGATTTTTTTTTACTTTATTTAAAATTTTTATAAAATGTGTATTAAATGATCGGTATTTCAATTAACATACGTAAAACAAGTATAACAGTGCTAGTACTGTGATGGTGGATGGAGTCCAATCCTTCTGAGAAACAGCATTCCTATTCTTATTACTAATACCCTACTTTAACTCGTATTGACCTCCTACCTCTTTCACTGATGCGCCACATAAGATGCAGGTTTTGAATTTTGCGTCGTTATCTGCTTGACACATTGGTAGGATCACGTACAGCACGACCATTCACTTTTACCTTTTTGGGTAGCACTGCACGACGTGAGACGAAACTGACCTGCATTTCGTAGTCTCGTTCTCGGTAGCACCAACCTTGATCACATCAAAGCTGAAAATTCAAATGAGTGCGAGATGGTATTTGCTCAAAGATGTGCACAACACCGTATTTTACATGACCGTAAAACATGCATTTTGTTCCATGCCAAGTTCACTTATTAAGCACTGGGATCTGTCTTTCCACCACGAAAAATTATTAGCGTAATTTTGTTGGCCGGAACTCACAACGTTTCAGTCACTGTCTAGTGGTGAAGCTGAATGTTCATTTGTGGCACACAATCAATGTTCACATTTATCTGAAAATGACACAGTTCACAATTAGCACGGTCCTTACGAATTTCTTTAAGATGACTGTATTTAGGCGGTACACTTAAGTGAGTCAGTCACAAGGATCACTGAGTCCAACAATAGTTCCCTCCGCTGACAATCAAATTTCACACTCTTGGTAATTATAACACAGTTCATTTCAAACGTTCATTAATTTAGGTTATAAAGGTCAATTGTAAATAATTAAACATTACGGTTCTTGAGTTCCGCGGTGAAAAAATGGTTCAAATGGCTCTGAGCACTATGGGACTTAATATCTGAGGTCATCAGTCCCCTAGAACTTAGAACTTCTTAAACCTACCTAACCTAAGGACATCACACACATCCATGCCCGAGGCAGGATTCGAACTTGCGACCGTAGCAGTCGCGCGGTTCCAGACTGAAGGCCTAGAACCGCTCGGCCACATCGACCGGCGTTCCGTGGTGAGTGGAGCGCGTATTCTTGACTACAGAAGATATCTAATAGTGACGTGAGTCAATAACGAAAGCTCCTCCGACATACACTGATAAGCCAAAACGTTATGACCACTGCCTACCGTGCCGGCCGAAGTGGCCGTGCGGTTAACGGCGCTGCAGTCTGGAACCGCAAGACCGCTACGGTCGCAGGTTCGAATCCTGCCTCGGGCATGGATGTTTGTGATGTCCTTAGGTTAGTTAGGTTTAACTAGTTCTAAGTTCTAGGGGACTAATGACCTCAGCAGTTGAGTCCCATAGTGCTCAGAGCCATTTGAACCACTGCCTACCGTGACGTTGGATGCTGCCCAGTGCCGTTGCGGTCACGTGATGCGGTACCGGTAACAAATATATGTAAATGATAGTTAATTGAAACCATCAGCTGCCGACAGGTGTTGCTGACATACCTAGATGGGGACAGCTGAAAATTTGTGCCCCGACCGGGACTCGAACCCGGGATCTCCTGCTTACATGGCAGACGCTCTATCCATCTGAGCCACCGAGGACACAGATGAATAGCGACACTGCAGGGACTTATACCTTGCACACTTCGCGTGAGACCCACATTCCCAACTGTCCACAATCTACATACGTAATGTTCCTAATAGATACTTTGCCCATCCACTCGCGCGGGATCACTCAGCGAAGATATGGACTTCAAATGGGTAAATCCATTGAGATAATCGACTTTGACAAAGCGCAGATTATTATTACGCAGAGTATGTGAACGAGTATCTCGAAAACGCGAAGTTTGTTGAATGCTCACGTGCTCACGTGCCACTGTCGTGAGCATCTACCGAAAACGGTAGAATGATGGTGAAAGTACCACTAGTCGCTAAATGGTTGGACGTCCACGACTCTTCACAGAACGCGGGATTCTGAGGCTTGTCCTTTCTGTAAAGTAGGACAGGTGGTGATCTGTGGTACCTCTACAAAAAGAGCACAGTGCTGGAGCAGCCTTAATCTTGTAATCGGATACGAAGGTGTTCTGTATTTTTATTATGGGCATTATCTTAAGTTCTACTCACATTTAAAGAGGCTGGCAATATCTACACAAAGCGGAATTACTGTCATAGATTTTCTGTAATTTTTCTTGATCATGCAATGATGACATGGTCTTACATGCAACAAGATTGTCAAGGAACAATGTCATAGTGCTGCTGATACTGTCTGATAAATCGTTTGTACGAAGGCTTGCTGAAATGGAATGTCTGCGAATATCTTATGTGAAACTTGAAACACGTATGTAACGCAGCAGCGATGGCGAGGCATTGTAGCATCTGTGACCAGAGGGTATGCGCTTGACCGCGCGAGTGTTGGGAGCGGTTCTCAGTCTGTCAGTAGTCGTTGCGAGTCTGTCAGTCAGTCGTTGCGAGTCTGTAGCTCTGTCTAGTTGAGAGCAGTACTCTGTCAGTAGTCGTCGCGTGCAGTACGCTAATAGTCGTCATGCAGAGCGGTCGGTCAGTAGTAGCAGCCCAGTGCGGTTGTGTGATGTAGGCAGTCGGCAACACTGGTCAAGATGGTGAATAAGGTTGTTGTTGTTGTTGTGGTCTTCAGTCCTGAGACTGGTTTGATGCAGCTCTCCATGCTACTCTATCCTGTGCAAGCTTTTTCATCTCCCAATACCTACTGCAACCTACATCCTTCTGAATCTGCTTAGTGTATTCATCTCTTGGTCTCCCCCTACGATTTTTACCCTCCACGCTGCCCTCCAATACTAAATTGGTGATCCCTTGATGCCTCAGAACATGTCCTACCAACCGATCCCTTCTTCTGGTCAAGTTGTGCCACAAACTTCTCTTCTCCCCAATCCTATTCAATACTTCCTCATTAGTTATGTGATCTACCCATCTAATCTTCAGCATTCTTCTGTAGCACCACATTTCGAAAGCTTCTATTCTCTTCTTGTCCAAACTATTTATCGTCCATGTTTCACTTCCATACATGGCTACACTCCATACGAATACTTTCAGAAATGACTTCCTGACACTTAAATCAATACTGGATGTTAACAAATTTCTCCTCTTCAGAAACGCTTTCCTTGCCATTGCCAGCCTACATTTTATATCCTCTCTACTTCGACCATCATCAGTTATTTTGCTCCCCAAATAGCAAAACTCCTTTACTACTTTAAGTGCCTCATTTCCTAATCTAATTCCCTCAGCATCACCCGACTTAATTAGACTACATTCCATTATCCTTGTTTTGCTTTTGTTGATGTTCATTTTATATCCTCCTTTCAAGACACTGTCCATTCCATTCAACTGCTCTTCCAAGTCCTTTGCTGTCTCTGACAGAATTACAATGTCATCGGCGAACCTCAAAGTTTTTATTTCTTCTCCATGAATTTTAATACCTACTCCGAATTTTTCTTTTGTTTCCTTTACTGCTTGCTCAATATACAGATTGAACAACATCGGGGAGAGGCTACAACCCTGTCTTACTCCCTTCCCAACCACTGCTTCCCTTTCATGTCCCTCGACTCTTATAACTGCCATCTGGTTTCTGTACAAATTGTAAATAGCCTTTCGCTCCCTGTATTTTACCCCTGCCACCTTTAGAATTTGAAAGAGAGTATTCCAGTCAACATTGTCAAAAGCTTTCTCTAAGTCTACAAATGCTAGAAACGTAGGTTTGCCTTTCCTTAATCTTTCTTCTAAGATAAGTCGTAAGGTCAGTATTGCCTCACGTGTTCCAGTGTTTCTACGGAATCCAAACTGATCTTCCCCGAGGTTGGCTTCTACTAGTTTTTCCATTCGTCTGTAAAGAATTCGTGTTAGTATTTTGCAGCTGTGACTTATTAAGCTGATAGTTCGGTAATTTTCACATCTGTCAACACCTGCTTTCTTTGGGATTGGAATTATTATATTCTTCTTGAAGTCTGAGGGTATTTCGCCTGTTTCATACATCTTGCTCACCAGATGGTAGAGTTTTGTCAGGAATGGCTCTCCCACGGCCGTCAGTAGTTCCAATGGAATATTGTCTACTCCGGAGGCCTTGTTTCGACTCAGGTCTTTCAGTGCTCTGTCAAACTCTTCACGCAGTATCGTATCTCCAATTTCATCTTCATCTACATCCTTTTCCATTTCCATAATATTGTCCTCAAGTACATCGCCCTTGTATAGACCCTCTATATACTCCTTCCACCTTTCTGCTTTCCCTTCTTTGCTTAGAACTGGGTTTCCATCTGAACTCTTGATATTCATACAAGTCGTTCTCTTATCTCCAAAGGTCTCTTTAATTTTCCTGTAGGCGGTATCTATCTTACCCCTAGTGAGATAGGCCTCTACATCCTTACATTTGTCCTCTAGCCATTCCTGCTTAGCCATTTTGCACTTCCTGTCGATCTCATTTTTGAGACGTTTGTATTCCTTTTTGCCTGTTTCACTTACTGCATTTTTATATTTTCTCCTTTCATCAATTAAATTCAATATTTCATCTGTTACCCAAGGATTTCTACTAGCCCTCGTCTTTATACCTACTTGATCCTCTGCTGCCTTCACTACTTCATCCCTCAAAGCTACCCATTCTTCTTCTACTGTATTTATTTCCCCCATTCCTGTCAATTGCTCCCTTATGCTCTCCCTGAATCTCTGTACAACCTCTGGTTCTTTTAGTTTATCCAGGTCCCATCTCCTTAAATTCCCACCTTTTTGCAGTTTCTTCAGTTTTAATCTACAGGTCATAACCAATAGATTGTGGTCAGAGTCCATATCTGCCCCTGGAAATGTCTTACAATTTAAAACCTGGTTCCTAAATCTCTGTCTTACCATTATATAATCTATCTGATACCTTTTAGTATCTCCAGGGTTCTTCCATGTATACAACCTTCTTTCATGATTCTTAAACCAAGTGTTAGTTATGATTATGTTGTGCTCTGTGCAAAATTCTACCAGGCGGCTTCCTCTTTCATTTCTGTCCCCCAATCCATATTCACCTACTATGTTTCCTTCTCTCCCTTTTCCTACACTCGAATTCCAGTCACCCATGACTATTAAATTTTCGTCTCCCTTCACAATCTGAATAATTTCTTTTATTTCATCATACATTTCTTCAATTTCTTCGTCATCTGCAGAGCTAGTTGGCATATAAACTTGTACTACTGTAGTAGGTGTGGGCTTCGTATCTATCTTGGCCACAATAATGCGTTCACTATGCTGTTTGTAGTAGCTTACCCGCATTCCTATTTTCCTATTCATTATTAAACCTACTCCTGCATTACCCCTATTTGATTTTGTGTTTATAACCCTGTAGTCACCTGACCAGAAGTCTTGTTCCTCCTGCCACCGAACTTCACTAATTCCCACTATATCTAACTTCAACCTATCCATTTCCCTTTTTAAATTTTCTAACCTACCTGCCCGATTAAGGGATCTGACATTCCACGCTCCGATCCGTAGAATGCCAGTTTTCTTTCTCCTGATAACAACATCCTCCTGAGTAGTCCCCGCCCGGAGATCCGAATGGGGGACTATTTTACCTCCGGAATATTTTACCCAAGAGGACGCCATCATCATGTAATCATACAGTAAAGCTGCATGCCCTCGGGAAAAATTACAGCTGTAGTTTCCCCTTGCTTTCAGCCGTTCGCAGTACCAGCACAGCAAGGCCGTTTTGGTTATTGTTACAAGGCCAGATCAGTCAATCATCCAGACTGTTGCCCTTGCAACTACTGAAAAGGCTGCTGCCCCTCTTCAGGAACCACACGTTTGTCTGGCCTCTCAACAGATACCCCTCCGTTGTGGTTGCACCTACGGTACGGCTATCTGTATCGCTGAGGCACGCAAGCCTCCCCACCAACGGCAAGGTCCATGGTTCATGGGGGGGTGAATAAGGTATACTGTTAATTAATATAATCATTAGATAATGAAAAATTTTATTTATTGTAATTATTCTCCAACAAGTCCCCGAATAATAATTTTTATTTCAAAAGCATTTTTTCAAAAATTTAATTTTTTATTGAACTAAAGATTTCGTTGCACTTCCCATTTCATTCCACTTCTTTTGAAGAAAAATTTCACTAAAATCACAAAAAAAGAGAATATTATTATTTGCAATGCAGTTCCTCCAAGCGGTGCGCAACAACAAGAGCAGAAATGTGACATCCATTTAATCTGAGGTAAGACTTTAATTCTGATTGTTTTGCACAGGGCCAAAGACCGATATTTCGGTTTAATTGAATTTTCTTATCACTGAATGGACTTTAATTTTTTTATGAAAAACTTATATTTGAGTCAGATTGCGAATTTCACATTTTTGTTGCCATTGTCAGTACATTTCATTGTGGGCAGGTTACGCTTAGCACAGTGTCCATTAGCATTCCTAAATAATATTGCCATTTTCTTTGAAATTACGGTGGGGAGGTTACACTTGGCGACACCCAGTCCAGGATCGTATTTCGTTGAGAGTCTTTTGAAAAACAGTCAGATATCTGCTCTTATTTGTTTAGATATAATTAGGATTTGGCGCAACGCTTTTACTAACTTGTGACTTTCTTTCCACAGATCAACGACAATTCGTTTGCTTTGTTGTATTTGTGTGTTGCTTTTGCATTTGTGCTTATTTGTTTTGTGAATATTTGTGACTATTCTAAAATGCCGCGAAAGACTGTGAATAGTGTATCGCGAGGTATTACGAACGAAATTACCGACTCAAACAACGTTACCGATAGGACATGTGACACGCAGTGTAATGATGACAATCCTGCGTTCACTAACAATCAGTGCATTCCAACCATTAATGATGACTTTTATCTTAACGATGAACAAACGAACTCAATTGTCTCTTGTGTTAATTTGACGACAATTGATGACGCGGAACGCTCTATTGTAATGAGCGCTACCCAGCTTAACACACCCGATTTGGAAAATTCAAATAACGTACAGACAAATTTGTCTAATGAAAATGAACAGGATACACAAAGTACGACGGATTTATTTAATTCCGAAATAGGGACTGACAGTGTATGTTTAACTGGCAAACCTTTTTGTAAATCTCAGAATAACCAAATGCTCACGCAAAACGCGACACTTGCAAATACACCGTCAAACGGTACAGAGAATGGAGTAGATAATGTTACATTGGGTCAAATTATGGCAATATTGCTACAAATTGATGAACAGTACAAACAGCGGAAGGAAATGATTGATGATTATTTCAAACAATTTAATGAACAGTATCAACAACTTAAAGAAAAACTTGATAAGCAGAACAAACGACTGGAAGAAGAGAACAAACAATTTAGAGAAAGGAACAAACAATTTTCTGAAAGCATTAAACAGCCGAGAGAAAAACACGATAATCTTAATGAACAGAACAAACAAGCTAGCGAACAGATTACAGCTATTACCATACAATGTCAGGACATTAAAGAACAATTACGTGTGAATACTAAGACTTGTGCTAATAACAGTAATGAAGAAGTTGGCACTGTTGCACAAGAATTAAGTAGCACACATGTAGACACAACAGAATCAGATAAAGACGAGATTAATGCAGTCACTGAACAATGTTCAGCAAACGCGACACAGGTACACGAAATTAATGCAGTCACCGAACAATGCCCTAAAATCACAGTACAGATTCGCGACGAGGTTAATTTAGAGTCAGTGGAAGTTTCACACACTCCGAATACGGAAGTTGACGAGAAATTTGCACGACAGAACAACCAAATAGACGAAAGTAGTAAAGTAACAGAATTAAAAATTATTTCAGTCACCAATACGTCACAGAACCCGCCACGTTGCGAAGATTTGTCAGACTTACGCAGCGCGTATAATGCGAGCAATTTACAGAGACTACGAGACGTAAAATCCGAAAAGCCACGCGACTTAAAATCTGAAAAGCTACGTAACTTGAAGTACGAAACGACACAGACAAACAGATTCACACACAAACCCGAACGTGTTCTCAAATTCAGTGACGAGAACGTTGATAATAAGCAGTTTGCATTTGTAAGAAAATGTAAAGAATTTAATAATGACAGAACACAGGTACACGCTTTGAGCTGTATACGACAATTTATTTTTGTGCTTTCACCGGTATTACGGGTAATGCAGAAACTAACTTTGAACCAGATGCGACAATTTGCTATTGTATTTTCATCAGCCCCCCCATGAACCATGGACCTTGCCGTTGGTGGGGAGGCTTGCGTGCCTCAGCGATACAGATAGCCGTACCGTAGGTGCAACCACAACGGAGGGGTATCTGTTGAGAGGCCAGACAAACGTGTGGTTCCTGAAGAGGGGCAGCAGCCTTTTCAGTAGTTGCAAGGGCAACAGTCTGGATGATTGACTGATCTGGCCTTGTAACAATAACCAAAACGGCCTTGCTGTGCTGGTACTGCGAACGGCTGAAAGCAAGGGGAAACTACAGCCGTAATTTTTTCCCGAGGGCATGCAGCTTTACTGTATGATTACATGATGATGGCGTCCTCTTGGGTAAAATATTCCGGAGGTAAAATAGTCCCCCATTCGGATCTCCGGGCGGGGACTACTCAAGAGGATGTCGTTATCAGGAGAAAGAAAACTGGCGTTCTACGGATCGGAGCGTGGAGTGTCAGATCCCTTAATCGGGCAGGTAGGTTAGAAAATTTAAAAAGGGAAATGGATAGGTTGAAGTTAGATATAGTGGGAATTAGTGAAGTTCGGTGGCAGGAGGAACAAGACTTCTGGTCAGGTGACTACAGGGTTATAAACACAAAATCAAATAGGGGTAATGCAGGAGTAGGTTTAATAATGAATAGGAAAATAGGAATGCGGGTAAGCTACTACAAACAGCATAGTGAACGCATTATTGTGGCCAAGATAGATACGAAGCCCACACCTACTACAGTAGTACAAGTTTATATGCCAACTAGCTCTGCAGATGACGAAGAAATTGAAGAAATGTATGATGAAATAAAAGAAATTATTCAGATTGTGAAGGGAGACGAAAATTTAATAGTCATGGGTGACTGGAATTCGAGTGTAGGAAAAGGGAGAGAAGGAAACATAGTAGATGAATATGGATTGGGGGACAGAAATGAAAGAGGAAGCCGGCTGGTCGAATTTTGCACAGAGCACAACACAATCATAACTAACACTTGGTTTAAGAATCATGAAAGAAGGTTGTATACATGGAAGAACCCTGGAGATACTAAAAGGTATCAGATAGATTATATAATGGTAAGACAGAGATTTAGGAACCAGGTTTTAAATTGTAAGACATTTCCAGGGGCAGATGTGGACTCTGACCACAATCTATTGGTTATGACCTGTAGATTAAAACTGAAGAAACTGCAAAAAGGTGGGAATTTAAGGAGATGGGACCTGGATAAACTAAAAGAACCAGAGATTGTACAGAGATTCAGGGAGAGCATAAGGGAGCAATTGACAGGAACGGGGGAAATAAATACAGTAGAAGAAGAATGGGTAGCTTTGAGGGATGAAGTAGTGAAGGCAGCAGAGGATCAAGTAGGTAAAAAGACGAGGGCTAGTAGAAATCCTTGGGTAACAGAAGAAATATTGAATTTAATTGATGAAAGAAGAAAATATAAAAATGCAGTAAGTGAAACAGGCAAAACGGAATACAAACGTCTCAAAAATGAGATCGACAGGAAGTGCAAAATGGCTAAGCAGGGATGGCTAGAGGACAAATGTAAGGATGTAGAGGCTTGTCTCACTAGGGGTGAGATAGATACTGCCTACAGGAAAATTAAAGAGACCTTTGGAGATAAGAGAACGACTTGTATGAATATCAAGAGCTCGGATGGAAACCCAGTTCTAAGCAAAGAAGGGAAAGCAGAAAGGTGGAAGGAGTATATAGAGGGTCTATACAAGGGCGATGTACTTGAGGACAATATTATGGAAATGGAAGAGGATGTAGATGAAGATGAAATGGGAGATACGATACTGCGTGAAGAGTTTGACAGAGCACTGAAAGACCTGAGTCGAAACAAGGCCCCCGGAGTAGACAATATTCCATTGGAACTACTGACGGCTGTGGGAGAGCCAGTCCTGACAAAACTCTACCAGCTGGTGAGCAAGATGTATGAAACAGGCGAAATACCCTCAGACTTCAAGAAGAATATAATAATTCCAATCCCAAAGAAAGCAGGTGTTGACAGATGTGAAAATTACCGAACTATCAGCTTAATAAGTCACAGCTGCAAAATACTAACACGAATTCTCTACAGACGAATGGAAAAACTAGTAGAAGCCAACCTCGGGGAAGATCAGTTTGGATTCCGTAGAAACACTGGAACACGTGAGGCAATACTGACCTTACGACTTATCTTAGAAGAAAGATTAAGGAAAGGCAAACCTACGTTTCTAGCATTTATAGACTTAGAGAAAGCTTTTGACAATGTTGACTGGAATACTCTCTTTCAAATTCTAAAGGTGGCAGGGGTAAAATACAGGGAGCGAAAGGCTATTTACAATTTGTACAGAAACCAGATGGCAGTTATAAGAGTCGAGGGACATGAAAGGGAAGCAGTGGTTGGGAAGGGAGTAAGACAGGGTTGTAGCCTCTCCCCGATGTTGTTCAATCTGTATATTGAGCAAGCAGTAAAGGAAACAAAAGAAAAATTCGGAGTAGGTATTAAAATTCATGGAGAAGAAATAAAAACTTTGAGGTTCGCCGATGACATTGTAATTCTGTCAGAGACAGCAAAGGACTTGGAAGAGCAGTTGAATGGAATGGACAGTGTCTTGAAAGGAGGATATAAGATGAACGTCAACAAAAGCAAAACAAGGATAATGGAATGTAGTCTAATTAAGTCGGGTGATGCTGAGGGAATTAGATTAGGAAATGAGGCACTTAAAGTAGTTAAGGAGTTTTGCTATTTGGGGAGCAAAATAACTGATGATGGTCGAAGTAGAGAGGATATAAAATGTAGGCTGGCAATGGCAAGGAAAGCGTTTCTGAAGAAGAGAAATTTGTTAACATCCAGTATTGATTTAAGTGTCAGGAAGTCATTTCTGAAAGTATTCGTATGGAGTGTAGCCATGTATGGAAGTGAAACATGGACGATAAATAGTTTGGACAAGAAGAGAATAGAAGCTTTCGAAATGTGGTGCTATAGAAGAATGCTGAAGATTAGATGGGTAGATCACATATCTAATGAGGAAGTATTGAATAGGATTGGGGAGAAGAGAAGTTTGTGGCACAACTTGACCAGAAGAAGGGATCGGTTGGTAGGACATGTTCTGAGGCATCAAGGGATCACCAATTTAGTATTGGAGGGCAGCGTGGAGGGTAAAAATCGTAGAGGGAGACCAAGAGATGAATACACCAAGCAGATTCAGAAGGATGTAGGTTGCAGTAGGTACTGGGAGATGAAAAAGCTTGCACAGGATAGAGTAGCATGGAGAGCTGCATCAAACCAGTCTCAGGACTGAAGACCACAACAACAACAACAACATTTTCATCAGCATTACGTATAATGCAGAAACTGGAATTAGCAAGAATAGAGCGATTTACTTTTGAATTTTTACCGCTATTGCGTGCAACGCACAAGCTAAAATTTATTTGCAGTGCGTAAATGACCTCAGGGGATTCATTACGCTTTAATGAATATGTGCCGTAGCGAGCATAGGGCCCCGAGCTGTAGTAGTGCTGTTTCATCTTTAGTTTTCTGCACTGCTGCCTTTTCTTCTACTATCCTTTATATCTATCAAAATTGCTCTTTAACTATTGCTCTACCTAGAATTAAGAAAAATATGTAATGAAAACCGGATATGACAAATATTTTACCGAATGTGACAATTTTCAGCAGGCACTCCCGTAATGATAACTACCGCCCTAACTTTAATAACAGATAAAATCGTAATCATCAGTATGTACAAAATTTTCGGCAGTCGCAACCACATTTTTTTTTTTTAACAATAGACGTTTTTCACCGCAACAGCATGAAAGTCAGCCGCTTAGCATACGTAACCAACAATGCAGTCTACAAGGTCAACCAAACTTTAATGTTTCGCCGCGTGCACGTATAGTCCCTGGTATAACAAATAGTAACGCATGGCAGCAAAGAAATAACCACGTACAGACAACACACCATTTCAATTCCTATCGCAATGCGCCGTATAGAAATTACTATCATGACAGACGTAAAAATAACGAGCACAATTTTCAGCGTACATTTAATAACAGTCGATCTTATGAGCAGCAACAACATCAGCAACAACAAATAATCATGAATGCAACAGACAATAGGTGTCATCTATAGCGTAACACGTCAGTAAGAAATAACAGAACAGTTCATATAGTGGATATGCCACAGCATCCTCCCGTAAATAATAGCACGTACGACAGAATTTGACCAGACACAGTACAGGTTTCATATTCCAATAACGTAAGCAATAATTTTGACACGCAGAATCTTCTTCACGAAAATGTTATTAATTTTGACGCCATCCGACACACGTTTGCATTAAGGACAGAATTACGACGTATGTAGACGACATTCTTATCGCAGAAGCTAACTGGTCTGAACACAATCTGATTCTTGAACAACTGTTACAAACTTTTCATGCACAAGGACTTACAGTTAACCTCAGTAAATCGCATTTTGGCAAAACTTCCATAAAATTTCTTGGACACGTGATTTCAGCAGAAGGCATTGCACCTGATCCGGAAAAACTTCAGGCTCTACGTGACATTACCGTTCCTACGACGAAGAAACAATTACGCAGTTTTTGGGCTTAATTAACTTTTTTCGCAAATTTATTCATCACTCTGCTTTAGACACACCTAGATTGTGCCAATTAACAGGTAAAAACACTATTTGGTCTTGGGATAAGCAAGCACATTCTGAGTTCATGAACCTGAAGCATGCTTTGTTGAATGCTCCACTTTTATCGCACCCAGATCTTACCAGAAATTTTTCCATTGCCACTGACAGTTCTAACACCGCTTTAGGCGTACATATTTTCCAGGAAATTGAAGAAGATGGTTCTACAGTAATTAAAAACATTGCATTTGCAAGCCGCATTTTGTCACCCGCTGAACGAAATTATTCTGTTACAGAACTTGAAACATTATGTGTTGTATGGGCTTTCACGAGATTTCGGCATTTTCTTTATGGCAGACATACCACCGTTTACACAGACCACAGAGCGATACAATTTTTACTTTCGGCCAAATTCACTCACGATAGATTAAGTAGATGGAAACTATATTTACAAGAATTTAATTTTACAATAGTTCACATTCCCGGTACACAAAATGTTATAGCAGACGCACTATCGCGTTCTCTCGGCAACAATCAGCAAGACGTAGCAACCAACTTCTGCAAAACAAATTTCAGTGTCATATACATTCAGCAAGTTGCATTTGAAAATTTTATTTCATCGTCATTACAGGACATAGCAAAGGAGCAAAATAAAGACAATGTGTGGAAAGAAATTAAACAGCTTTGGCAAGATAAGAATAATGTTACGATTAGGAACCACTACCCTGTATGCAATGACATTCTGTTTCGCCGCTCTCATCCTGACAGCAACAATTGGTTATTATGCATTCCTGACGAATTGGTTAACAAATTAATTTGGTACACTCATTTAAGTTACGCACATTACGGAGCACGAAAATGTTTTCTTATACTGAGACAGAACTGTTATTTTGCCAACATGGAGAAACGTATACGACGAGTTTTAGCGTCTTGTAAAATTTGCCAGAAAGCTAAATCAGACACCACTTCACATATTCCTCCTTTATATCCCATTATACCTGTTAAATTAAGACATATGGCCGCAGTAGATATTTTTGGTCCAATTCCGAGAACTAACAGAGGTTTTTGCTACATCTTTGTCGCTGTTGAACTCACTTCAAAATTTGTTACTTTCACTCCGTTACGCAAAGCTACTGCTAAAACTGTTTCGAAAGCATTTGTAAAACATTTTCTATCTCATGTAGGGCATGTAATGAAAGTAATTTCTGACAATGGATCTCAATTTCGTAGTACCGTATGGACACGCATGTTACGAGCCAGAAACATTTCTCCGATCGATATATCCAAGTACCACGCTTCTTCGAACCCCTGTGAAAGATTAATGAAAGAAATTGGTAAACTGTGCCGAATATACTGCCACAAAAGACATATTGATTGGGACACATACATATTCTCATTCCAAGATGTAATTAATTCCATTCCAAATGAATCCACTATGCTATCTCCGTCTGTTATACTGAAAAATGCTGAACCACCTAACAAAATTAAAGAATTAATAACATTTCCTACATCTCGTCGATTACGACACCACGAAATAATTGACATTGCGCTGAACAACATCAAACGTGCCGCAGAGCGCCGGAGAAGACAGCAAAAACAGGTTTGTACACGCCGCGTCTTTCACGTTGGACAGAAGATACTAGTACGTACACACTATTTATCCAGTAAATTAAAAGGTAAGTGCAGTAAATTTGAACTTCTATACGCAGGTCCATATCGGATTCGCAGCATCCCTCACCCCAATGTTGTACACGTCGAAACTTTGAGAACCAGAAAATCGAAAGGCAATCACCATATCTCAAACATTAAACCGTTTATTGAGTGAAACCAGTGTATGATTCAACACACTATGACGCCATTTACTAATGCAATTATTTCACCTGACTAATTACTGATGATTATCGTATTTTTTCTTGGCAAGTGCCCGGCAAGGTAAGGTTAGCAGGTCGCTCTTCTTGTCGTTACACATCAGACCGTGCATATTTTTTCAGAGACACTTACGTATTTTATGACTAATTATGCAATGTTAGCTAATGACATGTTAATTTCATTACATTTTTTTTCATTAAAGTCTTTAATTCTCGCCTCTATTAACTACACTCTATACAAGCTGAACACAACGAACGTCACATTTGTCTTTTTATGTACGATTGTATTCCAGTTTTGTTTATATGCACTGTGAAATAGTTAAATAGCTAAGATATAACACACACCAGTTGACTTTGACAATTTTTTTTTGCCTTATGACATCTCAACATCGTGACTGTTTTACATTTTTGCTGCTGCATCGTATTATTCTGTGTACATTTTTTCGCATCCGAACACTGTCAATGTCTTGGACATATTACGCTTTCTGTCATGTTATGCTGTATGTTTAATTGTGTCACCATAAACCAGTCATTATTTAGTGGGTATATGATTTAAATGCAAGACATTAATCTTTGTTCATCAATTTCAGAAAGAAATGATGCGTGTAAGAAATAAATTCAACAGAAATGGAATTTCACCTACGGAATAAACGAAAGAAGATGCAATAACTTTATGAAGAAGAGTAAATGGACCAGGATTAACAAGCATTAACAAGAATATACTATACTCATCATAGAATAGCAGTCTTAACTAATTTTTTCTTTCAGAATACAAGGTGATTGATGCAGGCTGTCAGAGAGAACTACACATCTTAGTTTTAGTGATGAAATATGCTAGAGATAAGGAATAGTTGTATAATGAGTAATGAAGTGATTTTTTGCAGATGATAATGAATGCTGATGAATAATGATGAAGGATATGATGTTATGAATAATGAAGTTTTTCTTTACAGGTGATGATAATAGTGAAGTTATGATGGTATTGATAATGACGTTTTTTTCTTTACAGATGAGGATAATGTTGAAGTTATGTATTTATGCTACGTAGTTATTTAAGTATATGTTGCAGTTTGCTTTGACAGCAGGTGTTATATTGCATAGTAGGATGACGGAAAGTTTTGGAAAGGACAGCTATGGAACTCATTTTTATACACATTTCACTACCTGTTAATTCGAAGTTCACTACTTTTCAGCATAGTGTGCGTTTCTTCTTTCAGGTCAATAATCCATTTTGTATATTTTTTCAGGAGAAGTTTTTCATGATACTTACTAAACCAGTTACTTATTATACCTGTTCTAGTACTTGCATTTTTATTTTTTACCCATTTGTGTTTATCATTTATGAATGTGATCACATATACTGCCTTGTTACATAATCTTGCTACAGCTGACTCATGACGAATGACGTTACCTATCCTCATTTGCAGCAATAGGTCAAAAACAAATAGTGTTATGCCTCAGCAATTAATTATCGATCTCAACGCAATGCATTGCTAACAAAAAAAAAAATGTATTACCAGTCCCAAATAGTGATACCAGTTTGAGTAAATTCTGAATAATACTGATTAGCTCTGAATAGTATGTCACTTGAGTAATGACTTCTTAATGAGACAAAAAAAAAAGTATATATTTAAAATAATGCTTTGTCACTAGTTAATAACTGCCACTGTTTATTGTAATGAGACTACTTATAATGCCTATGATTACTAATGCTATGACTAATTAACTGATTTTAATAATGACTTTGTAATGATCTGAATACTACTGAAGGAGAAACACTGTTTATTGTAATGAGACTACTTATAATGCCTGTGATTATTAATGCTATGACTGTAATTAACTGATTTTTAATAATGACTTCGTAATAATCTGAATAATACTGAATGATGATTCTATTCAATACTTGCTGGCCACTGAGTGCCAATAATTAATGTCACTCCACGAATTGTTATTAATTATGCCATTGACTAGCTCTTGTTTCCAATGTTGATACTTTGTAACCAGAAAGGAATGTGACTGTTTAATAATGCTTTGTAATTAGGAGAAGACTAATAATTCTTACTATTGGAATGACAAATGATTAATTAACGACAAATGATTAATTAACTGTAATTAGACAAATGATTAATTAACGACAAATGATTAATTAACTGTAATTAGGAAAAGGCTAATGATTATTATTGGAATGACAAATGATTAATTAACTGTAATTAGGAGAAGGTTAATGATTCTTAATTATACTCTGTAACTGAAAAGAATACGATTATTTAATAATGCTTTGTAACCAGGAAAAGAAGGCTACTGATTCCATGTAAAACAATTAATGAACATTTTTCTGTAATACTACATACTTGGTACAGAAATGTTCAATAACTGGGCTATGAATGCCACAAACTAATTAAGTCTGTAATTGTCAATATTATGTGACTTGATGTCCTTCACCTCATAAGCTGACTACCCTGAATTACTGCAATGTCCATTTGTCCTGTTTATCCTAGTGATCATGGAGCACTATATTTGGTTTTGCACTAATTCTACGTTGGTGCGCCTTGTAAGAGCGTGGTGTTGACTCGACATGCTGTCCACCACCGTGAGCGATGAAGACATTATTATGGTCCCACTGTCTGGTGTACCTAATGTACTGCCAAAATGAAAACATGAAACATTACTACGACAGTTCAGTGTCTTGGCTACACTGATAAATTGTGTCACTTGGTGTTGTACTTCTGTGGAAAGATATGGACTTTCAGAACAGCTGTGTGCAATCTAAAGTGCTACAACCATGATGCAATCCTTCCCTTTCCTATCCTGATTCTTGTCACATAATGAAAATCATTTCTGTTCGTAGGTTATACATTTTTTTCGATTCGCTGAACTTCAGTGCGAGTACACTTATGTCACTGGTCGACATGATGTTTTGCCATTATGTTTATTTGTTGTGAAAATGCTAAAGACATTTTTTCAGTGCGTGTGCACTTTGGACATGATGTTTTGTCATTATGTTTATTTATTGCGAAAATGCTAAAGACATTTTTTTGATTTGTTCTGAAGTACAGTATATGTACACTCTTGTCTTTTATATTGTATATACATTTTTTATTGTAATGATATGTTCTGAACTACAGTACATGTGCACTTATGATAGGTGTTAATATGTTTTCTATTGAACTTCAGTGCCTGTGCACTTTTCTCATTTTTCAATATGATTTATAGTATACTGTATATTCAACACTTCAATGCGTATGCACTTATGTCATTTGTTACTAATTGTATATACATTTCGTCATTTACTGATATGTTCTCAACTGCAGTGCATGTGCACTCATGTCACTTGTCAACATGATATTTTTTGCCTGTCTGTTTATTTTGTTCTGAATATGCTAAAGAATTTTTTCAGTGCCTGTGCACTTTGTTATCTGTCAAGTAATTTGTATACACATTTTTCTGATTTGTTACTATGTTTTGTACTCACATTTTGTCTTTGTCTGATATATCTTGTACTTAGTGCGTGTGCACAACATTTACTTTATGTACTACATCTAATTATTCTGTAAATTGTAGAAGTTTATTAGTTAATTAAAAATTTTGCCGCGATTGGCAAGTCCAAATGACTCACCATCGCTGCCAAATTTTTGCCCCCCCAGTGGAGGGTTATGAAACACGTATGTAACGCAGCAGCGATGGCGAGGCATTGTAGCATCTGTGACCAGAGGGTATGCGCTTGACCGCGCGAGTGTTGCGAGCGGTTCTCAGTCCGTCAGTAGTCGTTGCGAGTCTGTCAGTCAGTCGTTGCGAGTCTGTAGCTCTGTCTAGTTGAGAGCAGTACTCTGTCAGTAGTCGTCGCGTGCAGTACGCTAATAGTCGTCATGCAGAGCGGTCGGTCAGTAGTAGCAGCCCAGTGCGGTTGTGTGATGTAGGCGGTCGGCAACACTGGTCAAGATGGTGAATAAGGTATACTGTTAATTAATATAATCATTAGATAATGAAAAATTTTATTTATTGTAATTATTCTCCAACAAGTCCCCCAATAATAATTTTTATTTCAAAAGCATTTTTTCAAAAATTTAATTTTTTATTGAACTAAAGATTTCGTTGCACTTCCCATTTCATTCCACTTCTTTTGAAGAAAAATTTCACTAAAATCACAAAAAAAGAGAATATTATTATTTGCAATGCAGTTCCTCCAAGCGGTGCGCAACAACAAGAGCAGAAATGTGACATCCATTTAATCTGAGGTAAGACTTTGGTAAGACTTTAATTCTGATTGTTTTGCACAGGGCCAAAGACCGATATTTCGGTTTAATTGAATTTTCTTGTCACTGAACGGACTTTAATTTTTTTATGAAAAACTTATACTTAAGTCAGATTGCGATTCTCATTTTTATTGTCATTAAATTTAATTGCTAGGGAGGTTACGTTTGGCTCCCATTTGTATTAAGTATTGTCATTTATTTCTTTTAAATTTCGGTGGGGAGGTTACAAACTCTTTATCCCTCCTGTCTACATACTTACACTCCTGGAAATGGAAAAAAGAACACATTGACACCGGTGTGTCAGACCCACCATACTTGCTCCGGACACTGCGAGAGGGCTGTACAAGCAATGATCACACGCACGGCACAGCGGACACACCAGGAACCGCGGTGTTGGCCGTCGAATGGCGCTAGCTGCGCAGCATTTGTGCACCGCCGCCGTCAGTGTCAGCCAGTTTGCCGTGGCATACGGAGCTCCATCGCAGTCTTTAACACTGGTAGCATGCCGCGACAGCGTGGACGTGAACCGTATGTGCAGTTGACGGACTTTGAGCGAGGACGTATAGTGGGCATGCGGGAGGCCGGGTGGACGTACCGCCGAATTGCTCAACACGTGGGGCGTGAGGTCTCCACAGTGCATCGATGTTGTCGCCAGTGGTCGGCGGAAGGTGCACGTGCCCGTCGACCTGGGACCGGACCGCAGCGACGCACGGATGCACGCCAAGACCGTAGGATCCTACGCAGTGCCGTAGGGGACCGCACCGCCACTTCCCAGCAAATTAGGGACACTGTTGCTCCTGCGGTATCGGCGAGGACCATTCGCAACCGTCTCCATGAAGCTGGGCTACGGTCCCGCACACCGTTAGGCCGTCTTCCGCTCACGCCCCAACATCGTGCAGCCCGCCTCCAGTGGTGTCGCGACAGGCGTGAATGGAGGGACGAATGGAGACGTGTCGTCTTCAGCGATGAGAGTCGCTTCTGCCTTGGTGCCAATGATGGTCGTATGCGTGTTTGGCGCCGTGCAGGTGAGCGCCACAATCAGGACTGCATACGACCGAGGCACACAGGGCCAACACCCGGCATCATGGTGTGGGGAGCGATCTTCTACACTGGCCGTACACCACTGGTGATCGTCGAGGGGACACTGAATAGTGCACGGTACATCCAAACCGTCATCGAACCCATCATTCTACCATTCCTAGACCGGCAAGGGAACTTGCTGTTCCAACAGGACAATGCACGTCCGCATGTATCCCGTGCCACCCAACGTGCTCTAGAAGGTGTAAGTCAGCTACCCTGGCCAGCAAGATCTCCGGATCTGTCCCCCATTGAGCATGTTTGGGACTGGATGAAGCGTCGTCTCACGCGGTCTGCACGTCCAGCACGAACGCTGGTCCAACTGAGGCGCCAGGTGGAAATGGCATGGCAAGCCGTTCCACAGGACTACATCCAGCCTCTCTACGATCGTCTCCATGGGAGAATAGCAGCCTGCATTGCTGCGAAAGGTGGATATACACTGTACTAGTGCCGACATTGTGCATGCTCTGTTGCCTGTGTCTATGTGCCTGTGGTTCTGTCAGTGTGATCATGTGATGTATCTGACCCCAGGAATGTGTCAATAAAGTTTCCCCTTCCTGGGACAATGAATTCACGGTGTTCTTATTTCAATTTCCATGAGTGTATTTCTCAATATAGTCTCCCTGGCAACGAACACATTTCTCCCAACGAGAGACCAATTTGTAGATACCGTCACTGTAGAATGTTTGACTTCGTTGCAGGAGCCACAACCTCTTTATCTACAACTACATCATACTTCGCAAGCCACCTCATGGTGTGCGGCGGAGGGTTTCTCTAGTACCACTAACTTATCTCCGATACCCTGTCCCACTCGCCGAGCGGTTCTAGGCGCTTAAGTCTGGAACCACGCGGCTGTTACGTTCGCAGGTTCGAATCCTGCGTCGGGCATGGATGTGTGTGATGTCCTCAGGTTAGTTAGGTTACGTAGTTCTAAGTCTAGGGGACTGATGACCTCAGACGTTAAGTCCCATAGTGCTCAGAGCCATTTGAACCTGTCCCACTCACGAATAGCCTGTCGGAAGATTGACTGTCGGTAAGCCTCAGTATTGGCTCTAATTTCTCGAATTTTCTCGTCGTATTCATTACGCGAAATTTATAAGGGAGGAACTAATATATTGTCCGACTTTTCCCGGAAAGAGCTCTATCGAATTTTCAATAGCAAATCTTTCTGTGATGCACAACGCCTCTCTTGCAACGTCTGCCAGTGGACTTTGTTGAGCACCTTGGCAACACCCTCGCGCCGACTACACCATCCCGTGACGAAACGCACCGCTCTTCGATGCATCTTGTCTATCTCTTCTATCAGTTCTACCTGGAAGGATCCCATATTGATGAACAGTCTTCAAGAATACGTCCAGCAAGCGCCTATAAGCAATTTCCTTCATGGATTGGTAAGATTCCTTTAACAGCCTTCCTATGAATCTGATTGGCACCTGCTCTCCCTACTTTGTATTTGTTTTATGAAGTCATTCCACTTAACGCCGCTCTCGATAGTTACTCCTAGATACTTTACGTAGATACTGTTTTCAGCAGTTTCTTATCAATAGTGAAGTTGTAGAGCAGTTGTTTTCTTTCTTGTGAACATGCCATATGTTTAATTTATTCACGGTCAGGGCAAATTGCTACAGCCTGCACCGTTCATCAATTCTTTGCAAGGCATTCTGCAAACCGATAGTATCTTCTGCCGTCGCTACTTACGTACAGACAATAATATCATCTGCTCACAGTCTTAAAGAGTATCCGGCGTTTACTACTAGATCATTTATATACACTTACACAATAAAGATCCTATCACTCTTCCTTGGGATACTCCGGGAATTACTTTACATCTGTCGATTTTGTTCTGTTAAGGGCGACATGTCGAGATTTATCCGCAACGAAGTCTTGAATCCAGTCATGAACGGGGTCCGATTTGCGATAAGCTCTTATTTTTTCACTAAACGACAGCGCAGGACAGTGTCAAATGCCTTCCTGAAGTCAGGGTGTACGGCATCAACCTGTGCACCGTTGTCTACAGCACTGTGAGTCTCAGGGAGGAACAGAGCGAGCTGAATTTTGCAAGCTGTCTTTGTGGAAAACATGTTGATTTTTATGCAGGAGTTTTCGTTCGCCAAAAACGTCATAATTCTTGAGCAGAAAACATTTTCCATGTTTCTACGACACTTTTACGTTAATGATAAAGGTCTATAATTGTGTGCATCTGTCATATGGCCTTTCTTGAGAACGGGAATGATCTGCTCTTTTTTCCAGACGCTAGATGCCTTCCGTTGCTCCAGCGACGTACGATAAACTGCTGCTTGAAGGGGAGCAAGTTCTCTCGCATAATCTTTGTAGAACCTATAGATATCTCATTTGGTCCTGATGCGTTTCCACTACTAAACGATTGTAGTTGCTTTTCTACCTCCTCACCCCTGCTTGGAACGCTCCATCACTATAAAAGTGAAGTCCTCGAAGGTGATCAAGTTCTGCAAAGAGATGAAAATAGGATGCGGCCAAGTTCGGACTGTAAGAAGGATGATCTATGACAGTCAACCAAGGCGTCGGATTGCTGGATATGTCGCAGCGCTCACTTGTGATCTGGCGTTGTAATGCTGAAGGAGAGCGTGCTCCATGTATGGACAAACTCTTAATACTCGAAATTCTATTATATTGGGTTGTGTCTATCGCACCCAGATGGTAACATTACACACCGCCATGCTATATTTCGGAACCCTCTAGCGGTGAGGGGTTCAAATATATATACATAAAGAATAAAGACGTAGAATGTTAATAATAATAATGCGCAACAATTAAGAGTTTTCGCATAAAAAAACTCTGAGACATTACTTTTCAAGTCCTCGCATGTACTGAGAACGTTAGAGATGTTCCTTGGGACACACTTGAAGTTGTTTTCGTTTCTCTGTGACATTCTTCATCTAGTATAGTGTAGTGGGTTCTAATATTGCAAAGGGCATAACAGCCGACTTTTAATGACTATGGTCTCCCGCATTGCTTGTCGTAACTTTGACCAGAATATCCCTTTATTTTGTCCTTTTCACTTCTGCACGATTCCGACCGTGTACCCGTTTGGAAATATATTTGTGCGGCATTCAAAACTTCTGTACGTCCGCTTGACAGGCTATGCCGCACACTTGAAATCGTTATAAAAGCTAAGCTCTGTGGTTGTGACAAAGAGAAAAGTATTGGAATGTATTAGATATTCATCGAGACAGATATTTGCAAAGATCCTCTATACGATAGTATCTCGCTTACTAGTCCACAGTATGGATAGTGTCGACTAAAGATGCGCCCTCACAGATTGTGGCACACAGTTTTAATCTGTTAGGAAGCTTCCACACGGTGCACACGCCACTGAAAAGTGAAAGATTCTGTCTGGAACTAGGCCTATTTTCGGAAGCTTGAAACATAACCACTGGGGTGCGATCACGGAACCGTGAGGGAGTTATGGTAAGATAAACTCTGTCGAAGCAATTAAAAAAAAGTTATAGCTTTACAGTCGCCTTACTGAGATGAAGCATTGATCCACTTGTTCTACCAGCATGTTGTCTTGTGCTTCAATCGCGTGATTTCGGGCTTCCTTTCATCACGGCGACCGCCTAAAGAGGTTCTTTTATGTCAAACGAAAGCCTGCAGCTGATAGGGACGTATCTTAACGGCTCTGTCCTGTCTCCTTGCGCTCGACGCGTTGCTGACGCTGCTGCCGCGGGACAAGCAGGAGCGGCCAAGTTTTTAGGCGCCTCGCCGTACAGGTAGCGGCCAGTGGCCAGGCGCAGCGCCGCGGCTAACTTTGACGGCATGTTGGGGGTGCAAGGGGGGGGGGGGGGAGCGTCCTTTGCAGGTAGGCGGCCTGGCCGCTTTGATCTCGGGCTAATTCAATGAGCGCCAGCCTCCCAGGGTGGCGCCACACGTCACCAGCAGGCGACGCTCCACAGCACACAACGGCCCCGCCCGGCCCTGCAGGACCAAGCGGGCACGCCATCGACGCTACGACGGCGCTCAAAAAAGGCCGCTGCTCCCGCTACACGGGCGGTGGACGGCCTCCGTCGCTGTATTACTTTCTCCTCCCAAAGAGCACACGGCTTAAAATTAACAGGAAATTTCGCGGTATCTTACATCCGGTAGCATAGTGAAGGATTCCTTGTATATCGTCTCCTGTTTTGTGTGTTTCTAGACACGTTGGAATTAGTTCCAGTTTTGGCCACCAGGTGCAAATACGGCGCTGCACACTGTTTATATGACGGTATGACATCCGCGCTGTGATTTTACTAGCCACTACGTGAGTGAACAGTATGGATATCGAGAAGGGAGACCGTACGCTGTTAGTGAAACTGTTTCATGTGAACGGCAGCAGTTACAGTGCTGCACTGAGAAAGTGTCGCCGACTGAAAAGCCTGAAAAGAGACCCGGCGTCATTAAATGGTTTACAGGCCATGACAATGAAATTCGAAATCAGGAGTGAGCTTGGTGTGGCACCTGGAAGGGGAAGTTGTCCTGTCCTGGTGCAAGTTATTGACGAGATCGCTGTTGCCGTAACTAACCATGTAGCACGTGCCCCAGATAGTGCTAGTGCTCGGGCAGTGTTACGAGAACAGTCCATCCCATGGTCAACAGTACGGTAAGTATTGTGGTCTATATTACACCAGTACCCGCAAAAGGTCCAGACAGTGGAGCAAATGAAACCTCATGATCCGCATCAACGTCGTAAACTTGCTCTTCGGTTTCTGGCACGGGTCAAACTTGACGACACGTGATCGGGCAATATTCTGTCGAGTGACAAGGCATATTTTCATTATACGGTGCAGTGGATGCACAGAACTCACGAATTTTGGTTACTGGTAAAACGCGTGGTGCGCACGAAGAACCATTGCACTCGCCGTATATAACTGTGGAGAGAGTGTGGTATCCTCCCTACTCGTCTAATATAGGGTGCCTAGGAAGCTGCTTCCTCGGAAAGATAGACAACATACAAGCAAATCTTATTAATGGAGTTTATTACAATAAATTGAATTGACAATGCCGAACGGGATTAGCCGAGCGGTCTAGGGGCTGCAGTCATGGACTGTGCGGCGGGTCCCAGCGGAGGTTCGAGTCCTCTCTCGGGCAAGGGTGTGTGTGTTCGTGCTTAGGATAATTTAGGTTAAGTAGTGTGTAAGCTTAGGGATTGATGACCTTAGCAGTTAAGTCTTATAAGATTTCACACACATTTGAACTTTTTTTTTGAATAGACAATAGTAACCTTGGATTTACAATAACGTGTCGCAAGCAATTGGTGACATGCAAATAATCAATGCCCTTCAGTGTATGCAATTTCCATGTAAGAAATTAATAACAGATCACACAAGTTCATAAGTCACTGCTCGGCCTCTAATGCAGCTCTTCTAGTGGGTCTTCTAGTGCCTCTCTTCTAGTGCGGCTGAGGCTAGGCGGCACAAAACTTTTATCCTCCTCGTGTAGAGGCCGCCCCTGTCGTGGTGACGTGCTAGTCAGCGTGCTATTGACTGACGTTGTCTCACAGCCCTCCCTGCTGTATCTTGATCTTGGTGCCAGCGCTTGTCGTTACGCCGGAACAGTGAAGATCCACAAACACTTTTGCTCTTGGTTTGTTCTTACTTGAAGAGGGGGGCCTGTCAGGTGTACCGGGACGTCTGCACTTTGTCGAGATCTCCTTGTACAGAATATGATTCCTGTTTTCCAACTGTGCAGCACGTCGTCGACGTATCTGGTGTTCGTATTGAACAAACTGTGTAAGTAGTGGTTAATGAAAAAACCAACATTACGCCTTTATCACTTGTTTGACCTTCTCTGCCCACGTCCCGTTCCAAAGCCATTACATATCGAAACAATCCATTCATCTTTCTTATGTTCACAGAGCCGGATTTGCAACTGGTGGCCAAAATTGGAAGTAATTTTTTTCGAGCGTGAATCCGTACCCCATTAACGCATTAGAATATCTACCAAGTTTTGCTGTCATACGATAGTTACACCCCACACTGGACCTCCGTGAGTAGCTGCACTTTAATTATTACCACCCGGTATTAAGTGGTATTAAGGATTCATACAAACACGCACACACACACACACACACACACACACACACAAACACAAATACATGCGCACATACGTACCTTCACACACACATACACACACACACACACGCAGGCACAAACTATGCGCATGCAAGTCTGTGGTGCCATACGTAAATTCTGTTGTAAAGTATTGTATTGGAATTTGATTTGCTAAAGAAATTTGCTTGTCATGACAACATGGAAACACAATACAAACGTTTGTTACAACACTTATTTTGGCGAGTAGTCAAACAGGCACAGCTGTACTTTTCGACTACTGTTCTTCGTGCGTGAGTCAAGAACGGGCGTGGCACTAGCCTTAAATATGAGTGGGAGTGTTACTGAGTGCCCGACATCCATTAACGATTAATAAATGGTTCCAATGGCTCTGAGCACTATGGGACTTAACTTCTGAGGTCATCAGTCCCCTAGAACATAGAACTACTTAAACCTAACTAAGTTAAGGACATCACACACATCCATGCCCGAGGCAGGATTCGAACCTGCGACCGTAGCAGTCGCGCGGTTCCAGACTGTAGCACCTAGAACCGCTAGGCCACCCCGGCCGGCTAACGATTAATATCCAGGGGATAATCTGTACGTGGCAGATGCTCATATCTGTACTGGTCAATGTCCGATACAACTATGCGAGTAAGATTTCGCTTATTGACGGAACTTTAGGCGCCGACATCATTTCCTACGGCACAATAGCTACTGTTTAGTCAGCAGACTCCTACATTTCGTGATGTTATGAAGCCTAATGCACAATAAGAAATCTCCGATACTGGTGGGTATCGATCACCTCATACATACCGACAAATGTTTGCAAACTGCCCCAGTCTGTGTCGCCTGGCCACCAAGAGCTGTTGCATAGTGATTTGATTCACGGATCCAGTTATATGGCTCCTTCCGTGTGTAGCGATTTTATGACTACGACATGTGGGGCCTGAAGATGGCATCAGTGTAATGCCGAAACTGGTAGCACATAAGAAGTTCATAAAATAAATTTCTACAATACATACGGTTGTTGATAAATTATTGCATCAAGAAAAAAAATAATTTAAAAAGTCTTATCACAACAATTTGAAATCAAAACAGCAGGAGGACAAGGGCATGACCTGTCAACAATTCCTTTTTACCCCCAAGAATGTTTTCCGACAATGGCAGAAGAAATGAGCTAGCACAACGTCCCAAGCAATTTCAGATTAGTATTTTTAGTCCAAAACTCAACATTGCAACTAAACTAGTAGAAGTCCTAAAAGAGACAACAGAGAAGACAGGCATCAAATTTCTATTAAAAAAAAGAAAGACAGGATATATGAGCACAACTACAAACTATCCAATCTGGATAATGAAGACAATGTGTGGTAGACTCTGAAGAACAGAGAAATTCAATTACCAAGATGACATTCGCATCCCTAAAGTCTACGAAAAGACTGCAGCCGAAGACAGAATCAGAAACATGGGGACAGTATTCAAACTATAATAGAACATATACAAATAAAAATCTGTCTCATCACACCGAACAACGACAGCAGAATAATTAAAAGTGAATTTTTATATGTAGTTAAGACATTTCCAGAAAAGGAGGACAAGGGAAAAAAGTAGAAGACATATTGTGGGACTGAGAAAAGTAACCGTAGTAACGTTTAATTACCCTTGAGTTCAAACTAGAAGTCAAAAGTGAAAAACACTGGAGGTCCATGCACCCATCAAACAATGAAAAGGCTGCAAATAAGTTACTGACTTGGAGAACAGAAAGACACACGACATGTAGGTAAAAGATGTACATCAGAATCTAGGTAAGTATGTGATCAGTAATAAGATGTGGGAAACGGAGGGGTTAAGAATAAAGATAAAGAGACTGATGAAGCCATCCACCAAGAAACAAAGGAAGATAATTCTCGGAAGAAGAATTGGCAAGACTGTCTCAAAAAAATGAAGAAATACCGGGGCAAGAGAAAAGAACTTTAGAAGTAAAGACAATAAACTAACAGGTGGATGAAATAATCTGACAAAATAAACAATAATAATAATAATAATAATAATAATAATAATAACAAGCAAGCAAATGTAACGAGAACGTGACCATCATGATTTTCAGAGCAAATAATTCCGCTATTTATAAAAGAATGGAGTATTCCCTGCTTCGAAGAGGTACATTATCAAAAGCATCGCATTAGTTTCACAGTGTCGCAGCTGTGTTCGAATTTTGCTTGTACCCATGGTGTAGGTCTTTGGTAAAGATACCAGCTTAACTCCATAAAGACGTTTTTGGACATGGTGTTTTGCAGGATAAAACATCGAGCGTCTTGAATGTTCTCAATTAGAAAAATGACGAACCTGCCACTAATTTCCATTTAAAGATTTTCGCGACGCCAGGAGACACAGAAAAATGTTTATCACAGGCCTGTGAGAAGGGCAAAAGTAACCGCTCCACAATTCAGTATAAATACAGAAAAATGCAACCACTCACATTTTTTAATACTTGTTTATTCCATAAAGTTAGATAATACGCTTGTTATCCTCCTCCTCCGTCCACCACCCCTCCCCCTCTTTTGGCCTGTGCATCACTTTCACTGGTTTGTACATGTGACATAGTTATCTGTGCCAATACTCACTTGTACAACGTATTTCGCTTATACATCCATATACTTTTAATCATTCAACATACTGTACTATAATATGCATTTGTTCAGAACCTCTTTGGGCATTACATTATGGTTGCTTTTGTGTCGATATGACGTAAAATGTCGCATATCTTTGAAAAACAATCTCTGTATAGCTGTGAGATCTCGTTGAAGTTGTGTGGACTATCTGTTTAGTATCAAATTATCTGATGAAAGCCTAGGAAGCCGAAAGCCGGTTCAAGCATTAATGCTGTGTATTTGGACTTTTAATATTATTACGTTGCTCCAAAAACTGACGGAGTTACTGTTTCCCGACACACTGTGTATCAGAAGCACAGGTGAGTAGATCTCTATGCCAGACATTTGGCGGTGTTGGTCCCACAGAAACGCATCGACTCTAATGTTTACTGTCGAATATACATATTAAAAACAGGGGCGTGAATTAACGAAAGAAGAAAGGAATATGCTCTTAAAAGATGATTCACATTCCATTCTAGTAAGTTATTTTGGTTGCACATTCACCTGGAGTGAAGGCGATAGTCGCTACCACATTGGAAAGAGACAGGTGTCATGGTGACGGGGTCAAAGTGTGAGAAGACAGGGTGCGGAATAAGGTGGCTGAAGGTTGGCATCGTTCCAGAGAGCACCGGGCTCCTAAATTTTATGACAAATAAAGAGCGGCTTACTGTCCACAGCAGCACCTGCGGACAGTCGTAAGGTTGGCGAAATTAGAGGGTGATACCTGAATAAATCCCTCAAAACGAGCAATGAGGATTATTGACAGTAATATGCCCTATCGCCGTACGGGATGAGTTGTTTATGGCCTATAACTGAACAGGGGCAATAGCTCTAGGTACTGAACTTCCGCTATAGACGATTGATTTTCCAGTATTGAAGAACAAACTGTTTACTCAGTAGTATGGATACTATACTAAACGAAAACGGAAGAAATCGAATAGTAATACCACGAACAACAAACATCAAATAATATCGAAAATGAAAGAGGTGGGTTAATAAGAATCATTGCTTTTTTTTCTTTTTGTAGCTTCATGGGTTGCGCTTATCGCTAAACGTTTCTAGTAAACTGCTTTAAGAGATTCTAAAATGTTCTCATTGGCGGAGTATAATGTACATGAAGGCTTACCTCTGAATCAATGTGAATCTACACGCAAGCTTATAAATTAAGCACGGGCATATAGGGAACACACACGACACAGATCTTTAAGTCCACGGTATTGGTGATAAGTTCAGAAAACCGTCCCGAAACACATGTGCTACAAAACACCACTGTTTCCTGCGCATGTACCCCGACATCAATATGGGATATGATTACCGTGCACACGTACACAGGCCGCATAACGGGTTGGCATACTCTGGATCAGGTGGTCGTGCAGCTGCTGGAGTATAGCATCCTATTCTAGCGCCAGTGCCTGTCGGAGCTCCTGAAGTGCCGTAGGGGTTTGAACACGTGCAGCAATACGTCGACCGAGAGCATCCCAGACTTTCTCTATGGGGTTTGGATCTGGAGAACAGGCAGGCCACACAATTCGCCTGACATCTTCTGTTTCAAGGTACTCCTCCACGATGGCAGCTCGGTGGGGACGTACGTTATCATCAATCAGGTGGAAGGTGGGACCCACTGCACCCCTGAAAAGGCGGACATACTGGTGCAAAATGACGTCCCGATACACTTGACCTGTTACAGTTCCTCTGTCAAAGGTATGCAGGGGAATACGTGCACCAATCATAATACCACCCCACACCATCAAACCACGACCTCTATACAGGTCCCTTTCAAGGACATTAAGGGGTTGGTATCTGGTTCCTGGTTCATGTCAGATAAAAATCCGGCGGGAATCACTTTTCAGACTATACCTAGACTCGTCCGTGAACATAACCTGGGACCACTGTTCTAGTGACCATGTACTGTGTTCTTGATACCATGCTTTACGGGCTCTCCTGTGACCAGGGGTCAGTGGAATGCACCGTGCAGGTCTCCGGGCGAATAAACCATGTCTGTTGAATCGACTGTAGACTGTGTATCTGGGGACAACTGTTCAAGCGGCTGTGTTAAGGTCCTGAGCAAGGCTACTTGCAGTACTCCGTGTCCGCCTGCGGGCACTGATGGTGAGATATCGGTCTTCTTGTGGTGTTGTACACTGTGGACGTCCCGTACTGTAACGCCTGGACACGTTTCCTGGCTGCTGGAATCGTTACCATAATCTTGAGATCACTCTTGTTGTGTTTGACCAGCCTCCAGTCTCCCTAGTATTCTAACCCTCATAACGTCACCAGTATGTGTTCTTTGAGCCATTTTCATCCCACAGTCACCATTAGCAGTCTGTTAACGTCTGCACACTTACTCGCTGCACCGTACTCTGACATGCACCGACACACCTCTGCGTATGTGGACTGCTGCCAGCGGCACCGTGCGACGACCGCAGGTCAGATGCACCGCATGGTCATACCCCGAGGTGATTTAAACCCGCAAATCGCTGACTAGAGCGTTGCTTCACCATGTATCAACATTATCCTTAATTTATGAGCATGAGTGTGTCAAATCGTCACTGTACTTGTGAAACGATACAATTTTCGGATTTTCAAAGATGATATTCAAAGTAAGAGATAATGCGTCTAACACGGTATTAGTAAAGTGAATAATCGTAAGAGGTTGATACTGATCGAAGTTAAGTGTCAACGCATGTTACGAGGACTACTTTTTTTTCCAACCTCCGATCGGACGCGAAATTGAAACAACAGTAAAAATAAAAAGTTTTTATTGGCAACATTTTTCTACTGCTTCCTGCTAATTCTTTAAAGAGTCGTCGCTCTTACTTAGATATTTGTCGCAGCGCGTTATCACCTATCCAATACCCTTATCATAGATTGTTTTGTTTGTAAATTGGAGGGGGTCGATAGGAAAGAAAAGGGAAGGTATTGTTGATGTCAACTGCATCACGACATTACGAGGTGTCAGAGGTGACGAGTGAAGATGTGTACCCCACTGGGATTCGAATCTGGAAATTTCAGCTTACTATGCACATGCGTTAAAGGCTGCGCCATCTGGGACACAGTGTTATACCCTCGTAATAACTGCGTGGACTATCTCGGAACGCCTCACGGCCGACCCATATTACCACCGAGTGCCACCTATCCGCACTCCCTGACCATTTCCTTCATGCTCGCTGCCCTGAGATTCTAGCAGAAGGTCAGAAGTACATCCGCACTGAAGAAGGTGGATCCATTGCCGGTCTAGGAGAATCAATTATATGAATGCGTACTACACATTCATATAACTTATCATAGAAGGCGGCCGCCTGTGATTTCTGCCAATTCCTTACGCTGGTCTGCAGCTTGTTGTCAGTACCAAATTTGTGACCTCATAGCCAGCCTTTCATGTGAGCAAAGAGATGAAAGTCAAGGGGAGTCAAGTCCGCGATGTACGGTGGATGATGAAACGTTTCCTACCGAAAACAATACAGTACCGACTTCCTTGCAAATGCAACATGCGGCGGAGAGTTGTTATGAAGAAGGAAACGCATGACAGTTGCAGTATGTGGACTGCATGAAATCATGCGAAACTCCTCAGCAGGAATGCAGGCATTTTTAAGTTGTTCACTGAGCTCCCGGAATTGAAATGTGCGACGTGTCGTGGTATATTGTTGCAGTAGAGGCACTGCGCAAAAAATCTGTGCTAAGCTTTACTGGGTATTCAGTGTAGTTTTAAATTTAATTTGCAGCCGCGCAGTGTGAGTTGCCACTGCTGGTGCGCGCCGGCCGGTGTTGACGTGCGGTTCTAGGCCCTTCAGTCTGGAACCGCGTGACCGCTACGTCGCAGGTTCGAATCCTGCCTCGGTCATGGATGTGTGTGATGTCCTTCGGTTAGTTAGGTTTAAGTAGTTCTATGGGACTGATGAGCACAGATGTTAAGTCCCATAGTGCTCAGAGCCATTTGAACTGCTCGTGCGCCCCCCCCCCCCTCCCCGCCCCCCGTCATCCCCTCCGTCGGAGGTTTTCCTCCTTAGAGCATGCGTGTGTGTGCGTTGTCCTTAGCGTAAGTCAATTTAAGTTAGATTAAGTAGTGTGTAAGTCTGGGGACCGATGACCTGATGAGTTTGGTCCCATAAGAACTTACCACAAATTTCCAAAGATAAATTTGCGGCTGATCGGAGGTTGAAAAAAAAATGGTCCTCTTACAGTATCTGCGTATACAGAGCTCTCATTTTCCTCTAGTGCACAAAAAGGGTACGAATAATCACTTCGCTTGCAAATTGCCTATACGTTTTCCGATATTTGTTTACCCTGTTTTTCAACAGTAGAGTAATGTACCCTAGGAGGGCGAATCATCAGAGGTGAAACATGACTTCATGTAAATGTGATCTAATGCTTTCCCGGCGAATGTTCTGTATCCACGGTTCTCGGGTGTCCAGCCGGATCCGATCTTCGAAGTTCCACGATATTTCGGCGAATAACTGTTCCGCCATCATCAGGTAGGGCTGACTGCACCTGATGATGGCGGAACGGTTATTCGTCGAAATATCGTGGAACTTCGACGATCGGATCCGGCTGGACACCCGAGAACCTTGGATACATAACTTCATGTACATGACGAAACGTGAAGAAGCAATGTGTTCGTCAGTTTGGATCACAATAGTCTGTTAAGCATCTGACACGTTGGAAAGGAAAGCAATAAATGAACATTTGATACCATTGTCAGCAAGAAACATTTAATGCAGGGAACTGAGGTATCTTCTAAAATACTGAGCTGGACAGGAGATGTATAAATTGCAACAGGAAAACTAAAACAACTATAAGGATTAGAAAGTTAGAGAAGGGAAGAGAGACGCGGCATACACTGAATTACGCAACTGTAGCTGTGGAACGAAACGCGGGAAAATCCCTACGGAGTTCATAAATCAATAGAGTCTTGAAAAAGCGGTGTTTACTTTGGCTGAGCTATAAGGAAATAAAGTGAAAACAAAACATTGCATTCGTCTCTATAAGCGTCACTACAAGGATCTCCTTCGTTGGATGACGTTTTCAAACTCCTAGACAAGTAGTACTTAACGGTGATTAGTACGTGCATCAATGAAATATGTATTGCATCAGTTATTACAATTATCTTTGATAAACAATTACTTGTTCCACTTTATTTTCTGCGATGTGCTTTATTAGGTTGTGGCCAGAGCAGGCTAACACAAATCGTCACTAGAGTCGCTTGGAATCAAGATGGCGCATTATCACTGTGGACAGCAATCAGGCCCACATGTTTTGCATCTGCTTATGCAAGTCCGTACTGGAGCGCTCCAGGGACGGGTTGTTAACAGCGCGTCCAGTTTCATGAGCCGCGGGGACGCGCTGGGTCAAAGGACTGCAGCAAACGCGTCCTCCATAGCAGCACGCCCACGAGCTGGTCACAGCGCGCTCTCTGGGCGTCTTTCGGTACCAGCCCGTCTGCAGGGCAGAGCCAGTAACCGACGCCACGCAAAAGGAAGACTGATTATTGACTGCAGTGAGGTGATGAATATTACTGAGCAATCAGAACGCAGTTTCACAAGCCACCGTAAAGAAAAATTTAAAATGGCTGCAGTAGGTGCTCTTAATGTTTCATCGAGTTGTAGCAGCTCCGAGGTGATTGTAGGGACAGATCTGCGAGCGCTCAATTCCACTAACGGAATCGTTGAAAATGGAACACGCACATATTCTCTTATCGGCGAACTGTGGTTGAAAAAGTTTAGTATAAGCTTAGTGCATGGCCATAGCTTAGCGTCGGCGCCGAAATATATGTGTCAGAATGGTAGGCACACGTGCAAAATATAGTTCTGCTCAGGAAGTTGCACGGAAACGGAAGCGTGAATCAAACATGGAATGAACAAAGGAACATCAATGTTAATAATTGGCAACCAATGCTGTAGAGTCGCAATAAAGTCATGAGGTGTTCAATTGATGGTTCAAATGGTTCTGAGCACAATGGGACTTAACATCTGAGGTCATCAGTCCCCTAGAACTTAGAACTACTTAGACCTAAGCAGCCTAAGGATATCACACACATCCATGCCCGAGGCAGGATTCGAACCTGCAACAGTAGCGGTCTCGCGGTTCCAGGCTGAAACACCAAGAACCGCTCGGCCACAGCGGCCGGCTGTTCAATTGACTCTTTTTTTAGAACATGTTACGCGTTTCGGAATTACACCCATCTTCAGACATCACAGACTTCATCTCCTTCCTAACCAACCAGGCGTAGTACAGCCTTGACAACTCAAAGAAAGTATCCAATAACGTATGACTGTAACTGCGACACAAGCAGTCTTGAAGCAGGCTTCCGGGGGGGAACACTTGGTTTTTTGGCTTTTTGAACGGATACTATTTTGAGTTTGATGTCTGTTAACCCCTCATAAGAAGTTATGACAGTGATTTAAAAAAAAAAAAAACACGCACGTGGGTATATCTCATACATTCCTTATATAAACTAGTGACTAGTGACACGACAATTTGACAAGTGCAAATACGCTCTGCTTCAAGACTGCTTGTGTCGCAGTTATAGTCATGTTATTCGGCACTCTTTGAGTTGCCAAGGCTGTACGCCTGGTTGGTTAGGAAGGAGTTGAAGTTTGTGACGTCTGAAGATGGGTGTAATCCCGAAACGCGTAACATGTTCTAATAAAAAGAGTCAATCGAACACCTCGTGACATTATTACGATCGTACAGCACTGGTTGCCAATTATTAACATAAAAATGATCGCAGGCCTCAGACGGGATTTTATGTCCTGTATATCTAACATCAATGTAATATAGCTATATTGTGAATACTGAACTTATACACTGAAGATCTGCATGTGTTGCAGTACAAAGGCCTTTGCCTACTGAAGGCGTTCACACTTACACTTGTAAGTGTCGGTTCAGTAGTTCTGTTGCGGCTGACATAAAGTTCCACGAAGCTAATTGTGCTAGCCATGAATTTAACGAGGCCAGGTAAACACACAATAGTGATGTACGTCAGCGTACTGTGAAGTGGCTCCGCTGACGTGGTCGTAGACTAGACTGGCTGAGCCCAGGAAGGTAACTGGAGTAACTAGGACTGCCGCTTTTTTTTTTATTGTGATTTCATTCCCTTGCCCCATATGGGGCAGATAATGGGGCGATAATGGAAGTAAAAAATACACTGGCAGGGAGACGTTCATGGGGGGACAATTAAAAAAAGTCACCATAAAGTTTAAAAAACACAGTTAGCGATTCTTAAAACACAAAGAAGACACTGAATGCACATGCACAGGTTAAAAGTTGGCCACAGTATTAAAAACACTCCAGAACAACACACTTAAAACCCACTAGGAGCAGACACGGTGAAGTATAAAACTGCCAGGTGGGATCTGCCAGGGGGAGAGGATGGAAAAATGGAAAAGGAGGGGAGAGCAAGGGGCAGCAGGGGAGGCAGCAGGATGAAGAGAGTAGGGGCGTCAGCAGGTACACGAAGAGGCAGGAGACTAATAGGGGAGGAAGTGAAGAGGGAAGACAAGGCAGGTGGGAGTGCAGAGACACTGAAAGGGGGCACAAGAGAGGGGGGGGGGGAATAGGAAGAGGAAGCCGCTCATGAGAAGGGAGGGTGAGTAGAGGGAGCCCTGAGGAGGAGGCAGGAAGATGGGGTTAGAGTTGGCAGGAAGGGTAGATGTCAGGGCGAAGCTCATAATCTGAGAGGGGAGGGTGTGGAGATGGAGAGAGGGTGGGACTCAGCGGTGAAGTCGTGACAACGGGGTGGGGGTGGAGAGGAAGGGAGATACCAGGGGGTCAGGGGGATCAAGGCGGCGGACAATATATAGTGTGCCGATGTGTTCAAGGAAAAGGAGAAGGTGGGGGAAGGGGATGAGGTTGTAAAGGATGCGCGTGGGGGACAGAAAGTGGATGCGGAAGGCGAGGCAGAGCACATGGTGTTCGAGGATTTGGAGGGCTTTATAGTACCGGGGAGGGGTGGAAATCCAAGCTACGCTGGCATATCAGAGGATGGAGCGGATCAAGGATTTGTAGGTGTGAAGGATGGTGGAAGGATGCAGACCCCACGTCCGGCCAGACAGGAGTTTCAGGAGGCGGAGACTGTTGTGAGCTTTGGTTTGGATGGTAAGGAGATGGGACGTCCAGGTGAGATGGCGGCCGAGGCTGAGGCCAAGGTGTTTGAGGATAGGAGTGAGGTGGATGGACATAAATGGTGAGGTAGAAATCATGGAGGCCGGTGGTGTGCCCTATGATGATCGCCTGGGTCTTGGAAGGGTTGATACGGAGGAACCACTGGTTGCACCAAGTGGTGAATTGGTCAAGGTGGGTTTGGAGGGTACGTTGGGACCGTTGAAGGGTAGGATAATGGGGCTAGGAAGGCGGTGCCAACTGGAGAAGATGAACAGGTGGGGGAGGTTTGGGCATATCAGCAGTGTACAGAAGATAGAGGAGAGGGGAAAGGACAGAGCCTTGGGGCACGCCGGCAGAGGGATAGAAAGTATGGAGTTGGAATTGTGGATAGTCACATAGCAGGGACGATGGGAGAGGAAGGATGCAACAAAACGGACGAAGTTGATGGGGAGGGCATAGGTATGGAGTTTGAAGAGGAGCCCGGGATGCCAGACACGGTCATAGGCGTTCTGGAGATCAAGGGAAACAAAAATAGCGGAGCGACGGGAGTTAAGTTGGAGGGAAAGGACTGCCGCTGCAGACGGCACCTCTTTATACGGTCGAACCTCGCGCCGTGGTGGCGCTGCCGCACAGTGGTCGTGAACCTGGCGACGCCCTTTGTTGGACGGCGCCTGTTGCAGTAGCGACCGCTCGTGGACGGCCGCTGCGCTTGTGCTGCCAACTTCGGAGTCTTCGCCGATGACGGCCCCATGTATGATATCGATTGTGCAACGATATCACACTCTTGACGTTTGTGAAAATGTCGACCACAAATGAGAGCACGGTTTCTGCTCGGACGAAGGAGTTAAGGCAAATTGCTAATGCGATTGTGTTTGACTTGTGATCTGTATGAATATGTACGAGATGCAGGTCACAAGAAGCGCAAATTACGTGCATTTGTTAATTACACTATAAGCTGCAAACATTTGACATTCCGCTCACAATGAACTATACCCAACAAGACCTCGTGAGATTAGTATCTTCAGTCATCATAAACATTTCTGCTCTGCGTGATCTAGAGTTTGCAATGTTCCCGTTGTTGACAGGGACCAAATCAAAGATCACGTGGCGATCTGCCAATGTGATACCTAGGGAAGCCAGTCAGTCTTCCGTCTGATAGCTGCCTCCGTCTGTGACGTATCAGCTTCGTCAGCTAATCCGTCCATTTGTGGAGTTTCCCACTTCTGAGCGAGAAACGCTACTCTCACTGTGAATACAAATGATAACGAATCCTGAGAGTATAGTAAGCACAACTGTTAGCATTTTAAATTCTTCTGGGCCTGCAGTGTTATATGTAGTGGTAGATAGGACAGCTTGGCTGTGGAAGTGGAAAGGTAGCCCACAACATAGACAGACAACAGTATTCACAATTACAAGCACCCAAGCTTTAATAATCTTCCAGCAATAAAGGCTCTTAACAAATCTCAACTAAGCAAGGACATAAACTTGGTTACAAACATATATTAACCTTCAACCAGTGAATAACCCCAATAAAGAATTACCAATTAATAAAACGTAGATAAAGGACTGCTTTACAAGAATGCTTAAATTTATTAAAATCATGAAAGCTAAATTACAAATTTTATGTTTAGCTTCAACAGGTGTATAACCCCAATAAAGAATTCTCATTTAAATAAAACATATATATGAAAATGCCTTACCAAAATGCTTGAACTGTATAAAATCATGAAAAGCTGAGTTACAACTTTTCTCACAAAGTACTTAGGAATTTACAGCAAATAAACAAGTTTGATCTGTTTAAGCAGAAGGTAACTGCCAAGTCCAAGCGACCGAAGCCACTCAGAGCGGACGACAGCCCCAACGCTGGTCATCAACCGACATCGTCACGGCCCAGTGGCCACCGTGCTAAATCAGACTAACGTTTTGGTAAGCGACCGACAGCAACACAGGAGTAACAGCGACTGAAAGTCGGCGTACGCCTTACGAAACACGGCACACCCTGAAGCGGGAGCAGGCACAGCTAACTAGCGGCCATACAACCGCGAGCAAACAAATCTCACGCCAACCGTACTAACGCGGGAAATGATAGCGAGCGACAAGACGCCACGCGCAAAGCAGCAACCGTGCCTACCCCTCGACCACAGAATGTGCCCTGTCTCCTTGTCTATGGTAATACAATTTATAGCACACAAGAAACGATTTAATAATGGCATTAGTTCAACGCAAGATCAGTTAACAGTTAGGTGGAGTAAAGATTTACCAAGGGATTTACCTTCAAACCAACTTCCGGAACACAGGTGGAAATTAGTAAACTTGGCATAAGTTTTGCCCAGACCGATAAACAAGAAATCAAATTAAACAGTCGCCAAAAATACAGTCATGATACGCAAGCCCTTCAAGACCTTGCTATCTTGCTCACAGCTATCATTAACGGCGAAACATACACAAAAGAAATTCACCATTGAAAGCAAAAAACAACACACCACAAAGGTTAAATTAACTAATAAGCAGACGAGCCAGTCACTGAAAGCTCAGTACCACAAGATTAGGACTAACCTCACTCGGCAGCAATACATTTGTGGGCGTGATAACTAGGTTGCCCAAACAGGACTCCAAATCCCGAAACAACAGGTCACACGTTAGCTGTCTTGTTCTGGGATACTAGGCACCAGCGGGCTAACACATCCGCGACGAAAAAAATCCTCTGAAATTACAGCTGCCTGCAGCAAAACAAATGAGTCAGGGTGCATGAACGTAAAGCACAAGCCACTGTTCCAGCCGGAGCCCAATCTTTTCAATGCACATACGGACAGAACAACACGCGTGGGCATAAAGGGAGCAGCAGATGCGTACCCCAAGCAAACTATACTGCGCCAAAATACGACCCACGTCACGTCCACAAACCGGAGCACTGCTCCCGGAGATGGTGTCTGCTCGCTGGACTGCCGCAACCCTCTGTCCCCCGGAAAGCGATGCTGACTGCCGCCTTGCCCAACGCTCCCTTCTCGGCCGTGCACAACTCTTCTCTTGCCGCCTCAGAGTGCGGCCGCAATGTCCGTTCTCCCCTGCTGTCCGCCCCAGACTCCCGTACTCGCACTCACCCCCTCGTTAGGACCCGCTCCGACAGGAGGCGCTCGCGATCGCACATAGTGCCAACCTCAACCAGAGGAGTAATCGATAGCGTCTTGCACCCGAGAGCGCGCCACGGCTCATTATATATGTCTTGTAAGGACATTATGTGTACATTAAGCCTAAACGCTGCTTTGTGTAGCAGTTGTTATTATTGTGACTTTATTTTCATTGGCTATAGGCCTATTTTGGCTCAAAGGCCAAGTACTCTGCAACATGTGATACGGTATTTAGATCATATATCTGTGAGTTTTCGTAAGAGATCATTATTTTGTACATTTGGTGTAAGACTTACTTCCATATTACGTCGTTGACGCTCTTGCTGACAGTTATCTTACTTGGTACGTTTTTAAGCAAAGCCCAAGCGAAATTATAAGTCACTCGCTAAGTAATCTCTCAGCAGTGGAATTTTTCTTTGTTGGCCAGTATCGATAAGATATTGTTAACATTATGTAAGTTTGACAGCTTCGATTTACGTCAGCGATGTTATATGGTTACAGATTTGTTTTTATAAATCTATGGAGTTGTGTGATAGTAAAATCTTTGCAGCTGTATATTGGTGTTCGTTTTATGAAATTATCCGTGGTCAATAATTTCAATAAAATTATTAAAATAGTTTTTATGTTTTGAATCGGTTTGTTCGTTTAAAATTTACCCGCAAATATCCTAACCCGCTGCTCTTCTTTCGACGCACTCTGTCTCACCAATTAATCCAAGCTGTTAAGGATTCCCGACTTTTGAGCAATACTTAACAATCTCTCAAACGAAGGCTTTGCAGGATAACCCTTTGTGCATGAATTATTTTTCTTTATCATTCTTTCAACGAATCTCAGTCTAGCATCGGATTTGCATTTAGATTCCTGTGGTTGTTCCATGTCTATTTGCTTAGGACGCAAACTAATAGGTATTTTACGATCGTTGTAGTTTCGAGTGGTTGATCGCAGATCCATATTTTCATTCATTCATATTTGTTTAAATCTTGTGGCCGTGCGATTCTAGGCACTACAGTTCGGAACCGCGAGACCGCTACGGTCGCAGGTTCGAATCCTGCCTCGGGCATGGATGTGTGTGATGTCCTTAGGTTAGTTAGGTTTAAGTAGTTCGAAGTCTATGGCACTGATGACCTCAGAAGTTGAGTCCCATAGTGCTCAGAGCCAGCTGAACCATTTTTTTTTTATTTAACGTGAGGGTCAGCTGCCGGTCCCTACATCTAGTGACGATGCTGAACACGTTTTCATGAATCTCGCAATAGTTTTATGACGTAGTGGTTTTTAAATCCACAGCAACCACTGAGAAGCTCATGTAGCTTCTGACGCTGTCCACCAGAACTTATATTTATTGTTAACAGCATAAACTCTGAAATATTCCCTGAGATACGCATGAAGCTATCACAGATGATATATTCTCTCATGAAGAGCGAAATGTTGAGTTTAATCTGCTAGGAAGCACTGAATCCAACCACATGTGATACCTCCTAATTTCGTGTCGGACCTCCTTTTGTCCGGCGTAGTGCAGCGACACGACGTGGCGTGGACTCAACAAGTCGCTGGAAGTCCCTTGCAGAAAAATTGAGCCATATCGCCTCTATAACCGTCCATAATTGCCAAAGTGTTGCTGGTACTGGATTTCGTGCACGAACTGACTTATCGATTACGTGCCATAAATGTTTGGTGGGGTTCATGTCAGGCGATCTGTGTGGTCAAATCCTTCGCTCGAACTGTCCAGAATGTTCCTCAAACCAGTCGCGAGCAGTCGTGTTCCGATGTCATGGCGCATTGTCATCCATAAAAATTTCAATTTTGTTTGGCAACATGAAGTCCATGAATGCTGCAAATGGTCTCCAAGTAACCGAACATAACCATTTTCAGTTAATGATCGGCGCAGTTGGACCACAGAACCAACTTCTTTCCATGTAAACACAGCCCACACCGCTATGGTGCCACCACCAGCTTTCACAGTGCCTTGTTGACCACTTGGGTCCAGGTCTTAGTGAGGTCTGCGCCCCACTCGAACCTTAACATCAACTCTTAACAACTGAAATCGGAATTACCTATCCATGCCACAGTTTTCCAGTCGTCTAAGGTCCAGTCGATTTGGTGATGAGCCCAGGAGAGGTGCTGTAGGCGATGTCGCGCTGTTAGCAAAGGCACCTGCGTCGGTCGTCTGCTGCCATAGCCCTTTAACGCCAAATTTCTCCATGGGGCCCTAACAAACACGTTCGTGGTACGTCCCAGATTGATTTCTGTGGCTATTTCACGCTGTGTTGGTTGTCTGTTAGCACTGACAACTCTACGCAAACGCCGCTGCTCTCAGTCGTTAAGTGAAGGCCGTTGGCCACTGCGTTGTCCACGATGAGAGGTGATGCCTGACATTTGGTATTCTCGGCGCACTCTTGACACTGTGGATGTCGGAACATCGAAGTCCCTCACGATTTCCGAAATTGAATGTCCCATGTGCCTAGCTCCATCTACCATTTCGCGTTCAGAGTCCGTTAATTCCCATCGTACTGCCTTGATCACGTTGGAAATCTTTTCACATGAATCGCCTGAGTACAAATGACGGCTCCGTGGATGCATTGCCCTTTTACACCTTGTGTAAGCGGTACTACCGCCATCTGCATATGTGCATACCGCTATGCCACGGCTTTTGTCATCTCAGTGTAGGTTCCCAGATATGCGAGTGGCTCTAAGGCTTCTTCAGTAACAGAAACCAGTTCGTTCTCTTCCAGTGCGGATCATCAGAGAAAAGAGCATCGTCAGTCATGTCCGAGGGTACTGTAATAGGACCGCTCTTTTTCCCTATTTATATAAACGATCTGAAGTATAGGGAGAGTAGCAGTCTGCGACTCTTTCATGATGATGCTATAATGTACGGGATAGTGTGGTCGTTGAGTGATTATAGGAGGATACAGGAGGATTTGGACAGAGTTTGTATTTCATATGATAATGGCAGCTTGCTCTAAATATAGAAAAATTTAAGTTAATGTAGATGAATATAAAAAACAAACCTCTAATGTTGGAATACAGTATTCTGGTGTGCTGCTTGACACACTAGGCATAACGGTTCAGAGCGATGTGAAGTGGAACGAGCACTCATGGTCGGTAGCAGGGAAATCGAATGGTCGACATGGGTTTGTTGGGAGAACTCCAGTAAAGTGTGGCTCACGAACAGGGTGTCCCAGAAGGAATGGTCAGCTTTGAGCTGAGACGTGGTCCACAACAATGGAAATGAACAGGTGCCCACAATTATGAACGTATGCACTTTAGGACCCATGTTAACTGGAATTTTTTTATTGTTTTGGTCTGTACTACTACCTCTCAACATATGGGAAGCAAAGAGCTTGCAGTAGAAGGAGATTTGTTTCACAGTATCGAACACAAAGACCTGTACATAGCTCTTAAGATAAGCGTTTTAGGAGCCCGTGTTTACTAGACTTCTTTGTTTCGAATGATCGTTCCTCTTGTATCCCTGAATAGTAACCAGACCTGCTGGGACACACTGTATAAAGGAGACCGCGTATAGAACACCACTGCGCCCCATTGTTATGTACTATTCGAGTATTTGGGACCCACACGAGGTCGGATTAAAGAAAGACGTCGAAATAATTCAGAGGCGTGTTGCCAGATTTATTAGCGGTAGGCTCGATCAACACGCGAGTAGTAGGACATGCTTGGTGAAGTCAAATGCGAATCCCTGGAGGGATGACAATGTTCGTTAGGCGAAACATTTCTGAAAAAATTTAGAGATCCGGGAGAAATATTATACTGCCACCAATGTACAGTTCACGTAAGGGCCACGAAGGCAAATTAGGGCTCATACGATGGCGTATATACAGTCGTTTCTCCCTCACTCCATTTGCCAGTGGAGTAGAAAAGGGAATGACTAGTAGTGGTACAAGGTACTCTCTGCCATGCACCATACATGAGCTTGCGGACTATGCACATAGATGTAGATGCCTGTAGGTTTGCACATCTGTGTGACGTCCCTTGTTTTTCCAGCTGGATGGGAAACTTCGTTGCTCCAACAACCTGCGACTAACTGCGTCTGGGAGGTGCAAGGTATGTTTCGCACAACCTGTACACGTTGTTCAAGTATAGCTTCATTACCCATTGCCTTTCGTCTGACAGGCGATTTTAGTTGATTTTCGGTTCAACGATCGCTTATACCAATATCTGACATTTCTGCCATGGTGCTATACTGGAAGGGGAAATCGGATTACGATTTTCCGCAGAGAAGCGATTTCGGATGATCAAATTTAGTATTTAAGCAATCTCTGTGACACCATAGCATTCAGTAAATTACTAGTATGGCCACTATGCGATGGTACGGATGACTTCCACCCATCTACAAAATTTTTGTTAGGAGTTTTCGACATCTGGTCGTATAACGGTCCTTAGGTCTGTGGAACATATGGCTGTGCTAGAGTGCTGTCGGGCCGTGTGGTGGTGGCCGCGACTTTAGAGCGAGCCTTCAGCTGGAGTGTGCCCGCTGCCCGCGACCCTGGCCAGCCACTGCACTGACTCAGTAAGCGAGTGACAAGGCGAAGCGAGGCAAGGCGAGGAAAGGGCCTCCGTCCTGGAGACCTCCAGTTGGAGGCAGGCAGCGGGCTGCAGCCAAGGCGAACCGCTCTCCCGCACCCACTCATACTTCACAGCCACGGCTGCTCTTCTGCCCTGTTCTGAGAGTAAAGCTCACTTACATGATCCTCACGCAGCCGCTATTTCAACACCAGAATCTGTTGCATATGAGATTCACGTAATTGATCTGAACCCGCTACGTCAACCCAGCACGCAATGTAGTTACATGTTCCATAGTTCATTCGAACGATCCTTTTATCGAAATGATGTGGAACGAGTCAGTGTACAGGATATGTACATGATTAGTGTGAACATTAATCAACGCATTATTATTTTTTATCGTACTGATGCAACTACACTTAATTTTTTTCTGGCTATCAGATTTTAAGTAGAAATTCGTCAATGTAATAGTGCTGGAGATATTTAGGAATATGCGAAAAATACAATCCTGCAACTTCACAACAAAATCGCGCGGAATTTTCGACGTAAGTACCATAACCACTTCACCTTACATATTTATTGACGCTGTATTAGATTAGTTATTTTCACATAGGGCGCTTCTAACACTGTTTTTCTGCCGTTGGGCAACAACACACAAAAAACTTCGCCACAGTGGAATAATAAAAATCGAAACGGACGATAATGTAAAGCGTATCTTGAAAATCATGTGAACAGCCGTCTGATGATGAACTTGCCAGTTCGAAACCGGCAACGGCGCTATTTACCTAAATAAATAGCAGTATTAATAGTGTCTGGTTGCTGTTTTCTTCTCTGTAAGAATTAACCTACATTAATAGAAGGAGCCCAGGAGAAATGATTTTCAACTCTTTTCTGAGGCACTGAGAGCTTTAACAGTGGGTAATAAAGGTCATTTTTCCCTACAGTGTTGTAGGTATGGACACCACTGTTCTTCTCAAATTGTGAAAAATTATTTACGACGAATTTCATCAGCGAATATATACTATGTGATCAAAAGTATTCAGACACGCCCAAAAACATACGTTTTTGATATTAGGTGCATTGTGCTGCCACCTACTGCCAGGTACTTCATACTAGCGACCTCAGTAGTCATTAGACATCGTGAGAGAGCAGACTGGGGCGCTCACGGACTTCGAATGTGGTCAGGTGCTTGGTTGTCACTTGTTTCATACGTCTGTACAAGAGATTTCCACACTCCTAAACATCCCTAGGTCCACTGTTTCCAGTATGATAGTGAAGTGGAAACGTGAAGGGACACGTACAGCACAAAAGCGTACAGGCCGACCTCGTCTGTTGATTGACAGAGACTGCCGACAGTGGAAGAAGGTCGTAATGTGTAATAGGCAGACATCTATCCAGACCATCGCACAGGAATTCCAAACTGCATCAGGATGACAGTTAGGTGGGAGGTGAGAAAACTTGCATTTCATGGTTGAGCGGCTGCTCATAAGCCACACATCACGCTGGTAAATGCCAAACGATGCCTCGCTTGGTGTAACGAGCGTAAACATTAGACGATTGAACAGTGGAAAAGCGTTGTCTGGACTGAAGACTCACGGTACACAATGTGACAATCCGATGACAGGGTGTGGGTATGGCGAATGCCCGGTGAACGTCATCTGTCAGCGTGTGTGTGCCAACAGTAAAATTCGGAGGAGGTGGTGTTATCGTGTGGTCGTGTTTTTCATGGAGGAGGCTTGCGCCCCTTGTTGTTCTGCGTGGCACTATCACAGCACAGGCCTACGTTCGTGTATTAAGCACCTTCTTGCTTCCCACTGTTGAAAAGCAATTCAGGGATGGCGATTGCGTCTTTCAACACGATCGGGCATCTGTCCATAATGCACGGCTTTTGGCGGAGTGGTTACACGACAATAACATCCCTGTAACGGATTAGCCTGCACAGAGACCTGACTTGAATCCTAAAGAACACCTGTGGGATGTTTTGGAACGCCGAGTTCTTGCCAAGCCTCATCGACCGACATCGATAGCACTCCTCAGTGCAGCACTCCGTGAAGAATGTGCTGTCGTTCCCAAGAAACCTTCCAGCACTTGAGTGAACGTATGCCTGCGAGAGTGGGAGCTGTCATCTAGGCTAATGGTGGACCAACACCACATTGAATTCAAGCATTACCAATGGAGGGCGCAACGAACTTCAGCCAGGAGTCCGGATACTTTTGATCACATAGTGGGTATGTTGTGACGGTGTAGTTAAAATGCCTAGTGCCTTAAAGAGTCGTCGTGGTTTGAACGCCAGATATTATTCTTGCTGTTCGCCTTTATGCAATCAGTACTTTCTGAGTGATGAGTTACCCCAGAAAATTATTCCATAAGACGTTAATAAGTGGAAATATGTAAAATATGTCAGGAGGTTCATACGTCTGTTTCCAAGATTAGCAATTATGTGAAGATCAAAATTAGCTGAACTCATTTCTTTGAGAAGCTCAGTAACACGCTTCTTCCAGTTCAGGTTTTCATCAATATGTACATCCCAAAATATGGAGCATTCTACCCTATATACTGATTCCTGCTCGTGTGCTACATCAGTTGTTGGTATGACTATTTGTTGTACAGATCTGAATGTAGTGTCTTTCTTCAGAAGTTAGGGAGAGTCAATTTTGAAAGCTCTGCTTAATAACTCTTTGGATAATGTCATTCACCAACACCTCTGTTGCTTCCCTGCCAATGAGATTTATTAGTAGTACGGGTTGCAAAAATTACCAATTTTGCACGTTGAATATTAAGTCATTCACATATATACAAGGAATAGGAGCGGACAGAAAATTGTACCCTATGGTACTCCAATTGTGATTTTTTTTTTTTCTCTCCCCAGTCCCTAAAATTTTCTTCCTTTCCGACATTTTTTTTCAATTATTCACCACAGTCTTTGGCATCCTGTTTGACAAGTTTGTATTAAACTAACCGTGTGTAAACCCATCAGTTTCATAAAAATTAGGAAATTCTAACAGGGTAACATGATCTACACAATCAAACGCCTTGGAAATATCACAAGAATACCGAATGACGATATATTATTTAAGGTATTACTATTTGATGAGTGAATGTATAAACAACATCCTCAGTCGAGCAACCCTTCTGGACTCCAAACTGTAATACTCTAAGTGTTAACTTCAATGTTCGATTACACTTGAATAAGTTACTTTTTCGAATGACACTATGTCATTCACTGTGCTACACGCATGTTACGCCATGTTACACAACCCGTTTAGATCGGATTGGCAGGCGCCAACTTTCCCTTTGTAATATTAGCCCTCGTTACAGAGTAGACTTTTTGTACTGAATTTCCGTGTTTTACTTAAACAAATAATTTTTTCAACTTCCTTGGAGGTAATGTGCTCAGAGGAATGCTCGTAGACTCTCGCCACCATCATATGTAACTAAAAACAGCGTTTGAGTATCTACAGCCGTTTTTGAAATAATGTTGTCGCTTGACAACTACTTGGCAACATATCATATCTTTCATAGACCAGTTTACGCAACTCACGAGTCTGTCCGAACCTATATCGTTGTATTCCGTTTGTGGTGAACGCAACATGATGCTAGAAGATAGGGAGATTTGGCTTTATTAGTGCGAACTGAAAACTAGGTATCGATGTTAAAAGACTTTTTGCAGTGCGTATGTTACGATTTAAGGTGATTGTGGAAATCTAAATTAGGTTTATGGAAATCTATTTTAGGTTATAAGGATGGGGAGTTGAAAAAGTGCAGATTTTTAATAATTGTGGAAGACTTGTTCGTGTGGTAAAAATCATCTGGGAGAAGTAAAACAAAAGGAGTGGGTTGACCTCTTCACTCCGCTTCTAAGTTTTGGAGAATAACTGCGATAACTGCTTTAGGCTCATGGCGTCGTGAATGGTTCGTGTCACTGAGCGCCAGTTATGTTCTGTCGACCGTGACGGTAAAAACACTCAGCTTTGTTGATGAGTCAGCAACTCATACAGGGCCGGCCGGTGTGGCCGAGCGGTTCTAGGCGCTTCAGTCTGGAACCGCGCGACCGCTACGGTCGCAGGTTCGAAGCCTGCCTTGGGTATGGATGTGTGTGATGTCCTTAGGTTAGTTAGGTTTAAGTAGTTCTAAGTTCTAGGGGACTGATGACCTCAGATGTTAAGTCCCATAGTGCTCAGAGTCATTTGAACCAACTCATACAGGCGCACATACCTGTCGTTTGTCAAGCGTAGTGGTTAAAGGCCGTGAACGGTGAGAGGCGTATGCTGCTAAAGTGAGTGTCCCCACCGTAGCTCATATCCGGCAGAAAATGATGCAGTATGTAGTCTGGCTAGTAGGAAACGGCACATAGAGTCGCTAATATGAAATAAATAGCTGGATTATATTGAGGGCTGACTTGTAAGATGTTGGAATTTAGCATAAGAAAACGATAACAGTACGATTTCACGGGCAATAGGTTCGTGTGCTACCCTAACATGAGGTTTATCTCGTTATAGCTGCCAATATTATTATTTAATGTTACTATCTCTGAAATCTAGCAAGTGCAATAAAAAGTTACAGAAACGCTCCTAGAATACTCGGTTGTCGAATCAGATTTGATAGCCGCAAATAGCGTAGCTTCTCTCTTTTCGTAAAATGTGGTCACTCGAAAGATGCGCGATGAGACCTTTATAAGGCTTTCAACTACTCAGTTATGCAATTGCTGAGGCTAATCTTCTCTTGAATGGAGTGTAGTCATGAATGTGTCAGAAATCAGAATAAATGCCTCGGCGAGAGGTTCAGAGTTCTTCTCGATGTGTGCTGCACGACAGTGTGCAACGTACTCTTATCTACGAATACCGTAATGTTCTCAGTGTGTCTCTGTGAAGCAGAGAAAAGCTGATAACGCACTAGGGTAGGAACTCCTTATAAACATGAGAATAGAAGCGAATATTCTTCAAAGGATATTTGTATTTTTCTGACTTCATACAGTAGTCAAGATATGTGGTCGCAAACAACCACGCAAAGATTTGTTGTTCTTTAGCATGGGCGTAGCAGTTTCCGTTGTTTGGTTCTTAACACCCCTGTTAACCAAATCGAAGGTAAGCCAGTTCGAATAACCGAAACAGCGAGATTGATTAATTTATCGGTACGAACTCCTAAAGGAAGTTATTTTATCATTTTCATATTTTGAGGTACCAGGTTGTCCATTCGTATCGAAACAGACATTTTAGTTATTTTCACCTACGGGTTAAAGCTCCCGCGTATTAAGCGCCTAGCCTCTGTATTTCTTGACATACCGGTATGCTGTTTCAGTAACACTAAGTCGGATTGCTCAGGGGAACAGGGATGTGCAACAGTTAATGTCCTAGATTCGTTTCCGGGTGGAGTGGGTTCGAATCCCCATGCTGCTATCCATATTCGTACCATTCATGATTTCCTTATTTCGATTAATGCTATTTCGAGAGTGGTTACTTAAAAAAAAAAGGCAGCCGAAATGCCTCCTCATTGTCCGCCCAATACGAGTTGTGTACCATCCTATGACCTGCTCTTCGTCAGCAGACAAAATTATCACAACAGTATACTACCGTTATGAATGAGTGCCATGCAGCATCGAGACTACAACAATTCCATGCAGCAGACCGTATACAGCGTGTTTCAGGAGCTATAATAAGTATTTTAGGAAATTTTATTGGTTACAGAGACACAGCTGGTTACAGAGATAAGGTCTCCTTTCGCGCGTTGGCACGCTATTTTCTATGAGGCCATTTGTCGATTGTCATTTTCGCTTTGAAGTAAAGTTGTGAAATTGTGCTCAAGATTGCATAACTAACTAAATTTTTCAACTGTGATTATCATTTCTTGGCAAATTATACTGTGCAGCTTGAACATGCAAATAAGTATTTGGAGGCACTTAGCATGTCGGTATGGTATTTCTGTACTTTTTTTTTTTTTTTTTTTTAAATGGGAGCTCTGTTTCTGCTTCTAGAGAATACAGTAGACGATTCCCTAACTGCAGAGTACCAGGGTCAAAAGTGTCCACTTGTGTTTTCACTGAACAGTGTGAGACTGGCGAAGTGATCGACAGTCATAACTGAAAACAGAATGTCGATGAACTAGAAGACATCATTCAGGTGGGTCAAAGTAGTTCTTGAAGAAGCACAAGCATCATTTCTACACATATTGGTATTCCACACACAAGAAAATGACGAACATTACGTAAACACTACCTCTGTCATCCTTTATAGTGGATTCAGCACGTCAGAAATGGACAGGAATGTAGACAACTGAAACTCTGTCGTAACTTAATTGCAAATTGCTGTGTAGTTTTATTAGTACTGTTTACAGATGAAGCCACTTTCACTTCTGACTGTATCAGTAATAATACTTGTAGATTTTAAAAATGTACGCGACTCAATCGATAGAAATGCAACGTTATAATGGAATTCTGACTCGAAAAAAATTAAGAAACTTTAATAAACACGACGTCGAAAGCAAAAATTATAATAGAACTGTCAAAAATGTTTGAAAAAAATTAAGAGTAAGACAGGGATATAATCACTCCGATTTTCAACTGCGCTTCAGAGAAGGAAGTGAGAAAATCCTTTAATACTAAGAGTGTTCAAATAGGAAGGAACACAAATAAGCTTTTGCAGATGACAAGGCATTAATTACTGACTTACTGGATAGTTCCAAAGAACAAATCGTATAACTGCAGAAACAAACACAAAACAGGATTAAAAATATCGTTTGAAAAATAAAATCTCTTCATGATAAATGTCAGTGATGACCCACCACATTTTAAAATTCGTAACGACACAACTCTAGAACAAACTGTTTTAAATATTTAGGTGACTAGATAAGAAGCAATACAAATGAAAATATAGTCGTAGAAAACAAAGCACATCAAATGGAAAGGGTATACCAAATGACAAAAAACCACATGTAACAAAAAACTTTGTCCTGGAACACAAAACTAAGACATTACCGAAGAGTGATAAGGCCTGAAACGCTATATGAAGCAGGAACAAATTAACAAGAGTTGGGGATCTCAGAAAATTGGAAGAAGTTGAAAGAAGAATTCTAAGTAAAATACTGAGACTTACAAGTAATAGTAATGTTGAATAAAAATATAAGATCAAATAGACAGCTCTGTGTGAAAATGGAAAGGCTAACTGATGTAACGAGGAAAAGAAGACCACTATTGTATGGACACACATACCGAATGTGTAATAACAGAATAACCAAGCAGATCTTCAACTTACTAGAGAACTACAAATCCAAACTCACAGGGTGCACTGAATTTGACAAACATATGAAAGACACTGGAGTTAAGATGGACAAATAGGTAACAAAAAAGTTTTTAGAGAAGCAACACAAAAGGCAACATCACAGGGGCAGGATTTCAGGAAAGAAAGAAGTCTGCAAAAGGAAGGAAGTGGACCGCAGAAGGTCTCTCGAAGGATGAAGGAAGACTCGGAGCAACGAAGACTGAAGTACATAAGAAATGTAAAAGAACGAACCCGCAAAAATACAGACCAGTATCCCTAACTTCTGCTTGCTGCAGAATCCTTGAACGCATACTCAGTTCGACTATAATAAACTTTTTTGACGCTAAGCAGCTCAGGTCCACTAATCAGCATGGTTTTAGAAAGCATCGCTCGTGCGAAACTCAGCTTGCCCTTTTCTCACGTGATATGCTGAGAACAATGGATGAAGGACAACAGACAGAATCCATATTTCCAGATTTCGGAAAAGCATTTGACACGGTTTTTCACCCAGGCTGTTAACGAAGGTACGAGCATATGGTACAAGTTCACAGATACGGAAATGTATCGAAGACTTCTTAAATAGTAGAACCCAGTATGTTTCCATCGACAGAGAGTGTTCATCAGAGACAAGGGTATCTCCAGGAGTGCCCCAGGGAAGTGTGATAGGGCCGCTGTTGTTTTCTATGTACATAAGTGATTGGAAATTTTGGAAATTTGTGCTACATTCTTAAGGGTCCAAACTGCTGAGGTCATCGGTCCCTAAGCTTACACACTAGTTAACCTAATTTACATTAACTTACACTGCGGACAACACACACACCCATGCCTGAGGGAGGACTCGAACCTCCGACGGGGGAAGCCACGCGAACCGTGACAAGACGCCCCTGACCGCGCGGCTGCCCCGCGCGGCATAAATGATTAGCTGACGGGGTGGGCAGAATTTTGCGGTGGTTTGCTAATGGTGCCTTGGTGTACGAAAATATATTGAAGTTGAGTGACTGTAGGAGGATACAAGACGACTTAGACAAAACTTCCAGTTCGTGTGATGAACGGCAGCTAGACCTAAATGTGGAAGAATATAAGTTTAAGCGGATGAGTAGGAAGAACAAACCTGTATTGTTCGGATACAGCATTACTAGTTTCCAGCCTGATACGGTCAAGTCGTTTAAATATCTGGGCATAACGTTGCAAAGTAATATGAGGTAGAAAGAGCATGTGAAAACTGTGGTAGGGAAGGCAAATGATCGACTTCGGTTTACTGGGAGAAATATAGGAAAGAAACTGGTGCGACCTATTCTTGAGTACTGCTCGAGTGTTTGGGATCCTTATCAGGTTGGACTGAAGGAAGATATCGAAGCGATCCAAAGGACGGCTGCTAGTTTTGTTACCGGTAGGTTCGAACAAAACATAAGTGATACGGAGATGCTTCGGGAACTCAAATGGGAATCTCTGGAGGGAAGGCGGCGATCTTTTCGAGAAACACTATTCAGAAAATTTAGAGAATCGGCATTTGGAGCTGACTGCCGAACGAATCTGCTCCCGCTAACATACACTGCGCGTAAGGGCCACGAAGATGAGTTATGAGATATTAGGACACATGCGAAGGCGTACAGACCGTCGTTTTTCCCTCTCTCTCTATATGCGAGTGGAACAGGAGGGGAAATGATAAGCAGTGGTACAGGGTGCCCTCCACCACGCACCTTGCGGTGGCTTGTGGAGTATCTATGTAGATGTAGGTGTAGATGTAGAAACAAAAATAAGCAAAGCCAAAGCTCGCACAGAAAGATTTAGGCGTTCGTTTTTCCGCACGCTGTTCGAGAGTGGAGCAACGGCAGAGAAATAGCTTGGAGGTTGTTCGATGGAGCCTCTGCCAGGCACTTAACTGTGAATTTCGGAGTAATCATGTAGATGTAGAAGTTGATTGATCGTACTTTCTAAGAGTGTTATTCGAATAAATAAATAGTATTCGTAACTCATGTCCGTGGCCCGGTGGAAACTTACGTACTTACGTGGAGACGCATTGTCAAGAACTCTTCCCCGTAAATGTGTTGTGTGACAGACAATTAGTTGTTTGGCCCTGTTTTGTTACCGCATCGCCTTACAGGGCCCCCTATCTGGACTCACCTGAAAACAAGCTTTCAGCATAATTGGAAGAGATTATTCTGGATGCTAATATGGACGTGTTCTTGCATCGTGACAGAGTCTCTGAACGGTGTAGGCGTCATGTGAGACATAATCAAAACGTAACATTGCCGGGAAGATGCATCGGCAGACATGGTCACTGTTTCCAGAATGAGATATTCACTCTGCAGGGGAGTGTGCGCTGATATGAAACTTCCTGGCAGATTAAAACTGTGTGCCGGACCGAGACTCAAACTCGGAACCTTTGCCTTTCGCGGGCCAGTGCTCTACAATCTGAGCTACCCAGGCGCGACTCACGCCCCGTCCTCACAGCTTTAATTCCGTCAGTACCTCGTCTCCTACCTTCCAAACTTCACAGAAGCTCTCCTGCGAACCTTGCAGAACTAGCACTCTTGGAAGACAGGATATTGCCACATCCTGGGGGATGTTTTCAGAATGTGTGGCTAAGCCAGTCTTCGCAATATTGTTTCTTCCAGGAGTGCTAGTTCTGCAAGGTCCGCACGAGAGCTTCTGTGAAGTTTGGGAAGTGGGAGACGAGGTACTGGCGGAATTAAAGCTATGAGGACGGGGCGTGAGTCGTGCTTGGGTAGCTCAGATGGGAGAGCACGTGCCCGCGAAAGGCAAAGGTCCCGAGTTCGAGTCTCGGTCCAGCACACAGTTTTAATCTGCCAGGAAGTTTCATGCTCACTGTTCTTGGCCACCAGAGTTCCTGAACTTACCCATTTGGATTTTTACGTTTAGGGACGGTTTGAAGGCGAAGTCTCCGAATTAATAGAAAACACAAGAAACGAGGCGATTCTTCATACTGTGAATAGTACTGCCCCCATTTAAGGAAGCTACAAGACGCCTGCAGAGATACACGTAGTGTTGTCAAGAGAATTTGAAAGTACATTAATGTTAGCCGGCCGCGGTGGCCGTGCGGTTCTAGGCACTGCAGTCCGGAACCGCGGGACTGCTACGGTCGCAGGTTCGAATCCTGCCTCGGGCATGGATGTGTGTGATGCCCTTAGGTTAGTTAGGTTTAAGTAGTTCTAAGTTCTAGGGGACTGATGACCACAGCTGTTAAGTCCCATAGTGCTCAGAGCCATTTGAACCATTACATTAATGTTGAATTTATAAAAAGCAACTTTGAGCGTAATCATTTACCTTTGCTTAATATTTGTGAGTATTATTTCTTTCTTACATTCTAACAACTCTATCTCTGTAAGCAATACAAACTGGACTCCTGCTAAATGGAATGTTTTATTCGACATAACTTACGGAACTTTCAAGCAGTAGAATTTAAAAATGGATAAAATGGATAAAACTGATGAATATCTGAATGAAAGCCCGGCAATCCACTACACCTGCATTTATTGAAGTCCCTGTAAAATCGCTACATTTTTGCATCTTCTGATGAATATTTGTCCAAGAATTTCCAATATACAGCGAAGAAGTGATTATGCAGTCGAAATAAATTATTTTAGGATCAAATCTGCATATCACGTTAAGCGCAGAAGGCTTGTCAAGCAGGAAAGTTACCCGACGTGTGTACAGGAGTCAAAGTGCAAACATGGAGTCGACTCCAGTTGACAGGCAGTGTTTAGGACTTACATTGTACATGTCGTCCACATTCGACAAGCGCACAGGATGATAGATTTGTACGTCTTTTGACTCACAGGAATGGTAGGCTGAGTGCTCCAGCGTTGATTCAGCCTTCAAAGAGACCACAGGGCATCACGTATCGCATCAAAGTGTCAGGAAATGGTTGCATGATGCGAATCTCCATTTCCTACGACCATGGTGAGCGCCAAGTCGTACACTACAAAACCATGGACTTCGTTACATTTTTGCAAGAAACCATGCAGAATGAACGCTCCAGTATTGATATCGAATATGTTTACGGACAAAATTGCGATAGGTTTGTACTCTGCTAATTCCAGCCAACGTGTTTGGAAACAAGCAGGGAACATCGAACACCTTCAGCACTGAAACTTCCTGGCAGATTAAAACTGTGTGCCGGACCGAGACTCGAACTCGGGACCTTTGCCTTTCGCGGGCAAGTGCTCTACCAACTGAGCTACAGAAGCAGGAGAGCTTCTGTTAAGTTTGGAAGGTAGGAGATGAGGTACTGGCAGAAGTTAAGCTGTGAGGACGGTGCTTGGGTAGCTCAATTGGTAGAGCACTTGCACGCGAAAGGCAAAGGTCTCGAGTTCGAGTCTTGGTCCGGCACACAGTTTTAATCTGCCAGGAAGTTTCATATCTGCGCACACTTCGCTACAGAGTGAAAATCTCACCTTCAGTACTGTGTCCCACATGTGCAAGTAGGTGGAGGTGGAATGATTTTCTGGGTATCATTACGTGGGGCCACTGCACACCTCTCACGGTTGTTGAGAGCACTCCCACGGCTCCACAGTACAGGAACGACATTCTACAACCAACAATGGAACCGTAGCGCCAAAATTTTTGTTACTGTTTCTTCATAATGGATGATAATTCGCGTGCTAGTACTGCTGTTCCCATGAACACGTTCCTTCAGCACGGCAGGACCACCAGAATGGAGAGGCCTTCCTGTTGCCCTGACACGGAACCAATCGAACATATGTGGGATCGGTTGAAACGATATGCTTTGGGCGTCGAAGCGACCCTGTGTGACTGAGGCAGAATCTTCTTTAGAGAGTGGGGTGATTCGGACCAGGGCTCTCTCACCGATGGTATATTACGATGAATTCAAGCCTGCATCCTAGCTCGCGTACATTCCACTAGGCACTGACGTCGCTCTGGACTGCTGTGACAAACTGCCTATGGAAAAATAGACGATTTTGTCATAAAAAAATTATTTCTTATTTGGTGATCTGCACACATTGGAAATGAACATGTACACATCCTTCAGAGCCAATTTCTTTTTTCTGCCCTGCAAGTTTCGAAATAAAAGGATGATACAAAAGTTTTGTTGATGTGCGGATTCACCATTTCTCCCTAAACACTCTGTGTAACTGCAGGTGTCACATGAGCGTAAAAGCAAGAAGTTCCCAAGTGAAAGGTTTGGTTCTCTTTTCTGCTAGTCGTTAATTGTTTTTCTGCAGCGTGAGCCTCTTTTTTGACATAGCCCCTCAGTTGGTGGCAATGTAATTAACGGGCAGAACGTTTGCTTGGTTCTTTTATCAATGAAAGGCTTTGCGTTCCTGTACACTTTCTCTTTCTCATTTTTGCCTTTTGATAACCGCGGTGTGGGCTTTTTCAGAGTCTGAAAGGGTGCCATGTGTTTAGCGTGGCGACGGCGGTGGCGGCTCTGGCGTTTAGCGCGTTGACGTACCGCTAAAGGGAAAGTGACTCCCAGCCCCAGCACGGCGGTGCAGAGTTGGCTGCCAATATCGCACAGTGCAGCGCCGCGAGGCTATACCGGCGCCACCTGGTGTTTGGCGGCGGCGAGGAAATTAAGTCCCTGGGCGGCGCCTGCCGAGAGCATTTGCGGCGTTTTACGACGCTGGCTCTGTGGAGCTCCGGTCTCTAGGCCCCGTATATTGCAGGGAATTCCGCGGCAGCTCCAAGATGGCAGACGTAACAGAACTCACCACCCCTGTAACCTCTCGTAATATGTTTCCCATTTTTTCGGACATGTAAACGTGTAAACATCTACTTGCTCTACTGATCTCTTAGAGTAACAGATAATATTTTATCCTAACAAGGACACCGCATCTGCTCATTATCACCGATTTCGCCCAGAAATGGAAGTCACAGAAGTGGGAGCTCCAAAAGGCCAAGTGTTTGGACGGAATAGCATTTCTGACACGGGTTGTTTGACGCAAGAACAATTTACAATGGGATAACAAAAGTCATGGGATAGCGATATGACCTTATACGGATGGCGGCATTATACATGAGGTATGAAAGGGTATTGCGTTGGCGGAGGCGCTATTTGTACTCAAGTGATTCGTGTGAAAACGTTTCGGGCGTGATTATGGCAGCACTCGAATTAACAGACGTTGAGCGCGAAGTGGCAGATGAAGCTGGACGCCTGAGACATTCCATTTTGGAAATCGTTATGGAAATCAGTATTCCGAGATGCACCAGCGTCAAGAGCGTGTCGAGGATACCAAATTTCAGGCGTTAACCTCACCCGGACAACGCAGTGGCCGGCGGCCTTCACTTAACAACCGAGAGCAGTGGCTTTCCCGTAGAGCTGTCAGTGTTGACTGGCAAGCAACACTACTCGAAATAAACGTATCAGTGTGGGACGTGCGACAAAAGTATTCGTTAGGACAGTGCGGCGAAATCTGGCATCAATGGGTTGTGACAGCAGGCGACCGACGATATTGAGTTTCCTAACACCTCGACATCGCCTGCGGCACCTCATCTGGGCTTGTGACCAAACCGATAGGACCTCACACGACTGAAACCATGGCCTGGTCAGATGAGACCCGATTTCAGTTGGTCAGAGCTGACGGATGCCGACGCAGCGAAGCCGTGGACCCAATGTATCGACGAGGCGATGGCCCCATAATGGTGTGGGCTGTGTTCACATAGAATGGACTGGATCTTCTGGTCCAACTGAACCGATCACTGACTGGAAATGATTATTTTCGGTTCTTTGGAGACCATTTGCAGCCATGTTGCCAAACAACGATGGAACAGTGTACCACGTAACCGGGCTACAAGTGTTCGAAATTGGTTTGAGGAACATCCTGTACAATTTATGTGAATGTTTTGGCCACCCAGATCGCCTGACATGAACGCCACTGAACATATATGGGACATAAATGAGGGGTTAGTTCGTACAAAAATTCTGCACAGGCAACAGTTTCGCAGTAATGGGCGCCAATAGTGGCAGCATGGCTTAATATTTCTACAGGGGACTTCCAACGACTTGTTGAGTCCATGCCAAGTCGAGATGCTGCACTACGCGGGCAAAAGGTGGAGAAGTCGAAGTAGATACTCCGTGCGAATTGGTATCGGTGGAAGTTATACTTAACAGCCGAACTAAGTTAATAATTGGCTCCTTCTACCGACCCCCAGACTACGATGATATAGTTGCTGAACAGTTCAGAGAAAATTTGAGTCTCGTAACAAATAAATACCCCACTCATACGGTTATAGTTGGTGGGGACTTCAACCTTCCCTCGGTATGTTGGCAAAAATACGTGTTCAAAACTGGTGGTAGGCAGAAAACATCTTCCGAGATTGTCCTAAATGCTTTCTCCGATAATTATTTCAAGCAGTTAGTCCACGAACCCACGCGAATTGTAAATGGTTGCGAAAACACACTTGACCTCTTAGCCACAAACAATCCAGAGCTAATAGAGAGCAACATGACTGATACAGGGATTAGTGATCACAAGGTCGTTATAGCTAGGCTCAATACCATTTCTTCCAAATCCACCAGAAACAAACGCAAAATAATTTTATTTTAAAAAGCGGATAAAGTGTCACTAGAAGCCTTCCTAAGAGACAATCTCCATTCCTTCCGAACTGACTAGGCAAATGTAGACGAGATGTGGCTCAAATTCAAAGATATATTAGCAACAGCAATTGAGAGATTCATACCTCATAAATTGGTAAGAGATGGAACTGATCCCCCATGATACACAAAACAGGTCCGAACGCTGTTGCAGAGGCAACGAAAAAAGCATGCGAAGTTCAGAAGAACGCGAAATCCCGAAGATTGGCTAAAACTTACAGACGCGCGAAATTTGGCATGGACTTCAATGCGAGATGCATTTAATAGGTTCCACAACGAAACATTGTCTCCAAATTTGGTAGAAAATCCGAAGAAATTCTAGTCGTATGTAAAGTACACAAGCGGCAAGACGCAGTCAATACCTTAGCTGCGCAGTGCCGATGGTACTGTTACTGACGACTGTGCCGCTAAAGCGGAGTTATTGAACGCAGTTTTCCGAAATTCCTTCACCAGGGAAGACGAATGGAATATTCCAGAATTTGAAACACGAACAGCTGCTAGCATGAGTTTCTTAGAAGTAGATACCTTAGGGGTTGCGAAGCAACTCAAATCGCTTGATACGGGCAAGTCTTCAGGTCCAGATTGTATACCGATTAGGTTCCTTTCAGATTACGCTGATAAAATAGCTCCCTACTTAGCAATCATATACATCCGCTCGCTCACCGATAGATCTGTACCTGCAGATTGGAAAATTGCGCAGATCCCACCAGTGTTTAAGAAGGGTATTAGGAACTACAGACCTGTATCATTGACGTCGGTTTGCAGTAGGGTTTTGGAACATATACTGTATTCAAACATTATGAATCGCCTCGAAGGGAACGATCTATTGATACGTAATCAGCATGGTTTCAGAAAACATTGTTCTTGTGCAACGCAGCTAGCTCTTTATTCGCACGAAGTAATGGCCGCTATCGACAGGGAATCTCAAGTTGATTCCGTATTTCTCGATTTCCGGAAAGCTTTAGACACCGTTTCTCACAAGCGACTTCTAATCAAGCTGCGGGCCTATGGGGTATCGTCTCAGTTGTGCGACTGGATTCGTGATTTCCTGTCAGGAAGGTGGCAGTTCGTAGTAATAGACGGCAAATCATCGAGTAAAACTGAAGTGATATCAGGTGTTCCCCAGGGAAGCGTCCTGGGACCTCTGCTGTTCCTGATCTATATAAATGACCTGGCTGACAATCTGAGCAGTTCTCTTAGGTTGTTCGCAGATGATGCTGTAATTTACCGTCTAGTAAGGTCATCCGATGACCAGTATCAGTTGCAAAGCGATTTAGAAAAGATTGCTGTATGGTGTGGCAGGTGGCAGTTGACGCTAAATAACGAAATGTGTGAGGTGATCCACATGAGTTCCAAAATAAATCCGTTGCAATTCGATTACTCGATAAATAGTTCAATTCTCAAGACTGTCAATTCAACTAAGTACCTGGGTGTTAAAATTGCGAACAACTTCAGTTGGAAAGACAACATAGATAATATTGTGGGGAAGGCGAGCCAAAGGTTGCGTTTCATTGGCAGGACACTTAGAAGATGCAACAAGTCCACTAAAGAGACAGCTTACACTACACTCATTCGTCCTCTGTTAGAATATTGCTGCTCGGTGTGGGAACCTTACCAGGTGGGATTGACGGAGGACGTCGAAAGGGTGCAAACGAAGGGCAGCTCGTTTTGTATTATCACGTAATAGGGGAGAGAGTGTGGCAGATATGATACGCGAATTGGAATGGAAGTCATTAAAGCAAACACGTTTTTCGTCGCGGCGAGATCTATTTACGAAATTTCAGTCACTAACTTTCTCTTCCGAATGCGAAAATATTTTGTTGAGCCAAACCTACATAGGTAGGAATTATCATCAAAATAAAATGAGAGAAATCAGAGCTCGAACAGAAAGGTTTAGGTGTTCGTTTTTCCCGCGCGCTGTTCGGGAGTGGAATGGTAGACAAATAGTATGTGCGTTTGGCGTAGCGGAGTGAGTACAGAATGGTAGTCTGAGGGTCGTGGAGTCGACTCCTTATGTCGTTACTTTTCTTTTTAATTTTCGGTTTTTACGTTAGTTGTACTACAGATAAACCGAAATGATTCTCAGCATATTGCATTTCCTAACATCTTCATAGAAAGCATTGACAGAAAGAAGAAAGGAACATTTGGGAAGCCAAAATAAATTTCCGAGAAAAGACTCTGGAAATAAATTTCCAAGAAGGGATTGTAATTAAAGCGTACAAGACTTCGTATTCTGTTAGTTTCATGTTGACCTTCGAGCAGCCCTGGCAGCTAATGCAACGCTGCGACGTCTGTTTAATCGTCAAGCAAAGAATTTGATTAAAAAAGGTTTCAAAGTGCTCTTATCTCATCGAAAGGGGAAAAGAAATCACGTCCCGAACAGACTGCGCCAAAATACCTTCTACTGTATATCACCAGGTACCGTCGCCAATATTTGGAGAAATGATGCGTTATGCTTGGTACGCTGACAAACTGTGCTAGGAGAAAGAAACTTTTCTGAATGTAAACCAAGTTTTTTTCAATAGATACTTTTGAAACATACACGTAATTGTAAAATTGCGGCATTTTGACGAAGAATATGACCCCAGAACGTGTAAATCATCACCTGTAAAATAACAGAACTATATAATTTTATATGCGAAGTTTTGCGTACGTCATGTAATTTATTCCTGCAAATTTATTTCCGGTCCCAAATTTTCCTTTACTTTTTCTTTTCATCCTTTTAACGAAAATATTAGTGAGTGGAATATATTGAAGATTTCGGTTTATTTGCAGCGTGAGTAACATAAAAACTGAAAACAGGAGCAACTGTTTTCGCGTAGGGAGTCTACCCCACGATCCCCGGATTATCGTTCTTCAAGGTCGGACGCACAGAAGCACGCGGAAGTGTATCACGTGACTCACAGCCAGCGGCCAATCAGTGAGATTCTCCTCTTCGTTTTGTGCGCATCCAGCTGTGTTCATAGCGCTTACTAATTATTCCAGTCATAGTGCTCCTTGCTGAGTGATTACCTTATCTTCGTAGTGTTCATTATACACTCCTCGAAATTGAAATAAGAACACCGTGAATTCATTGTCCCAGGAAGGGGAAACTTTATTGACACATTCCTGGGGTCAGATACATCACATGATCACACTGACAGAACCACAGGCACATAGACACAGGCAACAGAGCATGCACAATGTCGCCACTAGTACAGTGTATATCCACCTTTCGCAGCAATGCAGGCTGCTATTCTCCCATGGAGACGATCGTAGAGATGCTGGATGTAGTCCTGTGGAACGGCTTGCCATGCCATTTCCACCTGGCGCCTCAGTTGGACCAGCGTTCGAGCTGGACGTGCAGACCGCGTGAGACGACGCTTCATCCAGTCCCAAACATGCTCAATGGGGGACAGATCCGGAGATCTTGCTGGCCAGGGTAGTTGACTTACACCTTCTAGAGCACGTTGGGTGGCACGGGATACATGCGGACGTGCATTGTCCTGTTGGAACAGCAAGTTCCCTTGCCGGTCTAGGAATGGTAGAACGATGGGTTCGATGACGGTTTGGATGTACTGTGCACTATTCAGTGTCCCCTCGACGATCACCAGTGGTGTACGGCCAGTGTAGGAGATCGCTCCCCACACCATGATGCCGGGTGTTGGCCCTGTGTGCCTCGGTCGTATGCAGTCCTGGTTGTGGCGCTCACCTGCACGGCGCCAAACACGCATACGACCATCATTGGCACCAAGGCAGAAGCGACTCTCATCGCTGAAGACGACACGTCTCCATTCGTCCCTCCATTCACGCCTGTCGCGACACCACTGGAGGCGGGCTGCACGATGTTGGGGCGTGAGCGGAAGACGGCCTAACGGTGTGCGGGACCGTAGTCCAGCTTCATGGAGACGGTTGCGAATGGTCCTCGCCGATACCCCAGGAGCAACAGTGTCCCTAATTTGCTGGGAGGTGGCGGTGCGGTCCCCTACGGCACTGCGTAGGATCCTACGGTCTTGGCGTGCATCCGTGCGTCGCTGCGGTCCGGTCCCAGGTCGACGGGCACGTGCACCTTCCGCCGACCACTGGCGACAACATCGATGTACTGTGGAGACCTCACGCCCCACGTGTTGAGCAATTCGGCGGTACGTCCACCCGGCCTCCCGCATGCCCACTATACGCCCTCGCTCAAAGTCCGTCAACTGCACATACGGTTCACGTCCACGCTGTCGCGGCATGCTACCAGTGTTAAAGACTGCGATGGAGCTCCGTATGCCACGGCAAACTGGCTGACACTGACGGCGGCGGTGCACAAATGCTGCGCAGCTAGCGCCATTCGACGGCCAACACCGCGGTTCCTGGTGTGTCCGCTGTGCCGTGCGTGTGATCATTGCTTGTACAGCCCTCTCGCAGTGTCCGGAGCAAGTATGGTGGGTCTGACACACCGGTGTCAATGTGTTCTTTTTTCCATTTCCAGGAGTGTATATGATAGTAAGCAATCACACGAAGTGCTGAACAAACAAGCAAGAGGAATAGTGCTTAGTGTATATCAGCACATTAAGAGACAGTCTTCCGTTAGATCCACGCTGGCGTCGCGTCGTTACCAAATTGCCAGAGGCAGGCAGCTGAAGCATGTGGTAATGGTTTGAGCACAGTTCAGAAGATATCCGGTGGAGCTAAGGCGGCTCAGCTGTTTTCATGTCACCGGGAAAACAACACAACCGGAAAAAAGGAGAACGTGAGCTACACGATTTTTCGGAAAACGTTTTGCTGCGCAAAGTATTCAGTATGTATGATAAAGGCGAATATCCGACGGCAGAAGACCTAGTTTCGACTATGAAAGAAGCTGAAAATTTCAACGGAAGCAAGTGGACCATGTTGAGGACACTGAAAGATGTGGGCTTCAGACGTCAGAAAACCAACGACGGGAGGAAGTTATTAATGAAACGAAGCCATATTGTAGGAGCAAGGACTGTTTTCGAGAACAATGCAGGAGATCAGACAAGTTGGGGCATCTCGAATTTATTATGTAGATGCAACTTTCCTTAGTCACAACAGTGCAAATCCAAAGACAATGTGTTCGAAAGTGAATTTCTTCTGCCAACAGCTGCCAATGACTGCGAAGGGTATTGCAGACAAGTCAAACAACTGGAAGAGCGTTACTGGGGCCCGAAGGCGTCGTTGAACTTGCAGTAGGCAAAATCATTATTACAGTTAATAAAATATTGCGGGCTATTATGCCGTGGTCTAAGGGATTACACTTCAAACGCGGCGTTTCGTCTCCATCAGTGGAGGAAATTTGTAAGGGGGACCGTAACTTTGTTGAATGTCCCGATTCACACCCTGGATCGCTAGCGAGCCACTCTGCAGATGGGGAGGAACCCCTTCGATCACGGCCGGCCGGAGTGGCCATGCGGTTCTAGGCGCTGCAGTCTGGAACCGAGCGACCGCTCCGGTCGCAGGTTAGGATCCTGCCTAGGGCATGAATGTGTGTGATGTCCGTAGGTTAGTTAGGTTTAATTAGTTCTAAGTCCTAGGCGACTGATGACCTCAGAAGTTAAGTCGCATAGTGCTCAGAGCCATTTTGAACCTTACATCACGGCATAATTTCCCGGATATTTTATTAATTGTGACAATTCCCGTTGTGAAAGTTTAAATTTTACAAAATCATTATTAAAATTGCTGAATCGGAAAGTAGCAACGATCATGAGTTATACACAGATAAGGTCTCAGTTTTCACTTTATTAGACACGCAATACGTAGCATTGGACAGCTGTTACGGCGGAGGATGGTAGATAACACTGTCAATGCCGCTTGGAACACTAAACGTGTGTGAACCCAAGTGTGTTGCCAGCACCGCGTAACCTTGGCGAGGAATGTTCACCCCTCACTGCCCCTCACACCCACAGAAGCCTATTTGCTACGAGTCGATGGGCAGAGCTTGCGTCCTGTGCTTCCCGCACCCACTCAAAATTCTGTCTTCTTCTTGTGAACAGACTGTACCACCAACTTCCCAGACGGCCTGTGACGCAGGGTGTGTCGGATATAAAGCTGATTTTTCATGTAGAGTTAATGTTTAAGGAGTGTGAAGAGAAATCGTGGAAAAGGTCACACAGAAAATGGAGCTAGCTTGATACTGGCGCTGGTGTCGTGTCGCCATAGCTCGCGTTGAACTGCGTTGCAGTCGGGCGGACAGTGTTGCGCTGTCGCTGCAGTGGAGCCACCGAGGAGTCGCCGCAACCACCACCGAATTGGCGCTGTGGTTGGCCAGCCCTGGTGGCACAATAGCTCACAGCTCCCATCACTGCCACGAGTTATCACTCCAAACGCCAATCAAAAATGAACTAAATAACATTTGTGTCTCCTGAGAAATGTCCCAGTTTGTGCTGCTTAAATCGTTTACTTCATATGAAAGCGATGACATTCAGTTACCTAGTTTCGTTCTCTGAATTTTAGTCGTAAGTCTACGCAGTGGCCCGTGAACGAAATTGTGGCTACGCCAGAGAAGTCACCCGGCCGTACGTCCACAGTATTACGCATGTGAAGACAGGGGGGCCGCTAGTGTAGAATATAGGGACTGTCTTTTGTACAGCTAAGTTCTTAAGGGTCAATTCTCGTCGGTCAACCTATAAAATAAGCGATTTTAACGATTTTTTTAAAAAGCTAATCAAGCAATCAGCACAAATCTTCTTGCACACTATTTATTGATTTTTGGATAACATTTTCTGATTTTTAAAAAGAAATTCAGTCATCATTAAGCCCCAACACGAGGAGTTAAAGTTGCCACGAGGAGTTAAAGTTGCTATGTCCAAAATGAGGTGTATAGATGAGGCATGTTCGGCAGTCTGCAAATGTGATCTGAAATCATAAACCAAAAGATCGTCTTAAACTATACGATATTGCACACGGAGCAATAGCACAGTTTATGTAGTTTGAAAGAATAATAAAATGGCGGACGTTTGAGAGGAAGATACAGTTTTGTCGTGTGTTTTTGGTCATGTTATTTGCAATAATTATAAATTAAAGTAACAAAAAAATCAGCATTTTGCTTCTTGCGGACATGCCCGAGGAGTAATTCAGCAAATTTCAGAAATATATCTGTATTAGTGTGCCGGCAATCCATTCAGGTTGAGATACTGGATTAGCTTGCGGACACACAAATGAATATATATTTCTGAAATTTGGCTGAATTACTCTTCGAGAATGTCCACGAGAAGTAACGGGCTAATTTTTAGTTATTTCAATTTATTGTTATTACAAATAACGTCACCAAAAACACACGACAAAACCGCACCTTCCCTTCAAACTTCTGCCACTTTATTATCCTTCCAAATTTAAAACAACTGTGCTATTACTCCATGTGAAATGTCCTACAGATTAAGAAAATTTGTATTTACGAGAAGATTTGTGGTTCATGGTGTGGGTTCCTGTAGTCATGTCCTAGTCCATGAACCACGGGCAACGTATGAGTGGCCAAGTAAGTGGTCCCGACAGTCGGGATACCAGTTACTTCGGAATAAGGCTGGGCATCTCGGACATATTCTGAGTCGTGGTCACCTTTGTGCTCATACGGCAAAGACTACCAAATCCACCGGTTAGTCCCTCAACCGTTAGGGGTAAAACCCAATGGGAATCGGGGCAAGTAAGGCTAGCAACCTGCTTCCCTGGTACTTTAAATATAATGCTGGCAACAATCAGAGCAAAATGCCTCGGACCTTTGGAGGTGACGGAGTCCCACCTCTAACTGACAAGCCAGGGACTCCTAAGATACGACTTGGCAAACAAAATGGTAATGATATGGGGAGCTATTAATATCAATGGGGGCTACTCTGGGAAGAAGGTAGAGCTGGCAGAGGCTGCAAGTAAGATGGGGTTGGACGTTTTAGCCGTTAGTGACATTCGGGTAAGGGGTGAGAAAGAAGAGGAAGTGGGAGAATACAAGGTCTACCTGTCAGGAGTCAAAGAAGCAGGAATAGCACAATGGAGTGTAGGGCTTTACATCAGGAGAGAAATGGAACCCAGCGTAGTTGCAATAAGGTATGTAAACGAACGACTGATGTGGATAGATTTGACAGTGTCTAGCAAGAAAATTAGGATTGTGTCAGTATATTCGCATTGTGATGGGACAGATCAAGATAAGATGGATAGTTTTTATGAGGCACTCAGTGATGTAGTTGTTAGAGTAAAGGACAAGGACAGTGTTCTGCTCATGGGTGATTTTAACGCCAGGATTGGAAATAGAACATAAGGGTATGAAAAGGTTATGGGTAAATTTGGTGAGGATATAGAGGCCAACAGAAACGGAAAACAACTCTTGGATTTCTGTGCCAGTATGGGCTTAGTAATCACGAACTCCTTTTTTAAACATAAGAACATTCACCGGTATACTTGGGAAGGCAGGGGAACCAGATCTGTCATTGACTATATAATAACAGATCAGGAATTCAGGAAGGCTGTGAGGGACACACGTGTATTCAGGGGATTCTTTGATGACACTGATCATTATTTAATCTGCAGTGAAATTGGGATTGTGAGGCCGAAAGTGCAGGAGGTCAGGATAAGAGCGGAGAAACTTCAGGATAAGGAAATCAGGCACAAGTACATAACAGCGATCTCAGAAAGGTACCAATTAGTTGAATGTAGCTAATTACAGTCACTGGAAAAGGAATGGACAAGGTACAGGGACACAGTACTAGAAGTGGCTAAAGAATGTCTTGGAACAGTAGTGTGTAAAAGTAGGATGAAGCAAACGGCTTGGTGGAATGACACAGTCAAGGCAGCCTGTAAAAGGAAAAAGAAGGCGTATCAAAAATGGCTACATACTAGAACTCAGGTAGACAGAGAAAGTTATGTTGAAGAAAGAAACAAAGCCAAACAGATAGTTGCAGCATCCAAGAAGAAATCTTGGGAAGACTTTGGAAACAGGTTGGAGACTATGGGTCAAGCTGCTGGAAAACCATTCTGGAGTGTAATTAGCAGTCTTCGAAAGGACGGTAAGAAGGAAATGACAAGTATTTTGGACAGGTCAGGAAAACTGCTGGTGAATCCTGTGGATGCCTTGGGCAGATGGAGGGAATATTTTGAAGAGCTGCTCAATGTAGGTGAAAATACGATCAGTAATGTTTCACACTTCGAGGTCGAATGGGATAGGAATGATGATGGAAATAGGATCACATTTGAGGAAGTGGTGAACATGGTCAATAGATTGCAGTGCAATAAAGCAGCTGGGGTGGATGAAATTAAGTCGGAACTCATCAAATACAGTGGAATGTCAGGTCTTACATGGCTACACAGGATAATTGAAATGGCCTGGGAGTCTGGACAGGTACCATCAGACTGGACAAAAGCAGTAATCACACCAATCTTTAAACATGGAAACAGAAAAGATTGTAACAACTACAGAGGTATCTCTTTAATCAGCGTTGTGGGTAAAATCTTCTCAGGTATTGTTGAAAGGAAAGTGCGAGTGTTAGTTGAGGACCAATTGGATGAAAATCAGTGTGGGTTTAGGCCTCTTAGAGGTTGTCAGGACCAGATCTTTAGCTTACGGCAAATAATGGAGAAGTGTTACGAGTGGAATAGGGAATTGTATCTATGCTTTATAGATCTAGAAAAGGCATATGACCGGGTTCCTAGGAGGACGTTATTGTCTGTTCTACGAGATTATGGAATAGGAGAAAAACTTTTACAAGCAATTAAAGGTCTTTACATGGATAGTCAGGCAGCAGTTAGAGTTGACGGTAAATTGAGTTCATGGTTCAGAGCAGTTTCAGGGGTAAGACAAGGCTGCAACCTGTCTCCCCTGTTGTTCATATTATTTATGGATCATATGTTGAAAACAATAGACTGGCAGGGTGAGATTAAGATATGTGAACACAAAATAAGCAGTCTTGCATATGCGGATGACTTAGTTGTGATGGCAGATTCGACTGAAAATTTTTTCAAAGTAATATTTCAGAGCTAGATCAGAAATGTAAGGACTATGGTATGAAGATTAGCACCTCCAAAACGAAAGTAATGTCAGTGGGAAAGAAATATAAACGGGTTGAGTGCCAAATAGGAGGAACAAAGTTAGAACAGGTGGACGGGTTCAAGTACTTAGGATGCTTATTCTCACAGGATGGCAACATAGTGAAAGAACTGGAAGCGAGGTGTAGCAAAGCTAATGCAGTGAGCGCTCAGCTACGGTCTACTCTCTTCTGCAAGAAGGAAGTCAGTACCAAGACTAAGTTATCTGTGCACCGTTGAATCTTTCGACCAACTTAGTTGTATGGGAGCGAAAGCTGGGTGGATTCAGGTTACCTTATCAACAAGGTTGAGGTTATGGATATGAAAGTAGCTAGGATGATTGCAGGTACTAGTAGATGGGAACAATGGCAGGAGGGTGTCCACAATGAGGAAATCAAAGAAAAACTGGGAATGAACTCTATAGATGTAGCAGTCAGGACGAACAGGCTTAGATGGTTGGGTCATGTTACACGCATGGGAGAAGCAAGGTTACCCAAGAGACTCATGGGTTCAGCAGTAGAGGGTAGGAGGAGTCGGGGCAGACCAAGGAGAAGGTACCTGGATTCGGTTAAGAATGATTTTGAAGTAATAGGTTTAACATCAGAAGAGGCACCAATGTTAGCACTGAATAGGGGATCATGGAGGAATTTTATAAGTGGGCTATGCTCCAGACTGAACGGTGAAAGGCATAATCAGTCTTAAATGATGATGATGATGATGATGATGATGATGAGAAGATTTACACACTGCAGGACGTCCCTACCCGCCTAATTTTGTATAGAGCAACTATAAGTTTTCGAATTTGGGGCTCATTTGTAATTGAATTTCATAAAAAAAGCAGTTGCCCAAGAATGGATAAATAATGTGCTAAAACATTTGTTGATTGTCTCATTACTTTATCCAAAAAATATCTTATTTATAGACTGACTAAGGAGAATGGACTCTTAAGAAAGTTTTTTAGGTTTGAGACCTTGTGTTAGTCCCAGACTATAATTTGGACATAAATTACCAGAATTTTAGGAACTGGTTGCTCATTAGTGAAAGAGACCGCATATAGGAACCTGGTGTGACCTATTCTTGAGTACTGCTCGAATGTATGGGTTCCGCACCAGGTCGGGTTAAAGGAAGGAGTCGAAGCAGTTCAGTGGTGGGCTGACAGATTTGGTACTGGTAGGTTCGAACAACACTCATGTGTTAAAGGGTTGCTCAAACCGGAATCCCTGGAGGGAAGCCGACGTTCTTTCTGAGGAACACTATTGAGAAAATTTAGAAAACCAGCATCTGAAGCTGATTGCAGAACGATGCTACTGTCGCCAACATACAATTCAGCAAGGATCACGAAGAGAAACTATGGGAAATTAGGGCTCATACAGAGGTATATAGACTTTCATTTTCCCCTCGATCTATCTGCGAGTGAGTAGGAAGCAAAAAGGCTAGCGGTGCCATAGGGTACCCTTCCCACGGACCGTATGGTGCCCTGCAGAGTATGCATATGGGTGTAGGTGTAGGTGTGGATCTTTCACTATAAAATTCTCTTTTTGGTTCGAAGATGCCACAAATTACCTCGAGGTAAGGGCTGTCATTACTGTAGGCAATTGCACTACTGGCGTCTAGAAGCGCCACTGTACGAGCCAGACAGTCTGAATGGACACCCAGCATGGTTTTCACAATGCGGGCACCCATCAAAGCTACATGACAAGATTTACAACTCAGTTGGTCGCGTTGATTGACAGGTATTGCCAGACTGAATATTGCTTATTTTGGAAGCCTTCTGGAAAGAAACGTTCTTGGTGACTTAGCGCTTTAGTGTAAGAACATGTGAGAACTCTTACTTACAGTACTGAATTGAATACTCAGCATTAAGTGTGACAAAATAATGGAAACAGTAGTAGCTTTAACGGAAAAACCGCAGTTCTTCAGGCATAGTTAGTACACTACTGGCCATTAAAATTGCTACCAGGAAGATGACGTGCTACAGACGCGAAATTTAACCGACAGGAAGTAGATGCTGTGATATGCAAATGACCAGCTTTTCAGAGCATTCACACAAGGTTGGCGCCGGTAGCGACACCTACAACGTGCTGACATGACGAAAGTTTCCAACCGATTTCTCATACACAAACAGCAGTTGACCGGCTCTGCCTGGTGAAACGTTGTTGCGATGCCTCGTGTAAGGAGGAGAAAAGAGTACCGTCACGTTTCCGACTTTGATAAAGGTCGGATTGTAGCCTATCGCGATTGCGGTTTATCGTATCGCGACATTGCTGCTCGGGTTGGTCGACATCCAATGACTGTTAGCAGAGTATCGGATCGGTGGGTTTAGGAGGGTAATACGGAACGCCGTGCTGGATTCCAACGGGTTGACAGGCGCCTTATCCGCATGGCTGTAACGGATCGTGCAGCCACGTCTCGATCCTTGAGTCAACAGATGGGGTCGTTTGCAAGACGAGAACCATCTGCACGAACAGTTCGACGACGTTTGCAGCAGGATGGACTATCAGCTCGGAGACCATGGCTGCGGTTACCCTTGACGCTGCATCACAGACAGGGGCGCCTGCGATGTTGTACTCAACGACGAAGCTGGGTGCACGAATGGCAAAACATCATTTTTTCGGATGCATCCACATTCTGTTTACAGCATCATGATGGTCACATCCGTGTTTGTCGACATCGCGGTGAACGCACATTGGAAGTGTGTATTCGTCATCGCCATATTGGGATATCATCCGGCGTGATGGTATGGGGTGCCATTGATTACACGTCTCAGTCACCTCTTGTTCACATTGACGGCACTTTGAACAGTGGGCGTTACATTTCAGATGTTTTACGACCCGTCGCTCTACCCTTCATTCGATCCCTGCGAAGGCCTACATTTCAGTAGGATAATGCACGGCCGCATGTTGCAGGTCCTGTACGGGCCTTTCTGGATACAGAAAATGTTCGACTGTTGCCCTGGCCAGCACATTCTCCGAATCTCTCACCAACTGAATACGTCTGATCAATGGTGGCCGAACAGCTGGTTCGTCACAATACGCCAGTCACTACTCTTGATGAACTGTGGTATCGTGTTGAAGCTGTATGGGCAGATGTACCTGTACACGCCATCCATGCTCTGTTTGACTCAATTCCCAGGCGTATCCAGACCGTTATTGCGGCCAGAGGTGGTTGTTCGGGGTACTAATTTCTCGGAATCTATGCACGCAAACTGCGTGAAAATGTAATCACATGTCAGTTCTAGTATAATATATTTGTCCAATGAATACCCGTTTATCATCTGCATTTCTTCTTGGTGTAGCAATTGTAATGGCCAGTAGTGTACTTTTGGTCATAGCGAAATCTCATTTTATGGAAGAGATAAATGCACATGTTACTGACGTTGAGTGCGTCTTTCAGATAAGTTTTTGAGACTTCCTCACTCAGGTATCGCAGAGCAGCATACCAGTCGGTCAGGCATCGGCGGGCGATGGCACTCGTACCGAATGTAACGCAGTTCGTAAGAGGAAAGGAAGGGGAGCGCCTGTTTGAATGTGCTACGCATGCAGCATGCAGGCTGCGGCAGGTACGCTTGTTTGCTGGCAGGCAGTGCGGCGTGCAGCCTGCGTGTGCCTGAGTGCCGGCTATTTGCAGACGCCGCCAGCGGCTCCCTGCAGGCGGTCCGCGCGCCCCCGTTCCCACGGCTGCGCGTGCTGACACGGCCGTCACCGCACCTATTCGTGCTGTGTGCTCGCATAAACTCGATAACGGCGTCACTACGCCCTCGCGGCCCGTTTAGTGCCCTTTTATCATCCAGACTGCGCGACATAGAACTTGGTGCGCCGTGAATCCTGCCTGTCCCGCAGTTCCATATAATCTGGATGAGTGAGATGGCTCAGCGGATAAGGCACTGGACTTCCTTTCCAAAGCGGAGAATCTGAAATCTCTTCTCCCACTGAAGACATGAAATACGCCATGGACAGCTGTCAGGCCGCACTATTGACTTTACCGGACTTCAGCAGCGTATTTGACACCTACTTTGCCACACTACTCAGAAAAATGCCAGAACAAAACTTTCAGTTAGTACGCTGAAGTTATTGGAGAACTATTTGAAAAACAGACAGCAATGTGTTCTCTGTGATAATGACAAGCCATCCTCGAAGCATGTTCTCTGAAGAATGCCATAGGTGTCACTCCTGGGCCGTTATTGTTTCCCTCACATGCGAAAGATAACGTTTTTGTTCTATGCTCTTCTAAATAGGAAGTAATTCAATACTTTTTTTAAATCTGAAAGCAGGGAGGTTTTCCCTAGGATTCCAGTACAGCACATCATTCCTCACGTTTTTGTCTACGAAACATTATTTTGCAACATAATCCCCGTTGAATGGGACGGCTTTACGTGAAATTAGTGGAAGGGTCTGTACGCTCGCATGCTCCCACTCTGCTGGTCGATATCGACATGCTGCATCAGTAACTTCCCCATCGTCCAGGTACTGCCTCCCCCATTGGACCAGACAGATGGAAGTTGGAAGGTACGAGATCCTGGTTGTTGGGTGGATGAGGAAGAACAGTCCAATGAAGAGTAAGAACCTCCTCGTGTTCGCAGAATTGTGAGGCCTCGCGTTGTCTTGGAGGAGGAGAAGTTCTTTTGATTATTTTGTGACGAACACTCTGAAGTCGTTTTTATAATTTCCTGAAGCTGGCACAATACCCTTCAGAGTTTATATTTGTACTATGAGAAAGAACATTAAGCAGAATAGCCCCTTGAGAGTCCCAGAAGACCATCTCCATTACTTTGCCATTTGGGGAGCGGATTTGAAGTTCTTCTTTGGGGGGGGGGGGGTTAAGGCGCCACTCCATGGAATGACATTTTACTTTCTGGTTAGAAGTGAAGAACCTATGTCTTTGCAAGCGCCTGACAGCTCTCTGCTTAGAATTGACCTGGATTACACATGCCGTTCTGAAGGCTACGTTTAGCGCAGAAATGTGTCGGAACTTCATGAAACTATAGGGGCTGAATCGGAAATAATACATGTACTGCAGAATAAATTCCGAAATTGGCGGGGAAAAATAGTGTTGCATTACATTTCAACATAGGATTAAACAGCCAACCGGTTGCACGAAAACGATAGGTACACTGACCTAGATCTGGATACCTACTAGGGGTGTCTTCGTCAGAATGAAATGTTGCTAAATCGTAAAATTACATTGCTAAAAAGCAATAGTCAGAATTTGAAGCAGCTATGAGTCTGATGTTAGTCCCAGCTGGACACACGTGGCAAAGGCTTGAATGTTGTATTTTACTTCTGACTCGAGTGTAGCTGCTTCAGATTCTGACTATTGCTTTTTAGCAATGTAATTTTACGATTTAGCAACATTTCATCCCGAAGAAGACATCCCTAATAGGTGTCGAAACCTAGGTCAATGTACCTACCGTTTATATGCAACCGGTTGGCTTTTTAACTAATATACGTTTGTTGAGTAACAGCCATGTCCAAAACTGTGAGTGTTGCATTACTTATTGAACGCCCCTCGTAGATATACACGTAGAGTGCGTGCATTCTGGCGCGACCACGACTAATAAACTACGCGAAGCCAAGGAATCAAAGCAGATGGACGAAAGGGACGCCTGAAACTGCCTACTTGTTTCGTCCTCCAACGCAGCCACTCAATGTGGATTCAGCGATGAGAATAGAATTCCTGAACAAAAACAGTATTCTTGTTGCGCTTTGTAAATTAACTAAAGCTATAGACAGGAAGTTGTGCTGGACAGAGTATCGTCCTCGGACATGCAGGTAAGTACGGCTGCTCCGCAGTGAAATAGACCGGACAAATGGTGCTAATGAGTAACAGTCACCAACAAAAGTGTTGCATCGCTTGACATGTCGTCCAGGTGTGTTGGACTTGTGACTATTTCTGTACCGGTCGGAACATCATCCCTGACGTTGTTTGTAGACATACACACAGTTACTATGAGCGCTACTTATGGGTAGAACGCCGTACTAGAACGGATTGGTTGATTCGGGGCAGGGGATCAAACTGCGAGGTCATCGGTCCCATCGGATTAGGGAAGGATGGGGAACGAAGTCTGCCGTGCCCTTTGAAAGGAACCATCCCCCCCCCCCCATTTGCCTGAAGCGGTTTAGCGAAATCACGGAAAACCTAAATCAAGATGGCCGGACGCGGGTTTGAACCGTTGTCCTCCCGAATGCGAGTCCAGTATGCTGACTCGAGCTGCAGCTTTTAAGTTCAAAGTAGCGCACCAGTAGGGACGCATTGGAGACGTCTATGGAACAGTAGTCAACATACATCATGCCACGAATGACCATCGCGAGTAATCTTCGTCTAGAGCTACATACATACTCCGCGAGTATACTCCGATAACTCGTGTGCTCGTTGTCGTGAACACATTCCTTCCTTCAGCGTGTTGGGATCACCAGAATGGAGTGGCATGCGTATTCGCCGGACATGAACCCATTCGAACACGTGTCGGATCGATTGAAAAGAGCCATTTTTGGACGTCGACGACGACTTCGTAGTCTGCGGAACTTATGCAGAATCGCAATTGAAGAGTGAGACAATTTGAACAGTTGATGGTCTCATCGTTGATAGATCACAACAGACGTAAGTCAGTCTCCTAACAAAGGGACGTTCCGATATGTTTTGGCGTTGCTCCAGTGTGCTGTGAAGAAGACCCCTACCCCCGGGAGAGGATTTTGTCGTTCCCGAAATGTTTGGTTTTCTGTTTTGGTGATACGGGCGTATTACAAATAGATGTATATGCCTGTCTCAGTCATTTTTTTGTTTCCTCTGCCATGAATTTCGAAATAAAGGGGTGATGAAAAAATTTGGTTTATGTGTGTCAAACTCAAACTTTTCACAGATGAGGCTGTTGTTGTTGAAGATGTTAGTGGCATCAGATGACGCCTCATTATTTGAGAAAATGGTAATTTCAGTAAAATAAATGAACAAACAATCTTAATTTTCTTCTAGTGGCAGTTAATGGAAATACGACGTACTTTCATGTAGACCCGTGGTTCGCGGTTCGTGTTATTATGACCTGCTTGGTCCTCAGTGTGCGCTCAGTAGTTCTTCAAATTTACGCTGTCGTCTATTATGCAAATGAAATTCGGAATGTTCCTCTTCATCGTATGTGTATCGCTTTTTATTACCAGGATCAGCAAAATTATTCTTGGACTGTGAAATGTTTTCTAGTTATTTTATATCTTTTACTGAAAACTTTTCCGGCCTTTCTGTGCTAGAAAAAGTTTATTTAGCTTGTTAATTTTTGTTAAAGTTTTAATTGGTACTTCAGTATTTTCGCATCGCATACTTTAGCTATAATGGCAACGGGGCCACTCTTCTATAAGAGAATGGGTTTGTCTGTTCTCCTTGAACACGGCAGAACTATACTCACGTTCAGTTGTTTATACCACACAGCTTCTAACTGGTGTATGCTGGGGCATTAGGGCGTTAAGACAGGGCTGCACATTACTGCTTCTTTAGTTTTCCTTATGTATGAAGGAAACATTCAGAAAATTAATTACGTGTCATGAAGAAATTTTAGGATCAGACAAAGAGTTTTGTGATTGTCAGAAGCGGCCTTTCTCGGCTAAAGTAAAGAAGACTGAGAAGAAGTTTCAATTGGAATTGACATTGCACAAGTATTACACACGTACTTGGTCACTGCTGTCTTGAAGGTGATATGCAATAAGTACAGAGAGAGGAATAATCGTTAGGAGAGTCAGGGGCAACAGTGTTCAGCTATCGGCCTACCTCGTGTATTGCCATCAGTGATGGAGGGTGAACATTTAACGACGCTAGCCGCCACTGCTGGCGTAACGTCAGAAAAATCAGTAAACAAAAATCAGCCAAATATACCGAGACGAAAGTCAACAGCATTCGTCCTAGGTAGTTTAAGGTATTGATGAGATTCTGTTCCATAAGGTAAAAGTATCAGAGCGTAATGCTTCCGTGACTTTTCTCTGTAAATGTTGCATTTATTTAAAGGATGATCACTGGTGCGGATAGATATGAGAGAAGGGGATATAATAATGTATAGTAATCTATTGTAAAAGTACGTTTGTTGAGATTAATGTCACTTCTGGGAAAATATACACCGTATCAGCAAGGCATGTCGACAGTTCAGTGAGGCTGGAAGTTTAAGACGGTACTGTTCCGTTCAAAATTAAGCAGTTTAGACGGTACTATGCTTTCCAAAACGAGGCTAACTTAAACTTTTGGAACGATTTACACTAGAGGTTAGCAGGTTGCACCCGGTGTGCACACTGTGGCCTCGAGTATACGGGTCCGTTGGTACAGGACCGAAGCCTCGGGACGTTTCCACTGTGGCGGCGCACCGGCACGGAGCAGCAGAGTACATCGATCTCAATCAGACACTGCGCGCCGACAGCATTTGCCTGCCGGCTCACCCACGCGTAACAATGGACGGAGCTCGGGTATAAAGCCAATTACTAATGAGATCAAGTATGCCGGCATGCCAAACCGCCGTGTGTATGCGGTACCGCTAACGCGAGTGGCGTAGACCCTTCGAAATGATGTCGTTTAAGAACGCAAGGGAAAGAAAGAGAAATTGTGTTATATTTCATTTATTGGGGCTTAACTGAATGATATGTTTTAAGTCAGTACCTATCACTCTTTTGTAAAAGGCAATGGAGTGAAATCTGCTATCCACGGCGGCGACACCTCAGTCACGGAGAGAATTACATTTCCCTCGCAAATGGTCCTACTGTGTAGGGTGTGTCCCCTGTGAGTACAGTGCAACGACAGGGTAAAGCCAGAAGACACGCTCAAGAGCCTGGGACGCAGGACACGGCAAAGCTAACTCGGCGTTTGGGAAAGCTACTACGTTGGATAGCTAGCGACGTCTGCGACTTAAAACTGGGTGGTAGTGAGAGCAGGGATTCATCCTCCGCTCTGACCTCACTCTCCATTGCTAAGTCAAGCGCGCGAAATGCCTGTCTGCGCTTGCCTCCATACTGCTGTGCAACAGTATGTTAAAAAATTGATAATTTGAAGTTATGTACACAATAAAACGACACACCACAAAGGAATTATCCAAACTGGATGGAAATCGGTAAATGCGATGTTCGTGTACAAACAAAGAAATTATTACAATTTCAGAAAAAAATGATATTATTCAAGAGAAAGAGCTTCAAAAATTGAGAAAGTTAGCAACGCGTTGGTCCACCTCTGGCCCTTATGCAAGCAGTCTGAGCCATGCACGGATCGTGTTCAGGCCATTTATTGTTTGTCATCTTTAACTACGGTACTGCCTCCTGGTTTTCTTATTCCATTTACTGGCGTCACTAACTTCCTGGCCGAGCGGTTCTAGGCGCTACAGTCTGTAACCGCGCGACAGCTACGGTAGCAGGTTCGAATCCTACCTCGGGCATGGATGTATGTGATTTCCTTAGGTTAGTTAGCCTTAAGTAGTTCTAAGTTCTAGGGGACTGATGACCACATCAGTTAAATCTCATAGTGCTCAGAACCATTTGAACCATTTGAACTAACTTCCTGCTTACTTGCCCGTGAGCGGCAGCAGCAGCGCGTATCGATAAGTTCACTGTCATATCATCTCTGGAGCGGCCGATAGTATTTCCGGGTCGTCGTGTGTCTGGCAGTCAGTTGGAGACGGACCAGCAGTGCAGTTGGGACGCAGCAGCAGTGAAGTCGGGACGGAGCGCCAGTGAGACGCGCATATCCAGTGCTCGCCGACTGCTGGCGACACACATGAACTGTCCGACGGAGGGAGATTGGAGCGGGACGACCTTTGGTTGGCCATTCAGTTGGTCGTCTCATCGGTCGACGTATATTTGGTGCTTTCACCGTTTCCGGGCCGGGCAGTTGGTCGGTTGGTGTGGAGCAGCGAGGAATTCTCCGCGGCGCGTAGTTTGACTGAAGCCGCTAGCGGCGTCCACGCGCGATCGGAGTGTGTTGTTCTGTTCCCATTGCTATGAGGTCCGTGGCTCACCGATCCTGGACACGAAAGTTGAGTTTTGACTTAATCTACCAGCAAGTCATGACACTGCTCACAATGTGTCGTTTGGATTTCGTTGTCAGCTGTTGGGACATTCCCGCGAGCAACAACGTGTGTTTTCAACTTGGCAAATTTTAGCCATCCTCCGGTGGAGTTTAACTGTACTTGGTTATTTTGAATTGAAGTGCACCAGCGAAATCTTCTGCCTTGTTGCCGTTAAAATTCCGGTTACCTGCCTTGGCCGTTGACGTAAATTCAGACAGTGTATTTTTCCGCATCGTGTTGTCACTGTCCAGCGCGGTGTGTAGTTTGACCGCTCAATGTATAATTGGTTGTGGGCGCCAATACCTTCTACGTTGTTCCATTGAACTCCCTGTGGTGTGCTGGTCGGGTGGAGCGGAAGTTGTTTTGTCGGTGGATCCGATGACTATCTGTCGGTTGGGTTGTCGTCGGATTGAGAATGGTTGGACCGACTGTCTGTCTCACCTAAGCGAGCATTAGTGCTTGAATTCCAGGCCGACCCTCGGAAACTTCTGAGCACCGTTGGGTGTACTGCCTTTTCTTCTTTGTTCTTGTTGTTTGTATTTGTATGGCCTCTAGCCGATTTTTAAATTAAGTTTGTTTTGCCCTTAAGGCGTAAGATTGTTTGGGCATTTAGACTAATTAAAGAACTGTTTTAAGATAAGGCCTTTTGCCTTTTAAAAATTTAATTTTGGTTTGAGTCTTAAGAAATGGGCGTTCAAACGATTTCTTTTTTTTTTAAATTAAATTTGTTTTGCTCTTAAGGTGTGATACTGTTTGGGCCTTCAGCCTAATTGGAAGAACTGATTTAGGATAAGGCCTTCTGCCTGTTAGATTTCTGATTTTGGTTTGAGTCTTAAGTTATTGGCTTTCAGCCGATTTTAAATTAAAGTGCTCTTGCCCTTACTGCATGAGATTGTATGGCTCTTTCAGCCGGTAATTAAGTTCCAGAAATTAATGCTGAGGTTTTTAAAAAAAAAAAATTGGCGCTTGTGATGTTTGGTCAAATAAATAAAGTTGTATGTCCGAGTGTAACTGACAGCCGCTTATTTTGGCCTCTTTCCACAATTTAAACTACATTTCCTGTCCTGCGGGTTTAGCAGGGCGCCTGCCGGCCGCGGTGGCCGAGCGGTTCTAGGCGCTTCAGTCCGGAACCGCGCGACTGCTTCGGTCGTAGGTTCGAATCCTGCCTCGGGCATGGATGTGTGTGGTGTCCTTAGGTTAGTTAGGTTTAAGTAGTTCTAAGTTCTAGGGGACTGATGACTTCAGATGTTAAGTCCCATAGTGGTCAGAGCCATTTGAACCATTTTTAGCAGGGCGTCTCACAGATATTCCGCACGGCACTGATTGATAGTGTTGTTGAATAGCTTCTTGAGGGATATCATGCCAAATTCTGTCAAGTTAGTGAGTTAGATCGTCAAAACCCCGAGCTGGTTCGAGGGTCTTGCCCATAACGCTCCGAAGTTCTCAACTAGGGACATATCCGGCGATCTTGCGGCCAAGGTGGGGTTTGGCAAGCACGAACACAAACAGTAGAAACTCTCACTGTGAGCGGACGGGCATTATCTTGCTGAAATGAAAGCACAGGATGGTCTGCGTTGAAGGACAACAGGACGGGACGTAGAATATCGCCCACGTACCAATGTGCTGTAAGGATGCAGCGGATGACAACCAAAGGCGTCCTGCTATGAAATGAAATGCCATCCATCCCCTGGCATCACTTCTGACTGTCAGCCCCTATGGCTGGCGAGAGATTGGTCCACTCCTGCATCTCCAAACACGTCCCCACTGGTCATCGGCGCCCAGTTCGAAGCGGGACTCAAGACAATTCTACTCTAGTCGATGAGAGTCGAGGCCGCATGTGCCCGACAACATTGCAAACGGACTTACCGAGATCAATGGACATCCGCGGATGCTGTGCGGTGAACTCACCCCCCCCCCCTCCCTTTCTGTGTGGCACCTGCTAATGGTCTTTGTGGTCACCAAAGCACCAGTCGCACGTCGGATCGACGATAATGATAGATTCGGGGCTCTGAGTGCTTGCTCTGTCTTCACATTCTGTCGTCTCTCTGGATCAACCACTTCCTTTATGATGCTGTGTTCGACTATGGTTCACCCATTCCTGCCAACATTGAGGAATCGTGGCGTCGTTCCTGTTCAAATGTCGAGCGATTCGAAGATTACTCGAACGGGCTTCTTTGACCCCAATTAGACGTCCTCTCAAATGCTGACATCTGCGTATATTTTTCACAGGCCTGTCTGTGAGGCATACCATAGTTACTGTTCAACTGCGTACACGGAATGAAATTATCTACGAGTTTATGCCTTGTTATCGTCACGTACCTTGTTTACTATCCTCACCAGGTGCGCGCTGAAATTACACTCAGCGCCACATATTCATCCATCGGCCTCCAAAGTTTACAATTTTGCATTTTCCACCGATACCTGTATGAATATCAACTTGTGGCCAGTTTGCATAGCTCCTCCCTGGTGCGTCGATTCTGTTACCGAAATGGTTCAGAAGCACGTAAACGTAACTAACGTCGAGTTTGAACCTCGTCAGATAAAATAATTTCCAAAAATATCGATATTTTACAAAAGTTTTACAATCTATGAAATTTGAAGACACGAGTTTGAAAATTACTAATGCTACATCGACGACAGAAAGTGCAGTTCGGATGACAAAGTCCAATCAAAACTCTATTTATTAAAATGAGAAACACTTTTTGAGTATAATGTTCTTTAAACATTTGTCCGTTGTAAGAAAGACAGAAAGTAGATATAATTCCAGCTGTGAGAGTTATTACAAATTCAATCCGGCAAGAAATGAGTAGCCCCCTTGCCGTTCGCACCGAAGAAACATTAGCAGCCCCTGGTCAGTGCTTTGCAGTGCGTCCTTGTCTGTCTGTCAGAGCCTGGCGTTGTATTCACTCGTGGCGGTAGTAGTTGCAAACATGAGCAGTAGCTTCGTACGGTCGCAGGTTCGAATCCTGCCTCGGGCATGGATGTGTGTGATGTCCTTAAGTTAGTTAGGTTTAGGTAGTTCTAAGTTCTAGGGAACTGATGGCCTCAGAAGTTAAGTCCCATAGTGCTCACAGCCATTTGAACCATTTGCACTAGCCTCGAATGGCAATAGGCGTAGGAAATGTAAGTTGTCATGAGAAAGACAGTGGTTGTAACTGATTCGCACTGTGTAATACTGAACTTTCGTGCATATATTGCACAATCATTTACCTCGTCTATTCTCGTTTATCGAGATTTTCTGTGCGGCCAGTATTCAAAATCTGTGTGGCGAGTGGATCATTAAACATTCCATTTTTAAGCGATCTACACAGATTTTGAATACTGGCTGCACAGAAAATCTCGATAAACGAGAATAGACGAGGAAAATGATTGTGCAATATACGCACGAAAGTTCAGTATTACACAGTGCGAATCAGTTACAACCACTGTCTTGATTAGTGCGGCCGACCTTAATAGGGACAGAATGTGTAATTAAAAGAAGTGTGAACACGAGTTTGATTCCGAATTGTACCATTTGCAGGTGGAAGAAAAAATTTCTGGGACGTTGGTATTGAGTGTGTGTGATACACAGGAAATCTGAATATATTGAATTTCTTTTTGAAACATTGGTTAAACGTTCGTAAAATATCTAGGAGTAAAAATCCGGAGCGTCTTTAAGCGGAATTACCACGTAAGACAAATAGCAGGAAAAGCAGATGCCATGCTGAGATTCAAAGGAAGACTCTTAAGGAATAACTCATCTACGAAAGTGGCTTACAAAACACTTTTTCGACCGATTCTAGAGTATTGCTCATCAGTTTGGGACTCTTTACTAAGCAGCATTACTAGAAGATCCAACGAAAAGTGGCGCGGATCGTTTGGTCGGTGAGAGAGAATTACAGAGATGGTCGACAAACTCCAGTGGCAGTCCTCCAAGAGAGAAATTGTGGACCGCGGAGAGATTTAGTGTTGAAATTCCGAGAGAAGGCGTTCCAGGAAGAATCCTACAACGTATTAAAGCCTCCCAAATGACCGCAACGAGAAAATTCGAGGAATTAGAGCTTACACAGAGGTTTGCCAATAATCATTCCTCTCACGCGCCATTCGCGAATGGAACAGGGAAGGGGGGGATCAGTTATTGGTACCAGATGTACCCTCTCCATACATTGTCAGATGGCTTGCAGAGCACTGATGCAGATGACGATTTCAGGAGCTGCTTCCTCACTACCTCGCAGTTCACAGTTCTTTCGGATATGGAGGACTGGAAATGTGGACAACTGGAATGCAGATTACTGCTGGCTCATTTAAGGCTATTTTTGCGTAACGTACCTCAGTCTACAGGCCCTTCCTGCGTACCGGACAAAATATTTTAGTACAAAAACTGAAAATCTATACTACTACATAAAGACAAGTCATTATTTAACGTTGTTACCAAAAATATAGAAAAGTTCTTTACCGTTTTACTCCAGCACGATACTCTAAAGAACTATCGGAGGGACATAGCTTACATATCTTTTTAACATATATATGGTATATAAGTACATATATCACAATATATATAGAGAGGAAACATTGTCAGTAAAATCTCGAGAAGGTTTTCATCGATTTACATCTAACTGTTACACGATACACGACATTTAGACAATCACAGGCTATAAACATCATTAGCAAAAATCGTGAGAAGTCGCTGATGGGCACGATACTCTAACAAAAACTGAGACGCAAATACGCTATAATTTTTTAAATGATAATGTGTGGGGTTTCTGTCAAAATCGACTACGAGAAAGAAAATGCTGTACTGTGTTGTGCTGTAATGTGATGTGTGCGTTGCCGTTAACTTTCTCGCATTCAGTTTTAACTGCGATAGTAGAACATTTAAGGCATTAGAAAAAATGTTTTCCTTCAAATATGTTCTTTCTCTTTATATATTCGTATATAATTTTAAACAAAAATTGTGTACCCAATAATGCGCTGTTTTGTTTTCTTCCTCGCAGTCGATTTTCGTATATAGTACTGTAGTAATGTATTTATGGCTTACTAGCTTATGATTAGAACACTGGCACGGAATCTGCTTCGTCCGAAACGTTGTAGTCGTACGCGTTCGCAGATTACAACTATGCGAAATACTGTCGTTTAAGCTACTATCCTCACAGATGCAGGGGCTGGAGAGGGCTCTCTCATACCCTGTATAGCAATGACATTACTCATTCTTTTAAGCGACTTCATCTCCCAATCAAGATTTCGTTCGCAATAACAATAAACAACGTCACAGGGAGGATGAAAGAGGAAGTGGATAGAGAGAGAGAAGGAAGGAAGACATAGAATGGGGAAGGAGGAGATGTACAGAGAGAACGGGGTGGAGGAAATTGGGAAAAATTATGGAGGGGGGGGGGGGCTGGAAGAGGTGTGGTACAGCGAGAGGGGGAAAGAAGAGGAAATGACGAAGAGAGTGGGAAAGGAGTAGATGAACAGAAAGACAGAGAAAGGGATAAGAAGGAGATTAGAACGAATATTCAATTCCCATACATATTTAGCAATTATGGAGAATTGCCGGGTTCGCTAGTCTAATATAAATACAATCATCCACTCCGCCAGAGACGGTATTGTTTGCTACGAAGCTTATGCAGTACCTCCGGGAACTCTGACGCTATACACGAACACTAAGTGGCTGTGGTTTGTTTGCTGTAAACTGTTCCTTTACTTATGAGAAGTAAAATTTGTGATTGCCAGACGACGCTATATCTGAAAAATCAGGCCACTGAGCATGGCAGCGAGGCAGAAAGGAGCAGAGTGGATAATGGGAGAGCTGTTTTATGGATGTTCATGAAACAACCGGTCAAAAGGACAGAAAGGGCAAGAAGTGTATCGGTGTACCGGCTTTCATTCGGTATTAGGCTGGTGTGGGTGGCCGGAGTGAGGGTGGCGCGTGCTGAGTGTGGCGAGGCATCGTGTAAGCAGCGAGTAGGGAGAGAGGTCCGCAGTTCTGCCTGCAGCGGCTGAAAAGCGGAGAGATGCAGTCATCACAGCACGAGCTAAAGTGCTGAAAGGGACTCGCTGTAGTTAATTTACGGGTGGGAAGAAGGATTTCTGTTGAAAAGAGGGCTGGACGACCCATAGTCTTTCCTTTGAAGCGACTTGTTTCAAGGAGGGTCTCGGGAGTTTCTAAGGACGTAACTGAGAGTTAGCTAAGCCTTGCCTCTCAATGCGAGTGAAGGAAGGAAGCCTGGAATTACTCGAGATTAATAAAAGAGCTCATTTTTAATTTGTGTTGATTTTTATGGTTGGTAAGTAGCCTTTTCACATTAATTGTTTCCAGATATTTTTGGGTATGTCGCTGTATTCCGGTGTGCGCAGTAATCTTTGCGCATGTTAGATATAAGTGAACGAAGCAGGTGTTCAGCTGACATTATAAACAAACTAGCGAACATGGCAATGCTTTGGAATTGCTACATACAGTATGTGATAAAAAGTATCCGGACATACCTAAAATATACGTTGTGTGGAGTGACGAATCATGGTACGCAATGTGGCGATTCGATGGCAGGGTGTGGGTATGGCGAATACCTGACACCTCTTGCCAGGTACTCCATATGAGCGACCTCAGTAGTCTTTAGACATCGTGAGAGAGCAGAATGGGGCGATCCACGGAACTCACGGACTTCGAAAGTGGTCAGGTGATTGGGTGTCACTCATGACATACGTCTGTACGCGGGATTTCCACACTCCTAAACGTACCTAGGGCCACTGTTTCCGATGTGATAGTGAAGTGGAAACGTGAAGGGACACGTACAGCACAAAAGCGTACAGGCCGACCGTGTCTGTTGACTGACAGAGACAGCCGACAGTTGAAGAGGGTCGTAATGTGTAATAGGCAGACATCTATCCAGACCATCACACAGGAATTCCAAACTACATCAGGATCCACTGCAAGTACTATGACAGGAGGGAGGTGAGAAAACTTTAATTTCATGGTCGAGTCGTTGCTCATAAAGCACATATCAAGCCGGTAAATGCCAAACGATGCCTGGTGTGGTGTAAGGAGCGTTAGAATTGGACGATTGAACAGTGGAAAAACATTGTGTGGAGTGACGAATCACAATGTGGCGATTCGATGGCAGGGTGTGGGTATGGCGAATGCCTAGTGAGTCATCTGCCAGCTTGTGTAGTGCCAACAATAAAATTCGTAGGCGGTAGTGTTACGGTGCGGTCGTGTTTCTCATGGAGTAGGCTTGCACACCGTGTTGTTTTGTGTGGCACTATCACAGCAAAGGCCCACACTGATGTTTTAAGCACCTTCTTGCTTCCCGCTGTTGAAGAGCAATTCGGGGGTGGCGATTGCATCTTTCAACACGATCGAGCACTTGTTCATAACGCACGGCCTGTGGTGGAGTGGTTACACGACAATAACATCTGTATAATGGACTGGCCTGCACAGAGTCCTGACCTGAATCCTATAGAACGCCTTTGGGATGTTTTGGAACACCGACTTCTTGCCAGGCCTCACCGACCGACATCGGTACCTCTCCTCAGTGCAGCACTCCGTGAAGACTGGATTACCATTCCCCAAGAGAACTTCCAGCACCTGATTGTCGGTTAGACCGTCAGTGAGAGAGCACTTCGATTTCCTGCTGCTAATAAGGCGAGTACACCATTCGCTTGTTACACATTTTTGCGAGCTTCAAACAGGTACAACTTATTTTCAGTTATCTGGGTAGTTACTATTTTATTTTTGTAATTTCTTGCGTGTTGGAGTGCCTACTAGACACAACCGTTTATTTTAATAACAGTGTAGTGTACAGTATCGCCGTTGCTATCGACCCTCGTATCGTACAGGCTTTTGTTTGTTTGGTTAGAACAGCTCAGTATCGGTTAGACCGTCAGTGAGAGAGCACTTAGATTTCCTGCTGCTAATAAGGCGAGTACACCGTTCGCTTGTAGGGTAAACATAGTCATGTGTAGGGACTGTGGTTGTTGTGAGCGGACGCAAGGAGAATTGGCCACTCTTCGGGGGCAGGTGGAGGCTTTGTCTGTTAGGCTCATCGAGCTCGAGGCGCAGGCGTCGGCTCGTAGTGGCGTTGGGGCAACTGTGGTGAGACCTATGCCTACTTCGGTGGCCTTGGAATCGCATGGAACCCCTGATGTCGCTGCGTCTTCCGGCAGTGAGCATCTTACCGGTCAGCCATCACTCCAGGGTGAATGGCGGACAGTGGTGGGCTCGCGCGTGCCTGGCCGAAAGGCGAAGGTGGGATCTGGCCGCGTGGCAGCTGCCTTACCCCTTTCCAACAGGTACGGGGTGCTTCCTAGTGGTGATGACATCGTTTCCGAGCCACCACAGGATGCCTCGCCTGTTGGGCCAGTGGCCGATTCTCCGGCAAGGTCCCGACAGTCACAGAGGGCGGGCCTATTAGTTATAGGGAGCTCCAACGTTAGGCGGGTTATGGAGCCCCTTAGGAAAATAGCGGGTAGGTCGGGGAAGAATGCCAGTGTGCACTCGGTGTGCTTGCCGGGGGGTCTCGTCCGTAATGTGGAGGAGGCCCTTCCGGCAGCTATTGAACACACTGGGTGTGACCGGCTGCAGATAGTAGCACATGTCGGAACGAATGACGCCTGCCGCTTGGGTTCTGAGGCCATCCTTGGTTCCTTCCGGCGGCTGGCTGATTTGGTGAAGACAACCAGCATCGCACGCGGAGTGCAAGCTGAGCTTAATATCTGCAGCATAGTGCCCAGAGTCGATCGCGGTCCTCTGGTTTGGAGCCGTGTGGAGGGTCTAAACCAGAGGCTCAGACGACTCTGCGACTATAATGGTTGCAAATTCATCGACCTCCGTTATTGGGTGGAGAACTGTAGGGCCCCCCCTAGACAGGTCAGGCGTGCACTACACACCGGAAGCAGCTACTAGGGTAGCAGAGTACGTGTGGCGTGCACACGGGGGTTTTTTAGGTTAGAGGGACCCCCCCTTGGGCGAAACGATAAAATACCTGACGGCTTACCAGAGAGGACATTATCATCGTTGATAAAGAACGTCCGTCCTCAGAGACCAAAAACAGGAAAAGTCAACGTAATATTGGTAAACTGCAGGAGTATCCAGGGCAAGGTTCCTGAATTAGTATCTCTTATTGAAGGAAATAGTGCGCATATAGTATTAGGAACGGAAAGTTGGTTAAAACCGGAAGTGAACAGTAACGAAATCCTAGACACAGAATGGAATATATACCGCAAGGATAGGATAAACGCCAATGGTGGAGGAGTATTTATAGCAGTAAAGAATTCAATAATATCCAGTGAAGTTATTAGCGAATGCGAATGTGAAATAATCTGGGTTAAGTTAAGTATCAAAGGTGGGTCAGATATGATAGTCGGATGCTTCCATAGACCACCTGCATCAGCAACCGTAGTAGTTGAGCGCCTCAGAGAGAACCTGCAGAACGTCGTGAAGAAGTTTCGTGATCATACTATTGTAATAGGGGGAGACTTCAATCTACCAGGTATAGAATGGGATAGTCACACAATCAGAACTGGAGCCAGGGACAGAGACTCTTGTGACATTATCCTGACTGCCTTGTCCGAGAAATACTTCGAGCAGATAGTTAGAGAACCAACTCGTGAAGCTAACGTTTTAGACCTCATAGCAACAAATAGACCGGAACTTTTCGACTCCATAAATGTAGAAGAGGGTATCAGTGATCATAAGTCAGTGGTTGCATCAATGACTACAAGTGTAATAAGAAATGCCAAGAAAGGAAGGAAAATATATTTGCTTAACAAGAGTGATAGGGCACAAATCGCACAATATCTGAGTGACCACCATCAAACGTTCATTTCTGAGGAAGAGGATGTGGAACAAAAATGGAAAAAATTCAGAAACATCGTCCAGTACGCCTTAGATAAGTTCGTACCGACTAAGGTCCAAAGTGAGGGGAAAGATCCACCGTGGTATAACAATCATGTACGAAAGGTACTACGGAAACAAAGAAAGCTTCATCATAGGTTTAAGAGTAGTCGAATCATAGCTGATAAGGAAAAGCTGAACGAAGCGAAAAAGAGCGTAAAGAGAGCAATGAGAGAAGCATTCAACGAATTCGAACATAAAACATTGGCAAACAATCTAAACAAGAACCCTAAAAAGTTTTGGTCATATGTAAAATCGGTAAGCGGATCTAAATCCCCTATTCAGTCACTCGTTGACCACGATGGCACCGAAACAGAGGACGACCGAAGAAAGGCAGAAATACTGAATTCAGTGTTCCGAAACTGTTTCACTGCGGAAAATCGTAACACGGTCCCTGACTTCAGCCGTCGCACGGACGCCAAAATGGAAAATATTGAAATAAACGATATCGGAATTGAAAAACAACTGCTATCACTTAGTAGCGGAAAAGCATCCGGACCAGACGAGATACCCTTAAGATTCTACAGTGATTATGCTAAAGAACTTGCCCCCTTTCTATCAGCAATTTATCGTAGATCGCTGGAAGAACGTAAAGTACCTAGCGACTGGAAGAAAGCACAGGTCGTTCCCATTTTCAAGAAGGGTCATAAATCAGATGCGAATAATTGTAGGCCTATTTCGCTTACGTCAATCTGTTGTAGAATAATGGAACATGTTTTGTGTTCTCGTATTATGACGTTCTTAGATAATACAAATCTCCTTCATCATAACCAACATGGATTCCGCAAACAGAGATCATGTGAAACTCAGCTCGCCCTATTTGCCCAAGAAATTCACAGTGCCGTAGACACTGGCGAGCAGATTGATGCCGTATTCCTGGACTTCAGGAAGGCATTTGATACGGTTCCGCACTTACGTTTAGTGAAAAAAATACGAGCTTACGGAATATCGGACCACGTTTGTGATTGGATTCAGGATTTCCTAGAAGAAAGAACACAACATGTCATTCTTAACGGTTCAAAATCTGCAGATGTAGAGGTAATTTCGGGAGTACCGCAGGGAAGCGTGATAGGACCTTTATTGTTTACAATATACATAAATGACTTAGTTGACAACATCGGTAGCTCCGTGAGGCTATTTGCAGATGACACGGTTGTCTACAAGAAAGTAGCAACATCAGAAGACTCGTAGGTACTCCAGGAGGACCTGCAGAGGATTAATGCATGGTGCGACAGCTGGCAGCTTTCCCTAAACGTAGATAAATGTAATATAATGCGCATACATAGGGGCAGAAATCCATTCCAGTACGATTATGCCATAGGTGGTAAATCATTGGAAGCGGTAACGACCGTAAAATACTTAGGAGTTACTATCCGGAGCGATCTGAAGTGGAATGATCACATAAAACAAATAGTGGGAAAAGCAGGCGCCAGGTTGAGATTCATAGGAAGAATTCTAAGAAAATGTGACTCATCGACGAAAGAAGTAGCTTACAAAACGCTTGTTCGTCCGATTCTTGAGTATTGCTCATCAGTATGGGACCCTTACCAGGTTGGATTAATAGAAGAGATAGACATGATCCAGCGAAAAGCAGCGCGATTCGTCATGGGGACATTTAGTCAGCGCGAGAGCGTTACGGAGATGCTGAACAAGCTCCAGTGGCGGACACTTCAAGAAAGGCGTTACGCAATACGGAGAGGTTTATTATCGAAATTACGAGAGAGCACATTCCGGGAAGAGATGGGCAACATATTACTACCGCCCACATATATCTCGCGTAATGATCACAACGAAAAGATCCGAGAAATTAGAGCAAATACGGAGACTTACAAGCAGTCGTTCTTCCCACGCACAATTCGTGAATGGAACAGGGAAGGGGGGATCAGATAGTGGTACAATAAGTACCCTCCGCCACACACCGTAAGGTGGCTCGCGGAGTATAGATGTAGATGTAGATGTAGATGTATGTGTGCGAGAGTGGAAGCTGTTTTCAAGGCTAAGGGTGGGCGAACACCATACTGAATTCCAGCATTAGCGATGGAAGCCGCCACGAACCTTTAAGTCATTTTCAACCAGGTGTCCGGATAAAAAACACACAACACATTTATGTGTATAAAACTTTTGTTTGAAGATGTATATGATGAGAAAGAATATACGAGTACATGTGAGAAACAATTTAACGCCCTCATATCGTAGTTACATCCCACTGCCAGGAAGAAAAAATAATCACACGTTTTCATAGCAGAGCACAGCTCAACATTTTCTTTCTCGTAGTCAGTTAAAAAAAAAAAGAAAAAAAGAACTCTCCGTTGTTGTTTAAACTTGAAAACTATTGGAAGCAAACTGGTTAAAAACTTTACGAGATCTTTAATTATTATATGTGTATAATAAAATATATAGTCTATGTTCGTCCGAATGTTCATTAGAGTATCGTGTAAAAATTTGAAGGAAATCGGTCCAGCACCTTTCAAGATTTTTGGTAACATCTTTAAATAACGATTTGTCTTTACGTATTAGTAAGCAGTGTAGGTTAGCCTCAGTCCGCGAAGACGGTTTTCAATTTATTGTATTATCGATATCTGGGCTACAAATCTCTTCAGATGCACCTTGTAATATACATCTAATCGATTTTAGATATAACTTCTCCAGAAACACAGCTCGCATCCAGAACACCGCACAAAATTAACACTTCAGAGATCGGCAGCTGTCTGCTCAATTAGATGTGTATGACGAGATGGTTCTGAGGATGGGACTGGTAGTCCTGAATTCGATAATGCAATAAGGAACCTGAAAACCATCTTTGCTGTGAGAGGCCAATTTATTTATAATTTAAACTCATCACAAGACTGCGTCCCTGCATTCCATTATGAAGCAAAACGTAAATATAACTAGGAATAGGTGTTCGTTTAATTCCATTTATTTTTACAATCTTCCCGCTTTGGTATTCCTACAGTTCGTCGACATCATAAACGGATACGGGGTCTTAGATAAATCAGAGAGGTCTGATGATTTACATTCATGAAATTAATCTTGTTGAAATTTAATAATGTGGCGGTTGACCCAATTAATTTCAGTTAGCGATATTTTCGGTTGATGCGGAAGGTAGATGAAAGTATTTAAGAAGTTAAAAACGAGTTCGAGCGTAAAAAAAAACCTTGTTCTCAACAAAGGAAAGTACACTACTGGACATTAAAATTGCTACACCAAGAAGAAATGCAGATGATAAACGGGTATTCATTGGACAAAGGTATTATACTAGAACTGACACGTGATTACATTTTCACGCAATTTGGGTGCATAGATCCTGAGAAATCACTACCCACAACAACCACCTCTGGCCGTAATAACGGCCTTGATACGTCTGGGCATGGAGTCAAACAGAGCTTGGATGGCGTGTACAGGTACAGCTGCCCATGCACCTTCAAAACGATACCACAGTTCATCAAGAGTAGTGACTGGCGTATTGTGACGAGCCAGTTGCTCGGCCACCATTGACCAGACGTTTTCAATTGGTGAGTGATCTGGAGAATGTGCTGGCCAGGGCAGCAGTCGGACCCGTACAGGGCCTGCAACATGCGGTCGTGGAATCGGATGAAGGGTAGAACCACGGGTCGTAACACATCTGAAATGTAACGTCCACTGTTCAAAGCGCCGTCAATGCGAACAAGAGGTGACCGAGACGTGTAAACCAATGACACCCCATACCATCACGCCGGGTGATACACGAATACACGCTTCCAATGTGCGTTACGGCTATGTCGCCAAACACGAATGCCACCATCATGATGCTGTAAACAGAACCTGGATTCATCCGAAAAATGACGTTTTGCCATTCGTGCACCCAGGTTCGTCGCTGAGTACACCATCGCAGACGCTCCTGTCTGTGATGCAGCGTCAAGGGTAATCGCAGCCATGGTCTCCGAGCTGATAGTCCATGCTGCTGTAGATGGTTGTTGTCTTGCAAACGTCCTCACCTGTTGACTCAGGGCTCGAGATGTGGCTGCAAGATCCGTTACAGCTAAGCAGATAAGATGCCTGTCACCTCGACTGCTAGTGATACGAGGCCGTTGGGATCCAGCACGGCGTTCCGTATTACCCTCCTGAACCCACCGATTCCATATTCTGTTGACAGTCATTGCATCTCGACCAACGCGAGCAGCAATATCACGATACGAGAAACCGCAATCGAGATAGGCTACAATCCGACCTTTATCAAAGTCGGAAACATGATGGTACGCATTTCTCCTCCTTACACGAGGCATCACAACAACGTTTCACCAGGCAACGCCGGTCAACTGCTGTTTGTGTATGAGAAATCGGTTGGAAACTTTCCTCATGTCAGCACGTTTTAGGTGTCGCCACCTGCGCCAACCTTGTGTGAATGCTTTAAAAAGCTAATAATTTGCATATCACAGCATCTTCTTCCCGTCTATTAAATTTCGCGCCTGTAGCACGTCATCTTCATGGTGTAGCAATTTTAATGGCCAGTGGTGTAGGACTGTAATCCAACTCGTAGATTCTGGTGGGTCTGCGGCTGGATCGAGGAAGCACTTGATGGAAATCATTTTCCGACAGTCACAATCACTAAAGTATTGTCTATTTCAAGAAAACTTCATTGACGGTTGAAGTGATATACGTATGTCCAATTATACAGAGGAAGATGTAAGCGTAGGCACATTAATTCTGTTATCATTATCCGGTTGACTGATGGACCTCACCGGCAGCTGCTAATTCTACACGTGGATTGTGTTCCGGGTCTGAGAGCAGCTCTGTCTCGCAAGCTATTGTACTAGGGCTTACAGTATTCAAGCCGGTGTAATTGAGTCCGTTATCTTGGTTTACCGTAGCTGTTATTGTTTCTTTTCACACATATTTCCTCCCCACATTTCAATACAGACAAGAAGATAATGTGAACTTTTGAAAAGTGATGCTGTCAGAAGAATGTTGAAGATTAGATGAGTAGGTCGGGTAAGTAAGAAAGAGATGCTGAATAAATCAGGGAGAAAATGAGATTATGATACAACTAGACCACCAAAGAGCATCAAAACTCATAACTATTATGTTATTTGAGGTAAGTGCATGAACAACGTACTATTGGAAAGAGAAGACTTCGGGTTTCTTATGGCTTCCGCTAGGTAGCAGCAGCTTGCGCCCACTTCAGTTATAGCAAAAATGGTGTCGGCACAACAGAAGGAGTTTTGTGTTCTACGTTTTGCGCAGTGCTGAACAGTAATAACCGATCAGCGTCTTTCGTACTAGGTATGGTGTAAATCCTCCTGCAGCACAGAGCATTAGACGATGGCATGCACAATTCCTAAAAACAGGTTGTTTGTGTAAAGGAAAATTGCCAGTTTGTCCCCGAGTCTCTGACACAGAAGTCGAACGCATCCGCCATAGTTTCACAAGGAGTCCGCAGAAATCCTTTCTCCGTGTCCGTGCAGCTCGACAGCTCAAGATGCCCCCGATGTCCATCTGGCGTGAGTTGTGTCGACGTTTACACATGAAACTATACAAAATTCAGCTGCTGCTAGCTCTTAGTGAAGGTGACATACAACAACGTGTGGAGTTCTGTAATTTCGTTTTTGGCACGGTGGGGGATGAGAGTTCTCTTCCACGATTAGTGTTTAGTGAGGAGGCAACATTCCATTTAAATGGAAAGGTGAACCGTCACAATGTGAGAATATAGGGTACGGAAAAACCACATAAAGTTGTACAACATGAGAGGGACTCACCAAAATTTAATTTGTTTTGTGCAGTTTCACGGCAAAAGATGGGGTCCATTTTTCTTTGCCGAGAATAGTGTTACAGGAAGCACATATATCGATATTCGTCAAAACTTACTTTTCCCCCAGTTGGAGACCGATTCGAACGACTTCATTTACCAACAGGATGGGGCACCGTCACACTTGCATCTGGAAGTGCGGCAATTTTTAAATCAAAGTGTTATTGAAGGATGGATCGGTCGCAGTGGACCAATTGACTCAGCCTTACATTACTGGCCTCCAAGATCACCGGACCTGACTGTATGCGATTACTTCTTGTGGGTGTAAATGAAAGACGCTGTCTATGTGCCTCAGTTACCAACGACAATGAATGAATGAGACATTGCACAACAGCAGCTGTGAAAGCTGCAACCCAAGACATGCTCGCTCCAGTGTGGGAACAATCTGAATACCGCATTGACATATGCCGTGCATCTCAAGGGAGGCATACTGAACGCCTGTGAAAAGGAATGAAAAAACGTTTTGAGTTTCCTGTTCATCGAAAAAAATTCATTGTATATGTTTATTAGTTTCAGAAACATAGAAGAGACCAACACTTGAAAGGTTCAAGCGAACGTACGCTGCAGTTGTTACGCAGAGATGAAGAGGCTTTCACTGAATAAATTAGTTGGATACGGAACTGCCTTTAACCATAAAAGTTATTTCATTCCATTTAACCAGTCTTCGAACTGAAGACAACAACAATAAATTTTTTGATTACGACCATCACAGATTCTTACAGAATGGTGGGAGCGTATTTATATACATCTTAGTAAAGTAACCGTTATGTCAATTACATGCGACACATTAACGCGGTATGTTGCTTTTCGCGAATAGCGCTCTTCCGAGTATGCTATCTACACATGCGTCATGAACAGACTTTTAGCTTTAATTAGCCACAGGCTCTCTCCACTCAGCAAAATTCCGCAGCAGTTTGTTGCGAAAGCGTAGTTCGTAGTTGCAGGAGAATCGATGATAAATACAGTGTACACTTCGGGAAAGGGAATGGAGAATCCAACGCAAAAAATCACGAGGTTTCCAGAATGAGATTTTCATCTGCAGCTGGGTGTGCGCTAATATGAAACTTCCTGGCAGATTAAAACTGTGTGCCGGACTGAGACTTGAACTCGGGACCTTTGACTTTCGCGGGCAAGTGCTCCGCCATCTGAGCTACCAAAGCACGACTCAGGTCCAGTCCTCACAGCTTTACTTCTGCCAGTACCTCGCGTCTTACCTTCCAAGCTTCACCGAAGCTCTTCTGCGAACCTTACAGAACTAGCACTCCTGGAAGAAAGGATGTTTCAGAGACATAGCTTAGCCTCAGCCAGGGGGCTGGGAGAAGTAAAGCTGTGAGGACGTGGCATGAGTCCTGCTTGGGTAGTTCAGATGGTGGAGCGCTTGCGCGCGAGAGGCAAAGGTCCCGAGTTCGAGTCTCGGTCCGGCACACAGTTTCAATCTGCCAGGAAGTTTCATATCACGAGGTTGTGTACAAAACCAATTCACCGCTGAATTCATTTTGCGGGAAGTGCTAGTTCCGCAGCATAGTGGGAGGGAGAGGGGGTAGTATTGGGTGAGGGGGAGGGGTGGGGGAAATCATGTGGGCTACTAATGGATTGGGGGGGGGGGGGGCGGGGGAAATCATGTGGGCCTCTAATGGATTGGAGAGAGGCATGTGACACGGTCACAGCTGGAACGTGGTGGGTGTCCTGATATCGCAATTACTATCGTAATTCGAATCTAAATCCAGCCCAGATTGTCAAAGAGTCTCATATAATCATTTCCACAGCTCGCCTTCTTATTGGAGACTGGTAACACACGTTTTGTGTCGTGACACTTAACCAGGCCCGAACCATAGATGTGGAAGTAATTTTTGCCACAAATATTGGGTCGTTAGGAAGGGAAGAGGCGCTGGCCCAAAGTTACTGGTCACCGAACTTGCCCCAGGTTATTTTCCACTCAGGGAGTGAGCGAATGTGACCCTACTGACGGTCAATCGTCAACAGGGGAACCCCCTTGGTGCTGTTCACAGGTAGTAGGCTTTGTGACGGTACCGGATTTAGCCTTCCCATTCTCTTTCATGACCAACAACAGAAACCACTCCACACTACACAGTCACACTCAAGACACACTACATTCGACGCGCACATACGCCATACCCTCACACTAAAGCCACAACGGATAGGTGCTAAATGGGTGCGAATAGGGAAGATTTTCCGATTCAGCCGGCTGGACTTCTTGGAGATAACCAGTGAACACCGCCACGCGACATTTACAGTTACTCTTCTGGCTTCATTAGACAAATCAAGTCGAGAAATCAAGCCCGCCCGGCTAGCCGCGCGTCAAACGAATTGCTTCCGGAGCGGGAAGGAGTGCCTGGTCCCCGGCACGAGTCCGCCCGGCGTATTGGTGTCGAGGTCCGGAGTGCCGGCCAGCCTGTGGATGGTTTTTAAGGCGATTTTCCATCTGCCTCGGCGAATGCGGGTTGGTTACCCTTGTTCCGCCTCAGTTACACTGTGTTGGCGATTGCTACGCAAACACTTTCTCTACGTTAGCGTCCACCATAATTACTCTATCACACAAACATTTGGGGTTACACTCGTCTGGTATGAGACGTTCTCGGTGTGTGTGTGTGTGTGTGGGGGGGGGGGGGCGGGGGGGGGGGGGAGGGCTCCACCGGGAGCCGAACCGCAGAATAACCTTTGGTTCGGTGTGGGGCGGCAGTGGGGTGGGTGGACTACTGTGGCCTGTTGTGGGGTTGTGAGCCACTGAGGGCTACGACGGGACGAAGCCTCTCCGTCGTTTCTAGAGCCCCGGTTTCAATGCACACAATACACACACCTAAATTAACGACAGTCAGGTGAAGACGCTAGTGTTTGCTTCACTGATTATATTACTAACTACATCATCAATATATTCTTTCCTTTAGGTCATACTAAGAACTGACACCTTTATTTTCTTTTTTGTCCATACGTACACAGGTAGCGAATCGCACTTGCGCTTCATGTTTCGGGCTCTGCATGCCTATTCATGTTGAAGGTGCTCATTCTTTATGAAGTTAAAGTTTACTATCAGTATAGTTCTTGAATCACATGTTTAAAAAAGAAATTTTAAAATCAAATTTATTTTCCTGACATCCGCTGCTTTTAATTACGGGAACGAAAATTCCGTTTACTGAAAATGAATGTCACCTTTACTGCTATTAACAGTTAAACTTTTTTCATAAAGGGGAGAGGGGTGCCTTAAATATTAAAGCCAAGATTCCAGGCAGAGCACATTCCACGACTGTGTCCCCATAACAATCGGATGCCGTGCAGAAAACGCATTGTAGCTTTGCCTGTTAAAGCCTTCTCGTAAAACACGATATCACAACATTTTTACTGCAAATTCGGCGAAAATCCGTCAAAATGCTGTGTAAAAAAGGGAACCAAATGACGTCCCGAAAATCTATTTCAAAGGAATTGCGTATTACTAGCAACTATTCCGTTGGATTTGTAATGCTCCTCCCTTCCTCCGACATCTGACCTGTACTGGCCGTTCGATAACCTACAGCTCAACGCACGAGGCATTTTGCACATATACGAAGCATTCCAAAGATGAAATTAGCGGTAAGTTACGCATAAAAATCCTCTGATTGATGAAGCGTTGAACTGTCAACCACCAAGCGAAAGACGGATCGTTGTGCAATAGTAAAAAGTTCTCCGACTTCCCTGTCGTCACAAAGACAATAAAAACAGTACCTGTAGAAAGAACTACTCGCACTTTCAACTGCTATTACTTGCTGGAAATAATTTCCCGTTGTTTTTAGTTACGTGTCATGTACTTGTGATGGCAGTGTTATTTGAAAAAAGAATAAAAATGGTTTCATCTTAATATGTCAAGAAATGTTTCTGACAGTTAATTTTACTCCCAGTTGTGAAGCAAGGTAATGTTTCCTCTTTCACTATCTATTGGTGACGTTCGTAGACTGGATAAGTAACAATCTCACATTGACAAAATGCCATTTTTTTATATGTCTAGGACGACAATGTTTAGTAAAAGTATAGGAACAGTTTATGTCGAGTCAGAGATGGTGGGACTCAGCAAGCCGTAAATTTACACGTATCCACCGAATAACATGCATGACATCTAATAGCTCAACCGATATTGAGAGCAGAAAAAAAAAAAAAAAATCTGAAGCATGACTTTTCAGCACACGTTCGTACTTGTGAACTATAATATGAAGCATTGATATAGATCGTTGTGTGGATAGATATATAAACACACCGGCTTTCTAAGCTTGTCTGAGAAAAGAGAAAATAAAAAATAAAAAACCTCCGTCCGAAACGAACAGGCCTTGAAGATGTAATGGTACCGACCGACCGCCGTGACATCCTCGCCCACAGATGTGAATTATTTCAAAATTTGTTTTGTAAGGATAACTACAATCTAGGCAGTAAGGTGGTCGACGTAAAGACGATATAAAATGAAGGCTGGCGACAGAAATAAAAGCACATCTGTAAAAGAGGAACTTCTTAACATTGAAAACAAATTTAAATGCTATGAAATTGTTTCTGAAAGTGTTTGTCTGAAGTGCAGCGTTGTGCAATGTCGACGATGAAAAGTTTAGACAAGAAGGGTACAGAAGATTATGAAATATGGTGCAACAGAGAAATACTGAAGATAGATAGTTAGATCGAATAACTAATGAGGAGCTGCTGAATCGGACTGGACAAAAAGAAATTTGTGGCACAACTTGAGTAAAAGAAGGGAAAGGGTGATAGAAATTATCAATCTGGAAAGTGTGTGTATATGTGTGTGTATGAGTGCGAGCATGTAAGGGGGAGGTGGAGGGGGAAATTGGGGACCAAGGTTCGAATTCAGTAAGCCGTTTCAAACGGATATAAGTTGCATTAGTTATTCAGAGATGATGAGGCTTGCACAGGACAGGGTAGTAGGGGAGAGGTGCATCAAACCGGACCTCGAACAGATGACTACAACAGCATCAGCAATCGGCTTTGTCGTCGAAAACATACATATAAAAGGAGTTATAATTTGATTACACTCCCGAAGCTGGCGCACATAATCCTTTTATTTGTTCGTGATTACAAATGTTGCACCCAAAGCGCAATTTCTATGGTTATAGATGTAATTAATACAATTTAGTTTCTCATTTAACGTGGTATAATAAATTCATCACTCCACAAAAGTTCTCAAAGTGGGCACAACAAATTGATCATCGCATAAATTAGCTTCAAAAGTGGACTTAATAGGAGCATAACTACAGCACGATGCCTTCAGTATCTCGATAGGTAGAACAAGTTACGAATAATAAGGTTCAATGGGACAAGCTGTATCTTCAGCATGCAAGAACAGTAGATATACGATAACTATCATTTGCATTGCCACATTCGTGGCAGCTGGGTCATCAGAAACAGAACCAGGAGTATATGTTACAGCCTTCACACATTGTATATCTTGTAAAATATGTTGGATTCGAAACGGTCTGTTTGCAGGTAATACTGTACATGTAAGTGTATTTCACATTTAAAATGTCTCTTCGATGCTTTGTGGAAGTGTCCACATCTGAATGGTGTAAGGTCTCAGGAAGTCTGTTGTGAGGTCAATAACCTCAGAGTCGACAGGCGGCGGTGTTTTCGCTTGTTCCAGTATAGCTGGGGTGGGGCGTCGCCGTGAGCGGCCTGGGCGCGGTGGGAAGTCGCAGGTGGGCGGTAAACACTGGCAAATTCACGCTCCGCCGGCGAGCGCAGCTGCTGTTGATATTGCAAGTCAAACGCAGCTCCGTGGGATACGTGATCAGTTTAAATGGGCCGGGCTGGATGCGGTGATACACAACGCGTTACTCTCCGGTTCGTTTATTACACCGGAAGGGAGACCGTCAACCAAATTTGGAAATAGGGGGGGAGGGGGCGTTGCATGCGGATTTTTACCGATGTAGCTGAAAAGCACAGGCACGCCGATTTTAGTAGCGACCAGTACCAAGACGTTCAAGTTACGCTGCTTTCTTATTGATTCTACTACCTCTATACTCCGACTAAACACATGTGTGATATTAAGCATGTATATTTTCGTTTTGGTAGTGTGGAATATAAAGGAATAGGAAATCTTTGATGCACTTTTGAACAAATCATAGATCATAATCGATGTTCGTGTAAAACGACTACAGGAATGTGAGAGATAAAAGTTAACTATTAGAGGGAAATTGCTACAGTCGCGAAGGATGCCAAGTTATGACAGTTCAGTAATAATATAAAATACTGTCTGTGCTAAATAAGAAGAAAGCTTTCGAAGTTCCAAATTCCCTTAAAAATTAAAATCAAACAAAACAATTTACAACCTTCGAAATTGCCGACACACATGCAAAGTTCGTGTCGTCACTTAAGTCGCACTGTCTGTGTACGCGCCGTTGCAAAAAATTACGAAGTCGTCTCGAAGGAAGACAGAAGGAACAAACGGCCCATCGAAAGCGCGGTTTTTAGCACAAGCTCAATTACTAGAGGATGAGGAATGATATGGGCCGTGACCATTCCAAAGGAACCGTCTAGGCATTTGCCCGGACGGGAATCTCAACCGTCGTCCGCCAGAATGAGAATCCAGTGCGCTAACCACTACGCCCCTCCCTCCACAGTTGTCACCACACTCGTAATGGTGTCCAGGTGAACAGGTTGCACAAGAATTACTGAGAAGTGCTTAGAAAATTTATTCCTCTTGTAGAAATAAGAATAAAGTATGTGTCAATAAGTTGTCGAATAGAGCCAGTTTCCGAGCTATTTGCTTCTAGAGGTGGACACTGCCTGGCAAAAATCTAAAGTGTCCAGAAGACCTGGCCGGATGACAATGTAACTTCGTACACGTGCACACTATCTGTGTATATGTAAATGATTAGAATAGCAATTCTCCATGACAGGTAAACGATCATCGTAGTGCATTAGTGCTGTTTCTGTTTACTCTTATTACGAGGTTTGGTATATTTTACAAGGAGCGTGAACGGCGTCTGATATTGAGTGATCACTATGAGGGACACGGAAATGCTGCGTACTTGTATGAGACAAAGTTATCAGCACCTGACAGGATTTAAAAGATGTCTCACTATTGGCCTCCATTTGGCCGGTTGGCCGAATCGTACAACATCCAGATTTATGAGGCGTTCGACACTGGTCCGACGTTGCACTCCATGGGACTGAGAGGGCAGGCATACTAAGGTCCCGATCGACTACACCTGATCATCACAGGGGAGGATCATCGTATTGTACTCCAAACTAATCTCGTCTATACCTGCCATCAGAAAAAAATAAAGTGCTGCCAGCAACATTCTCTGTTATTCCGCACTATTAGAGACTGTCAGAAACCAGACAGAGAATTACGGTTCCAAGCGTAGGCTGCCGTTAACACCACAACACAAATGGTTGCGTTTAGAGTGGTGCCGTGACCAGGAAGAATGGACT